>NC_141238.1:7265686-8465686 GCF_054856515.1 Filicampus tigris | reverse complement strand
TGCTTGAAGCCAAATTGTGTGACACATTTCGCTGTACAATTAAAATTACAATCACATTGTATTTATTTCACTTTATTCACATCAATCTCAATGAAGACGATCTTAATATTGTAACAAATTAAACATTGTAATAGCTACGAAATCATTCAGTGTGCCCATTTGGGGTCATTTTAGCGTCACCCGACGTGAGTTTCAGCTTTTTATTTTATTTTTTTCATTTGAATCATTTGAATCTTAAGAAGAAAAACTCGTCATCATCATTAATTTTGAAAAGTAATTGTAATGTAGTTACGAAGATCGTTTGTATACATGTCCAAAAAAAAAGAGAAATACAGAATTGTTTTATAACCACATTGCTGCTTCTTATGTCACTTTTCACTCTGGTTTGTTTGTTTCTTTTGTCTTGTTTTTTTCTCTCCACAAGATTACCTTACATAAATACTGCTCTAATTATGTAAGTGAACTCACGCGGGCACGTGTAGAGGCATTGACACGTTTGGTCCACTGGATAGCGCTGAAACACCACAACAAAAGACAGCCGGGGAATTTGCTGCAGAAACGATTGAGAGGTGATGGAGGATTCTTTGGATGATGAGTTTTCCAAACCATAGACAGATATATAGAAAAATTATGGTATGCTTTGGATTATGGGGTTTTTCATTCCATAGATAGATAGATAGATAGATGGATGGATGGATGGATGGATGGATGGATGGATGGATGGATAGATAGATAGATAGATAGATAGATAGATAGATAGATAGATAGATAGATAGATAGATAGATAGATAGATAGATAGATAGATAGATAGATAGATAGATAGATAGATAGATAGATAGATAGATAAGCATGAAACAAGGGAGACAGTATGGAAGGAAGAGAGGATAGATGGAAGGAAACAAGGAGACATGCAAGGAAGGAAGCATGAAGGAAGGCAGCAACTCAGATTTTGGCATTTTGTCAAATAAAAAAAAAAGTGTTCAACTTGGTGCAATAGTGGTCTAGGTCCAACACAAAATCTTTCAATAGTTAATGAATGATGATCAATAAATCCCCACATAAGGAGACACTTGCACTCAATCAAAAGATCCTGAACCTTGAACCAGGTTTCATAGATGCGGCCATCTTGGAAATGGGAGTTGGCCCAGTGTTGCATTGAAGAGCATTAAAAGTGCTGAGTGCATTAATGGACTGCAAAATTGAAATTTTTTCACCTAGTAATCATTGAAAAGGTATGCTTTTTTCCCCCTATTCATTTTTGCACTTCACTTGAAAACAATACCAAGGAAGTTAGCCTACTCTCTTTCTCAGGGGCTAATTTAAGGCCAAAATACTGGTTTGGGCACGGCGTCACACCTTACACGTCTCCAAAGATGGCCCTGGTCCAAGTTAGGAGAATCCCTGACGGTACCTCTGGACGGCTAAAATTTTACTGTGGAGGACATAAATTGTTACGAGGTGCTCCGAGTGGGCCCGTTAGCACCAGATGTTGCTCCAAAGCCTGCACAGCCGTAAAAAAGTTCTACTAAAGATTTACACGTCTTTGATTTGTGGCCTAAAGTGGAGCTCATGTAAGCAGGCTGTAAACATAACGGAACCACTGTAGCACTTACGTGATGCTTTCAACACAGTTTATCAAGCGAACGCTCCCCTTGGAGTCAAGTAATGAGTCAAAAGAAAAAATGTAAAATGTCATTATGTTACCAGACATGACATTACAATCGTCTTTCGCAGATGATGATTCACTGATGAGTGAAACTGGCAAAGGATAGCGCCAACTACTGCCGAGGAGGACGCGCTCGATCTCAGATTTTTGGGGGCCTTAAGTATCAGAGGTTGGTATCGGAAGCCTCCATGAGCACCCGATACCTTAAAATAACGTCTATCCCTTATTGCATTTTTAATCTTGCTGAATTTACTACATTGTTTTTCCCCCAACGTGGCAGTTGAAAACAATCGCCATACATTTGAAGAGAAAATGGCCGAATAAAATAAATGTACAGTAAAGTGTACAGAAAATTTCTAAAATAGTGCATTGGCGCTCTGGTATAATAATTACATTTTTGCATAGATTTTTTCCCCCTGAAATGTGATTTAAAAAATGTTGTTTTTTTTTTTACAGTTTAATTTATGAGATAATGAAAATTTTAAATAATCTGTTCCATGACCCATTTGTGTCCATCATAAAAATAATTTTGGAATCTCCAGCAAATTTTTTAGAGTACTGGAATGCGCTGGTATTTAAAAAAAAAAAAAAAAAAGATAGATTAAAGTATAGTTTTTTTCCCTTCAGATGCGATCCCCCCCAGAAAATAATAATAAATGCACGGGTGAAAAGGGTTTTGCAGTTGGGAGATGGTTGTGCATCTTGAGCCTTTGGTGCTCTCCTAAATTGTGACACGTGTGCAGCATCCGTATTTGTTAGTGCAGGTTGTTTTGCAGCTGTCAATCAACACGGACTCCTCCTCCACGTCGTGTAGCCCCACGCACGTCCGCAGAGCGTCGAGCCAAAGGACGGAAGCAGAGAAAGTTTCATTCGGTCCGCCGCCGGCCGACGTCGCAGCGAACCCGGGCAATGTCGCGCCCGGCACGGTGAAGAGTGAAGACCCCACCGCGGATGAGCTTTATAAGACGCGCGCAAGAACTCACGCACGCACGCACGCATGCCCAGCAGTATGCGGTGCAGCGATGGCAGGCAACGCTAACACCGCGGTGAGGACGCTGGAGGACCTAACGCTCGATTCCGGTTATGGTGGCGCGGCGGACTCGGTCCGGTCGTCCAGCGTGTCGCTGTGCTGCTCCGACCCGCCCCTGCAGTCGCTTTCGCACGGCGGCAACCGCTGGCATCTGACGGGATCCATGCACAGCCGACAGAACAGTTTGGACACGGTCAACACCGTGCTGGCCGAGGACACGGAGGCTCTGGAGTGCGCGGCCCAGCTGTGCGCCAAGCTGCCCGAGCCGGAGGAGGTGCCGTGGAGCCTGGCCGAGGTGGAGGGCGCGCTGCGGCGGCGGCGGCGGCCGGACGAGGAGCCGCCGATGCCGCCGCCGTCCCCGGAGGTGCTAGCGCGGCTCTCGGCGCTCGTCAGCCGCGCGCTGGTGCGCCTGGCGCGGGAGGCGCAGCGGCTCAGCCTGCGCTACGCCAAGTGTACCAAGCTGGAGGTGCACACCGCCGTCAAGGTGGTGCTCTCCTGGACCATCTCCGTCAACTGCATCGCGGCCGCGCTCAGCGCCTTGTCCTTGTACAACATGAGCGGCGCCGACAAGTTCGGCCGCGGCAAGTCGGCGCGCTGCGGGCTGGTCTTCTCCGTGGGCAAGTTCTTCAGGTGGATGGTGGACAGTCGCGTGGCGCTGCGCGTCCACGAGCACGCCGCCATCTACCTGACGGCGTGCGTGGAGAGCCTCTTCCGGGAGGTGCTCGGCCGCGTGGTGCGCAGCGCGCTGCTGCAGCGGGATGACGGCGTGCCCGACCTCAGTGTGGAGGCTCTGGAGCAGGCCGTGGGTGCCGACTCGGAAATCTGGGGCCTGCTGCAGCCGTGCCAGCACCTCGTCTGCGGGAAGAACTCCAGCGGTAAAATCAATTGTCATTACCACCTTTAAGTTACAGACAGGCACTTGTACTTTAGTTACTTTCCTGGAACTAAAAGGTTCCAAGCAGATATGTTCAGTTTTGCCCAAAAGTTAAGAAAAAAAAAGTACCTAGCTGGGTCTTCTTTGGCCCTGGTAAATTAAGCCTGATCATTTGAATTAAAGTTCCTGGAACCTTTACTGAGAGAGTGGTTCCCGGAACTACAGTAAAATGTTACAATCAGATCTCTATAGTGCTGCAGACCGTGTTCCACAAGTTCCTGGATCTCTACAAAGTACTCTTAACGTAGCAGGGCAACAAAATTTTGAAAATTGTTCCCAAGGTCTAAACACACTGGTCCTGCAAACGTTTCTATAGTTTCGAGGTAATGTACCTGGCCCCATAGTCTAGGAAACTTATAGTCCTGAGTACTTCCTGGAACTAAAACACCAGAGTTCCAGAGTAACATTCCTGGTCCTATTGTCCTGGAAAAATGTACTTGGTACTTGTAGTTCCTCGAACTAACACATTATCCAACAAAAGTTCCAAGTCTGGGTTGAGGTATTGCTGCTAAAGTCTGGAAACGTTTAGCTCTTGGTATTTCTTCAGGAACAACACCCATGGTCCTCCAAAAAGTCAAAAATAGCCAAGTTCCAGGAACACTTAGTGATTGATTACAATAGAACTAAGGTCTTCCAAAAGTACCTTGTTCTGCGGTTCCTGTGGTGGAACTAGACCTTATGTTCTACTCCAAGTTCCTAATTACCAATTACTGTCTCTGTACCGCATAGGGATCATTATGGGATTATATACTGTATATTAGTGTGTTTGCGTACGTATGCGCTTGTAATACAATCAGAATTTCCTCTCGAGACATCCAAAAGTAGCAAATGATCCAATTATCGTCCTTAACTGTGTGCATTCATTTAGTACTAACGATGTCGCTCTTTATCATTTGTTTGTCGCATGTGCGTGTGCGTGTGTGTTAATTCGGGACAAAGATGCTAATCTGCCTAATTAAGATAAGTGTGAAATAGTAACCGTGTCTTTTTTGACGATGTCTTAGTTTTCACTAAGCGCGTGTTGTGTGTGTGTGCACAAGTATGGAGATGGAAATGAGCACACAACAAAGATGCCGCACTCGCTGATGGCGCAATTGCGTCTTGCGAACGAGCCGTCACTCAAGAAGCGAGGGAAGATTGTTCCCAAAGCGGAGGAATCGGGCTCTCCAAATTGAAGTGGTGTGCTCGGGTACAACATGACAGGTTGTTTTCTAGCCTGAAAAGCACATCTTCAATTCTAGGCCAAACGAGACGATGCCTGATTGGATGCTATACATCCAACATACCGTCTAAAGCGATGAGCCTGATGACTTTTAAAGATTTTCCACACTTAGATGGCAGCCGAATTTACTTGATTCAACTCCACCCCCTTCAGGGATTATTGCTGTCTGTAACTGCAAGATTAGTATTGATTTTGATCCAGTAACATGGTTGCAAATCCAGTGATAGCTTCAAAAGTGGAGCACAGTTGGTTGCAGTATACTGATTCAGTTTTTCACACAGGAATTAATGGAATTATCTCTCCGCCGGAGAAGGCAGAGTGGTAAACTTGTCAAGAGGAAGCAAAGAAAGATGCGCTAGGGTGAGCAGGGGGTAGAAGTTAGAGCTTGTCAGCAGTCACTATACCCGTCTTTAGCAACTATTATCAGTCTTAAGTGTGCGTTTGTGTTTTTAGCTGTTATTAGCAGTTGTTAGTGGTCATTATCAGTTCTTAGCTGTTAGCACTTGTTTGCTCTCATTGGTGTTTGCTAGTGGTAACCAGTTGTCGTTAGCAGTCATTCGCTAGCAGCCGCTAGATGTCATTAGCATTTACTATCAGTGGTTCGTGGTTGTTAGCTCTCACTAGTAGGCGTTACAAGTCACTAGCAGGTAGGGTTGCCAACTTTCTCACTTCTAAATAAGGGACAGGTGCACGGTGCCACGGTGGTGTGAGCATGATGTATGAATTTGGGATTTTTTTTCTAATTTTCACATTAGTGCGGAAACCACATTCACGTAAAAATTTGAAAAAATGAACAAAATTGACTGTTTTTCACAGGACAGCGACGATATGTCACCTCATATGAAACCACAATTTGGCTCTTTTCATCAAAAAACAGGTGTAAGAAATATGAAATCTAAAAGAGGAGTGTGACTCACCAAATTTATTTTTCCATGGATACTTTTGGCTGCTTTTGACTGACTCAAGCAGTCTTCTGTCCTTTTGCGCAGCCAGAGAGAAGTCCTTACATGACAGGTGGAGTGATTGCCGCTTGTTCTGAGATTGACGCTTTATCTGATCGAAGATCTGTAATGTGTAGTACCGAGAGTCTCCATTTAGGAGCGCTGTAATGTGCTATCACTGTTTAAGAACCAGCAATGTATGTTCGAGCAAGTATACGAGTAAAAGACATTTAGCTGGCAACCCGTCTGTGTCCGTCGTTATTGACAATCGATCGCCATCCAAAGCTTTACTAAAAGCATCTTATATTACAGGACCGGTACAATACAGTACAATACAATTTTATTTATATAGCGCATAGATTGCAGTTTTCTGTATTTGCAAGAGTTGATAGTCAATATACGGGACATTTAAGGTCCCGTGTGGGACAAACCAAATTAGCCCAATATACGTGATGTCCCGGCTAATACGGGACAGTTGGCAACCCTACTAGCAGGTGTTAGCAGTCATTAGCGGTCGCAAATTGTTGTTAGCTGTCACTAACAGTCATGAGCAGTTGTCAGCAGTCATTAGTGGTTGCCAGCTATTGGTAGCATTCATTAGCAACAGTTAGCAGTCTTTTGCTGCCACTAGCGGTTAGTAGCAGTCACTAGCATGTGTTGGCTATTGTTCGCTATCGTTAGCATGCACAAACGGTCCTTAGCTGTAGTTGGCAATATGATAGTATCCTTCGAGTTATTTTTATGGATAATGTCGCATGAGTTTGAAATGATATTCATGTGTTTTGGGAACATTTTGTAATATTTTTGGTTCAAACTAATATACTCAATTTTAAACATGGGAAAAGTTCACTCTGGGTGTAAGACTCCCTAGTTGCAAGTCAAGGAACCGTCGGTAGCGGGATAGATGACACAGCAGCGGAATGCTATTGCGTAGCCGCTCTATTAAATTAGCAGCGGGACGTCTCCCCTTCCGTGTCCCGCTTCCATCATTCAAGATGCCGTCTGCCAGGGGGGGCGACCTCTCCGTTTGCATATTTATTCTCGCTCATAAGCCTTTTGTTGCCCTTGCGATTATTAGCTGCCCTCCTCTGGGCAAGCCGGCTGACGCATGGCCGTCATTTCGCCGGCCGTGATGGATTTTTATGCGGCGGGTAATTTCATAAGACAAAATAAGCCAGATCGGGAAGTTGTTTCTTTTGTTTTATGATGCGCATCCCATTTGTAGCTCCCCCGTGACTTTCTTTTCCTGTGCCTCTCATTCATTTTCACAGCCGATCCCGAGGCCGGAATGTGCTGCTTTTGAGGGACACAATTCCCAAACAGCTTTCTTTAATTAACACTTGTGAGGTTGTTTAGTTCAGAAATCCACAGGAGCAAAAAGATGGCGATTGCTGTAATTTGTCGCTGCGAGACGATTCTAAGCGGGTTCATTAGACTGCGACATATCATCGCACTGAGTGTAAATAAATGCCACATCAGGACAAGCACTCGAGGAGGTGCAATTGGCACTAATGCATCCCATGATTGTTTGTGTCAAGACGACTAATAGCACTTTATTTTGTACAAAATCTTACGAAATATGGATAGCAACAAGCTCAGGCCTCCACGACAATGTTGCATAGGCAATTTGTGGTCTAAAGGAAATTTCGTTATCAAATTAATCAAACTATTTTCGATAATCGATTGCTCCTTTAGAGACCGAAAATTGGCCCAAATCCGGAGAATTTCAGCCTCTCGACAGGAAATCTTCCGATTTTTTTTTTTTTTTTTTTTTTTTTGGGACCTGATTATTGTTGTCTTGAATCAAAATAAGACCTTTGAAAACATCTGCTTTTACTTCGGAAAACAAGGATCAACATATTTGCCCATTATCTGACATTACCGAACAAACCAGTAACTTCAATAAAATAATTGATAAAACTGTTATTTTTAAATAATCAATAATATATAATAGATAGATTAAGGGTTATAAAAATAATCGTAAATTGCAGCCCTATTATAGCTTGGATTTACAGTGGAGAGCACCTTTCAAAGATGCATGAAAATATCATGGGCGTAATTCAAATCTTGTGTATGGAAGATTCCAATTGAGGCTCCTTGGAGAAAGTAGGGCGGTAACCCTCTTAAGATGATGCAGAGAAAAGTCTGGATTGTTAATTGGCGGTGGTGGAAGTTAGCAACCGAAGGTACAGCAATTTGAGAGTATGTATTTAAAACATAACATGTATCGCAGAGTCAAGAATTTGATAATTTGGTAAATAGGAAAGTAGTAACTATGGGTTGCGAAACGGAGACATAAACGGCTGCGTCCTTGCATTTCTGGCGCATTTTTCAATGTATTTATACAGAAAAATATTGCGATTTTTCGGTGTTGTTTTCAACGGCGTCATAATTGTTCAACTTTCAGTGAAGGTATGTTGTGACATCTGCGTGTGTCATCTCGTCCCGCTGCGAAATGCGGCCCCTACAACTGGGTCGCTCTGACACAGCCATTGACTTGTTTTTTCACCCCCGCTGTGAGTTTGCCATGAAACCAATGCCGCCACTTGCCTCGGGTCAAAGGTGGGCATATGGAGGAGATTGTTGAGGCGGCGGCACGATGACGATATTGACAACCCAGCAGGTTCCCCGACCATGACTTTTCAGAGCCCAGTTTGAGAATCCCTGCTTTAAACTCTATTGACCCACATTTGATTCCAAAGATGTTTTTCCCGTTGCTTTTATTTGTTCACAAACTTTTGAGCTAAAGCAGAAGTTGAATCGCATCCAGCTCATGTGTTGTTAAGTCACGTCGACTGAGATGCCGTGTGCTTGGGGGGGAAAAAAAAAAAAAAAAAGAAAGTCAGGTGGTTTGCACAAAGTGGATCATGCTGTCAGTCAGTCAGTCAGTCACGGTGTTTTTCTTTCGCCCGTCCCATCGCATGCTTTCAATCACAAGCTCTCAAGGACGTCTCTTCTTCTCCTTTGCTCTGCGGAGGCTTTGTGTTTCCAAAAGTGCCGAGCCGGCGTATGTGTGTTGTCATGCTGGTGACTAAAGTTAGCTAGCGCCTCCTGATAAACATTGCTTGAGTGGAGACATTTTGTGTCATCAGTGTTGCCAATTACTTTGAAAAAGTAACACAGTTTCGTATTTTACTGATTGCTTGACTTTAAAAGTAAAGTTAGATTTGAATACATTCAACAGTTGTCGACAACCCTGCAGAATTCATCAAATTGACAACCAGTTCTGCCAATAGGTTTTTTTAAGAATAAAATGTCTTTTTGAATTAAAAATAAAATAAAGACAACCTCTTTTGACTTAAGTTCATTCTTTTTATTTGAATGAATCTATGAATTTTCACTTGACATAAATGGGCTACTTGTTTGTTTATTTATATAGATATGTGTGTATGTATATGTATATATGTATATGTTTGTTGTATAGCGTGCCGTTGTTTGCTACACTCTGCACACTGTTGTGTTCTAAATAACCAAATTTGTGTCAAAAATGGACCGATCCACTACTTGGGTCAATTTGACCCAACTTTCCAAAAGATGGGTCATTTTGTACAAAACAAACCCCAAAAATGGATCGTTTTGTACAAAACAACAACCAAAAATTGACCCAATTAGTGGATCAGTCCGTTTTTGACCCAAATTGGGTTATTTTTGACCCAAGTGTTTTTAGAGTGCATGTGCTTGTAAATTATTGGTTTTGCTCCATGCACACGCGGGTTGGTCCTTGTGGTGGTTTGGTTCGTATGGATCTTTAGTCCCCAAAATTTGGTCTGCGTGGTAGTTTGGGCTTATTCTGTGATTCAGTTGGTGCAGTGTTTCAGTTCATGTTGCAGTTTGTGTGGTGTTTCAGTTCGTGCAACGTTTCCGCTTGTGTGCTGGTCCGTTTCGTTGGCACACAATACCCTCCGGGTTCCTCGGCACCAGCGACCTGGCTGTTTGCTCTCATCTGTCAAAAATGATGGACAACCTTCACATTTTTCTGTCATGGCTGATAAAACAAATCATAGGCTGGCCTTCACCGACTTGTTGTCATGATGGTGACCGGCGGAGGTTTGCCGGGTCACTAGCGTGGTGATGTCCGCTGCCTCTGACGATCATTTGTTGCCTCATGACATTTTGAACCTTTTTGGGGTGATCTTATTGAACATTTCATTTGTAGCATTTTGTCAGATTAGCTCAAACGCTAACATGGCTTTGCTTTCAAATTGTGTCTTAAAAGAAAATAAAAAAACAAAACAAAAAAACAACTTTGGGTCGCTGTCCTCTGTGAGCTTTTGGAAGCCGACAGGACCGCTGGCTGCTCCTTTAATTAACGGGGGCGAGCGCAGGGCAAGTTCCTAGCGCCTCTGGGGAGAACCATCTGGCGGCACCATGACACAAATTAGGCCAGTGAGACGCGCTTTTTGGAGAAGAGCATGCAGGCTAGCTTATGTGGAGGCAGGAACGCCTCCTCCTCCCACAGCCATGATACATTTCAGAACTATTATGAAAGGCAACATGTTGCAAAGGGGAACTCTTTGCTGTCAAAATCCCCCCACCACATGCATCATCATCCGTAGTGTGGCATTTGAGGCCACCTTGGAATTTCTCATTTACTAATGTGTCGCCACATCCGTTCACTTGTCGCTTTGTTTTTTTGCCGCGCAAAGATTTCAATAAAAGCACGACTAATCAACGACAAACGAGTGCTATGTGTTCTAGAATTGGGACGATACGCATAAATATAAGCCTTGTGGTTTCGCTAGGAAACCGTTCAAAAAAAGTTTAATGCCTAAACGGGTTGCGGTAGGAATAAAAAATTAACGACAATGACATTTAGAACTTCCACATCTGATCCGTTTGATTGAAAAATGACTGTTCCTCATGATTATTATCAGGTCAATAGAACGATTTAAAAATATTTTCCTGCCTAAACAGGCTGCTGCAGAAGTCAAAATTAAACTAGGATGTTCCTCAGTCAAGTGCAGAGCTCTGCAATGGCCCAAAAATCGGAAGCAGTCTGACCCGTTTCATAAAAAATCCAATCGGCTGTTCCTTGTGGTTTTCTGCCTAAATTGGCTGCTTTAAAAGTAAAAAATAAAACCAAAACATTCTTCAGTTGTGTGCAGATCTCCGCCAAGGCCAAACAATCTGCTTGGAAAATGATGACACTAAGCTTCTCGCGTGAAGAGACGCCTCATGCTTTCACTATGTGGCAGAAACCATTTAAAAATAATTGTTGACCGCCTCAACGGGCTCCTGTCGAGACCAAAATCAAAACTATCATTTTGTCAATTCTGTGGAAGTCGCCATGAGTCAATGTTACATGTAAACTTCCTCCTGAAGCAGCAATCAGGCCCCACAAAATGACCAAAGTCATTTGCCGCCTAAACGGGCTGCGGTAAAAATGAAAATTCCACTTTAGTCCCATGGGGCGCTTCAATTTTCTTTTTATCTTGGCATTTTTTTTTCCCAAGAACAAGTTGACAAAATCGTGACAAGCATATCGGCGAATCAGACCCGTTGTTTATGCAAGTTTGTTTATAAATTGTGTGGAACATCCCCAATTTGGTGGTGCATAGTTAGCTTAGTATTTTTTTTTTTTCGAATGTTGATCAGTTATTAATTTAGGGAATGTCTTTGTCTATTCGGATGCCACCCAAGTAGATTGTCTCTTTTTTTTTCCTGTAAAAATCGTACATGTCACCTGTTGCTCGGGTAACAAAGTCTTGCATAACCGACCATATCGGCTCTATTTGAGCAATACTGTATTGCCACATGCTGCGCTAATAATGCACACACACCTACGCTGCCATGCCTCGGCCGAGATTGTTTTCTCACAGCAGCCGCTCCACAAATCATCTCTCTGCCGTCAGCACAACAACACACCTTTTTTTTTTTTTTTTTTTTTTTGGTTCGAGGGGGGGGGGTGCTTTTCGGCTTCTCACCCGACAATGTGTCATCTAAAGAGGCGGCGCGTCTTTTCTCTGACCTGCATTTTGCGGCGTGAGAGCTTTTCTTTTTTTTTTTTTTTTTTCTCTTTCTTCGCCTCCTTCTTTTTTCTCTAAGTGGGTGAGTCAGTCTCACTCAACTTGAAACTGGCTGCGAGGTTTCTGTATGTGTGTGATATTGCAACATAAACATGGCGCTGGCTATCTTTAGTAGGAAGGTGACGAAAGGCAATGATGAAAAAAGTCTAAAAACAATATAGAGGGCCCATCTGTCCAGTACATGAGGTTCTTTTTTTTTAAATGTTTTATTTTTTATTTTATTTTTTAATTTTTTTTTTTCGGATAAAATCTCAAAAGGCCAAATATTTGCCAAAACTGCTGGCTTCCTGTGTTTTTGTTTTATTTTTAATTAAAAAAAAAAGATGTATTTTTTATTTTAGAAGATTCTTTCAAATGACAGTGCATTTTCCACTTTATATGAAATTGTACATGTTGCAAAATTAAAAAAAAAAAAATAGCTAACTGCCGAAACGGGCTGCTGCAGAAATCAAAATGAAACTGGATTTGCCCGCCCTAGAGCATAAATCTATTTTTTGTCAAAAATTCTAGCGAGAAAGGTTGCCTGCCTATTTTCATTTCACCGCATGGCAGCAAGCATACAAAAAAATGTTAAACCGCCTCAATGGGCTGCTGGAGGAATCCAAATGAAACTCCGTGTCAGACCTGTGCGTGATGCGTGCCACTCCGGGGGTCCGCGGTGGTCTTGTCGTCCCATTTATGTCAGCGGGCCTTTCGTTGGATTCCTGACAGTCTCGTCTTTGGTTTCCCCCCTCCAGTGTGTGTGTGTGTCAAATAATAAAGGAGCTAGCTGGTGAATTCTTTGCCGCACGAATGCATGGACACACACGCGCGCACACGCACACACCGGGCACGTCAAGCCTCGACAGCCTCCTACGGGCTCCGTGATGTGTCTACTTGAGATTTAGAGGAAGAATATTTGAGTTGAGTCTGCGGGATTCTCATGTGATTCTATCTTCAGTCTTTACAGTAATTTGCACATTGACATTTTATTATTTACATTTTCATTTTCAATGCATATCAACAATTTCGTACATATTATACTTCCTATGGTGCACTTCACTCAGTAATTTATAGCATACCACATCATCAACCTACCTATCCATCCAGCCGTCAATCCGTATTAATTCCATGCATAAATCAATGTACTGCTGCACGTTTCCCCCTACAGACACGACCACGCGGCCCACTTTGACTATATAAACGTGTGTGTGTGTGTGTGTGTGTGTGTGTGGGCGGGCGGGCGGTCAACCAGTGATTCAGCCGCAGATGAGGTCACGAGCGAGTGTAAACGGCGCTGCAGAGCATGATGAGCCTGCCCGCAGTCCGTCTAGGGAGGCGCAGGCATGCGGGTTAGCGGGGCGAGGAGGTGAGAGGAGGCGAGGAGGCGGGGCCAGACGGCCTCGCTTGGGTTTTTTGGGCTTTCCAAAAGTAGGCCAGCTCGTAGCCGGGAGCGCCCGCAACCAAGCAAGCCAGTAAGAGGCGCCTTTTAATACCTTATTTAAATACACTGGATCTTCCAAAGTAGCCAGCACCGGTTTTTAAGCGTGACTGCTCAAATGTATTGAGACCAGTCCATGGTGTACTCCACTTCTCTCGTCAAAAGTCATCTTAAGTTTATTGAAGATTGGTCACCCATAAAAAGTATTTAAAAAACAAAAGCATTTGTGATGCTCACTCATCTGAATTGTGTTGTGTTGGTCAAACCAACTACAAAGAGTGTCACAAAGCAGACTAAATTTAAATTTAGAACTGGAAGTGAGGACCTAATGTATGTAGTGAACATACACACACTACTAAATACTACTACTACTAATTCTACCAACAAGTGTGCAAATAGTTTGTAAAGTTTGTCGAATGTAAAATTGGAAAATTTGATTATTTTGTAAATGCATTAGTTTGCATTCACAAACACGTTTTCATAGTTGCTTTTAGTATTTTATTGAAGAAAAGGACTGAAAAATGATTAACATCAAAGTCACTGGTGGGCACAAAACATATCTTTTCACAAAAGGCTTATTTTCTTCATTTTTGGGGTCCAAAATTGGTGATTTGGGTGAAATCAACTCGTACATGTTCTACTGCTGATTACTAAAAAATGGGATAAGGTAGAAAAACTTTTTTGTGTGTGCGTGATGAAAGGAGGAGTGTAATCTTTCATTTGGTAGCCTCCGTGTTTACGTAGTCGTAAAACACAATATTCGGTGAGCCTTGAGACATCAGTCAGAATGCTCTAAATTGGCTGGAACTCAATAGGTTCTTTTTTTTTAAATAGCTGGCGTTGAAAGAGTTAATTGCTTGGTATTATTTTGAAATATACCACAGAACGATGCAATCCTTCACGACTGCACTTGTGTGTATATGTATCTGTGTGTGTGTGTGTGCCTGTGTGTTAGCGCAGTTATATAAAAACTAATGAAGCAGTTTTGATTAGATTTTTGCGGCCTGCTAGATAATCACCCCGGGAGCCATCCATTAGGTTGTGGAAATGATCTGGAATGTTTTTGTCAGTGTGAGAACCCCAAAAAAAGGATCCGGGAATTTTACCCCCCACGCGTGCCCTGGTACACTGACAGCTGTTAAACCAGCGGTGGGCAGACTCGATTGAATCTTGAAAATATGTCCGTAAAATAGCCTATTTTAATATCATTTTAAACTATTGCGTGAATCAAATGTCCCCCACAACAATGTTCCGTGTGCGTAAATGAATAAAAACGATAACCCGAAGAGCAAGGAAGTGTGTATTGCCACCCACTAGAAGAAGAGATGAAGAGGCCAAGTGATTGTCTTCTGGCCCGCCCCGCGTTTGTTTCCGCCTGGCAAAACTGGGGATAATCACGGCGGGGAAATGAGCCGAGTCCCGCGTGGGCCCTCGCCAACTGGCCCCGGGCGACCCCGTGACAAGCTTGATGGATGGCGCCGCCCGCCGAGCTCGCTCCCTCGGGAATCATGCCACACTTAAAGGTTTCGGAACGCGACGGTGGCGCTCTGCGGTTGGTCGAGAGAACGACAAGAATCCCTCTTTCTTTGCCACTTTGCTCAGGAGCGTCCTTCCAGTCCAAGAAGGATTCTGGTGCTTGGTCAGATTTTGGATTTAGTCGGATGGAAGTTTTAGAGTTTCACTGGAGTCACATTGTGCGCCCGTCATCTTCATCGTTTAGTGCAAGGTCTTCGATCCTGTTCCTCGAGGGCCGGTTCCCGAGATGTTTTCCATGATCAGGATGGTTATCCAGATTCTGTAGACCTTGCTGTTTATCTGATCATTTGAATCAGGTGTGTTGCAGCAGGGAGAGATGGAAAAGATCCAGTTAAATGGCCCTTGAGGAACAGGATTGAAGACCCGTTGTTTTGTGCAAGTTGGTGATGTCATCGATTTTAGATCGGTCTTTTCCTAGTCTTGGCCTTCCCACTATCTCAAACGCGTTTGATATTATCACAGATCTTTCAGTTTTTGCGATGATGTGGCATAAGCAACAACCAATAGATGAGCTGGAACAAAACCCGGAACAGGATACTTAGGATCAAGGGGAAACACTGGCGAAAATACAACTGAGCATGTCTAAAGATTTTAATTCGTTTTTTTTCTTTTCTTAACACAATTTTTTTTTTTCTTTTAACTTGACTAGTTTCTAATAAAAAACTAATAATAAATCTAATTATTGGACATATAGTTGCTGTCCTGTGAAAAACATGTCAATTTTTTCAATTTTCTTATTTTTATGGTGTTTATTATTTTCATTTTGAATACAGATATCGCATTAACGTGAACACTTTTGAAAATTCCAAAATTGGACGTATGTGTTTTTCACAGGACAGCGACAATATAAGACAAGATGAACTCATTAACTACTAACGATTTTAGTTGTAGCCTTGTAAATAGTGACCCAGCAAAATTTTTTCACATTTTATTCTAAAATATATTTTAAAATTTGCAGTGTTAGCTATGTTAAGACATGCTGCCGCTCACGTGAAGTCAAAAAAAAAAAATTTGATACTGTAATGCCATCATGTCGCCTGTTTCCACTAAGAGTTTGTCGTGGCATATCGCCTGAAAAAAAACCAAACAAGCAATTGTGAGATAATTGACGGCAGTGATGGCCATCTGCGGCGACCGGTGCGAGCGCGGGGCCACCGCAGTGGGAGGACTGGAAGCTGAAGTGTGTTGAGTCACGAGCGAGCTGCAGAGGAGTGTGTGTCACGCCGCAGTCGGCAGCGCTGCAGCATGACGCGTGCCTGTCCAATGCTCTTAAGTTAGTTTTTTTTCATCTGATTCTTGCGCTGGCCTTATCTTCCCGTGGTCGCGGGTGAGCGATGAGGGCCGGGTGCACATTTGTTCAGGTAATAGAAATGGACCCCGGTTGCCCCGCCCGTTGCCATAATTTCCCTCCAGGTCTTTTATTGACCGACTCTCCGTTGAGTCCTAATGGACCTCCATCCGTCTTGAGCCCTCTTGGACCAACAGCCGGCTGAAAGTCGCCGCCCCGAGAGCTGTAATTGGCTCCTTAGAACTTCCACTTGGGCGGCGATGAATTACTTTGCTGCAATCAGGAGAGTTTCTGCTTCAAAGGACAGTGTTGGAAAACTAAAGTTGTTCACCTAAATGATTGGATGAGAGAATAGCTGCATGTGCTATGTAGGGGCAGTTAATATCAGTAATGATGGGAAAGGCACATTGTCGATTTTTCAGTGTTTATGAAAAAAAAAAAATCAATTGCTTCGGCTATTTCATATTTTCTAAGTCGGTTACACCATTGGTTAATCGGATTTTTAAAAAGGCTAAAAATGTGGATGTGAGGTGTAGGTATTATTGTTGTCCACTTGGGTGCAATCCTCACGTTCCACACAGTAATCTCTGTGACATTGAATGTGTGGGGCTTTAAAAGGCTATTTGATCAATTCTTTCAGCCCTGAACCACACAGATGATGTTTAAGGAACCGAATGAGGTCATGTGACCAACTCACATGACCTGATGAAGAACAAATGAAGGGGCAAAGGGCACTTTCCAAAAAGTCAAAGGAGGTTTTGAAAGAATCAGGCAATTGGCGAACTATTTATAAAAATTAACATTTTTGCAAAAAAAGTAAATAAATGAATAAAAAAACAAACTATGTTTTGGGTAAAAGAACATCAGTATGACTTATATGAACATAGTTTTTGCTCTTTTTATAATAATAAATAAAACACACAACGTCTCTTTGTATAGCCAGCCTTTGAGCCTCACCCTTTTAGACTCGACTTGGTAATTGCAGATAGCAGTTACAAAACGAATTATTAAAATGACCATTTTTAAATATGAAACATGCCGATGATGTGTGAGGTGTCGGGTGAAGTCATGTAACCAACTCGCATTGCATGCCGAAGGACAAGAGGGGCCACACGAGGCGGCAAATATATATATTTTTTGAAAGCCAAAGGGGGTTCTGAGGAAACTTTCACCAGCACTTATCATGCTTTTGACAAAATGATGAGGCGCAAGTCTCGAAAAGACACAGCTGCAGGTCAAACTGATGTCAAATGCTGTGGAAAAATCATTGAAATCACAGCGGGCATGGAACAGCTGGCCCGCAGTGCACAGTCGGCACGTGCGGCTCATCTCCTCTGAACACCAAAACAACCAACAACAATAATAACAATTATATTAAAAAAACATCACTTTTTTTCCCTGCCTCTGCGGAATGTGCCGCTGTGTTGCCATGACAGCACTCCGAGCCGGGCAATTACGGGAACATCGCCGTACTGTAGTCATGGCAAGGATGTGGAAGCCCTATTAAAAAAAAAAAAAAAAAAAAAAAAAAAAACGATCAATTTGTCGTCATTAGAGAGTCTGAATTTGAGTCTTTAAATTGTGTCAGAAATGATCAGATGATCAAAACAAGATAGGGACGTTATACCAAATTTGGAAGTAGTTTAAGAGGCTTGTAGCTTCTCAATAGGGTTTTAAATGATCGATTGAAATTAGGTCCGTTGTTCTCAAACTATGTGCACCCACCAGTCATGTCCTAATATGGGCAACAGTTGAAATATGCTAATTAGGACAATGCAGCTCAAATCAAAACAGCGATTGAAATCCATTAAGTCACCAGCAAAAAATATTATCAGTAAATAAAAATTGGAGTTGCAAACCTGTCAAGAGAAGTTTGCGTGCTCGCCGGTGAGCACACACACACACGCAGACGCACAAATGCACTAATCCGGTCACATTACATCATCCAATCCCGCTACAACATGACACGTTTATCTGGGCTGGCATCCAAAACGCGCTGTACCTCCAAATTGATTCCTGTCCGAAAACAAGCTCCCCCGTGGAAGTTGACTTTATTTGTGTCGGATGTTTTGTGTGTGCGTGTGTGTGTTTAAAGTACGCCCCGCTGATGTGTACTACTTGTAAAAGTAAAGTCGGTGTTGCCAATTTAGCATTTTTTTCCAACTCCTCTCGCAACTACTTGAGAAAAATGTTTTCATTAAATATGGATGCTGTTTCCATGAATGTTTTGACAAAATTTTCATTTTCACAAGATGAGAAGCACTTACTTTCACTTAGTATTCCAAAGTATTACAGTAGTGTACTCAAAGGTATACTTATTTTTTGTAATGTGTGAAAAACTAATTATATTAGGAAGTCAACCCAAACATATTTTTTGACAAGAATATGTTCTATGCAGGCCCACTAGTTGAAATACGTTATTCTGATTAATATTGCGTTTGTGGAATATGAGAAATCCACCTGTTTTTAGCTAGCTCAGGGGCGGCCATTTTGTCAATTCTGTCGACTAAAAATTAGATCACACAGTTGCTCAGGGCTCAGGTAACGACCAATCACGGCTGACCTGTTTTCTCAAGATGAGCCACGATTGGTCGTTATCTGAGCCCTGAGCAATTGTGTTGTCATTTTCAATTGACAGAAATTACAAAATGGCCGCCCCCTGAGCTAGCTGAAAATGGGTAGATTTCTCATATTCCACAAACACAGTATTAATCAGAATGCCGTGTTTAGACTAGTGGGCCTGCATAAAGCATATTCTTGTTAAAAAATATGTTTTGGTTGACTTCCGCTCAATCGCATACTAAGTGCATACACGGCGCCTCATATCATTTTACTTTGTTGCTAATGTATTTTCATGTTCCTATTTAAAATTGAGTTTTTGTCATTGAATAAATACGAACTCAAACAATACTCGTGTTTATTAATTGTGATTTCAATATTAATCCAAATATTTTGTGATTATTATTTTTCAAATATCTCCCTGCAGCTCTAGTAAGCATCCAATTTTTGTCCCTTGGGTGTTGAAAAATCATCTTGGAGGACGCTCCACATGCTGCTTCACCTGCATTATTATCTGATCCCATGCTCCCCAATTCATGGTGAACAAGGCCAAGCAGTGTCTACACTGAATTGATGGAATTTTAGAGTGTCTGTGTATTAATATTGATGTGTTTCGGATTAGCTTTCTTGACTTGCTAACATTTAGAAAGGTTGCATCTCAAGGGAAATTTCTCCCCGTCGTCTCGCTGCCCTTGTGACTCGTAACCTTCCAGCTTTGTCCTCATCTCTGACCTTGATGGAATTTGTCAAGGTGCTTCCCGGTGTTCCCGCCGCCACTTGGTATTCCGCTCTCCTCTCAGGCGTTGTCCGTATCCACGGGGAGGCGAGTAAATGTCAGTTTTTCCGCCCACCGGGAGGTAATTGGAGCGTCGGAACGTTTTTATTTGCTCCGATCTGGCAGTCCGACGTTCTTGTCGTTTCGCATCACAAATTCAGTTTTCTACGGACAATCTCGACATAAATCATTTCCTCCGTCGCATAGCCTCAACGTTTCCTGATTAGAATTCCAGGCTGGTGGAGATTCCAAAGCAGAGTGGATAAATATCTGACACGTGACAGTGGAGGACTCAAATTAGCATCTGTGAGTCGCTTGTTGCTAAAGATGAGTCCTTGTGGCGTACATATTTACATCGAGATGATTTTATCCTAAATCGTTTTTACTTAACGGAACTTGTCCATATTTATCATCATCTTTTTACAGGAGTTTTATAAGGAAATGATTTGTTTCATGTTCTTATATGGGCAGCAGGACAACGATGCTAATTAGGACTAGCTAAACTGCATTTATCAGACAATAAGGATCCTTTTAGGTTTTTAGGAATGGGGTCCATTCTGTCCTTTGGAAATCCTCAGTTTGTATCCCGGTGTGCTATTTGTCTGTTTTTTCCCAAATATAATAGAAAATTATAAAAGTGCAGCATTTGAATGGACTTGGAGCCATTAATTAGTGTTCCAAACAATCCAAATGAAGTCCATAGTTCCCAAACTGCTTGTTAACAATCTTGGTAGTACTCTCAAGTGTGCTTTTTTTAAAAATTTTTTTTTTTAAACTAGCGCAGCTTCTCGATTTCTGCTTTTCAATTGGTTTCCAAAATATGATCCAAAGTAACATAAATGTAGCATTTAATGAGGTTTGTTTTTTGTGAAATGATTGGACTGAGGTCCATTCCCCCCCCCCCCCCCTCAAAACTGCTTGTTGACACTCTTGGGAATCCTTCACGTGCTTCCCAATGGGTACTACTTTCCAAAATATGACGGAAATTAATCAAAAATATATCGTCTTTTAAATGTTGGAGACATTACATAGTACCGGTATTTTAAATGATCCTAATTAGGTCCATTGTTCTGAAACGGCTTTTTGTTGCTCTTGGGAATCCTCTTTAAATGGGGTTGGTGTGCTCCCAAACGTTTTTGTGTGTGCATTTTTTGTGTTGTCGGTTTTACCAAAATCTGATGGGAAATGAGCAAAAACGCATCATATAAATTGGATTGGAGCATTCAAAAGTGTCAAAAGACGGGATTATTGGGATTAGGTCCATTGTTGCAAAATTTTGGAATCCCTTATGTGCTTCCCAATGCTTTTTGTCTTGACTTTCCCCCCAAATATGATGGCAGTGAACAACAATGCAGAATTTAAATGGCGTTGGAGTCTTTAAATATTCAAATGAATTGCAATTATTTGTTTTTGTGTGCATTACTAGTGGACAATTTGATTGGCATCTGGGGGGCAGCTTCTTCGTTTTCTGCCACTAATCCACTCAAGAGGACATTTTGTTCTTTTCTTTTTAAATTTTTTTTGTCAGCTCCTCTCTGATGTCAACTTGGAGCAATTTCAGCAATCCGCACCAGGCCCCTCAAAATTCCCTCACTTTTCATCCACTCGGTTGAAAGTATTTCCCACGTCCTCAAATAAGCACTCAAGTCTGCAACGGGGTCTGCCATCAAGCTGACAAATGCTCCCCGGGGAAAACAACGCGCAGTTTTGGCACAATTCCTCACTTTAGCCGCCAAATGGTAAATGGGCTCTCCAGCAAGAAGGCGTGTGCAATATTCCGGAAATTAGCATGACGGATGTAGCGCGGTGAATGGTCGTCCATCACGGTTTAATTACTGCGACTTACCTTTCCTGGTTATATTAAATATTGTGTCTTTTCTTTTTCAAGTCAGATCATTGCATTGCAGGCTTCTGTGTGTGTGCGCGTGTGTGTTTTCAAAGCACACTTTGTAATTAACTAAAAGAGTGCGAGTGACCTGGTTTAGCGTGAGGCACAGTTGTGGTCAATTGCAGTCAATGAACTAATGAATGGAGGTTGCATCTGGACAATAGTATTGGGACATGGGTGAGTGGGGAAAAAATGACTAGGATGTCTCTTTTTGGGCCTTTTGTCTGGCGGAAATTGTTTTAGGGGTCAATTTTTGATTCAAAAGCGCAGTTGTGTTAACTTATCACAAACCGGTCTTTGAAAGCTGATTAATTTGTCTTCTTTTCATTCGGAATATTAACTAATCACTTTGCTTCATAGAATCCAATCGTTGATGGAATGAATTGGTGGGGTGTCTACAATCAAGCATTTCCTGTTTTAAAAACACAACATACATATAACATATCACATACTCACCATTGAAAATGGATTTGTTCACCTAATTTCAGTGAGAAAATTAACTCATTCTTCTAATAATCCAATTGCGGTCAAGATAATTACATCAGGGGGTCTAGAATCAAGCAGTTCTTGTTTCGAAAACTGAACATAACAAAAAATATTGTAAACATATCATATACTCACCTTTGAAAACCGATTTGTTCACCTAATTTCAGTGAGAAAATTAATTCATTCTTCTACTAATCCAATAGCTGTGAAGTGCATTGCATCAGGGGTCTACAATCAAGCATTTCCTGTTTTAAAAACACATAACAAAAAATATTGTCAACATACCACATACTCACCTTTGAAAATTGATTTGTTCACCTAATTTCAGTGAGTAAATTAACTCATGTATTCCTCTAATAATCCAATGGCTGTCAAGAGCATTGTATCAGGGGGTCTACAATCAAGCATTTCTTATTTTAAGAACACATCATAACAAAAAATACTGTAAACATATCACATACTCACCTTTGGAAATTGATTTGTTCACCTAATTTCAGTAAGAAAATGAACTCATTCTTCTAATAATCCAACAGCTGTCGAGCGCATTGCACCAGGGGGTCTACAATTAATCATTTCAGATTGTTTTGTTTCCAAGTCTCTGAGAATTGAATCCTACCTCTGGAAATTGTCATAAAATCCAATAGTTGTTTGGTAGTCAAGCCTTTTTTTTAAAAAATAAATACAAAAACGCTTTTTTGTGTGATAGAATTCAATAGTGATCAATTTCATTCTATCAGGGGTTCAAATTTCTGATTGTTTTGATGTCAAACACACTTGCTAATGCACACTTAAAGTCTGTCTGGCTGTTAATAGATGACATAATCGTGTCTGTAAGTGATTCATCCATCTTATTTCCATTTAGCGAGGATGCTAATTCCATCAGCTTTGATGGCAAAGATAAACTTGCCTGAGTCGTCCATGTGTTGCTTTCACCCGTCACCCGCTAGGAGGTACAGTATATCACACCGCCTCCTCTGTTATCTCTCCTCGCTTGGCTTTTTTGGTTGTTGTTTTTGTTGAAAGAAAAGATGCGGCGCAAAGACAACAAGCGATGGCGCGGATAAGACAGCGGCGGAATGAAAAGATGGATGGCAGCGGAGCGCGGCCGCAGGCGCTGAATTTACAATCTGTCGCAATGCACCCCAACGACGACGACATCATTGTCGCCGCCCGCCTCCTCCTCAGCTGTCGTGCTGAGGGGAAACGCGGGAGAAACAATCAAGTGTTTTCCTCCCAGGGCCGCCAGTCGATATTCCACCCGTCGTGAATCCTAGTAATTCATCCGCACGCGCTGCCCCCTTTTGGCTTGGATGACTCACTCGGAGATCACAGCATGCTTTATATTTTATATACTTATATATATACACACACTTTATATACTTTTCCACCATTTGACACATACTATTTGGGTACCAATTGCATTGGTCAGGTACCCAAAAGGATGGGGCTAGACACTGCTTTTTGGTGATTGGTGGTCATGGCATGATCACTTCCAGAATGGGGAGAAGACAAAATAATCTTCCACAAAAGATGCCATTTGTTTTTGGCGCCTTCATGTGGACACCAAAGGAATAGCAACGGGCTCTTCCTGTGTCCCCTTCAATAAGCAGACCGGTGAGCTGTAACGATTCCGCCGGCTGCGCACTTGGCGATTAACGCAGCGGCGCTCTGATGTCGTGAGGTGAAAATGGCCGCCGCGCAGGAGTTGTTATCGATTGCAAGCGGTCGCGATGGCACAAATCGTTGAGGCGGATCATGTGGGGAGCGAACGGCGCTGGCCTGCGGGCAGCCGCCATTGATCCTCCACCAGCAACACAACACTGCGTCACACACTTGGCTTCACTTGAAACCCTAACCCAGGCTTGAAACCCTAACTCTGTCTTAAAATCCTCATTTGAAACCTCATTCTGACCCCTAACGCTCGTCTCAAGGCCCAACTCTGTTTTGAAAACTTGACCTAACCTTGAAATCCTAAGCCAGGTTTAAAACGTTACTTTGAAACCTGAATGAAACCTTATTTTGAACCCTATGCTTATTTTGAAACCCTAACACAGGTTTGAGAAACTACTTTTAAATCCTAACCGTGCCTTAACACCATACTTAAATTCTTGACTAACTTCAAACTCTAGCCTAGGCTTTAAACCAAACTTTAAAACCCAAACTCTGGTTCCAACCCCTACTGTAAGCTATTTTAGCATTTAGCATCTCGCATTTTTTTTTCAGTGTTCCTTGAGGGGCAGTCACTTCACACATATTTTTCTCAAGGATATGTTCCCAGCAGGCCCACTAGTTGAAACACGGCATTCATATTCATTTTGAGTTTGTGGAATATAAATTAAGCAGCAAAATGCACTCGTTTTTAGCCATCTCCGGGGGCGGCCATTTTGTCTTGTGTCGAGTGAAAATGACATCACAACTGCTCACACCCACCATTCACGGCTGACCTGTTTTCTGAATCTGAGCGTTAATTTGGTAGTTGTGAGCAGTTGTGATGTCATTTTCACTCGACACAAGACAAAATGGCCGCCCCCAGAGATGGCTAAAAACGAGTGGGTTAACACTTATTCCACAAACGCAATATTTATCAGAATGCCTTGTTTCAACTAGTGGGCTTGCGTAGAACATATTCTTGAAAAAAAAAACGTTTACGTTGTCTTCCCCTCTAAGTCCACGTTTATGTCATGAGAAGCCGTCACACTTTGTTTTGAAGAAACAGAGGAGAAAATCTACAAGCGTAAAGATCCATGTTCTTCACAATGAAAGATTTATTTACCTCGCGCTCGGGCAGCATTGCTTTTTCCGTCACGCTCGGGCAGCATGTGTTTACTGGTGTTCCTTGAGGGATTCACTCAGTTCGCTGCACGTTTATGGGCCTTTCCACTTTGTAATCAAGTTCTTGGGGAGCGAACCTACAAGGATAAAGATCCATATCAAAGTCCGGGATGAACATGTCACACCCGGGTAGTATCTTTTTTTTATTGATTAATTTTTTGTGTGTACTTGAAGAATTCACTTGGTTAGGTCCATGGTGATGTCAGTAAAAAAAAAAAAAAAAAAAGTTAACTTCTTAGGAGCAAAGGTACGAGTATAAAGATCCACTTTAGTGATGCATAATGAAAGATTTTTAGCGGGTAGCATTTGTTTACATTTTAATCATGGAGAAGCAAACTTCAAACTTCAAAGTCAAAGATTTGTATGTGGCACTCGGGCAGTATTTTCTTTTTTTTTTTTTTTCTTTTTTTTTCTGCAGTGATCCTCAAGGGATTCACTCAGTTAGGGCCACGTTTGTGTCATGTAAAGCCCTCGCGTGTTTTTGTGAAGGCGTTGAAGTAGAGCGCTCGGCGTTAGTTCTTGTGCACCGATTGAAGCGCTTTACGCTCGGGCAGCATTTCTTTTGATTTGGTGTGAGGTTGAGGGAGGACGGTACGTCTTGGATGGAGGTAAAAAACCCACAATTGGCTTTAGGTTGCCTTTGAAAAGATTCAGAGCGTGTCGGAGGAAGTGTCCAGGCAACTGCTGGCCGACATCCCGCTGCGTGTGTGTTTTTTTTTTTCTTTTAATAACGAGGCAAGGCGTGAACAATAAAGCCGAATCATGAAACGTGTTAGATGAATTAGAGCGACCTGTCGAGCTCAATGCAAAGCTGGTAAGATGACTCACTTGACATTTGTATGTGCTGTTTACCAAATTCTTCCTTCCCCTTATAAAATGATTAAAAACGCTTTGACTCCCAGGAGTGAGGAGGAGGAGTGTGCTAACTTGGCCACTTGGGGGCAGTATCATACAGAGTTACTTGGAGACGGTCACAAGTCCTCAGTCAGATGTTGTAATATTCGCCTTTTTTGCAGGGGATAAAGAATATATGCCTGCGTGTATTATGCTGTCTGTCTACATGTGTTGCTGCATGTTTGTATTCAAATATTGTTTTATGACACTGCTGTGCAGATGCTCTCCGTTAGCCCGGATTTTTTTTTGTGTTAAAATTAAAATAAGAGGATTAAGGCTTGTTTTAAAAACACAATAAGAATGTCATTCTTTTTGTGCACTTTGACAGGAAACGTCAAGTGGGAGTTTCTTAAAGCAACTGCCTAAAAATACTTTAGTTATATCCCAAGTAGCGTCATCACAGTTAAGCACTTATTGTATTCATATGAATCCATTAAAAAAACGGCCTATGTTATTTATCTAATAGTTTTTCATTTCATTTAAATGTACTTCATTTTGAGTAAACTGTCATTAATTTCCAAATAGGACACCGATGAACTCATGCCCTTATATGGTGAACCGGAAACAAAGCAAGCTAGCACTCAAGCTCGGAAATCCAATTTCATTTGGAACTTCTTGACTCTAATTTTTGTTGCTTCTACTCACTCTCCTTGCATCCCAGTCCCATGATTATGATAGAAAGTAAAAATGACAATGTTCCCTTGCATGGTTGGCCACTTCCTTTGGACTATTTGGGGAATGTACAAGTGATGTGGGCAAGGTCGTGCGTTCCGCAATGTGGTGGCAACGCTAGCTTTATTTGGCCTGCGCGAACTAACCCAGCGTCCTCACATGCTCTCATGGCCCACTGCTCCTCTCGCTCCTCTTGCTCCTGACCCACTTCGCTAATTGGATGTTGCCCGCAACACACCAGAAGCCTCAAAACAAAAAATGTGCTTTCCCACATAGAGTCCCTGCAGGTTAATGTTGTCAACATACGCAGCGCTACGTTTTTGTAGATGTTCTCAAAAGTCCTGTTTTATTATTTTTTTATTCAGTCGGGATGGGCGGGTATTGATACCTTGTATCAGTTTTCAGCCAATACCGGCCTTATTTTAAGGTATGGTGTTCTTGTACAGGCTGCTGATACCAGCCACCGATACTTCAAGTGGAAGTCAACCCAAACATATTTTTTTCCAGAATGCAGGCCCACTAGTTGAAACAAGGCATTTTGATAAATATTGCCTTTGCGGAGTAAGAGTTAATCCACCCGTTTTTAGCCATGTCTGGGGGCGGCCGTTTTGTCACTTCTGTCGACTGAAAATGACATCACAGTGTCTCAGGGCTCAGGTAACGACCAATCACAGCTCACCTGTTTTCTGAAGCTGGGCCATGATTGGTCTTTATCTGAGCCCTGAGCAACTGTGATGTCATTTTCAGTTGACGGAAGTGACAAAATGGCCGCCCCCTGAGATGGCTAAAAGCAGGTGGATTTTGCTGCTTAACTCATATTCCACAAACACAATGTTAATCAGAATGCTGTATTTCAACTAGTGGGCCTGCATAGAAGTATTCTGGAAGAAAAATATGTTTGGGTTGACTTCCGCTTTAAGGCAAAAATAAAATTTAGATCGAGTAAGTCCTCCTCGGCAGTAGTTGGCGCTATTCTGCGGCATCTGTGTCAGAAAGAAAGACATTTGCGCAATTTTTTTTGTCATTCTGTTAAAGGACATTTTAGAAATCAAAAGTTCCGAGAGGGCGGCACGGTGGTCGACTGGTTAGCACGTCCGCCTCACAGTTCAGAGGTCGTGGGTTCGATCCTGGCTCCGGCCTCCCTGTGTGGAGTTTGCATGTTCTCCCCGTGCCTGCGTGGGTTTCCTCCGGGTACTCCGGTTTCCTCCCACATTCCAAAAACATGCATGGTAAGTTGATTGGATACTCTAAATTGCCCCTAGGTGTGATTGTGAGTGCGGATGTTTGTCTCTGTGTGCCCTGCGATTGGCTGGCAACCAATTCAGGGTGTCCCCTGCCTACTGCCCAAAGACAGCTGGGATAGGCTCCAGCACGCCCGCGACCCTTGTGAGGATAAGCGGTCTGGATAATGAATGAATGAAAAGTTCCGAGAGGTATCGGTACTCTGTATCAGAGAGAGTGGACACTGGTTTTAGCCTGAAAAAAAAAAAAGTGGTATCCAACATCCCTAGCATTAAGTTAGCCATATTTACTTTTACGGACTTTGGAGCCAAACAGGAAGTTCCGCAAACTCAAATCCTCCCTTAGTATTTTTGTTACTTTTCACTGTGCGTCAGCATGAAAGGAAGTGTTGACGGCTTCTTTCCGGCGGCGTGCCAAAAAAGACGCCTCAGCGTCACAAATGAGAGCGTTTAGCGGCTGAGCGCATGCAATCGCTAAGTGACAACAAAGGCCTCCCGTCGGAAAAGGAAAGGTGATCCCCAAACAGTCCTAAGCTGTCCTCGTTTGCGTTCCGGTCGGGATTGGTTGCGTTGCCTGCCGCGCCGCGGGCGGGAGTGGCGTCCCTGGAGGTGCCACATTAGGAGCGGTGATACCGCTGTTGCGGAAAAGAAAAATTATGCATGCGTTAGTCTTAGTGGACTACATTTCCCACAATCCTCCAGTGGAGTTGAAATGCATTGTGTTATCATATGTACATGCTCTTATTAGTGTTATTATACAATTTAAAATGCTTTGTCGTTTGTGCCTGTGAGTTCCCAGGAACCATCCTTGACATTGGTTCTCGTGCAGGAATTGTCGTCGGGGGGCGGGCACGGCGGGTTGGGGCTGGCGGTTGACTAGACCCGACGTGTCAGTTTGACACTTCCTCTGCTCGGAGCGTCCGTCAGCCGCGGCAGGAAATGTGACCCCGCCGGGGCTTCTGCCGTCCATCACGTCACGGCTGTCTCCTGGCGGGAAAGTCTGAGAGCGGCTTCCAATTGAGGAAGGCGTCTGATTGGATAAGAGCTTGAATGTCAGTGGCACACCTGACACCTCCATTAGGGCCCAGCTGACAGGCCGCGCCGTCACCCGCAATTCCCCCGGGGGTCGTCACGGTGACATTAAGTGGCAGGCTGGGACGGCGGCCCGCCCGAGACCCCGACCTTAACCCCACCCACAAATCCCGCCTCCTCAACCTCGGTCAGCATCTTAGCTGTCAGGGGCCGCAATGTTGCCATGGTGCTGACAGCAGCGAAAAGAATATGGACGTCTTAACTGCTCAGATATGCTATTGTCAGGACTTCACTTTGTAGCATTGTTACCTCCCCCGAGGAGCTTTTGTTTTCGTTGCAGTGTTCAACTTCCAGTTTACGAGTTGCAAAATGACTTAAGAAGAAAGACGAAAGACTTTAATTCATTGAAAACTGGTCCGGAATGAGATCTTATTTGACTCTGAATTGGGAAAAATGAATTTAGATTGGTCAATGACCTGGAATGAGGTTTCTTTTGGTTACCATGAATTGAGGAAATCAACTCCAGGTAATTGGACACTGGTCTGGAATGAGATTTTCTTGAATCCGGAATGGGGGGAAAAAAGACTTTGGTCATTGAAAACTGGTTTGGAATGAGATCTTATTTTACTCTGAATTGGGAAAAATGAATTTAGATCATTGGTCAATGACCTGGAATGAGGTTTCTTTTGGTTACCACAAATTGAAAAATCAACTCCAGGTAATTGGACACTGGTCTGGAATGAGATTTGCTTGAATCCAGAATAGGGAAAAATACTTTGAGTCATTGAAAACTGGTGTGGAATGAGATCTTATTTGACTCTGAAGTGGGGAAAAATGACCTGGCATGAGGTTTCCTTTGGTTGCCATGAATTAAAAAAATCAAATCCAGGTGATTGGACACAGGTCTGGAATGAGATTTCTTTGACTGAAATGGGAAAGCTATACTTTTTGTTATTGGCCACTCTTCTGAAATTGTAGTTTTTTGAGATGCCAGAATAGGAAAAATGACTTGGTCATTGAAAATGAGTCTGGAATGAGATTCTTTTGACCCCAGAACAAGAAAAAACACCTTCGGTAAGTGACACTGATCTGGAATGAGAATTATTTGATCCCAGAGATGGCGGGAAAATGACTTGTTGGCGTTGCACGTTAGTCTGGAATGAGATTCCTTGGTCTCTGGACTTTACGTTGTTAATTTGAGCCCAGAAAAAGCAAAATGACTCTTGGTAATTGGACCCTGGTCTGGAAAGATGTTTCTTTGATTCCAGAATGACAAAAGGGACCTTAGGCCATTTGACACTGGTCTGGAATGAGATTCTTGTTCATTCCAGAATGGGGAAAATAACTTTTAGTCAGTGGAAACTAGTTTGAAATTTTGATTTTTGTGACCCTAAAATAGTATATATGACTTTTGGTCATTGCGCACTAGTCTGGAATAAGAATCATTTTACTGTGGATTGAGATAAATGACCTTTGATCATTGGACATTTACTGATTACGATTGAGATTAATTAGATCCCGGATTGGCAAAAAGGACTTTTTATCTTTGGAAACTGTTGTGGAATTTCTTAGACCTAATGGTTAAAATGTCTCCCTGCGCTATGCTACCACAGTGTTCCCAAAAGGGCCTCGGGGCTGTCAGCCATCACGGTTGTGAACTTCAAGCACCGTCCCAACTTAACCTTCGTGACTGGTCGTCCGTTGACCTGGAAGCGCATTTGTTGTGCGGCGGTCGCACGAAAAGCTGGAGCTGCCTCGCCGAATGTTCCCAAACGTGTGGAATTATGTCATCACGATTGTTGCCATGCTTTGTACGGCGCCACCTTCTATGCGAGGGGAGTTACCACGGTAACCTTTGTCAACATCACCTGCACATTTTTCAACATTCTCCATTTTTCGAGTGTTCTGACCTATACTACACTAACGCGCCTGCTAATACATCCAAGATTGCTGTTTTATATCTGTTTCTTTCCGCTAGCTTTTGAGGCAGCACACTAATTGGGCCTGAATGAATAATTAGCTAGTAACACTCTAGCGAATGACTTGTTGCTTGAACTGAAAGCTTTCAACACTGTTTTGCTTTCATTCCGCAGCGCTTAGCACCAGCAAATAAATCTCATTGATTGAAAGGAGAACTTTTTTAAAAAAACGGTGTATTGATTTATTATTATTATTGCTGCAGGACACAGCTGTTAGCCAACGCCGCTACAATTGGGAATCGGATTGTGCTTGCCCAGCCACGCATGCAGCTGTGAGGGTCTTTTCATTGTGTTTGTGCTTCCCTTACGCTAAGGCCTGCTGAGCCAATCACAGCGCAATCGCCTGTTGCCATGGCGACTACCTGTTAATATTCCGGGTGAGTTTTCTCACCGGTGAGGGTGGGCGGCGGTGGTGGGGTTTTGGAGGGATTGCCGCACTCCTCCTGGAGAGAATCGATTCCTGCAGGTGGAAAAAAAAAAAAAAAAAAAAAAAAGAAAGGCCGCCTTTTTGATGCAGTCGCAAGTAGCACGTCATCAAGACGGTGGATCAATGTGACCTAATTGACCTTGACAAGGATTATCGCCGCTGTAATCCCGTTGAAAAAGGAATTTTGTCTTTTTGTGCGAGTGTTCAAAGGTGCAGTGTGAACCAATGCTGCCGGCATTCCAGAGGGATTGGCCCGCCATCAAATAGAAGCTCAGGAAAATGCTATTATACCCTTCTGCTTGATCCCCACATGAATGACAAAGAGCGTTTTTTTTTTTTTTTTTGCCAGTTTGAATTAGCAACATATAACTTGGTAGCCATGTTTGTCACGTGTAGACCCACTAAAAACTCTCAGGAAGGTATGCCTGAAATGACACAGGAAGTCAGCCATTTTGCATTGAAGTGCCTATTCTGTCGGTCATTTCGTGAGATGCTTGCCACCAGTATTGTTTTGAAAATCCAGCCCCTGCAGCCAATTTCAGTGGTCTATATGAAACTCGGTAGGTGTGATTATCATGAGTAGACTCACAAAAAAGTCTCAAGAAGCCGTGTCCCAAAAGACATGGAAAGTATGCCATGTTGCTTTTAATGTGGCCATTGCATTGGTCATTTCCAGGCATGGATTTTTTTCTGAAAATTCAGCCCTCAAAGCAAGTTTCACTTAACAACATGAAACTTGGTAGGCGTGTGTATCATGAGCAGACCCACAAAAAAGTCTCAAGAAGCCATGCTCAAACCAACACAGGAAGTCATCCATTTTGCTTTGTGGCAGCCATTTTAAGGTCATTTCTTGAGATCCTTGCCACCAGTATTGTTTTGAAAATTCAGCCCCTGGAGCCACTTTGGGTAATCAACATGAAACTTGGTAGGCTTGTGTATCATGAGCAGACCCACAAAAAAGTCTCAAGAAGCTATGCCCAAACAAACACAGGAAGTCCTCCATTTTGCTTTGAAGCAGCCATTTTAAGGGTCATTTCTTGAGATCCTTCCCACCAGTATTGTTTTGAAAATTCAGCCCCTGGAGCCACTTTGGGTGATCAACATGAAACTTGGTAGGCGTGTGTATCATGAGCAGACCCACAAAAAAGTCTCAAGAAGCCATGCCCAAACAAATACAGGAAGTCATCCATTTTGCTTTGAAGCAGCCATTTTAAGGGTCATTTCTTGAGATCCTTCCCACCAGTATTGTTTTGAAAATTCAGCCCCTGGGGCCACTTTGGGTGATCAACATGAAACTTGGTAGGCGTGTGTATCATGAGCAGCCCCACAAGAAAGTCTCAAGAAGATGTTTCCGAACAGACACAGAAAGTGTGCTATGTTGTTGTATTTGTCATTCCAAGATCCGTGACCAATGGATCTTTTCTTAAAATTCAGCCCCCAAAGTCAGTTTGGCTTAGAAACATTCCAACTGTCATAAGTAGATGTTCAAAAAAGTCTCAAGAAGCAAAGCCTGAAAAGGCATTTGCGATTTTGTGTGGGCGCAGTGCGACTTTCCTTCAAGCGCTGTACTTGCATCGAGTCTTCCTTATATCAGAGTGTTTTTTTTTTTTGATGAGGCCTCGCTGGGACTTTCCAAGGAGAGGTTGCCGGAATTCCTCCTGCTTGCATTTGCCGGCCGCGTTCCTCGCTGAATACCAAGCTCGCATTTGGGGATTGACTCCAAATGTTGTTTACGCCGCACTTTTCCCTAAGACCAGAAGTAAATGCCTACGTTCTCTGAGCGTGTTTGCACAGGGATTAACTTCTGGAGTCACGTTGATAAGAAAAATCCCATAAGCTGCACAGCTTGACGGAATAAAAGTGTTTTATAGTGTTTAATACAAGATATGATCAGATTTAAGAGGAACTTGCGGCTTAATGCTCTGCTTGTCTGCTCATCAGTGGCACACGAGCAGTGTGTTTCCATTGTGAAAACTGATCCGTACATTGTTTACTACCTGTCCGTTGGGTAGGACGGAGTGTATAAATCGTTTGGATGTCCCCACTTTGCGTGGGTTTTCTCCTGCAAGGCCTTATGGGAGCAGCAAAGGAATTCTGTGGGAAAGGATTCTGGAACTTCCTGCCTGACCCCTACGCGACACTCGTAAGCCTGTTTTTCCAGACTTCCTGCTCCTGACCTTGTCTGGCATCTCTCCAGGTGTGCTGAGCCTCCCCGAGAGTCTCAACCTCCACCGGGATCAGCAGCAGCGCTCGGGCCGAGGCGAAGGTCACGGATGCTACACTCCAGCTGAACTGCGCACGGTGGAACAGTCGCTGCTCGCCACGCGGGTGGGAAGCATCGCCGAGCTGAGTGAGTAACAAGTGCGCTCCGACGAGATTCTAGAGTGAAAATTCTTTCTCATACGTCTTTCTCCCTACGAGTGCGTTCAAAGCGGCGCGTCCTCTCCATTATCCGTATGTTCTCGTGGGATTGTAATCATCTTCTAATGGAAGAGCTTCTCAACTCGCAGACAGCCAAGAGATTCACCGGCATGCGTCGCCTTTCATCTCCAGGCCATCTATTTTTTATTATCTTAGACTTTATACGCTGCCACGTTTCATTTTTCTTGACGTGACGCGTCGAAAAATGAAGGGAATGTAGAATGGAATCGAAGGCAAAAACCGTGGCCTGACGGGATGTGCTAATGATCAGGAATGACATTTGGAGTTGAGTTATTTGACTTTCCTATTTTATGGCCTGTCACCTAACTTTGCCGCCATGCTCCGCCCACACGCAATGACGAAAACTCCAATTTAAAGTTAATCTCGGAAGGACTCCGGGTAATAACCCCAAATGACACTGAAATTGGCCGCTCCAAAGCAAAATGGCTGACTTCCTGTGTCTTTTTGTGCACGTCTTCAGACTTTTTTGTGTCTTCTCGTGGTAGACATGCCTACCAAATTTTGTGTTGTTAAGTAGAAATGACTGCAGGTGTTGAATTTTCAAAGACAATTACGAGAGGCAAGGATCCGTGGGAATGGCGGCTTCAAACCAACATGGCCGACTTCCTGCATGTTTTCTAGAGCCTTTTTTTTTTGTGTCTTCTCGTGGTAGACATGCCTACCAAATTTTGTGTTGTTAAGTAGAAATGACTGCAGGTGTTGAATTTTCAAAGACAATTACGAGAGGCAAGGATCCGTGGGAATGGCGGCTTCAAACCAACATGGCCGACTTCCTGCATGTTTTCTAGAGCCTTTTTTTTGTGCGTCTGCTCATGATAGACATGCCTACCAAATTTCGTGTTACTAAGTGAAACTGGCTTTGGGGGCTGAATTTTTAAGACATTCGCTTCCGCTCTGACCTGTGCTTCATTAATTCTCGAAGCATTAGTGTTGGAATTTATGGGCTGTATTATAAAAATAAACACGGTTGTTAAGCATCATTGAGACGTTTGGGAGTGTCTCACGCTTCTCACTACTCGCCTCTCAAATATCATTGACTTGATGAAGTAGCATCATTTAATCAGATCCAATTTCGGCAATTAGTTTTATATAGCCTCCCCCCCCAGAATTGATTTGAAAATTCAGTCCCTGAAGCCTGTTTCACTTAGTCACATTGAAATTTGGTAGGCAAGTCAATCATGAGTAGCCCTACAAAAAAGCCTCAAGACGCCATGCCTGAAAAGACACAGGATGTCTGCCATGTTGCTTCGAAGCGGACGTTTGCGGGGCCCCATCAAGGGACGGCGGCTACCTGGATTTAATAAAATAATTCAGCTCTGAAATTAGCAACATGATATTTGGTTGGCACGTCTATCGTGATTAGACCCACCAAAAAAAATCTTCTGAAGTCATACAGGAAAAGTCATCGTGAGTCTGCCATTTTGATTTGATACTTAAATTGAGTCATTTTGGCTCTTTGCAGGGGTTCTTCCAAAGGGAACGACCTCCCACGGATTTTAATTGCTTCAATATTGGAACGACATAAATAAGACAGATGAGTGACGCTAGCGTAAATTTTGAGTTTTTGTCATTGCATGTGGGCCACGGCAAGTGGAGTTTGATGAATATCGATCAAATAGTCTAAACTCATGATTTGTCATGCCATTCTTCGAGCGTGCCTAATGAAACGTCCCCGCGTGCCGATCCGAATGCCCCCCAGTCGTACTCACAGTTGATTCGTGTTTGTGTTCTTGGACTGAAGTTTTGCGAGCGTGCGTCCGCCACAATCCTTTTGGCATGTGTCGTAAGGGCGGCCTTCCAGGATCGAGTGCGAGGACAACACAGGCAGCGGCGGCCTCGCTTGCCAAGGATTCACTTTAAACAATGAATCCATTAATCCCAAACGTCCTCGTTTTTTTTCCCCGCCACACAATAAACATCGGGCCGGAATGATCGTCGATGTTTTGTCTCATCTGGACACTGTAGACCGATTGACTCGGGACTCTTGTCATGTCATGTTAGGCCATGAAGGATGCAATTGCATTCATTTCATCTGTTTACATTTTAAAGAACACATGACACAGTAAGACTACAATTGTGTGTGTGTGTGTGGGGGGGGGGGGGGGGGGGGGGTATGTATGTATGTATGTATGTATGTATGTATATGTGTGTTAGTTACATGTTTTGAACTAATTAATCGAAAAAGTTTCCATAATTGATCGCGGTTAATCGCATTTTTCAACTACAATTTTTTTACAAAACTTGGAACCGATATTTGCTTGAGTAAAATCTTGGAATTAATATTATATAATATGATAAAATATTAATAAAAATAATAAAAGTATATTTGGATTCTAATAGCTTTTATTGATCCTTGAATACGATTATTTTCCTGTAAAATAAAACAGTTGGACAATACACCAAAGACGTACAACTAATATGGTATTTGAGTTTGGCTCTGCAAAGTGTGCAAGTTATTTTGGATTTCTCCAATGAGCCGCCAAGCAACTTCTTAAAGTAGAACTACGTAAAAGTCCGCCTTTGCGACGGTGACTCTCCTTTAAGTTTGGCTGCACAGTGAGCAGAGGTCAGCTGCAACAGGAAGTAAATAAAGCTCAGTTAACTGAGGTTTTTTTTGTGCGTTTTGAAATTTTAATTAATCTCCATAGTTAATGCTTTAATTTTGACAGCCCCAATATATATATATATATATATATATATATATATATATATATATAAATATAATTTTTTTTGGGCTGAGCTAGTCAGAGCACACGCACCCCCCCCCAAAAAACAAGCAACGGCAGCAGAAGAATTAATGAAGTGACACGAAGGCGCTTCATCAAGGGAGGCATAAACAGTTTGTCTTGTTAAAAATCAAAGTTGTTATTTACAGACGCGCGTGGCCGAATCCCTCGAGAGGATGAACCCCCAAATCCACCCCCGCCACAGCTTCTCGGCTCGCCAGGCTTGGACGCGTTCCACAAGCGTCGCTCGCGCTCGCTGGCTTTCTCTCTCTTTCCTTTTGTCCTCTTTATCTTCACGCCGGGCCCGCTTCCTGCAAAGAAGGCGTGACCGACAACCTTCAACAGTTCCAAGAAGAAAAAAAAAATCTAATGCAGTCAAACTCACCTTCTGCAAGCCTTCATTTGCACTTAAATCATTTTGACATTTTACCTGCAAACTTCCAAGTCGATCCCAAGATGTCTGCCGCTATTTGATTGTGACATCGTGAGGACATTTTACAAGAAGAAAATGTATAGTTAAAAAGAAAAATAAATACAGTTTATGAAAAAAAATGATGGGATACTATGAAAAAAATAATAATTTTAAAGGTTAGGGTATTGCTCTTTCATGCCAGAATTTTATATTAGTAGTGTGTGTGTGTGTGTGTGTGTTGTCAGTCAGCCAATCATTAGTGTATTTTTAAGCCAATCGCGTGCCAGTATTGCGGATACAGGCACCCGGAAGTGGTGCATTTTTATTTTTATTTTTTTATTTCATTTATTTTTGTATTAATTGAACTTCAAATGTACAAAACATATTGGCATAGTACATTGTTCACATAAGATAGAAAAGGTAAACGGCAAGCCTCAAGAAGGGTCACAAAACACGACAAAAAAAAAAAAAAAAGGGTGATAAAATAAAATAAATACAATAACCTATAAAGAAATAAAAGAAGAAAGGAGGCTGGGGGTTTTCAGCAAGGTTCAGCTCCTCTACTAATCTACATAATGTCACAGCATTTTTCTTCATCATACATTTCAATGATGAAAATTAATGACACAGTTCTTTATGAAAAACATCAAATTTAGGTTGGGATTTGATACATCTATTTTTATGTATAAAATATTTTCTGAGAATGATAAATGGGTCAATTATTAGGCTGACTCCAACCATCCAAAACATTTTTCTTATGACAGAGTAGAAAAATTGGGCAATTTAGGGAACAAATCTTCCCAGAAGGCATTAAAAAAATTACAGGCATAAAATAGTCGTTCAGTTGTTTCAATGTCTTTATCACAGAATAAACAGTTGTTGTGGTCCAAATTAAAGCGATTCCTTAAAAATTCAGACGATGGGTATACCCTAGTGACAACTTTATAATGAATTTCCTTTGCTTTGTGGGGAATGGGGAAATTAAAGAATTTAGATTTCAAACTTCGAACTTCTTTTTTTGAGAAAATTTGTCAACTTGAAATCCGGTTTGATGAGAATGGATACAGTTCTTTAACAAAGAATTGTCGGATTTTGACATTAGGTATATTAGGATCCGTGATATTTGTGTCCATCCACCAAAAGCAAAGGTAGTGAGGGGTTCACCTTTATTTTGAAACAAATTCTAAGACATCACAACAACAGATTGAGGAATTGATTTGATGATATTACTATATTGCCTTTTATCATTCATTTGATATTTATCAAAGGGTATAATGTGTCCAGTACTATCCAAGAGGTGCATCACTGACCAAATTGACCAACTGACAATGATTTCTTTCTCAACAAAACGTATCCACAATTCCATAATGGGGTGCTGTGGGGACAAAAAATTGTGTTTGTGAATCATTCTCCAGTAAAGTAGAACCTGTTGATGGAAGGTGGACAGTTTGATAGGGAGTTTATTTATACAATACAATACAATTTTATTTGTATAGCGCATTTCCTCGCAGGTGATTTGGTGTCGCGGGCCATGCACCACCTGCAGCCGCTGCACGTCAAGAACACCAGCAACGGAACGCCGCTGCACCATCAGCAGCACAAGAGCTCCGCCTCCGCGGCGGCCGGCGGCTCGGGCGCGGCGGCCTGCGCCGGCGTCCACTGGGAGCCCGAGGCGCTCTACACCTTGTGCTACTTCATGCACTGCCCGCAGATGGAGTGGGAGAACCCCAACGTGGAGCCCTCCAAGGTCACCCTGCACACCGAGAGGTACGGCTCAACAATTCAACCCATTTTTTAATTTATTTTTTTATTTATTTTTTTTTTTGCGATTTGCAGCATAAAACAACTTTGCTGCCTTGCTACTTGCTGCTGTGTTTGTTTGCGGTCATTCACTTCCAGAGAAGTAGGAAGTGAATGCTTGATTACACAGCGCGCCAGCGTAAAATGAATTGAAGATGAGGAAAAAAATAGAAGCCGGCGATGAAGGGCAATTCCAGATGAGGCCCGGCTTACTTTCCAGGTCGACCTTGTTTGAACCCGAACAGCCTGAATGGACAATTCAAGTCAAGTTGGTGAAAACGAACTCTTCGCTCATTGAAAAGCGTTGAACTTTGAGTCGTTTGATTTGCGAGGATTATTTTGATCTGCCCGCAGAGGCAAAAGTGTGATTTTAACAGAAATCGGGCGTAATTGCACCACAAAGCACTACGGTCTTGGTTTTTCCCAGGTGTCTTCCTCCATAGATGATTAGCGCGAACCCAGATAGCAACACGTTGGAGGCCATTTTATCGTGACCAAACATGTGCGGCCATCTTTCTTTTTTTATGCTCCGCACCGTCAACCATTTTGCTTCAGAAGTGTCACTATGTCGTTTTCGTTGTTTTTAGCATTCAGAGGGAATTCACGACGCCGTTTTGCTGACAGCTAGGACAGCCAGCTAGCTAGCGAAGAAGCTAACTCTGCTAATTGGTCAGCTAGCTTGCTGTTGTTGCACGAGTTCAAAGCACAGGAAGGACGCAGTCATTTCGATAAAGAGCAAACTGGCTCTCTCCATCAAGGTTATTATGGTTTGCTGCCAAATTTTCCCTAAATGAAATAAAAATAAAAATGAGGAAGCAAAATGGAAAACTAAGTGAAACGGCATTTTCCGTTTCTAAAATAAAACAAACATTGTGTTACATTATTGCACAATACTTATTGTGACCTTTTTTTATGCTATCTTGCACTCAGCAAATATTAGGGCTGCAACTAATAATTATTTTGCTAATCGATTAACATGTCAATCCTTTTGTCAATTAATCGATGAAAAGGGTAAGAACAAACTTGACTGAAAAATGGAACATTTCAAATTGTCAGTGGAGAGAATGCGCAAATGGGAGTTAATTTTGATTCAGTAACTTGTTTGATCTGTAACATCTGTCAGAAAATCACCCAAAATGCTGTTTATTGTTTTCCAATTACTAAAAACAAATGTTGAAAGATGTCAGACATCAGTCATCAATCAGTGTGGTTTCATGGAGGGCGTCAGAAATCTGAGAATATTTATTGTCAAGATGCTGAAATTACGAAGATTTGGACCATTTTAAGTTTAACGCCTTTATAGGATCAATCACAATCAAATTATACTTCATGTATGATATATATAAAATAATAAAACTAATACTAAAACTACAATTGTTGGACAAAACGAGATTTCGAGCACGCATAGAACCAATGAAATATGAAGTCAAGCTCACAGTATTATTTGGATTGAAGGCCACTCGTTTTAGCATATCTATCTTCCCCCTCACAGGAAGTCTCCATCTTTTTTTATGACCATCGATCCGCCTTGATAGATAAGTGTAATGAGGAAGTCGATGCGGCGCGATTTATGCGAGGCGCTCTGGCCCCCTCAGGCCCTTCCTGGTGCTGCCGCCGCTGATGGAGTGGATCCGGGTGGCGGTGGCTCACGCCGAGCACCGCCGCAGCCCGGCGGTGGACAGCGACGACGTGCGGCAGGCCGCCCGACTCATGCTGCCCGGCGTCGACTGCGAGCCCAGACAAATCAAGTGAGAGCGCCGCGCCAGACCAAAGACACGACGCTCAGTTTTGGGGCCCCGCGTGTAGTCATTTTTTCTACATTTTGTTAAATTAGTAAATAGTTCATTTCCATACAGGACAGGGAGCGCTGATATTTTGGGTACTCTATTCAATCACTGGCCACCCAGTTGAATTGGCTCTTGGACTTGTATGGCCGTCAAACCGTCGAGGTCAAGGTTAACCTTAAAAAAAATAATTGTGTAAACAAAAAGGCTTACATTTTGGCTCATGTCATATTTTAAATGACATTTTATCGTACAAATGTGTTTTTAACTCATTCACTGCCATTGACGGATTTACCCGTCTTTTCACAGTCCAGGCATTCAATCCCAGGAATTTATTTATATATATTTTTTATTTATTTCAAATGTTAGGGTAAAAGAGGGTCTGGAAATATCTGGCAGTGAATGAGTTAAATTTCTATTTTTCCATTTCAAAAATGAAATGTTATATTCCAAATGCTTAGATTTGGTTTACTTTATTTTAAAAATATTTTTCTATTAATTTTAGAATAATTGTACAGCAGATTTATATTTAGATATTTTGGTCCAATATTGTTTTTTTTAATTAAAAAAATATCATATAGAGGAAATACCTCATTACATATTTTTAAGTTAGATTTTATCAATAAAAGGCTTATCATTTCTTTTGTAAAATAATACTTTTGGAGAGGAAATTCTTATAGGTTGGGTGCTGTCATTTTTGTATTTTAAATTGTTGAGTTAAAGGATAAACTTCAAGGGAATGCTTACATTTTTGGTACTGCTTTTTTTTTATTATAGTGGAAATGCTTATTTTTGTAACTTTAATTATCAATATAAATACTCTAATTGAATAAAGTTTAAGGCTACTCTAACATGTTTTTACTCTGCATTTTCTGAGTTGAAAGTAAAACTTGTACAGGCACAAGTGGCCTGCTGTATTTCTTCTTTTGAATGACGTTGTTGCATTATTCACATGCGCGTGTTGTTGTTTAGAGCGGAGGATTGTTTCTGCGGCGCCCGCAAGCTGGACGCCGCCTCCACGGAGGCCAAGTTCCTGCAGGACCTGGGCTTCCGGATGCTCAACTGCGGACGCACCGACCTCGTCAAGCAGGCCGTCAACCTGCTCGGACCCGACGGCGTCAACAGCGTCAGCGAGCAGGTATCGCCTCAACGGCGGCCTTCTGGGAATATATCTAATATACACAGAATTATTTTTGGGTTGAAATGACTCCATTTTTATTTCATTAAGCAAAAATCATCTAGATCCGGTACATTTTTTTTTTTTAGTAGACTGCACATCTACTTTAAAAAAAATGTGTATAAGAAATCGAGGCAACTAGATTATGCTCGTGGCATGTCTCTACTGCCACCAAGTGGAAGGGAGGCCATCTCTCAATGATCCGTTGATCCTTTCATTTGGCTTGGGGGGAAAAAGCGCAACGTAAAGCACGTGTCGCGTAATTAACCCGATTCCGCTCGCCACGTCTTTGTGATATGCGCCAATCGCACAATAGAAATTAAAAAGCGATTTGAATGTGGTGCAGCGGGACACACTGCAGAGGGGGATTGAGCCAAAACAATGACTCATTAATCCAGTGGAACAGACTTTTGGCTGAGGCGCCATGTGTTGGAGGGCCTTGAAAAACGCCGGAAATGCAGACCACGACGCCAACGGGAAAGCAAATCATTTTGGGGACTTTTACAAGGGGAAAAAAAAAATAATAATTTTACAAGAATCTAACATTATTTTACAGGGAAAAGCAAGACTTTTACAAGAAAAAATAATCCTAAATTTAATTTACTGTAAAAAAAAAAAAGAAGCCATCATTTTATGAGAAAAAAATGAATACTGTGGTCATTTCACAAATAATCGTTATTCAGGAAGTTGAAAAGAGATGATGCACAAGTCCACAAGAAAAAAAAAACTGCACATTTTTTAAAGCAAAAAAAGTTTCACAAACAAAAATTTACATGAAGTCCAAATGTTTCAAAAAAAGTTCAAATCGTACAAGGCAAAATGTTGTAAAGTTAACAAGAAAAAGTCATAATTTGACAAAAACAAAGTTTAAATTGTACAAGAAAAGTTCAAATTTGACCCCCAAAAAAGCCGCCACAAGCGATAAGTCATCAAATCATGACTCTATTCATAAAAGGATAAGAAAAAATCCTCAATTTCTTGAGAAAAATAGTTTGAAGCGTACAGGATAAAAAGACATCATCCTACTAGGAAAAAGTGTCATAATGAAACAAAAAAAAAAAGTCTGAATTTCACGAGCAAAAAAGTTGTGATTTTACAAGAAAAATTGCTAATTTGATGAGAAAAAATCGTCAGTACCCTTCAAACTAAATCAGTGATGTTGTGTTCCAGGGAATGACGCCGCTGATGTACGCGTGCGTGCGCGGGGACGAGGCCATGGTCCAAATGCTTCTGGACGCCGGCGCCGACATCAACAGCGAGGTGAGTGACTTCCCCGCCGTGCTTGCCGCTTGCTGCTTTCTGGCTGCTGAAGCTGCAGCATGAGAATGATATTGCTGTCGCTCCACTGCGGGGCCTTTTTATTTGTTTTGCCGCTCATCAATAATGCATGCTCGCCGTTCCTGGAGAGAGCGTGTGACTCACCGCCGCAGTCCGGTTTAATGAACAAGCGTGCTTAACGAGTCCGCCGACGTCCATTGGGATGAACGCTGTCGGCTCGTCGTCAACTCCAACATCGCGTAGCCTGTTTAACGCCAAATCACTCCAATTTTTATGAAAATGCAGCCCCTGGAAACAGTTTGACCTAGCAACATGAATTTTGGTAGACATGTCGACCATGAGCAGACCCTCCAAAAAGTCTCAAGAAGCCATGCTCGAAAAGAAACAGGAAGTCAGCCATATTGCTTTTCTTCTGCAGATCATTGGATCTCGGATTTTTTTTTGTTTTAAATAAATATAAAAAGACGGTTTCACTTCAAAAAGTGAGATTTGGTAGGAATGTCTATCATGAAAAGACCCACAAAAAAGTCTCAGTGCTCGAAAGATCTTTTCATAGTTTCTCACCTCTTGGATTAAAAAATAAACCAGCCTCCAAAGACAGTTTGAGAAAAGTAATATTTGGTAGACTTATCTATCATGAGTAGACTCACAAAAAAACCCTCAGGAAGCTATGCCTGAAAATATGCTAACCCTTACTGTCTATACGTCTTATTGTTTTGCATTCTAAGAGTAAATTCCATTAAAAAAAAAAAATAAAATAAAAAAATGACAGTTTAATTAAGCAACATGAAATTTGGTAGCGATGTCTATCATAACTACACCCACAAATAAGTCCCCAAAAAACACAGCACGTCTACCACGATGCTTGAATTTTTTAAACCCATTCACTGCCAGACATTTTAAGACCCTCTTTTACCCTAACGTTTGGAAAAAAATTGAAAAAAATAGAAATAAATTCCTGGGGGATTGAATGGCTGGACTGCGAAAAGACAAATAGATAAATAATGGCAGTGAATGAGATAAATGACAGTTTGACCTAGGAATGTGAAATTTGATAAGCATGTTCATAATGACTAGACCCACAAAAAGGCTAAAAAAATCCAAACACACAGGAGAAGTGAGTGAAGTGAGTATTTTATTTAGAGAGGCTTTAAACATCTGGCATGGTATCACCTGACTATTACTAACATATTTTAGCAATGCTAATATTTTTAGCGCTGGCTTCTGCTCACCTGCTAATATCGTCAAACCATAACGCGGCGCCACAAACTAGCCGTAACCCCTAGCGACGACAACAAGCTAAGCTACTTCCTGCTAACTACGCTACTTCCCGCAACTGCACTGCTTGTAGCGTCCCCCCCCCCCCCCCCCCCCCCCGCTGGCCGCCGTTAACTTGTGTAATGTGACTTCCCAGGTGGCTGGCGCAGTGCACAAGCACCCGTCCGTTTACCCCGACGCACGCGGCGGGACGCCGCTCACGTTCGCCGTCTTGCACGGACACGCGCCCGTCGTGCAGGTAGTGACCCCCCGCCCCCCAAAACAACAACAACAACAAAAAATTAATCGGAAAAAAAAAAAACAACACGTTAATAAAGACTGCAGTAATGAATACGAGTAGCCTGTATGATATCATGTGCGTCTTTAGTGTGTTCCGAATCATTGTGTCCATAAATCCATACACACTGATGGCAGCGCTTCCAGAATATTCTATAAGTGTCGAAAAATGTCCGTGTTTGTGTTTTTCTCTCCTCTGACCCCATTTTGCCCCGCCCCCATTTGCCCCCGCCTCAGTTGTTGCTGGACAACAGCGCCGGCGTGGAGGGTTCGCTGCAGGACGGGGCCGACAACTACACGGAGACGCCGCTCCAGCTGGCCTCCGCCGCAGGTCCACAACGCAATCTCGCAAAAACACGAGCACCAAAGAAGCGTTGCGCGTTTCCGTTCGGCGCTGCGCTCGCGCCTCGTTCGTTGTCGGCTTTTACTTTGAAGCTGCTGTTTGGATCATTCCGTTTTCGGAATGCTGGACAATCATGAAGAGGATAATTGATACCAGAGGTGAAATTAAGATTTGAACGATTAATCGTATAATTCAATTGATTCAAATTTTTTAAAAAATAAGTCGAAGCAAAATATCTGAGAGCTCGCTTTTTTTTTTTTCCCACGAACGAGTTAGCAAGTTTGGGTTAGCAAGATACCAGGCAGACAACTCTACAATCTCATTCACGGACGCCCACGTCACTCACCAGGCCAAGCCATACACTTTCAAAGTTACAGATAAAACAATATAACACGAGGAAAGCAACGGCAAGTGTATAACAATAACACTTGCGCATCACATGCTATTGTGTGAAGGCTGAAGGCCAGAATTTCACACTGACAAAAAAATTCAACATTTCTAAGTAGGGTGAGGGTTTAAAAGTAGGGTTTTAAACTGGGATTAGGGTTTCAAAGTAAGGTTAGGATGTCAAAGTTGGGTTTTAAACGATGGTTAGGGTTTTAAACAAAGGTTGGGGTTTCAAATTGGGGTTTCAAAACAGGGTTAGGGTTCCAAGGTAGGGTTTCGAATAAGGGCTAGTCGAAAGGGGCGTTTCAAAGTAGGGTCAGGGTTTCAAAGTAGGGTTTGAAAATAGGGTTAAGGTTTCAAAGTAGTGGGGTTTGCAATTTTTAAGAATTGTTCCGAATTTGATTTTTTTAAAATTCAGGTGTCAGAAGGTGTGACCACAGGTTTTAAAGTAGTTAGGGTTTTAAACTAAGGTTAGGGTTTCAAAGTAGGGTTTCAAGGGGAATAAATCCATCAATATATTTTTTAATGCAGTTCTAAAAATAAGAATTATGTAATTGGCTCAGAATCGGTCAATTGCATTTCTCCTTATACATTCATTTTATTCTCATAAAATTGGGATTTTATTCTTGCAATATTATGACTTTATTTTTCTTTATTTTTTTTTTCTTTAAGAAAGTTGCGTAATATTCCAACTTTATTCTTTTATGTTTTAAAATGATTGTTTTTTAATATTATTTTAATAAGAAAATTAATATTCTCACTTAATTGTCTGAAATGATTACATATTCCCCTTTAATGTGACAATTTTATGATCTTGTCTCCAAGAATATTGTGACTTTATTCAGATTTCTTTTTTCTTTTTTTGTTCTCCCGAGCAGGCAACTTTGAGCTGGTGAGTCTCCTCCTGGAGCGAGGCGCCGACCCCATGATCGGCACCACGTGTCGCAACGGCATCTCGTCGACGCCGCTCGGCGACATGAACTCCTTCAGCCTGGCGGCGGCGCACGGGCACAGGTCGATCGCGGTTCGGAATTACATACAGACTTTATTGCCTACAGATTCAAAGCATATTTTTCATAATCGTAACCATTTTTTTTTTTTCCGTCTTGAAATTCCAATTAGTAATCTTCCCACTTGATTTCCCTTCAATGACAACGGTCCACTTTTGTGTTTGTAGGAACGTGTTCCGGAAGCTTCTGTCCCAGTCGGAGAAGGACAAGGGTGACGTTCTTTCCCTGGAGGAGATCCTGGCCGAGGGTTCGACGCCGTGCACGCAGAAGGCTTCGGCCCCGCAGGCCAACGGCGGCGGCGGCGGCGGGACGTTGCGAACAGGAAAGGCCAAGCTGCGCGCCCTGAAAGAGGCCATGTACCATAGCGCCGAGCACGCCCATGTGGACATCACCATCGACATCCGCAGCTTAGGTCAGACTCACTCGCAGCTTGCATCGCCGCGCACGCATTTCTTGCTAGCTTCATGCTCACAAGCACTGCAAGACACCTCCGGGGGGGGCTAACTGTTAGCATCACAAACGGTGGCGCAAAACGTGCAGACGAGCCGTTTTACTGCTCATTTCCATAGTTGATTTGAGATACAAGTGAGTCAGGGAATGAACTGAACTTGTAAGTCAAGGCGTCGTTGTCATCTCATCATCATCAGGCAGTTGCCGTCACTATGGCGCATGTCACGCTCTTCATTCTCCACCTGACATAAGCGACACTCACGTCCACTTTATCGGAACAATCCCTCTTGGATTTTGTTCGTGGCCAGTCAGCATTTTGTGTGCTAGAATGTAAAATGATCGAGTTTTTTTGCGTTTTTAGCATATCGGTATGCGTTGAGGATATCAGATTTTTTTTAATTTAATTATTTTTTTATAGGTGATAAAGCGACAAAAAAAATCATGAGGTCCAGCTCTTGCCAATGAAAACGCAATAGCTTAGCTTATAGCTTATTACCATTAATTGATTTTCATTTCGTTATACGACACTAAGTGGAATTTCTAATATTTCAATATTTACATTTGGTTTATATATATCAGGATATTTAAATGTCATCTTTTTTTTTTCTTTTTTTTTTTTTTGCTGCACTGCTGATGTGTCGTTTAACAGCGTTAAGGTTAATCAATATTTTATTGGTTACACAAGTTAACCGATAAAATATTTTCAAAAAAATTCAAATGTTCAAAAAATTAAAAAAATTTAAAAAGTTAACTTGGCTTGAACCAAAGCTACAGTCAATCATTGCCTTAGAAAAAAGGCTCATGTTGGGATTCCTTTATTCAAATTTAAAAAATGAAGGCAATTGAGACAAGTTGGATGCACTTTTTTTTTTTTGTAAAGCGTCGCCAACATATCAGATCAGGACATGGTATCGGCAGACGCTCAAAATCAGCTGACTTGCACTCAAATGCAAAAATAAAAAAAAATGTGGTCGAGACAGAGTAGCAGTGCAAAGACTAATCGATTAATCGACAACTAATTGAATATCAAATGAATCGTCATTTTTGATAATCGATTAATCGTTTAGACACCTTTTTTAATTTGGAATCGTCCAGATGCTCAGAATTTCAGCTTGCCAGCAGTAAAAAATATTTTGTCCTGTAATAATTGATGACTAAAATAATCGTTAGTTGCAGCCCTACTCCAGAATTCATTGTTGTCAATAAATGAGGTGGTCTGTTGAAAAGTTGACTTGGTTTAAAAACCAAAAGAAAAAAAAAAGGGTCTTTGAACTCCCCTGCTGTTAATTCCACTCACATGCACTCACCTATATCATCAAGTGATGGAAACATGGCCGCCCTTGACAGCGCCCCGGCCGGTGGATGATGACCACGGGTTTGTGATTGTTGCGCTCAGGCGTTCCGTGGACGCTGCACACGTGGCTGGAGTCGCTGCGGACGGGCTTCGCGCAGCAGCGCCGCCCGCTGATCCAGGCTCTGCTCAAGGACTTCAGCTGCATCCGCGAGGACGAGTACACAGAGGAGCTGCTCACGCACGGCCTGCCGCTCATGTTCCGCATCCTCAGATCCTGCAAGGTCCTCCTTCGCGTACCTTAGTTAGAGTTCTTTACTTTGCTTTTGGCGATTATGCTTGGAAATGCTTTTAAATGTTTTAAGAAGAAAGCTGCCTTGTCTAAATTTTACAGTACAAAGAAAAAGTCCAAATTTAATGAGGAAAAATTGTATGATTTCATAAGTAAAGGGAATATTTCAAGAAATAAGACATTTTGAAATATTTCATAATCTCACAAGAAAAAATTTTTTTGGAATAAAATAAAATGCTACAATGATGCAAGAAAAAAGTCCTTATTCCACGAGAATAATGTCATGCTTTTTTTTTTACAAGAAAGTCTTTTTTTGCCAAAATTACTTCGAGAAATAAGTCATAACCTTTCAATAATAAACACCATAATAGTTTAAGACAGTCATTTTAGAAAAAAAGTTTCTTACAAGGAAAAAGTCATAATTTTACTAGACTAAAGAAATCATTTTACAAGAAAAAGTCATCATTTTACGATATTTAAGTCATAATTGTATTATTAAAATTTTATGAGGGGGAAAAAAAGTGAAGCAAAAAAACACCTATTTTTGGGGCCCTGATGCAAGCAGACTACGATGACCAAACTGAAAATCCTTCTTAACTCTCGAACTGTGTGTGTGGGTGTGTGTGTGTGTGTGTGTGTGTAGAACGAGGTGATCAGCCAGCAGCTGTCTGTCATCTTCACGCAGTGCTACGGTCCGTTCCCCATCCCCAAACTCACCGAGATCAAGAAGAAGCAGACTTCGCGTTTAGGTGACGCCCTCAAAATGCTAATACATAACATTGCTTGTTGTGGCGGACTGACGACTTGAAGATGCTTATTTTTAGCTTTCTGGCAAATGTTAAAGCTTTTAAGTTGGTGGCTTGCGCATTAAATGTCACTGCACTCTTTTTTTTTTTTTTTTTTTTTTTTTTATCAAATATGAATCAAGCCGCTCTGAAAATGCCTTCACTTTGTTGTTTCGTATATCATTTGAAGGAAAATGAGGTTTGAAAAAGTTCATGCTGTGCTGTAGCACCACCTACTGTTTAAAAGTCGCATTGCAACAACACAACCCACTGAGTCCAATTCATCCCTGATGACAGTTTCGATTAACAGCGCGAAATTTGGTAGGCGTGTCAAGTGCACCGACGAAGTCAACTGTTTTGCTTTGAAGTGACCATTTTAGGTGTTTTTTTTCTAGGGGTCCTTACCGTAAGCATTGTTTTGAAAAATCTGGCCCCAAAGCTAAACATGCACGGGTTCCGCCATTTTGTTTTGAAGCGACCACTTTAGGGTCATGTTGACCGTGGGTGATTTAAAGACTCCTCTGATAGATTCTGTCTGATTGCTACCAAATTTGGCTCACGTCGACCAGACAGATGGGTGAGAATTTAGATTTTTTTTTTTTAATTGCGTGTTGGCGGAGGATGGCGGCAAAGTTGGATGACTCACCATAAAACAGGAAACAGCACAAGGCCAGGGAAGGCATTCAGCTTTGATATTCTAATTGTTTTCCTTACACGTCCGTGTCAGCCACTTGGCGAGCCGTGTAATGAAGGAGCACATCAGTTTCATCGCATGCTGCACTCAGCGTTCAGACGAGATGACTAATGAGGCGTTTTGTGTGGTCGTATCGGCAGACCCGCACTTCCTCAACAACAAGGAGATGTCGGACGTCACCTTCCTGGTGGAGGGGAAACCCTTTTATGCACACAAAGTTCTCCTTTTCACCGCATCGTCCAGGTAAATCTTTTTTTTTCCCTCATTATTATCTTCTGCAAAATCTTGGGAAAAAATAAATAAATAAATCAAATGATTTCAGGTTCAAGTCGCTGCTGCAAAACCGACCGGCGGCCGAGAACACCTGCATCGAGATCAGCCACGTCAAGTATAACATATTCCATGTAAGACTTACTCCAAGCCATTAGGGGGCAGTGTGGCAACAAATTACACTAACAAACAGAAACGCTGATATATTTTTTTTTTCCTGTCTGTTTCAGTTGGTCATGCAGTATCTCTACTGTGGAGGCACCGAGTTCTTGCACATACGAAACACGGAAGTCATGGAGGTAAGAGGCCTTGGGTTAGGTTAGCATATGCTAGCTGCTGTTAGCATCTGTAACTGGGATCGCTGCGTGTGTCGGGCAGCTACTGTCTGCCTCCAAGTTCTTCCAACTAGAGGCCCTTCAGAGACACTGTGAGATCATCTGCTCCAAGAACATCACCACCGAGACTTGCGTGGACCTCTACAAGCACGCCAAGGTCAAGGTTTTTGAATTTTTTTGAAAAAGTGGATATAATGGATGAATGTTGTTTTCATATTTTGATTTTTTTTTTTTTTCTGTTTCTGTGTCCGCTGCGCAGTTCCTGGGCGCCTCGGAGCTGACGCGCTTCATCGAGGGCTACTTCCTGAAGAACATGGCGCTGCTGGTGGAGCTGGACGCCTTCAAGCAGCTTCTGTACGAGCCCCCGTCGCCGGCCCCCTCCTCCTCCTCCTCCTCCGACGCCGCCGCCGCCCTCTGCTCGGACATCCTGCACGACCTGGAGAGGACGCTTGCCTCTCGCGTCCACTCCATCCACCTGTCCACCTCCAAAGGCTCGGTGGTGTGACGTGGTTTTTTGGGGACCGTGTGACCACGAGTGTTAAGTAGCAAAGCCAGCAAAAGGAACCTTTCAGGCCAAACCTTCTGCATCTGGGACACTGTGTTACCAAAATCGAGATTTTTTTTTTTTTTTTTGCATGAGGCCCTTTTATGCACAGCCTTCCACACGGAGGAAGTGCAGGACGCCACTGAAATAATGCAAAGTGTAAATAGAACCACGTTTGGTCTCATGTCCAACTGTCGTCTCTGAATTGAATGTGCGCATGCGTGCTAGCGTGCGTTGCACATTTGTAGCCGGCCGCTGTCTTGCTTTCGCGGGACATTTTCTCCTCCAGTTTGTTGAAATCAAGCTAAAGGCTTGATAAGGGATTGAAATGTCGTTAAATACAAGGCTTGTTGATCAGCGGGTGTACCTGATGAAATGGCTGAAAGGTGGGCCGGTAAAATGTTTCACTTAAATATTTTACTAAATGTTCGATGTGGAATTTAATAGGGAGTACACCTACAAAAAAAGTTTCAAGAAACCGTCTGAAAACACACAGGAAGTCTGCCATTTTGCTTGCAATCGGCCATTTTAGGTTGGTCATTTCCCAAGGATGCTTGCCGCCATTATTAATTTGAAAATTCGGCCCCTGTAGCCTGTTTCACTTAGCAATATGAAATTTGGTAGCTATGTCTATCCTGAGTAAACGCACAAAAATAGTCTCAAGAAGCTATGCCTAAAAATATAGCGCAAGTCTGCCATTTTGTTTTGAAGCAGCCATTTTAGTCATTTCCTTGGATCCTTTTTCACATGAAATTTCGTAGGAATTTGTCGTGAGTAGACCCACAAAAAGGTCTCAAGAAGACATGCCCGAAAACACACAGTCTGACATTTTAGTTTGAAGAGGCCATTTCCAGTTATCGCCTTTTCTTTTTAATTCAGTGCCCAAAACCAGTTTGTTAGCAACGTGAAATTTGGAATACTTGTTGTCTAAATGTGTTTTGTCCAGTTCAAAAGACAACCAAAATCATCAAAGAAATTGAGCAAAAAAAATATTTACAAGTGATGAAAAAGTGATCAGAAATACTGGAGATTTTGATTTTCAAGTGTACTTTAATGAGGTGGCTGTAGGATTCAAACTTTTCACAGATGGCACAGTGGCACAGTGAATTCTTTGGTTTATTAAAAATTACAAAATATGCAGTTTGTCCAGTCCAGCAGTCAACCAAAAACAATAGTAATGCAGTACTGTACTACTATTTATTGTAGGCACATAAATGATTGTCAAGTCTAGTCAAATTTATTTATGCTGTAAATAATAGTGACAGAAATCCTATATTATTTATTTTCTTACATTCAGCCCCACAGATTTGATTTTAATCTATTTTGTTGAGATGCATATAAAAAGGATCCTATTAAAAGCAATATTTCAATGAGAGTGTATATTTCCTGATAATATTACAGTCCCCGAAGAGAGCCAGCATTGAAGATGGATGAATGAAGTAAAGGGAAGAATTAACTATTTTATTTTTCGAAGTCTTTTTTTAATAGAAAAGCCACCTATGTCTTGAAAGCTGTTTGAATGGAGTTGTCTAATGATGTCAGCACTTTTTCTGATCGTGTTAAGCTGCACAATCAAACTTTGTTGAGCGGAAAAACTGCTTCGCCGCATTACCGCGTTTGCTCCAGCAGAGGCGCTGGCGAGTCGTTGTAGCGTGAGCCTATTACTCGTGTGGTCCTTTTTCTTGTAGAACGGCACCCCCTGTTGGTCGGACGCTGTGAGTACCATTAGCGGCTTTATGGTGTTGTCGCTAGCGCCTCTGCTGGTGCCTCGATGCTATTGCTAGAAGTGGTGCTAGCATCGTCCATGTGGGCCCGCATGGTTCTTCTCGTTGTTGGCAATGCGCTTTCGTTGTCTCGTTTTCCTGTCGTTTGTCCCACTGTTACTTTGCCTGCTAAAATGTTAGCATTTTCTTTCCTTAAAATGATACAAGTCTGTAAACGTGAAGCCCTGCGAATACTTTCCGGATGCACTTGACAGTATCCACAATGCTTCATTTTGAGGGTTAAAACATGAATTTACCATGCCCTCAAAGGGACCTTTTTTTTCTTGCCTTGGAGAACATGTATAGTGTACAAATGATATATACAAATATGAAAGTCTAAATGAGAGATGGTGTGAGAAGCAAGTATGTAGTTGAGTCTAACAGCAGCAAAGGTTACGCTCGTGCTACACGTTCCATGTTTCTGTGGACAGATAATAAATGATTACATTTTCATCTATATGTTGCATTTGATTGTTTTTCTACTCATGATGTGCACACTATTAAAAAAGAACGTATTATAGAATATTGGATTTTTAATGTTTTGAGCAAATGTTGTCCCTCCTTCCTTCCTGACATCTTTCCTGGCTTTGTTACCCATTCTCTTTCTGACATGTGTCCACTCCTTTTCTTGCCTCTTTACTTCCTTCTTACCTAGTCTTTCCCTCTTTTCTTCTTAACATCTTACCTTTCTTCCTTCCGTCACATTGTTTTGTTGTTCAATTATCCACCTTTACATTCTTCCTTCTTTGGCTTACTTTTCTGCCTTCCTTCCTTACCTGCTTGTGTCCACCCTAGTCCTGCTTTTTCCCTCTGTTCCACCACCCTTCCATTATTTTATTTTGTTTTTTTTTACTTTAATTATTTTGTCATTATTTACGGTACCTTTAACATATGGTGGTTTGAAAATGTACTTATGTTATGGTTTGAAAAAAAAATCTTTTAGTTGCTGCAATACTCCAAATGGTCTGTAGAGAGCAGTGCCTGTTCACGTCACCGCATAAATCCCAAACGAAGAAGAGTCGTCTTTCTTGCTAGCTTGCTTTCCTCGCGGAGCAAGGGGCAAGAAAGTTTGCTCATGTACTGCATCGTGGGGCTTTCATTCTCTTGTAACCGCAGTTTATAATACCCTAATCGACAATTATTGAAATTCAACTTTATACTGCTAGGAGCTGACTGAAGACGACAGAAATCCTCTTAGAGGGACGACGCCTGCGCAGTCGGGAACGAAAATCGAGCCGCCTTTTCCCTCCCCGCCAACTGGCAGCGCAGAGACGGGCGGACGTCGACTCACAATCGAACCCCGACTTCGCCTTCCTCGCTTTTTCAAAGACCTCCGTGTCAACATGGACACGTTACATCGCACCGAAAACGGTAAAATGAACAGAAATGATGAATGCATCACTCTTGGCGAGTTTACGGGGTCTTCTTTTTCCTTGTGTGCGTCCGATTCGTAACATGGCGTAGCCCGCTGTGAGATGGCGCTTAGCTAAGGTTGTTTGCTCACTTGCCCGGAAGAAGCACAGCGGTTGCCAGTTATGCTAAGCTAAGTCATCTAAAAAATATTTAAGTGTCAGCCGCGCTGAACTAGAGGAAATCCCACAACCGTTTCTACTGTTCGAGCCAGTAGTCATATTTTTAACAAATGTGAGATGCGGCGTTTGTGGACCTCGCCGGAAATTATATATTTTTTGATAACTTGCTTCAAAATTAAAGGGACAACGCAAATATAGCGCAGTATTAAAGTGAAAAGCCTGGGTCACGCACAAACGACGAGTTTTGTCACACTAAAGCAGCAAACCACGTCACAATTTGGCCCAAATTTTGACGCACAAAAATGACGCCTGTCCTCGTAGTTTCAAATGACGATATCATTTGTGTGTCCCTGAAGGCAGCAGCAGTAATGACTTCCTGCTTACTTTTTTGACATTGAATGCCATAAGTTAGAATTAAACTAAAAACACAAACAATAATTTACTTCTTACTGACTCAATGGACGATTCTAGTTGTCCAAAAAATGTAGGAAACCCCCCAAAAAATTAGAGCAGCACATCTGCTGCACAGTTTAGAAATTTGTGGTTGTCTTCCTGCATCACACGAATCAAAATGTCCATAGATTGAATGTCTGTTTTGCTATTTGTGCCCTGCGATTCACTGCCAACCAGTCCACAGCACAAATACAACTGAAAATGAAGACAAGCGTATAAAATGGATGGATGTCTATCCATGATTGACTTCAAATGAAACGTTTCTGGAATATGTGTCCAGATTCTCCACTCCTGCTGCCGTCCCTGCGCCTCTTCATCCCGCCTCTGCGCCTGGTGTCGGCCGCCATGTGGCAGGTGGTGCAGCGCGGCGACGTGCGGGACTTTGGAACGGTGGAGGAGTTCGTCAGCACCGTCACCGACATTTTACCCGAGCTCTTGAATGCCGACCAAAAGGCACAGCTGCTGCTGGGTCTGCGGGCACGGGTAGGCTAGAGGAAGGACGACATTTGAGGGAGCGTTGGCTACGCCGCCGCTTGAGTTATGTAAAAACAATGTATTTGTTTGCATGTTGCAGGTGGTTCTGGAAATGTGTCGATCCAAGGTGAACCCAGAGAGGGACACCATTGAGACTCACTTGAGCCGAATCAAGGACCTCATATCAACATGGGCGGCTCAGGTGAGCATCCGAAATGGATCTCCGATGAGCATCTTTTATTATTGTCCACTTTAACCGCTCACGCTTGTGTGTCAGCCGTGCTTTGCCGAGGTCCAATTTCCTGAATCCAACTTTGTGGATCAGATCGAGCTGCTCCTGAAAGACCCCGAAGAGAGGGACAAGTTCTTTCAGGTTTGTTTGTATTGCTGTTAAAATGTAAAAAAAAAAAAATATTTTGGTGGCCCCTGTTTGAAAACAATCCATCCCTTTGCAGGATGTGTTTCCCTCCGCTTTTGGACCTGAATATGACAGCGCTCTGCAGGTGCTCACACTGGACTTCATCTCAAGGCTGGAGAAGCTCCTGCCAGTGCCGGACATTCAGCAGGTACCAGAAATCAGCATGTAGTACAAGTGTACTCGGGTGTTTTTAAAATGAATACCACAAATGCCAAAGCAGGCTATATATAAGGACCCCTGTCTAACTAATCCGTGATTTTTATTAATTCATTCGCTGCCATTGACGTATTTATTCGTCTTTTCGCAGTCCAGCCATTCAATCCCAGGAATTGATTTATATTTTTTTCAAACGTTAGGGTAAAAGAGGGTCTGAAAATGTCCGGCAGTGAATGAGTTAAACAGCGGTGGGATTTATTTTGTGTCCCATCCAGACGGCGGCCATGTTGAGCGCCGCCCCCGAGGCCCTGGACGAGTGCATCCACTCGGTTCCTGACCTACCTCACTTGAAGGCGGCGCTATTGCACCACACCGCGCTCGGACATTTCGATTTAACCGGTGAGGCTCGTCGGTGGAAGAATCACACCCACCACCACCGCTGAATAAAAACCATCAATTTTCCCCGCTTGTGTTTGTCCTCCTCCTGACTAGACGACTCTCAGAGCATCGTGTCCTCCTTCGGGAACTGCATCCTGTCCTCGCTGGCCCTCCCGCAGCTGGAGAAGGTCGTCATCGACGCCGACCACATCCAGCTGGAGCCGCCCACCGAGCAGATGTCGGGATGCGTCACCGTGCAGGTGGAAGGCGAGACGGTCACGCTCTTGGACTACATACACATTGATCAGACACCCGGCTTGATGGATCCCGCCCCTCAAGAGGAGGAGCAAGAAGACGAGGAGGGCGAGGACGCGGACGACGATTCGTTGAAACCGGCGGCGTTCCAACCGCTCAAGCAAAGCAAGCGACTGCAGCTGAAGAGGCAAGCGGCCGAGGCGGAGAAGGCCGACGACTCCTCCGAGGCGGCCAAGCGCCAGAGGAAGAAGCACCCGACCAATAAGACGTGCCCGGTGTGCGGGAAGAGCTTCCTGCGCGCCGCCGCCATGAGGCGGCACCAGGAGACGCACTCGGAGAACCGCGAGCTGAAGTACGAGTGCGGCCGCTGCAACAAGCGCTTCCGCGACCAGTACGACATGAAGCGGCACAACATGCGCGTCCACGAGCGGGACGACGACGACGGCGGCGACGACGAGGGGGTGGCGGCGGCGGGGGCGGAGCCCCACTCCCCGGAGATGCCGGACGACAAAAACTGCGCCCTGTGCGGGAAGTTCATCGCGCGCAAGGTGGACATGGAGCGCCACATGACGTCGCACTCGGAAGACCGGCCGCACAAGTGCTCCTTCTGCGAGAAGCGCTTCAAGACCCGCTATGTCCTCAAGCGGCACCAGAAGGAGTTCTGCAAGAGTCAGGAGCTCAAGAGGCCTGCGGCCAGAAGGCGCGAAGAGCAGAGCCTCGACCCGCAGCCGGCGGCCGCCGCCGAGGGCAAGGTCTGCCCCATCTGCGGCCGCGCGCTGCCCTGCAGCGCCGACATGGACAAGCACCTGCGCTCGCACACGGAGGAGCGCCCCTTCATCTGCGTCGCCTGCGACAAGGGCTTCAAGTACCGCGACACGCTCAAGAAGCACCAGATCATCCACGGCCACGAGGGCGTCCGCGAGGAGGCCAGCAAGAGCGCGGAGGAGATCCTCGCCGAAGCGGAGAAGAACCCGGGGGACGGCGGCGCCGTCTCCGAGGCGACGGCGCAGCCGGCCGCCCGTCGCCGGCCGGGCGGGAAAGCCCCCAAAGCCTGCCCGGTGTGCGCGAGCTCCTTCGCCAACGTCAAGACGCTGAACCGCCACATCCAGAGCCACACGGACGAGCGGCCCTTCCACTGCGTGCACTGCAAGAAGCGCTTCAAGCACCTGCACGGCCTCAAGCGCCACCAGATCTACGCCATCTGCCACAAGAAAACGTCCCGCTGCTCTTGGAAAAAGGAGGCCAAGGCCGGGCCCAGCCACGGCGACGGCCAGCCGCTCCAGATCCCCGTGTGGTGCTCCAACTGCGGCAAGCATTTTGAGTTCCTGTCGGCGCTCAGGGAGCACCAGGAGAAGGTGTGCAAGGCGGACCTGCGCGACATGCTGACGTGCGGCGCCTGCGGCAAGGAGTTCAAGAGCCTCACCATGCTCAAGGTGAGCCAGACACTTGCGACGGCCCGCCAATTTGCGGTGGTGTAATGTGCGCCTCTCTGCCAAGGTGCACCAGAGGATCCACGACCCGCTCTACTGCAAGGAGTGCGGCAAGATCCTGGGCAGCGAGGCGGCCTTCGAGCGCCACCAGCTGATGCACCGGCCCATGGCGTGCACCATGTGCGACAAGAGCTTCACGCTGCTGCGCCGCCTGCGCGAGCACTACGAGAAGCAGCACGCCTTCGCCGGGCCCTACCCGTGCCCGCAGTGCGACAAGAGCTTCTCGCAGCTCTCCTACCTGGCCGTGCACCAGCGCATCCACAAGGGCGAGTTCCCCTTCGCCTGCGACTCGTGCCCGGCGCGCTTCCGCTCGTCCAACTGCCTGACGGTGCACCAGCGCAAGCACACGGGCGAGAGGCCCTTCCTGTGCTGGCAGTGCGGCAAGTGCTACCGCTCGGCCTCGGAGCTCACCGTGCACATGGGCACGCACTCGGAGGCCCGGCCGTGGGCTTGCTCGCAGTGCCCGGCGGCGTACCGCACCAAGCAGCAGCTGGGCAACCACGTGGAGCAGGTGCACATCGGCGTGCGCTACCCGTGCGCCAGCTGCGGCAAGCAGTTCATGAAGGAGACGTCGCTCAAGCGCCACGAGCTCATCCACACGGGCGAGCGGCCGTACCAGTGCACCGAGTGCGGCAAGACCTTCCTCACGGCCAACGAGCTGCGGCTGCACACCCGCTACCACACGGGCGAGCGGCCGTATAAGTGCGACGTGTGCGGCAAGGCCTTCATCCAGTCGGGCTACCTCAAGTCGCACGTGCGCATCCACACGGGCGAGAAGCCCTTCAAGTGCGACGTGTGCCACAAGGCCTTCCGCATGTCCTACCACATGAAGAAGCACCGGCGCACGCACGCCGCCAAGGCGGCCAAGGTCAAGACCTACGCCTGCGAGCGCTGCGACTTGTCCTTCCTGCACAGGAAGGCGCTGTGGGAGCACGCCGCCATGCACTCGGTCAAGTTGGAGCAAACCTTCACGCAAGTCAGGATCGAGTTCCAGTAACCAAAGACGACGTCCGTGGCGCCGGCCGCGCCTTCCTTCCGTCGCTCGCTTTTTGTTCCCGAATAAATTGCACATGCCTCCGGTGCTTGCTTCACTCTTTTTCAAAGCTGTAATCTTTTAAATAAACAAACCCAACGCAGAATGGACGCTACTGTACTCTTGTTTTTATTGACTTAATTTCAAACTAAGTGATGCAGTCATCTTTTCCTGTTTTTATACCTTTGATGTGGAGAATAGTTGAATTTCTCTCAAAATTTCACTTAATTTCTCCACTTTTGAAGCGAGAAATCTGTCAAATATAACAATCCTTTACGAGGTAAGAAATATTTCACCCAAAAATGATGCAATTGGTACCCATCTCAAATGCAGATTTCTTGTACGTGAAAAGTGTACTTTTAATCTAAAAACGTAATGGTACATCCCTGGTTGATGAGAATTCCATATAAGTACGTAATTGTTCAATTCAACTTTCTAAGTAAGGAATCCATCCTAAAGTAATTTAAACTCTAATTCCATTTTAAAAATGTCGAACGTGGCGCCATGTTTTTTTTGTTTTTTTTACATGTCATTACCTGTTTTTACCAGTAGGTGTCAGCACAGTAGCGGAAATCAACACCAGGCAGCGGACCATCCGGCCTTTTCGCCCCCTATTGGAGTCCTGCAACGGTACAAGATAACCCTTCCTGATAACGATGCTCAGCTTGTCCTTTTGTCCTGAATCTTTCTTGGTGTCTTCCAGCTCCGCTTGGCCGCGATGTCACTTATTCAATAGCCGGCTTCCGATGCGTCATCAGCGGAAGCGAGAATGACTCCGCGGAGCCTCTCCCCGTCCAAACCGGAGCTCGGCTGATTTATGCCGGCCTGTAATTGCTTCAGCGTGCGGCTTCCCTGCACACTGTGAGGTATCACAACACACGCACACATATGGGCCTCATGTATGTGTGTGTACCTATAAATATTATATTGTTTCGCATAGCCTTTTGAAGCGCACAAAACGGTCGCACGCCAGACTCCAAACAGTGCTTATTTTCGTATTTGCGAAGGAAATGACTGCATGGCATATGAGAGGGTGTGCTGGTAATGTACACACAACTATAGCGCTTGTACGTCTAGCCCTTTTTATCTAATATTGATTTATTGTCCATGAATATTTGCATAAAAGTTAACCTAAATGAGCGCACCAAAATGTTTTATTCACTGGATGTAGTGGTAATCAATTACCATTAATTACATCATACAACACTAAAGCCCACTGTTAGCCTTTGATTTTTAGAGCAGACTTTTATTCTTGATTTGTGGCCCCACCCTTTTTACTTTTTTCCACTGGTGTCATTCAGATTGTTCCCCCAAAACACCAACATTAATCGTTAACATTTTTTTGTAAGAAAAATAGCACTCAACAGTACCTTACTGTATAAAAGCACACAAATAATAATAAAAAGCAATTTGGTCCCCACAAAAACTGAAAACGTGAGCACAAGACACGACTGTACCTAATTTATTGTTCTTCCTTGTTCTATCGCCGATTGTCAAATCATCTTAATGGCACATTAGTGCCACCAACTGATATTGTCCTTCCTTGCAAGGAAACCAATGTTGGTGGCCCGATGTTGTTAAGTTTGCTGGCGCCATCATGTGATGTGGATTTGAAGCACGCCGGTGAGATTTATGGCCCCGTCATTGAAATGACATGTTTCACTAGTGTCATTAATGAATGAAGTCATTGCAAGAATATTCCCATGAAAGTTGAAGAAAATGACTATATTTAACTGTGGGTGTTTGATTTATGGCCCCATGCATGCGCTGGTTTCATTTTGTCATTTAAATGAAGTTACCACAGGAATATTTGACAAACTAGCCTTTATTTACATGCAATTTTGCAATAGCAGTAGCTGGCCAAAAAGCGACATTTACAAGATTTTCGACAGAAGGTTCTGCGGTGAAATCATAAAAAATACACCGATTTCCCCCCCCCCCCACTTCCAAGTGTCAGAATCTGACATGACGCAGTATGTCAAACGTTCGACAAGTGCACTGAAAAATTGCTTTTGATTGTCAGCAGGCGTGCTGGAAACCGCGGCGACCCTTGCACGTTACCGCGGAAACGATAAAACATGCACCCCTCTGCTTGGCTTCATTTCTTCCATATGAACGTTCCGACAAGCGGAACGTTTACAACTTTGAAATCCTTGCGTCTGGATAAACTACAATGGAGAACATATTATAAATACTAGTGCATTTTCCTCAATTTTAGGGATTTAAAAATGCCACAAACATTTCTGTATTTGAATTTCTTCCTTTTTTGGGAGACCAGATTTTAGAGTCAGAAGCATCGCATTTAATCTGGAGAACGGAGGATTAATGGCTTTCCTAATCAAGCATCCTCGTGTGACCCTGCTTGTGCGCACGGACATGATAACCGGCACTTTGCATCACAGAAATCAACACACACAAAAAATAACAGTTTACTGCAGTTCTCAATATTGTCTGCCATTTCAGAGCATTTTGACTAATCCATCAACAAGGAATATTGTGTTGCGTAGATGTTTCTTTTACCACCACAAAAAGGTTTGTTTCTAGTTTTTTGTAATCTGCAGTAGAACATGGGTTGGTTTCATCAAAAACACAAATATCGGACCTAAAATTGAAGAAAATTAATCTTTTGTGGAAACGCAGAACAGTGACTTTGACACTATTTGTTTTGACACCTCAAAAAACAAGACTGTGAAACGGCTTTTTGAAGGCAAAATAACGTAGTGGCATTTCTGGTATTCCACAGGGTTCAATTTTGGGGCCTCTGCTGTTTTCATTGTAGTTGCGGCCCCTTGGTTCCATCTTGAGAAAACATGGTATTTCTTTTCCCCGCTATTCAGATGACAGTCTAGCTTAGCTAAAAGGACATGTTCTCCTTAAGGCCACTTGTTAAATGTTTTGAAGAAATCAATGCCTGGATATCAAAAAAAGTTCTGGTGTAGTGCACTGAAAAATTTTCACAACAGTATTTAGTAATCCATGCCGTCGTACATCTCGTCTGGATTACTGTAATGCACGTTATTTTGGAGTTAGCCAGTCCTCTCTCAAGTGTCTCCAAAACGCTGCTCCTCGCCTCCTCACTGGAGCTCGTAGGAGGGAGCACATTTACACTCCTGCATTTAGAGTTACACTTTTCATTTATTTAAGTTGATTTATTTGTTTTTAACCCTTTAAATAGTCTCGCCCCACCTTACCTCTTTTTATGTTTTAATTTATTGTATTAACTGACAACCTCATCTTGATCTTCTACTCAAAAGCTGTGCTAATGTCAACTCTCAAGTGATGCGACGCTGCCATCGACTGGCGTCCGTTCGTCATTACAGTTGTCGAAGCTTCAATTTCACCCACTTAAAGGCATACCGGACAAACATATATGTCCGGGGGTGGTAAATTGATGAACATGTTATTGATGATGACCGCCATCTTGTAATAAAGAAATGATCACATCCACTAGAAATAATCCAGAGTCCGAAAGGTCCGAAAGCATCGACACGCCATCTCGCCACTTGCCGCCAACGGGGTCATCCTGTGAGCCCAAAGCAGCTTTCGGTGTCATCATCGTCATCATCATCGTCTTCGTCATCGTGCTCCTGCGCATGCGCTTTGACCCACTTCCCCACCTTAGCGTGTCTTTTGGCTTCCCTCGTGGCCGATGCATGCCGGGAGAGACGCACGCTCGGCTGTCCCGCTTTGTGACTGGCTCTCGCCGTGCCAGCGCGCCCTCCCCTTTAAGCCCTGCGTGCGCTGTCATCGCTCAGTGGCGCCCCCTGCACCCCCCCCCCCCACCACCACCACCACCACCCGGTGTCAACATGTGTCAACCCGCAAGGTGAAACTGACCCGAGACACTCGTTCAATTTCGCGGCAACAACCGCATGTTTGCGATCATCAAAAGTCAAGTGGTGAAGCACTATACTAAGAAACTCTCGCACGGTGGTTCGAGACCCTTCTGAGAAGCTGGGAGAAAAAAAAAAAAAAAAAAACAGAAAAGAGAGAGAGAGAGGGAGAAAAAAAAAGGGAATGACGTGATTTGAACGCGTGCCCAAAAATCCTTAATGAATAACTTCGGAGGAGCGCGAGGCTGAACGCTGGCCCAGCTGTTTCCTGCTCCACATGTCTTTGCTGTGTGTGTAATGTTAGATAAATGTGAGGGATTTTCTCGCTAAATCCGTCTCCTGTTCGCTAAATCTCACTTCTCTCCAAAACGAGCGTGCGCAATGGAACAAAAGTGGGAATGTTGAGATGTGACATTGGCCCCCGGCGCGCGCATCTCGTCCGCTTTTTCTGCCCCGTTCGTTCTTCTTCCTTCCTTCCTCCTCCTCTTCTTCTTCTTCTCTTTTCCCCTTCTTTTCTCTGTTTTTTAATGACTTGAAACAAGTTGACTTCTCGCCGGCTTTTTTTTTTTTTTTTTTTTTTTTTTTTTTTTTGGTGTGTGCGCGCGTGTGTGTGTGGTTGTGGAGACCCACGGGGATGTCCTGCGCTCTTTCCTCCCTCCGGTGGCATTTATGGGACGTCCTCAAGGTAACTCGTACCTGCTCCACTCGCACACTTTTCATATTATTATCATCATGTGCTTTTATTTTCAACACATGACATGTGCATGCGTAAGTTTATTCCCACTTGCATGCAACATTCGTGTGCATTTACGTCTTTTTTTTTTTCTCTCGCACAATTGCATCGCTTTATTGTTTTTTTGTGTTTTGTCCCTCTATTGACGTGATTATTCCGCACTATTTTTTTTTTTCGTGAATGTGACTTCGTGCAATAGGATGTTTTATTGTACCGGCGGTTTGTCGTCCTCGCGGATATGCGCAGCTGTTCAGTGCTCGCAATTACGTTTTTTTTTGTGCGTAATTACGCACGATGAAACATTTTTGGGGACACAGTCAAGCCCTTTTTTTTTTTTTTTTTTTTTTTTTTTTTTTTTTTTTTTTAAAAGCAGCGTTGTTAAAATGTCACTTCATTTCATTTATTTCTTAGACTCACTATTTGAAGTCATTTGAATGCTTTTTGCACACGGACTGCGGAATCCAAACGAAAGTGTGAAACTCGATTGTGGGAACGTGTGTGTGTGTGTGTGTGTGTTGTCGGCGGTGATGCTCTCGCCGCCTCTCTCACTCTCTCTCTCTCTCTTTCTCTCGCTCTCTCGCTCTCTCGCTCCCTGGCAGAGTGCGATGTGCTGGATGTCCCGTAGCCACACCCTCTCACTACTGCTGTGCGTCCTCAGCCTGACTCCGGCGGCTTCAGGGGCGAGGCCAGAGACGCTGTGCGGGGCGGAGCTGGTCGACACGCTGCAGTTTGTGTGCGGCGAGAGGGGCTTTTATTTCAGTAAGTGCACCCGCGGCCCGCATGCGCGCTCCGTTCTTATTTTTTATTCATGAAGACTCTCTGCGAGGGCTGACTGAGCTCATCAATAAAAAAGCAGCCGCGTTGACATTCACATCCTTTCCGGAAGATGCTCATCCCGTCCCGTTTTCTCACACCTGCAATGGAGATTCTCAGAGCTCCTTCACGCTATCGTTCGGACAATTGCAATAAATTGCCCTATTTAAAATTTTTATTTTTTTTTTAATATCGACGAATGTAGTTGGGCCATTTAAAAGCTCGGGTCAAATGTTTTCCGTTTTAAAACAGCTCGCAATATTGGAATGAAGCCTCCCCGCTGAGTCTCTGACCAAAGCTACGCCTAAGATGTAAACAAGCCGACATTAGCCATGGCGGCCATGTTGGTCGCAAGGTTTATTCGTAAAGCAGTTGATAACACGTTTTCTGTTTGAAGTTTTTGGATTGCACAAACTATTAAAAATCACAAACAGGCTTATTCTATTCCTTCATTTGATGTTTTACTGCTAACTGTAATGAATATTCCGCAATAGTTTCAGCAAAGAAATCAAATTAGAGGTGCAGAGATGTTTTTTCACAGATCTTTTTACTCCTCTACCACAGTTATAATGAAAATGACAAAAAGTGATGTCCAAATTCCCTTTTTAAAAAAGTATTTATATATTTTGCACCCTCTGCATAACATTGTATCCTTATTAATATTAAGAGGAAATTTAAAAAAAGAAGGAAATATCGGTGAACTTACAACAAGGAACTTTATGTACAATTTTTTTAGTCTGTCACAGAAAAGTGCTTCAATTTGCCTGAAATTTAAAAAACAATTACAATAACAAATGAGCGTCAATGCCACCTACTGTAGTGGATGTACAATTACACTTTATTCTTGTACAGCGTCAAAAAAGTTAAACTCAAACCCCCTTAAATCTCTTTAAAAATATATGTATATATTTTTGTGAAAACACCAGCTGAATTTTTAAAAACACCTTTTCATTTAAACATTTTTAAAAAAATTGTGATTTTATGAAAACATCAGCTGAAATTAGCTGGCATCCACTCGAATCTGCCTTTAGCTCCAGCGATGCTAAGTAGGCTAACGGAAGCCAGAGAGACATGCCACCGGCACGCATGACTCTGGAACCTTCTCGCAACAGCGCTTGAAACCACAAGTAAGGCTTAAAACAAGCAGAGAAAGATGATGGCGGGTGTCAAGTGGCAGCTTTGGCCATCAGGGAAAGTCTTTAAGTGGAGTTGTGGGGTGGGGGTTAGAAACTTAATGTTTTCCACCCGAGAAGGGGAAAAGTACCCAAAGAAAAGCAGGAGTTAAATCTCAGCTTGTTCCATTACGGCTGCTTCCTTCCCTACAGTGAAACATGACATCGCCGTCGTTGTTTCTCAACCCGAATGTGTCCCAAAAAAAAAAAAAAAAAATCCCTCGCAACCCCATCTCGCTTATAATCGATGGACCGGCGTGGCGCTTTGACATCCATTAGTGAGGCTTTGGTCCCGTCCCAAAGCTGTGAGAGATTTTTCCACACAACGTTTGGCAGCTGCCAATTCCAGAAAGACATTTTATGGGAGCGATCCATGCGGGGAATCGGAGCATCTCAAGTGCTTTTGTACTTGTATTCTTTTTCCACTAATTGGTCACTTTAGCCTGAATTATGAAGGATTAGATGATGAGAGACTGTGCTCTGAATTGTACGTCGCGTCTCCCTTTCTGACTTTGTGATTATCTTTTGTACTGTGGCGGAAAGTAATCAAGTATAAATACTTTGCTCCTGTACTCTTTCTATCGAGTTACAATATCTCTGTGAAGCAGAAAATGTGTATTTTTCAAATCATGGCTAAGAAGCACATTTTTCTCATCATGCTGTAGCTGAACAACTGTAATAGCTAAAGACAGGCTTTTGGCAATAAAATGTCATGTTTATATTCGACTTCTACACGTTTATTTACCAAAATTGACATTTTCAAACTGAAATAGATTTTGTGTGACCAGCGGTATATGTGCAAAGACTGAGAGTCAAACTTAGGCACCAAATTCCATCCTTGTATCACTATTGGGAGAATTCTTCCTATATTTACAATTATCTGTGCTCCTAAAGCAAAAAATTGTCCATTCATGGCCTTATTTAAGAGAATTGCTTGATATGAGCCAGCCTAATAAAAAATAAAAAAAAACTGCAGCTTCTAGCCTTCTAAAACTCTGGCAAGGAAGTTAAGCTAATTGTTAGCCAGTTGTCAGCTAATCTAACCAAAGCTTTGCTAACATGTTGTTTTGATAGCATACAATTTGAGCCAATGCTAGGTAGTTCTGAAACAACTACTAGAAATTATGTAACTTAACCAGTGTCTTTTTTTTACGTAACTGTACTTCTAAAACAAGATATTGTCCACCCATGGCCTTATTTAAGAGAATTGTTTGGTGTGAGCCAGCACAATAAAAAACACAACAAAAAAACATCAGCTTCTAGCCTTCTAAAACTCTGGCAAGGAAGGTGTATTTTTTCAGTTAAGCAAATTGTTAGCTAGTTGTTAGCTAGTTGAAACAAAGCTTTGCTAGCATGTTGTTTTGATAGCGTACAATTCAAGCCGATGCGAGGTAGTACTGAAACAACTACTAGCAACTATGGAGGTTAACCTGTGTCTTTTTTTAATGTATCTGTACTTCTACTTGAGTACGGAGTGAAAGTACTTTGACCAGCTTTGCTTGACAAGCGCGAATTGTCAGTCAGTCTTTGTTTGTCGTAGCATCGCGTTAAACCCCGGCGCGCGGCTTCTTTCGGAGATTCCGCCGCCCGCGCCGGTGGAAACTGCACTTGTCTGCACAAGGCTGCGCTTGACTCGCCGCCATCGCCGCTTGATTGACTTGTCAGTGGGCTCCTCTCACGCCGCCGCCTGCTCACTTCATCAAGACCACATGCCTCGCCGCCTCAGACCGCTAATGCGTAACTGCAGGCTTTTCGGAGGAAGGCGGCTGCCCACTTTTCTCCGTTTTTTTTTTTTTTTGCACGTCACCCTCTCCTCAGACGAATCCGGACGTCTGTGCATGCGTAGATTTAGCTGACGCAACACTTTTGCGTGTGAGCTTCGGACGTTAGCACAACTGCTGGGTGTCCTAAAATGGACCCCTGCCGTCAGCGCTCATTTTGGGTACCGGAGGTAACGGAACCTTTCGAGCAACTGGTTACGAACGGCATCCTTCCTGGTCCTTGGCAAGCCTTCAAATCTTTCGCTACCATCGCAAACGTCAACGACCGCGCCACCTAAGGAGCGATTCCAACAGAGAGCTTGGAGTCGGCGACCGAAACACTGTAACTGCGGAGTGGTCTAAAACCAGCAGCCGAATGGCGTCAGAGTGCACCTTGCTCCTCGCTTGGCGCCATCCATCCTTCCCAGCGCACGGCTGCCAGGCACTTTGGATCTGGCCGCAGAGGCTCTGCTGCTGGAGGGGCACCAAGCTTCTGAACGGCAGCGAGCCCTGCCCGTCCAAAACTTTTGCTGGCTGCGCCCGCCAGCGCTCAAGTGCCGGTGACAGTGCCAGCTTTCTGCCAGTAACACTTGGGATTTTTTTTTTTTTTCTTTGGATTCCTGCTGGTGCGCTACTCGTCTTGTCCAACGCACCATGTTCTTGTCCTTCAGACCCGCTCAGATGCTCGCAACGTAAAGCAAAAAAAAATTCGATCAAGCAACAGCTGGCAACTTGAAAGTTGAGAGTCGCAGCACTCAAAAGTCAAGCTAACCACTTTATTACCTTGACAGAAGACTCATTAGCATTTCTTTGCCAGTGATTGACAGTTGATCAGTGTCGGGGTGTTTAGCACGTCCGCAGCCCCGCAGGGAATCGGAGGTATAGAAACTAATCGGACGGATGGCAAGGCCAAGATGAGCCGTCGGCTGTTCCGAGCGGCCGTTGCGTCAGCGCGTCGCTAAAGCGTGACGAGCGACGGCCGAGTTGATGTGCGAACTCGATGAAACCTTGGCTCCCGATAGCGCCGCTTTTACTACGACCGCTTCTCCCCGAAGGCGAGCACAAAGTGTCGTATTCATGTGGAAGCCTTGAACGGCGGCCAAGCCGTTGAGTGATCTCGCAGGATACACTCCTTAAACAAGAACAGACCGTTTTGCGGTGCGCGACTTGTTTGTCTTTCCTGCGTTGCCTTACGTCGGAGCGCGGCAACGGCCGCCATGTATCGCCGCCACGTTCTGGAGCCCGTGTTGAAAAATCGCGGCGTTCGACCAACGTTCGGAAAATGAGCTCCTCCTGCCGGTTCCTTGCTTGTCACCGGCGACCGTCTCGATCTGGAGAATCCATTTGGGCGCCGTCCAGTTCAGGACAATCCCCCCCCCCCCCCGTCCCCCGTTCTCATCCCGTCTGCTTGTGTTGGCCCGCTGACATTGTATGCGCGGTCGCAACCACCGCCGGCCTCGCGGACAGCGTCAATCCACCTTACGCATGTCACTTACGCTTCAGGACTACACACTTTCTGCCCTGACAGGATTACTAAATACTTAGCTGGGTGGAAACAAACTGCGGTAGCGCAAGAATCCACATCGGTAGTCACTTTTTCCAATTATTGCTCTGACCTAGAAATCCCACGTCGGTCTTTGCAGTGCTTCTGCCTCTGCACCGGTTTCTGTGAATCCGAGCCTGTTACAGGAGGTTTTTCTGGCTTCCTGTAGTGTTGGGCCGCTTTGAGTTCAAACTGAAATATTTGCTCTCGAGTGAGCATGAGAATCGTTATCTTGATTTTTTTTTTTTTTTTTTAAAGAACGAACCATCCCCTTGAAAAGGAAATTAATGACCAGATGGATAAAATCCCTTTGATTTAGCCGATAGCTAATTGTTTGGCGCAGTATTTTTTGGGGGCGTAGAGGCTGTCCGCACAGGTGGGAGGGACGCAGGAAATTGGTCCCGGCGGCCGCGGCCTTCGCTCGATTTGACGCGGGGAAGCTACCGATGGGGAATGTGTAAACAGCACGTCACATGCATGCACGCAAACGGCGAGGCCTTGGCCCTCAGCAGCAGGGGATTATGGGGGATTACAGGATGATCAGACTCCCCATCCCTCCCCGCGGCAAACCTGAATGCACGGCGAAGTGCAAAGAAAGACCTCCTGTGTCGTCAGCATCTCAAAGACCTGAGCTAAAGCCCCTCGTGAAAAGCACCGACGGGGGGTCCTCCGAGGACGAAAACATCGGCGAGACCTCATTAGTTTGATGCCGTCACACATGTGGAGCTTCTGTGCAAAGAAATGAGGATTTCGAAAATGGAGTCCTGTTTGCTTATTCTGTTGAACTGGTCTAGTTTGATTTAAATATTTTATTTAAATATTTATTTATTTATTCTTCAATATATTTTGCTCCTTTTGCTGCGGAAGGTTTTTAACTCATTCACTGCCAGACATTTTCAGACCCTCTTTTCCCCTAACGTTTGAATTTTTTTTTTTTTAAATACAAATAAATTTCTGGGATTGAATAGCTGGACTGTGAAAAGACGAATAAATCCGTCAATGGCAGTGAATGAGTTAACATCGGTTTTTGTCATTAGTATTAATTAGGGATGTAACGATGAATCGAAAATCGATTTAAAATCGATTTCATTCATCTAGAAAATGATGTGTTGAAACAGTTTTTCATTCCAGATGCATAGCACATTTTGAATGTGTCGATCAAATGATGCTTTTGCGCCAGACATCATTACGTATTGCGTTTGTGGATGGCTGCAGAACCACACTAGCGCACAAAGACAAGCATGCTAGCAATTTCTAAAAAATCGAATCGAATCGAAAAATCGGGAACTGAAAATCGAATCGGGCCTTGAGTGAATCATTCATCCCTTGTATCAATTCATTTGAATCCTTTTAATCCTCCAGTTAAGAGGTAAAAGGTCCAATTTGGTGTTGATATATTTCGAGAGCTGAAGTTGGAAATGACAAACTCAGACAAAAATCCACTCTATTGCTAAATTTTATTACATTTGCATTAACACAGCTAAAATGGGTCGTAAAAGCAACAAATGGCCAGTTAATCCGATCAGTGTGTTTCTTTTGGAAGCGCCATCCTTGATGTATTGGTACAAGCTGGCCTTGGAGGGAGCTCACGTTTTCCCAATCAACCAGGGCCTCTTTAAGTTTTTACACCGAGGACGAAATGTCCAAAAGATGACTGGATCTGACGCATGAAACGCAGTCTTTACGACGACGACGGCCGGTCCAACACCAGCAGCTCCTCGCGCTCCCGCTCGGCCGTAAAGCGTCGCCGACGTCGGCCGGCTCCCAAAAACGGTCGGGTTTTGAGGAACAGCGTGACCAGACTGTAAAAGTCAAGAAGCTCGGTGTGCCCTTCTGGAATGATGGCGGACGGAGAATCCAACCCGTTGATGCTTCCCTGCAGGGCCGCTGCTCAGAAAAATGAAGACGGAGGAAGACTCTGCCGCTACCGTTTGCTTCCAGGTGGGCCCGGCCCGGGCCTTGCTGACAGACGGACTCGGAGAGTAAATCACGTGTAGGAAAAAGTCGGGGAGCCGGCGGATCTTGAAGGGGGGAAAAAAGTGTCAATCGGGATCTCGAGACGTCGACGCCGCGGTGGAAAAAACAACAAGCGCGTGCGTCGTCGGGGCGGCCTTCTGCCTCGACTGATAGAACGGCCGAAAAAGCTGGTTTGTTCGCCGCGTGGGGAGACTGGAAAAAAAAAAAAAAGGTTTTTTGTTTGCGCCGGATTACAGGCGTTATCCGTGGAAGCCAATGGGTTTTAAAAGCGTATAAAGCTTTAAGACCTGATTATTATCATGTGCATGTTTTTTTTTTTTTTTTTTTTTTGACCTGCCGGCGCTGATTATCTGATCTTCCAAGCGATGCCAGCTGATTTATTTCTTCCACCCCCCACCACCCAACTCGTCCAGCTGCTCAGCCGGCGGGTTTGCCAGCTATTTTGGGGGATAACAGCGGATGTTAATTTGCAAGGCTTTTTGTTGGGAGAGCGGTGCAAGTAATGAGGCCTGGATGGCTGTTTGGCATTGGACACGCGTTATATAATCTCTCATTGGCAGTTTATGCGCATCAGGTGGCGACGTAACACTTCTCAAAATGGGGTTCACAAGACCCAACTTGGGGGTCCGAAAAGTAACTTGCTAATGTTATTTAATTATTCTGCTTCTCGCTTTAGGTGAGGTCATACACACACGGACATGCAAGACTCATGCAAGGAACAAAAATGAAGTCCTTTTTTTTTCGAGAATTAATGCTAAAAAAGCTTTTTGGAGCGGGCAGTTTTATTTTCATCCGAGAATAAAGGTGGTTATTCTGGAATAAAAATCATAATATGACAAGAATAAAATACAGTTCACTCGTTAGAATATTACTTTCTTTCTCCGGCGCCCACGTCACTCACCAGGCCACGGCACACATTTTAAAGCCATAAACACTCAAAATGACAGTAGAACGTGAAAATGGCGACCCCAAATAAACAAACAAAAATAATACCTGCACCTCACATGCATGTTATTGTTTAATATTGTAAAATTTATTTTTAGCCGATCAATCGATGGGGTAATCCTGTAGAAAAAAAAAATTCTTGTTCTTGTAGGGATTGCGATGAAAAATATGACTTTATAATAAAATACAAATTTATTATTGTGACATTTCAACTTTTCTCTCAAAATAATAGTCTTTTTTTATTCTGTTAATTGCTGTTATCAGGGGTCCCTGGAAAAAAAAATGCTCTGGACCCAAAAAGTTAGCAAAGCAGTGCTCCGAAGGTATTGCGTCACTGCAGGGACGGGGAGCCAGTTTGACGGAATCCCCATGAGTGAATCTGCCGCTTCCCTAAATAATGCAGCCGCTCATCATATTTTTAGCTCCCAAAACCCTGGCGACTCGTTCACACCCCCCCTCGTTCGAACTGTCGCTTGCGTTTCTTTGAATGAAAGCCTCCAGAACAACAAGAACCACAGCGCGTTGGGTCGGCCGGCAGAACCTAATGGACTTTGTCAGCGCTGGTGAGCCGGAGAGCCAAAAGCTATTAACTGTGAGAGGGGAAAGGCATTTCCTCCTTGTAAATGCCATATTAAATTATGATTATTTCATTTGGTAACGAGGAAAAGCCCATCAGGGCCTGCATTGCTTAAAGCCAGCGGGGGGATTGCGAAAGGGGGGGGGCCCGTTCCAAAGCCGTACCACATGTGGACAAATGTATACTGAACCGCCATTTTGTTCAGGGGTGGCAAAAGTACTCGCGCGCTGTACTTAAAAAGGAAATTAAACATTTTTTTTTCAAGAACATATTCCCAGCAAGCCCACTAGTTGAATTCGGATTAATATTGCGTTTATGGAATATGAGTTTAGCAGCAAAATCCACCCCTTTTAAGCCATCTCAGGGGGCGGCCATTTTGTTACATCTGTCGACTGAAAATGACATCACAACTGCTCACGAAAACAGGTCAGCCGTGATTGGTTGTGATGTCATTTTCAGTCGACAGAAGTGACAAAATGGCCGCCCCCAGAGATGGCTAAAAACGAGTGGGTTAACACTTATTCCACAAATGCAGTATTTATCAGAATGCCCTGTTTCAACAAGTGGGCTTGCATAGAACATATTCTTGCAAAAAATATGTTTGGGTTGACTTCCTGTAAGTAGTATTATTTAAAAATTAAAAAAAAAAAACTCTATTAAATATAGATGTACCGATTCTAGTCCATTACTTAAGTAAATATAAAAAATGACCATCCTGTGGCATCCTGGTGCCAAAGTGAGTTGAGCACGTTTTCGCTACTCATTCATGCATGGCCCTCTATATTCACTGTAAAATTACGTGTGTGAAAAAAAAAAGTTGAAGTACTGAACAAGTGGGGAAAAAAAAATCCACCTTACTCTTATGTGTGGTTTTGCCTTGCTGGAGGCTTGACATTTGGGTGACTGCACTTTGAATGTTTTTGGGGGGGTGATTTGGATGACTTGGGCAGGGGGGGGGGGGGGGGGGGGGGGGGGGGGGGCGTAACGGCTGCCATAAACATTCGGCAGTGTGCAACGTGAGCCACCGTAAATCTTCGACTGGAGCAAACGAGCGTGGTTGCCATTGTTCCAGTCAGCGCGCCTCGTATGTGGAGCGCATTACCCGCGTGGCTGGACAACACTGTTTACACTTTGTCACGGAAGCAGCAAGTGTGGAATTGTCATTAAATAGGATTATTACGTTCGGGGCGCACAGACCATTAAATACGCAACAAACGTATATTACACTGACACAGACGATTAAGTATGATGTAAATTATGGTGTACAGAGCAATAAATATCATGTAAATAAGGTTGGTTCGAGGTGCAAATAACATAATGTCTATATGGTATGTAGCATCAGGGCCAAGTGTGCTTAAACTGCTCTCATTCACTGCCAGACATTTTCAGACCCTCTTTTACCCTAACATTTAAAAAAAAAAAAGTTCCTGGGATTGAATGGCTTGACTGTGAAAAGACGAGTCAATTCGTCAATGGCAGTGAATGACTTAAATGCGAAAAAGTGGAATTTTGTAAAAGATCTGGTTTGTTTTCGTGTCCGCAGGTAAGCCGACCGGCTACGGCCCCAACGCCCGGCGGTCGCGGGGCATCGTGGACGAGTGCTGCTTCCAGAGCTGCGAGCTGCGGCGGCTGGAGATGTACTGCGCTCCCGCCAAGACCAGCAAGGCCGCCCGCTCGGTGCGCGCTCAGCGCCACACGGACGCGCCGCGGGCCGCCAAGGTCGGCGGGGGCCACAAGGCCGACAAGGGCTCGGACCGACGGGCGGCCGCGCAGACGGACAAGACAAAAAACAAGAAGGTGAGTGGAGGAAGCGCATTCTGATTTGGCGACGTACCCGTGTATTAAGCCCCTCCCCTTTTCCCCGCAGAGACCTTTACCCGGACACAGTCACTCAGCCTTTAAGGTACGCTCTTCAACTCTTCTTTTGTCTTTTGATGCTCACGCGTTTCTTCAGACCAAATGTGCCGCGTGTGCTCGCTTCTTCTTCTCCTTGTTTAGGAAAAAAAAAAAAAAAGAAAAAAAAGCATTAGCGAGCGAAGGAACTAAGTGGTTTTCGTGGTAGACCGAGTGGCACTCCCGCTCCTCTCTGCCACTGTGCATTACGCGCTCGCCTGATGCATGCCAGGGTATCGCACTCGTCTTGAGCGTTCGGAGGGAAGGCGCTGGCACGGCATGCTACGGCCGGGGCGGCAATCCACGTTTTTGCAGATCCGATGGAGAAATGCCAGGGAGAAAAGCCTCAAAGCACGCTAGCATATCTCTTCGAATATTAAATAAGATTTAAAGACACGCCGTGTATGTTTCATCTTCAAAATTCGAATCGATGTTACGGCACATCAGGGAGCCTTCACATAAGTGCCATTAAACGGCCTTGAGTCGGACGAAAACGGGCCTGATCGCCCCCTGGAGGTAGCTTAGAACATTAACCGCACCACCTTATATTTACACTAGTAAAGAGGGGGTGGTACCCCATTGGATTTTTTTGTGTAAACAAAAAAAAAATCAAATTCAGCCCCTGAAACCAGCTTCACTTGAATTTGGCAGCTTTGTCCATAATGTGGAGACCTATAAAAAATTTTCAAGAAGCCATACCCAAAAAGACGCAAAAATTTGTTAGGGATTTTTGTCCCATGGATTTTTTTTTTTTTAATTCAGCCCTTGAAAGGCGCTGATTTTATTTAGCAGCATGAAATTTGGTCGATGTGTATTATTAGAAAACCCCCAAAAAACAAAAAGTTTCAAGAAGCTGTGCCCACAGGAAGTGTGCCATTTCGCTTTGAAGCAGCCCTTTTCGGGTTCATTTCAGGGACCTCTGGATATTTCCTCCCCCCCCCCCCAAGTCCAACCCCAGAAACTAGCGTCACTTAGCAACATCGAAATCGACAGGCATGTCTATCATTAGTTGACCCACAAAAAAGTCTTACCAGAAAAAAACACAGGAAGTCTTCCATGGTTGGTTTGAGGAAGCCATTTTAGGTTGGTTTTGGCCATTTCCAGGTGTTCCCTTGCAGAGCGCCGATTTTTGCTAAGTGTACTTCTCTCTCCCCCGCAGGAAGTGCATCCCAAAAACTCAAGTCGAGGTAACACCCCAGGCCGAAACTACCGAATGTAGGCGAGGGGAGAAGGCGGTGGCCTTACCTGACCCCAACCCCCCCCCCGACCCCGCTGCTACCACCCCAAAACGGTTGCCCGTAAACCACGACGGTAACGTGACGAAAGGACGGAGAGAGGCGGGGCCACCATGGACGTTGTCATTGTTTTCTACACTGCACCGTTCTAAATCGGGATCAATTCTTTTTCAAAGCGACGTAACAGACGCTAGTTTAGCTGCTACCAGACAAGTCAATAAGCGGACAAGAACCATTTCACATCTTCCGACCATTTACCCATCATACATTGCAGAATTTTTTTTTTTTCCTCTTTGAACAAAACCCTAAAGACCGAGGTGGCTCATAGTCGGATATTTAACGCAAATAGCTTTTTTTTTTTTTGGGTCAGGACGTTCATGTGTGATCTGTGATCCAAACCCTGACAAGTAGAGCAGCGGTTCTCAAACTTTTTGGGTCCAGGAAAAAATGCTACTAAACTACCATTTGTACCCTTAACTGCCATTGGAATTGAAATGTTGCCTGGTTTTGAGAAACAAAATCGTAATGTACCAGTAACAACCTCATATTTTTTCTTTGGAAAAATAAAGATGTAATTATAATAATATATAATAAGTTTGTAAAAAGTAAAAAGTCAGATTTTTTTTTTCTTTTTTCAAGAAAATAAAGCTTGGACAATATACAATGACATTTTTGTGAGTCTCAAAACCAGACTCCAAAAATAAATCAGTAAATTAGAACAATTAAGAATAGATAAATGCCTTTTTTTTTCAGGATAAAAATTCAGTCTTACAAGAATGGCATATTTGAGTAAGTGATAATGTTACAATATTAAAGTTTAACAATAGAAGAAAGTCCTTTTTAACAAGTAAAAAATTTAAAAATCTACGTTATTCTCAAAATATTACATTTAAATTTTGGTAGGGACATGTTTATTTTCTTAAAAACAGGACTATCTTTATGGGGGGGGGGAAAGGCTTTTTTTTTCTGGAAAAAAAAAATAATTGGGGCATGGATGTCACATTTATGAGATGATAACGTCACAATCAAGCTTTTAATTGGCCCAAAGCTCAGGTAGGGAGGAGTAACTGGTTGTGGATGTTTGTAGATTTGTACTTTTTCGTAAAATACAACATCGTGTAGTGCAAATTATTTTGTCTTGGCACCTCAGTTTAAGAACCGCCGCATTAGAGAAAATTTACAGCCACACTGCACTCGCACCCCCCCTTGTTGTTCTTTGAAAATAAATAAATAAATAAATAAACTATGTAATGCAGGAGCCAAAGTGAATTATTCTCCTTTTACAGTGCTTGTCAGAAATGGGTCGCCTGCAGATTCAAAGTGCATTTGGGCGGGTGCAAGCAGAAGGCAAACACACACACACACACACATAAAATAAACGCCGGCCAAATTGGATTCTTGTCAACCGTCCGGTCGGGCTCGAAAAGTGAACCGAAAACGAGGCAGCGTTCAAGGCCAATTGCAAGGAATTAATGATTTGTGTTGGGTCCAACACACACACACACACACCCACCCACCCACCCACACACACTCACACACACACACACACGGAAGAAACATGCCAACCCATTTTCATGGTCATCGCTCCGCCTGCATATAATCCTAAACACGTATGTTATAATCTATGCATTACTATTTCCTATACAAACAAGTGTCCACTGTATAATGGTGCTACTTTGTGACGGACAGGTGGGCAAGGGGGGCTTCCCTTTTGCACAGCCTAGTGGCCGCTCGTGGAATCTTTGTTTATTTGAGCGCTTTGTGGCGAGATCTGTGAACGCGACTTCAAAAGAGCAGATAGCGGCGGGAATGCTATTTTTTCTACTGTTTTTAAATTATTTCAACCACACTCGAGAGCCCTGAATGCCAAAAAAAAAAAGAAAATCAACAAATAGCTCCACAAAAAGTACTGTGAAGTGAAACGGCTCCCGCTAACGCTATGAGATAGCCTGCTATGCTACAAAGGTTTAACCTAATTGAAGTTGCGTGTTTAAAAATAGACTTCATAACATTTGGACGTTGTTCAACACTGAAAATGAGCTTAGCTATGTGCAAACGCAAAGCGCAAAATGGCTAACCTGATCAGCCTCTAGCTTGGCACAGGCAAACTTGTGCCTTGCCTAAATTGATAACCCAGTTAGCCTAGCTTAGCGCAAAGCAAATAGTTAACCAGATTAGCATCTGTCATTAAAGATGACTTATCTACTAAATCTTTAATGTGTTAATTGGTGATCTTGAGAACAAGGGCGCTAGTAGTAGCTAAGCTATGCTAGCAACCAACGGAAGTGTGTTGAATGAACGTCGCAGTTATGTAGTCTCTCTTTAAGTCCGCACTAATGCGTTTGAAATGTAAACGTCAACAGATCTCTGCATGAAATAACTGTCATTTGAGCGTTTGAAGCACTTTTGATCAAAAACGCGGTACAAGCCAAAGACTTTTTTTGGACTCAAAATTGGCCCCTCATGTTGACAACTGTCATTGCTACTTGTTCAAGCACGACGACGACGACAACGAAGACAACGCTGTGTAATACTCGCGGCACTCGGTTGCCTTCTGTAGTAAAAAAGAAAAAAGTGACAATTTGTTCACCATTCCTGCTGAATAAACCACTTGTCAACATCACAGCGAGTGTGTGGAGCCTTTTTTGGCTGGTGTCGCGTCCCCGCTTCACAACACATTAAAAAAAAAAAAATTGCAATTACTTCTTTCCTATAAGCCATTTGATTTAATTTTGGTCTCAGTGATACATAGATACTCTATAATGTATCGCAATGGAATTATCTTAGTTGGGCATTTACTGCAACTTTGGTTGGAGGATGAGGCGGGGAAAAGGGTAGGAAGGAGGGAAGAAAGGATAAATCAGGGAAGAGTGAAGGAACAAAGGAAGAAGAGTGGACACAAATGAGAGAGAAGGAAAGGAAGAAGGGAGGAAGCACAGGACAAAGAAGGAGGATAGAAGTAAATAAAGTAGGATAGCAAGGGAGGAAGGAAAGAACTAGAAAGGAAAGGAAGCAGGAAGGTAGGTAGAGAAGTAAAGTAAAAGGATGAAAGGAAAGGTAAGAAGTATAGTATAAAGAAAGAAAGAAGGAAGATGGCGAGTAAGGAAAGAAATAAGGACGATAGAACGGAGGAAGTCGAAAGGGAGAAAAGAGAAATTATGAAGCAAGGAAGAAACAAGGAAAGTAATAGGGGAGGAAGGTGGGAGAAACAAAAAAGGATGCAGAGAAGAAAGGAAGGAAATAAATAACTTAAGATGGAAAGTGGGCGGGAAGGAAGAAGGAATTAAGGAACAAAGGCAGAGAGGAAAAGAAAAATGGATGTATAAATTGAAAGAAGAGAGGAAGGAAGAGGGGAAAGAAATCCACTGGAACCTTCCATCGCACTTTTGTTTGTTGTCAAGCCGGCCAGCTCTCACCTGGCGGCCATATTCCAACATTTCAATTAGTATTTGAAGCTGTTATTAGTAGTAGTATTAACATCATCATTAATATTATGATTAGTTCTTGAGGTGAGTAGTGGTGTACCAGGCCGATTGTGAAGGGGATTACGCAAGACGCATGTTTAAGAAGCGTGTGCAAATGTTTGCCGGCCTCCAGACGGAGCGGCCGGTAACTCGAGCCGCGGTGCCGGCTTGAAAGCGCCGCCGCCGCGAGCAATACTTCCCAAGTGGTGGTGGCCTCTGCCAAGGCAAACAGAGCGGCGGGGCGTGGCAGCTCCTGCCGGCCGGAGCTGCCAAGTCAGCGCTTTTTTTTTGGGGGGGGGGGGGGACGCTCGGAGTTAGTCGGTGCAGGACAACACCCCCCCAAATAAAAATCCTTGAGGACTTGGCCGGCGGTCAGGCGGTAGACTGGCACACACGCCCCCCCCCACACACTTCTTCTTTTCCCGCTGCCATCCTGGATGTTATTTCATCCTGGGAATCAATGGTGTGGACCTAATGACCCTGTGGTAGTCTGCAAGCTTGCAGTATTTACACCAAAATGTCAACGGAGAGTATAGGAAGGCCTCAACACAACCTAGCGTCATTATCACCAAGATATGACTTTTTGGGGTTTGTTAGAAATATAGAAAGCTAGGGAAGGTATAGACAAATGGATTTCTAGGTAAGGAGGTACGCTCAAATGGGTAGATAAGTGTAGAAAGATGGGTTGTCACAGATAGGACAAGGACAGTGATGGACAAAGCGGAAAGTAGGGTTGAAATGTTAAAAGAGGATAAGGACGGGGTCATTTGTGCATTTCTAATACAGGAGGGTGACGTCACCGGAAGACACGGGAAAGAATATCAACGAGAAGTGCCAGAAGACGATCGTCAGCCTTCGCCAGGTGCAGAACCTGGCCAAGACTCTGATCTCGAGACCATTACTTTTGAACTTTGGCCTTACTTTAGCTATATATATTTTGTGTAAACATGGTCATGAATCAAGGGCGATCAATCCAAAATCGTACCAGTTGCTGGAGTCGTTCTGATTTCGGGAAAGGGTTACCCCCGAATGGCTCGGTCGATGACGATTGAATGATAGGGAAGGTTCAGATCGATTGGCAGGTTGAGCAGAGATAGATGAACTCATTCACTGCCAGACATTTTCAGAGACTCTTTTACCCTCACGTTTGAAAAAAATAGGAAAAAAAATACATTTCGGGGATTAAATGGCTGGACTGTGAAAAGACAAGCAAATCCGTCAATGGCAGTGAATGAGTGGAGTATGGTCAGGTGGCTAGGTAGGCAAGAAAGGTTTGAGAAAGTATAAGTTTAAATAACTAGATAGGTAGTGGCTCATATTGGGATGGACAGACGGGTATGTATGGATGAATGAATGCCGAGGTAGGTGACTAGGATGAAGGGGAAGCAATGGAAGGATGGATGAATGCATGCATCAAACACACACAAGAGTCAGTAGAAGTGTGTCACCGGTTAGCAAGTGCATTTGTCCCCACACTGACGCTGGCATATTAGCGTTTACGGGAAAAAACTACCGAGAGATTGTCCCGGTTTTTAAGTGTCAGCCGGCAGTGGAAATTCACTGAGGCTCCCTGGTGTTGGCTCAGCTGTGAGCTTGAAGAAGCCATGATGTCAGATCCTTGTTTTCCTTGGAGAGCTCCTCATCAGCTGCATTGTTTCCAGGAAAGCGCGGGGGCTCTTCTTGGGGGCAACCCACAAGAAACCGCAACACGTACCTACGGCATTCTCTTCTCTCGTAAGAGAAGAAGAAGAAGACGAAGACTGGCAGTGATGAAGTGTTGCTGATGTCACATTCGTGAGGTTTGCTGTGATTGATGAAAACATGAACAAATGAGCTTTTCTAGGAACGTTTGGAGAATCAAAATGTGTGTGGACCTGGGGGACCTGTTGTCTGAATTTATTTAAATATTACTGGAACTTTAGCTACAAATGTGACTTTGGGTCCAGGAGCTGTGTGCGCCAAGAAATGAAACATCCTGGGCTTTGGCGAGACAAACCTAAAAAGTAACCAATGACTGAAAGTTTCTGGAAGTTTACATAGAAGTGCCGTTTTGGTTCCAGAACCTAGAAGTACAAAGACCTAAAAGCAAGTTCCTGAAGGTTTAGGTGGAAACGCAGCTGTAGTTTCAGTAGCTACAACTACAGAGAACTAAAACCTCCTGGACTGTTAGGCGGAAATATTACTGTAGCTTAAGGACCTGTAGGTTCTTCGAACTTTCGGGGGTCAATCTGGCTTTGGTTTTCAGGACCCACACAAACCAAGAGCAAAGGGGTCTTTGAACACTGATAAATTGCCCCTAACCAAAAGCGCCAAATCCAGGTCCAGAAAGTAAAAACCCTTTCACAGTTTGGCTTCAACCGGCAGGTAAACGAGCTCTTCAGTGGAAACACCTGTAGCTAAAGCCAAACTGTGGCAGGGTTTTTACTTTCTCGACCTGGATTTGACACTCTGCCCCAAGTAGAATTTTTGCTCCAAGTTCCCACCTTTGGCCCAACTAAAGGTCAGTGATCTATCCTACCCCTATTGGCAGTTTTTTGATGATCGTTCCCGTAGCCCCAAAACCGCTGTTAATAACTATTGAGATCTTTCTCTACATTGTCTCTTGTGAAATTTACCACACTCTTTATCGGAGCCTCGACTAAAATCTTCCAGAAAGAGCAGAAAAATACACAGAAAGGCTTCAACAGGTATAGTTTTCAGCCTGTAGTTTGACTTAGTGTTTGTTCGACAGAAACATTTGAGTCGGCTGTATTGTTATTCGTTCTGCTTGGCTCCGATGCCGAGGAAGGCCTGCTGGTTGGTTCGGCATTCAGAAATGTGCGCTCCTTAATGAAGCCTCCACCTCTAACCTGCGCCTGACCCCTATTACAACCGGGTAAAGAAACAAAATGACTCCTTTCAGAATCCCGTCAAAGGAAGTCTGACACTTCTGTGGGTGACCTTATGGCATCATTTCGTCAGCAGCCATGACGCTCGTTGGCCGTTGGCCGTTAAAAGCCCAGGCCGAGCCGCGTCGTAGACCAGTAGAGCGCTTCGGCGTCCAAGCGACAACATGCCCTCCGTCCGCCTCGTGGTCATCGCTCTGCTGCTCCTCTCCAGCCTCGGCAGACGGTTGGTCGCCGGCAACGCCGACAAGGATGAACTGAGCGCGCTGATGGGCGACGAGAGTGCCGCCACCGCCGGCCTCAGGACGAACTTGATGTGGGACGTCAAAGATGACGACGGAAGCCCCAAAGTGCTCCTGTTGACGGTAAGGAGCATCATTTTTTATTGTGCTTGTATTTTGTGGTGCGTCACACTAACATTATTTTCTTTTCCTGTAGCTTAGCAAGGAAGAGTTAGGTAAAAAATAATGCAAAACATAATCAAAAAAAGATATGGTTAACTGTAGAATAAGAGCAAATTTCAATTCATCAAGGTACAACGAGAAAGAAAAATAAAGAACGTTTAATTACATAATACAGTTATTAAATAACAGGTCAAAACGAACCAAGTATATTTGGGTTAAAACTGCATTAGACTAAAATCAATCAAAATAGGTCAAATATTTATGAAATAGAAAAAAAAGGGGGAATTAATATTGCTAAAAGAAATAAAACTGATCACGTTAAATTACATTAAATAGAAAAAAAAGACAATTATTCAATAGGGTAAAATATGAATATTGCCTCGTAAAATGTATTAAAAATACAGTAGATGGCTCAATAATGTAAACCGTAATAAAACACATTTGAATTAAAGCATGCTATTAAAAATAAGTCTGAATTACAAAAGCTAAAAGTAGTAAATACATGTAATCAATTGGTAAATGTAAATAAATTTAAATTGATCAATTGGGTAAAATCTAATAAAGATGCATTTAAATGAATCAATACATTAAGAATAATCAGGTCAAATTTAATACAAATACATTTGAATTGAGGTAAAATGTCATTTAAAAATGTATCAAAGTAAATGTTTAAATTTAAATTCAATTTAATAAGGTCAAATAGTCATATTCAAGGCATTAATATATATAAGAAAAAGACATAAAAATTAAAAGAATTAAAAAAAAAAAAATTAAAGAATTAAAAATTAAAATTAAGATAAAAAGACATTAAATGAAAATCAAGAGGTCTAAGGTAAAACTAAGTTCAATTAAAAATATCGAAATGTGAAATGAATGACAATAATGAATTGCTAAAGTATAAGTGAAAATGAAACATTTTGATTGAGATATGAGGTAAAATCAAATAAACCTATGGGGCAAAGTTAGGTCAGATTAAGTTCAATAGCTTTATATTTTTTCTATCAGGTGGAATCTATTTAGCAACCTGGTCTCAGCTTGATGAACCGAGTTTGTTGCGGAAGAGCGTTCTCACAAAAGAGGAAAGCACCACACTATCTTCCCGTGTCATTTTTAATTTTTTTTTTGCCTGCAGGACACGAGGCGTCGAGGATCGCCTTTTCGGGGTCTCAACCAGCGACTTCCTGTGATGAACGAGCCACGCTGGAACCAAAATCCAGCCGCTGAGAGAATGGACCGCCGGGACACTGACATTGACAGTGAGTACCCGTAAATACACTGCAACAATCCGTAAACCTTACACGCAAATGTGTGTGTGTGTTTTTCTCCAAGTAGTGTTGCGCTGTATGATCGGACGAGTGTACCGACCCTGCTGGGGAGGGACATAAACATCAGCCGTCTTCTTCTACAAGCATTAAGACAAGTGTGTAAAACAAAATAAAATTTTATTTCAAAATCAACTCTGCAACATATTTACAATGTGGTTTCAACCTTTCAAAATAAGGCTCTCTGGATTGACACCCCCCCCCCCCCCCACAATAAAGAAACACAAAAGCACCCAAAATGGCCTCTCAAGCAGTAAGTGTTACAGAAAAAAAGCATAATTTTTCTCTGTGGGTTGTCATTGGTGGTGTAGAGAAAGTTTTTGTATCTACCGATTTGGCTCTGAATTTCAAAATAAGACTACTTTTTCCACCACAAAAAGGAAACAAAAAATGCCCATAGGGATAACTACGTTCCCCCAAATGCTCCTTTTTGCTGTAAATGGGACAAAATAATCCTCACGCACCTGAACTGAATATTGTTTTCAAAATACAGCCCTTTGATCACCTTTTACCCCCACAAATGTTTTTGTACCCTTCACACATGCAGTGCAACAGTTTTGGCTCAGAATTTCAAAGTAAGCCTTCCCCAATGTGACATTTTGCCACATAAAAAATAAGAAATAAAAACAGTTCTCAAAAAGGAGCATATTCAGACTCTGAAGAAGTTGGTCAGGGTCGCCTGTCCTGCAATCAATTTCTTCTTTTTGGTACTGGTGGTTTTTACGTTAGATTTCACCGGCTGCTTCTTCTTCTCCGGCGGCTCGTTCTCAGTTTCCACATCTGCCTGCTTCCTCTTCTTTGTCGTCTTTTTGACTGCGTCGTCTGAACCCGGAGCTCGGGCCAGGTTGGCGTTCCCGCTCCTGGGAACCAGTATGGGGACGATCTCGGAAGGTTTGGCTTGATGAAACATTGGGTCAGTAAAGATGGCGAACTGGCAGCTGATGTCAAAAACTAGCGTGAAAAATGGAATCCATTTACCTGAGGTCGCAGGCTTGGGTGCTGGGTGCACGCAGGTGGCCACTTGGCTTGAGCTCGGGAAGTGCAGAACACGATTGAGGGGCGGTTCTTGGTCGTCCTGATAGGTGCAAGCAAACTGGGATCGGACGGCTCGGGGTCCAATCTAGAGGAGATAGATAGTTGTTGAATGATGGCTTATCCACTGCTAGTTTGTATTGTTACTCAAACTGAAGCCCATTTCTAGATTACAGTCCAGTTATGTTGCCAACTGTTAGTACAGCAGCAGCCTGGATACCAGAAGCTAAGAAGTTAATTTCAAAACCCTACCAAGAAGCAAGTCAGAAAACAGTCAAATCCAGGTCAAGCGCCATTTTAAGACCCACAATAAGGTGAGTCAAGAGGCATGTTAAAACTTTAGATACAAGCAAGGTCTTGCCGAGTCAATATCCGAGTAAAGATCCAATTTAAGATTAGTCAAGGGTTTTCTTCAGCACCATAGTCAGAACCCAAGTCAGAACCAAGTCAAGATCTATGTCAAGACCCTGGTCAAGATGATTCAAGAGCTATGTCTAGACCGTGGTCAAGAGTTATGTCAAGAGCCTGGTTAAGACATTGATCAAGAACCAGGTCATGTGCCGGGTCCAGTGTCTAAATAAAGAGCTAAGTCAAGAGCCAGGTCCAGTGTCCAGGTAAAGGGTTATGTCAAGAGCCTGGTCAACAGTCAGGTCAAGTGCAGTTCAAGATCAGTCAAGAGCTTTGTAAAGACCCTGGTCAAGAGCCAGGGCAAGACCCAAGTCCAGACAAGTCAGAGAAAAGTCAAGACTGGTCAGTGCCAAGTCAAGAACCAGGCCAAAGCAAACAAGTCGAAAAACTGTCAGAATACACTAATAATGACTTCAAGGTTATAGCCTGGCTACTAGAGGTTTGGAGCAAATCAGAAGTTGACATCAGGGACACGTTCACATGAAGTTTCCCCCTCACGTTTTTGGCACTAAAAACAGGAAGCCAATGTCTGTTGATGTGCTGCTAAGACAGACAACGGGGAAACCTTTCGAGTCCTGTCCAAAAACATGGCCGCCAAGCGGAAGTTGAGGAAGCGGCGAGGCGCCTGGGGACTGTTCGGAGAGGAAGGCTGAGTCAGATGACATCTGCTCGCGGGATCGCATAAAGGAGCAAAATGTGTTTAGCATACGCTTGGTGTTCTGCAGACGTTCACACGGTCGCCGCGCCAGCATGAACACGGATAGTTCTGAAATAAAAAATCATTCCAGCTGCAACAATATAGTTCAAATACAAGGCCGTCAAGTGGATGGCAAACTGCGGCAACCGGCCTAAAGTCTATTCTCTTCATTTGGTAGCATTTCTCTTGGCTTAACTGCTTCCAGTACATGTGGATGCTACATTTTTTTTGGTCCAATCCGATTGCAGCCTCTCTGTGTTGCCATGTCAACTAATCTGCTCGGGGCCTTCAAATTTTAGCAGTGCCGGCCCTTGTTATTTACATTATATCAACAATAGGACCGTTTCCTTGAAAGGAATAAAATACGGCAACATTTTGTTACTTTTTTCCAGAGTTGTGATGCGATTTTTCGTTTTCCATGATGACGGCTACAAACACAGTGCATTCAGAGAGTATTCACAGTTTATTTACGTTTTTTACGAAAGGCACTAAACATTTTTAGTGAGGTCTTAATAGTTCTTGTTTTTTCACCATTCGCGGCATGGCTGGGTCCCTATCCCCGGTTTAGAGCGTGAGGGAGGCAAAAGGACTAGCGGGCATGCTAATTAGCAGGCAACAAGCATACGGCTGCCAGGAGCAACAACGTAGGCCCAGGAGAAGGAAGAGATTGGATATCGGATCCTCAGCATGTTCTCAGTGTTACTTTTTGCACCGTAAGCAACGGGGCGGCGTCTATTGGTGGGCTTTGAACCCCCTCAAATTCTCTCCCTCCCTCTCCAGTAGGTGCTTTCATGCCGGTGGACGGTGGGAAGCGGAAAGGCAGCTGTGCAAACGCTCAGCTGGGGACTTGGAAGTTACTCGGGCGAAGCAAAAATAAACAAGCACGGGGAGAAATGACAGGATGTAAAAACATTTGGCCGTCTGATCCAATTTGACGGGGCTCTGATTGCCGCGTTACCTTGGGCTTGAGCAGGTCCAGGCGGCTCTGGACTCGCTTCTTCAGGGGCTCTGGAGAAGATCCAGTGGACACTTCAGGGGATCTGAGGAGGGTGAGGGCAGGGGCACAGTATTAGTGGATTGATTCCCACTTTGGTGGAGTTGTATGACTGTTTGGTGAACCTGAACAAGGTGAGGACGGAGGTGCCCTCGCTCCCGTTGAGTACAGCCTGGTCCTCGGACAGCAGGTCGGCCTTGTTAGCGCACGGCTGCGTCACGGCTTCTTCGTCCAGCAGAGCCAGCAGTACCTTCACTGCATCTCGGCCGCCGTATGCCGTGGCGTGATTCACAGCGTACGCCTTCGGCTGCGGGGAGACAGGTGGCTTTGGTCAAGAACCACTCAGAGTCTGCTTCAAAAATCAAGGAAAGGACCAGTTAAGTCAAAAACCAAGTCAAGATCCTTGTCCGGAACCAGGTACAGGAAAAAGTCAAGAACTATGGCTAGAACGACTTGCAGGATGAAGTCAAGTACCAAGTCAAAAAACAGTCAAAATCTAAGTCAAGATTCTTGTCACGGACCTTATACAGAACAAGCCCAGAACCATGTCAAGAACCAGTCAAGAAAAAGTCAAGAGCTGTGTTTGAACTCCAGCACTGAAGAACCACATTCATAAGTCAAAAACCAAGTCACGATCCTTGTCCGGGACCATGCACAGAACAAAGTCAAGAACAACGTCAAGAACCATGTCTAGAACAACATGCAGGATGAAGTCAAAAATTAAATTAAAAAACGGTCAAAATCTAAGTAAAGATTGTTGTCACGAACCTTATACAGGACAAGCTCAGAACCATGTCAAGAACCAGTCAAGAAAAAGTCAAGAGCTGTGTTTGAACTCCAGCACTGAAGAACCACATTCATAAGTCAAAAACCAAGTCACGATGCTTGTCCGGGACCATGCACAGAACAAAGTCAAGAACTACGTCAAGAACCATGTCTAGAATGATTTGGCAGGATGAAGTCAAGAATCAAGTAAAAAAAACTTCAAAGTCAAGATTTATGTCACGAACCTTACACAGAACAAGCCCAGAACCAGTTAAGAAAAAGTGAAGAGCTGTGTTTGAACTCAAGCAAAAAAAAAAAAAAAACAGTCAAGACCCAGAAAAAAGTAAAAAGTATTTTTTAAAAAAAGGTAACCCAAGTCAAAAATATTCAACAGTTAAGAACTAGGTCAAAGAGCCAAGCCAAAACCCAGGTCAAGACATTTTGAGACCCCAAAAAACTGAGCCAAACAGATCCCAGTCAAGAGCTGGGGTTTATGAAAAGGGTTAAGTGGAGTTACCCTGGCAGGGCTGATCCCGGTCCCAGCTGTGTGTGCGGTCTCTTTCTGGACTTGGTGCAGTTTGCAGATTTCCTCCTTCAGCTGGCTTGCTGTCTCCTCTGCGGCGGAGCAGATGTCTCTGGACTCACAACCCTTCACCAGAGCCCCCCGGATGGCACACACCAGCTTGGACCCGCAAACACTGGAAGGAGACGGACGTTAGATTCAAGTCCAGACCCAGGTTAAGACCTAGGTCAAGAATCATTCAAGACCCAGGTCAAAAATCATTCAAAACAGAGTCAAGAGCCATGTCTAGACCTTAGCATACGCTGTCAAAGAACAGTCAAGATCCAGGTCAAGTGTTTGTGTACTTGAATTGATTACAACTGCCATCAAATTTAAGACTTCCCCTCCAGTCAATACCCCGTTTTTCAGTCCGTACGGTACTTGAACGGAAAGGCTCCTTATTTAGTTTTTTTTCCCCCCCATCCATTTAAAGGTTGCATATTGGCACTGCTGCAGGAGCCAGAAATTTGGGGGGAAAACAACTTTTCCCCGATCGAGGGGCCATGAACTCTGGGCGGAAGGTGTTATCGCACCAGGAAACTTCCACGCGCAGACACGCTCGCACACACACTCGCTGACTGTCCGAGTTCATCCGTGTCTTGTGAACCGAGAGCCCCGATGTGTTGCTCCGAGCTGCCTGCCCCTCACATGATCTGCAGGCTAAATCATTCCTGATAACAACTTGCTGCCAGACTTGTGTTGCGCGTCCAACATCATCCGCGCACGCAGAGTTCTATCCACGCGCACGCTTCCATCCGCATACACACGCATACATACGGTCCCCACAAACACGTGTGCGATTGTGCAAGGTGGCCGTTTACGAACAACTGATTTCAGTGTGTCTCTCTTGCAGCAAAAGGAGGCGTTGATTCAAAAAGCGTGGAGCAGATTTGGTACCTGGGGTCCGGCGTCTCCCCCAGGATGTCCTCCAGGTTGTCCAGGAAGTGGACGAAGGCGGACAGGCCCTTGATGTGCTTCCTGAGCGGGTCCGAGGGCGCCGGCGCGTAGCCCTTGCCGCCCAGCTGGACGGCCCTCACGAACGACGTCACCGCCTGCCAATTGGGGAGGAAAAGTTTCAACTGTCCAAGGCAGGTTAAGAGGCTAGGTGATCTTGGACTTAAAATAGCATTTTCGATTATCCCATAATCCAATTTCAAATCGATTTTTTTTACAGAAAAAGAAAATAGCAGTAACATCATTTAAGACAAGTATTTCCTCATCCTTCTGGAATTAGTTTTTTATCCTAATACCAAACAAGCTATGCAACGTTTTTTTTTTCCGATTATAGCATATTTGTGGTTCGCCATTCACAAATTTTTCGTTTTGGAAATCTCTGCTTGATTGCGTTTTTTTTTTAATTTTTTTTTTTTACTATATCTGCTGCTTTTTCATCTGCTTATTTTTCTTGCCAAGTCAAACTTTCCTGTTCTATTGGCAGAACATTTTTGCTCTTAATTGGGGGTAGGAATAGAGCCCGACCACAAAAATAATTGACACTCACGTGGCATTGGTAGGAAGAAAAAAATTTTTAAAAAAAATCCCAAAACAAAACAGCAAAACACAAATAAATTGGGGATCGTTTTTTAGAAAATGTGATGGGTAGGTTCAGGAAAAAATAAGATAACACTCTACTGTCATATATTTCTCATTTTATCACTTTTTCGGGAAAGTCAACACAAACATTATTTTTCAAGAATATGCTCTATGCAAGCCCACTAGTTGAAACAGGGCATTCCAATAAATATTGCGTTTGTGGAATAAGTGTTAATCCACTCGTTTTTAGCCATCCATCTCTGGGGGCGGCCATTTTGTCTTCTGTCGACTGAAAGTGACATCACAACTGCCCACAACGACAAATCACGACTCGGATTCAGAAAACAGATCAGCCGTGATTGGTCGTTGTGGGCAGTTGTGAAGTCACTTTCAGTCGACAGAAGACAAAATGGCCGCCCCCAGAGATGGCTAAAAACGAGTGCATTTTGCTGCTTAATTTATATTCCACAAACGCCAAATTAATCAGAATGATGTTTTTCAACTAGCTGGGAACATATCCTTGAAAAAAATATGTTTGGGTTGACTGCCGCTTTAAGATAAATTTTTGCAGTGTAGCAATATTTACTTTTATTGCCTACTCTATCGTGCGGTTATTTTTGCTTAAATCAAGAACAGTAATATGTTCCTCTTCTCTCTGTTTTTTTCAAGCCCCGGTTTTGCAGTGTACAGACAAGTCCCCTGCAAAAAATTGATTTAAAAAAAAAAAAAAAATGCAAATGCCGTCCAAGTTTTGCTTGCTTACCAAAAAGAGTGACATGCCAGTCCGGTGCGCTGCATGTTTCACATCGGTGAACGTCTGCCGTCCGAGCGCACGGCCGGGGACGTCCAGAGTCAGCGCCAAGGCCAAGTCGTCCTTGGCGTTGACCAGCAAGCTGAGGTAAGAGCAGAACACTCTCCTCACCGCCGATTTGACCTGCGAGCCGCACGCTCGGGTTTTAGCGGACGGGCTGGACGGGGCGGACGAGTCGGGAGCGTCCGAGACTTCAGTGCTGCCTGATAGGAACTCGTAGAGCTCGACCTTTGGGAAGGGAAAACCCCCCCCAAAAAAACAGAAGTGACATTTTAACTTTTAGTTTCACTTCAGGTGAATTGGGTGGGCGTGACCCAATTAAAATGTATTTAATTATGTATGTTTTATTTGTTATTAATTTAGCCCTCAACAATCAACACATTAGTTAAATAAAACATTTGTGTATTTATTTGATTAAATAATTGGGTAACTGATTATAATCAGATAAACAAACAAAACATTTGATTGTTTTGTTATTTACAATAAAGCATTTGAAATAACTGGTTCATAGAGCAGATTGCCTGTCATCGAGAAAAAAACATTTATATGTGGGAAAAAAAGACCAGACATATTTTTTCTTGTGATTAAAAGTCAGTCTTAAAAGAATGAAGTCGTAATATTAGGACATTAAAGTCAAAAGTATAACGAGCAAAGAGTCATATTTTGCAGAATAAATGTCAAAATACCACTTCATTCTCATAATAAAAAAATGGACACTTTGTTCTGAAGAAAAAAAAAAACTTCATTCTTGTGATAATACGCCTTTTGTTCTAAACAAGAACATATGACAATTCATGCAGTATGTCAGATTTATGTGAGAGCGTTTAACTCATTCACTGCCAATGACGTATTTATTTGTCTTTTCACAGTCCAGCCATTCAATCCTGGGAATTTACCGGGTATTTATATATTTGTCAATTTTTTTTCAAAATGTGAGAAGGTCTGAAAATGTCTGGCAGCGAATGAGTTAATTGGCAAGTGGGCAGATCAAAGCTTCCTCGCCGGCTCAATCAAACAAAATAGCCCAGAAGTGCATTTAGACATCAGTCCAAACACACAACGGCGCTCCAAAGGTTCCTGGCCAGGTGCCGGCGTTCTACTCACAGGGCTGACGAGCTCCCCGGGGGGGTCCGAGCGGTCCCCGAGCCGCCGGCACATGTTGAGGACGTGGACCAGATCCACGGCGTTGGAGCGCTTCAGGAAGGCCTCGTACGCCTCCAGCGTGACGGCGCGGCTCTCGCGGGGCGCGGCCTCGCCGTCCTGGGGCCGCAGGCCGAGTTTGTCCACCAGTAAGTGCTTCCAGGCCAGCAGGACGTCGCTGAGGGCCACTCGGAACTCGCCGCTTTGCTGTCGGCGGGAGAAAAGACAGCCGGGGGCTGCCGTTCGTCAGCTTTCCGCGCCGCTGCCAGAACGGCGTCACGTGCGAACGCGGTGACAGTCAGCTTGAGGCGTCGCGTCAACGCCGCCGCGCTGACGAGCAGACACGTCTACGTCTGGGAGATCAGTCAGGATTATCTCGCGGCTCTCACATACACGCATTCAGAATAGACTTTATTAGCCCCGCAAGGGCCATTCGGTTTTACGGGCAGTCTGTCCTTTCTATAAAGATATACGATGATACGAAAAAGGGACTCCCGAATAACTGCAGATGCAAACACGACTGAAATGCTCTCACACATACTATTGCATTTGATAGCCTATTCATCCTATGAGGAATGTATTTTTACAATAAGTTTACTGTATAACAAAAATGCATTCATAATGCTGCCCTGTGAAAAACACTTATGTCCAATTTTGGAAGAATTTTTGCAAAGCAGAAACACCTTTCACGTAAAAATAAGAAAAATGAAAAAAAATGGACATACGTGTTTTACACAGGACAGCGACAATATATATATATATATATATATATATATATATATATATATATAGTAGTGTGTGAGAGCGTTTTAGGTGTGAGAAAGCGTTTCAGTAGTGTTCGTGCATGCCAGCGTTTCAATAGTCTGCATGACAGGATAATTGTTCTATTGTGTGAGAACATTCAGTTGTTCAATTTCAGAAGTGTGTGCGAGAGCGTTTTAGTAGTAATTTTGAGATCATTTCAGTTGTGAGTGAGTGTGAGAGCGTTTTAATCATTTGAGTCATATTACGGTTGTGTGTAAATGACAGCGTTTCAGTTTTTGTGTGTATGAGAGTTTTGGGTGTGTGACTGTTTCAGTAGTTTGAAGACAGACACATTTGCATGAGAGCTTTCAGATGCGCGTGACAGCCTTTCAGTTGTCTGTGTGTGTGAGACTGTTTCATCCGAGTGTGTGAGAGCATTTCAGTTGTGTGTGCCTCCGTGCGTTTCAGAACTGAGCATGAGAGCATTTCAGGTGTGTACTATGAGAACGTTTCAGCCGTGTTCTTGAGATCGTTTCAGTTGAGTGTGTATGTGTGAGAGCGTTTTAATCATGTGAGCGCGACAACTTTTTAGTTGTTGTGTACATGACAGCCTTTCAGTAGTATGTGTGTGTGTCATGTGTATGTCAGCGTTTCATCTGTGTGCATGAGAGCGTTTCAGTAGTATGTGAGAGCTAACCCTGAATGATGTCCCTAATGGTCCCTCTCAGGTGTTTGCACTTTTGCAATTGGTTTGAACTCACCTGCTTATTGACTTGGGCCATGACCAGCTGCAGCACGGTCAGCATGGCGTCGGCTCCATACACAGTTGTTCTCTCGGATTCCAGAAAGCGGTGGCTCTCTCGCCTAAAGATTCTCACCATCTGCTTCAAACGCTCTCCTATAGCCTGCATTGTTCACTGCAATGAGAGCGTGTTGATATGTTACAGGTGTGAGCAGTCAGTGATTTATGGTGCATTAATAACCACATTACAGACGCGAACAGCCCACAGGTTAAAGCACTCACTCACTTAAAGCACATTCTATAGTCACCACGAAAATACACACTAATATATTTATAAATATAGGTAAACACACAGAACAATATTGTATAAATAATATAAACTGTTAATATGCTACTAACCTGTAATTGCGTTGCCAATTCAAACTCCAAAACACCGTCGACGTCCACAGGCAAAGCAGATGATTTAAAATTTTAAATAATTGATGACGTCTATGCCTAAGAACCAATCAGCTTGCAGGAGACCCTCTCATCGTTTTGTTTCTTGCTTTTCGTCAAGCGTGCGATTAACGCATGTTAAGCCTTAAAATATGTGAAAAATAATTCCATAGTTAATATAAACTAAAATTGGGGCTTCTGAATATGCATTTAGACGGTTTTTAAGTCATTAGTCACTGAAGTGTTCCCCCGCGTTTGGTCCACAGTGGTCCATTCCGAGCAGAACCCGGAAGACAGTCGGCGACATCCCCCAAACCGCGCTCCGTTTGACTCGACGGGACCTACTTGAAAGTAAAAAGGTGACACATTAGTACGTCCTTTCTCTGCTCTTTGCTTTAGGTCGAATGTGAGCCTTTTCAGTCAGAAAATAAACAAATAAAAGGAGTTTATTAAGCTGTTGGAGCAAATGTTAAAACGGTTGTGAGCTGCTTCATGTGCCACATGCTTACAAAGTTCATTTTTCACACGGAGTCAAAATGTCATTTAAGATTCATCTTTCGTGTCTATCAACAGAAGTACACCGAGAGCTCTTTGTAATTTAGCGGTGTATGTCATTAAAAGACTGGCTTTTTAGTAGGCATCTTGTGCTGGGGTACCTAATGAATTGACCTGCTAATTCATTGTATAAAAAAAAGGCAAATGTGCGTGAAATGTAGTTAGTGGTTGTGTAGTATGTATTGCACTCAAAATGGCGTCAAGAGAGGTTTTTTATTTGTAATGAATTACTGAGAGGCAGTAGTGGTTAGCATGTCTGCCTCACATTTCTAAGGTTTGGGGTTTGAATCTTTTATGCAGAAATTTCATTTGTTTTTCATTTTTGGAATCCATTCACAGAATAGTCAAATCAACTTCCTTATCTACCTGCCTAATAATAAAAAAAAAAATTTCTTTAGAATTGGAGAGTATAGAAAATGAATTACTTGAATCACATTTTTAAATGATTCCTTTCAGACATAGTGTTTCGACATGAGCGTTGCCAGGACACTTGGCGCAGGGGACAACAACGCCAGCCGGGGTCCCAACTACACGGTGCCGTGTGATGACTACGTTCACGTGGTGGAGTTCAGCCCCTTCGCCTCGGGCACGGCTGCCTCCCTGCTGGCTTATGGCTGCAACCAGTATGTGGTGGTGGGCACCTGTCTCTTCCAGGTGAGGCATTGGCATCCAACAATGTGGCACCAAAGAGAGAGGAGAGTCTGTGTTGCTAGCTTAGCCATTTGGAGGCGATATTTGTGACTTTTCTGGCCTCTCAAGCCGCTATTTTTCCAAAAAGTGTCAAGTGAGTTTAATTCACTTTGAGAAACGGACACCATAAAGAAGGCAATCAATTGAAAAAAATGTGCATGTGAGATGAAGGTATTATTGTAGTCCACTTAAGGTCACTATCCTCACATTCCGTCTGTGACTTTGGATGTGTGTGGCTTTATAAAGTCGGGCCTGACCTGGGGAGTGAAGCGGGAGAATTAGTTTGTGTGTGAATGTGATTTAAAAAAAAAAAAAAATCCATTCACGTATTCACAGATTGCAGTAAATCTGAAAACGATTCTGGAGCCTATTCAAAGTTGTTCATTTGTTACAGTTAGGGTTGCTCGATTTATGAAAAAAATATTAATCATGATTATTTTGGGAATAATTGAAATCATAATTATTCAAAACGGTCATTTATTTTTTGGTTTAAAATGTTTAAACGTAAAAAATATAATGACAAATGCATTTCTTTGAAACACTATAATTATTTGTGTTCCTTTTGTACCAAACAAAATTGATAAAATTTGTGGTGCAAATCTATAAAGTACGATTTCCTTGTGTAAACAAATAGAGGGTGTTGGATATAGATTTATATTAATGAATGTTTTTTACGATTATGCCAATTTTGTAATTGTGGAGTGTAATAATTGTAATTGAATTTTGATTAATTGCGCAGCCCTAATCAGAGTCATTCCGACAATCATTTTTTTTGTACTTGTTCGTACAGTATTTAAGGAATTCCAATTATGAATGATAAAATTACTCATTTTATTTCTGTGGAAGTTGATGCAAGCAAATGCTCTAAAATAAAATTTTGCACATCCCCCCTCACCATGAAACATTCCCTCAGGAGGAGGACATGAACGTGGAGGGAGTGGAGTTCAACGTTCTCCGTGCGTTCCATCACGATTCGCGAGTGGACGCGCTCGCTTGGAGCCCGGAATCCCGCCTGGACAGGATTCCCACACTCAGGTACCAGGGTTTTTCCTGGATCAAAATAAGGCAGCGTTACTACCATTCTGATTTGCTGTGCTCGCCATTGTCTTCTCCTATGAAGTATTTACCGTATTTTCTGGACTATATGTTGCTCCGTAGTAACAATCAAAAACTCCATCATGAAGAAGATAAAAAACATAAAAGTCGCTCCAGAGTGTCAAAATTCTGTCAAATTTGGGGGGGAAATTTATTTTACAAAAAATGAGACCAAGAAAATCACAACACATTTTAATATTTACTTTAAAAAACATATAGTAATAGCAAAATAAAACGAAATGTAAAGAATTCAAAAGTGTGTTCACTCATTGTGACTCATTCTGGTGTGCACGACCTGACCACCAGGGTGCAGTATAATAGTCATTTAGACACAAATGAAGACGACTTTCACAACTACAGTACTGTTGTGGATCAGTAGACTACAGTAAGGTGTCGTGCCTTGCAGAGGATAAAGAATATATGCCTGTGAGAATTGCTATGTCGTCTATGTGTTAATATGCCAGTTCCGTCCAAACATCTCTTAATGGATACCATGCATTGTGTGTTAGCATTAAGCTAGCGAAAGCGACAGGCAAAGTTGTGTGCTTGTTTTAAATGGACATGTAATGCTTTGTACAGCGCAGGCAGCCCCTGGATATTCTGTGAATTCCAGGTTGAAGCCATTCACCTCTCCATTCGTGTTACGTAAGCACACATCCAAGATGTCAGGCTAGCCTCGCCATGTCCAGGTCATGATTATTCATTCATAATTCCATCCAGCACAAGCAGCGGCTGTGTTGAAGTAGTCGCCGCTGGCTGCCAAGGAGCCGCTAACGACGCAATTGTTCGACAGCGGCGCTTTCCCTTCCACTAATTGCCCGTCCGGGTGGGAGGGTCCCGGCGTCCAAGTGTCGTCGTTGCGTAACGGCGAGGCCCCGCGGCGCTCGCATCGCCGCGGGCCAAGCCGCGGCCAGGCGCTGTGACGTGCGCGCGTGTTATTGCGCGGATGACTCTACGCTCGGGTTCCATCGTCGCACGTACGCTGCCAGGAAAGCACTCAGGCGGGGGCCTCGCGCGGAGTGCGAGAAGCCAGCCACATGACTCCCTTTTATTTAGCAACAATACCCAAGTACATCCAATGCTGTATGTGCGTGTGTATTTAGACGAAAATAAGCAGAAATGAAGGTCAGATAATGAATGCAATTCCTAGAAACAATGAAATAAACAGATAATAAAAATAACTTGTTATTCCTTCAAGGGGATTTTTAAAATTAATTTGTTTTGTTAGTTAGATAAATTAAACTATGCCGTTTCTTCAAAACTGAAAATTGCATAACCTGTTCAAAAATACAATTACTACTTAAAATGTAAATAATTAAATAATTAAAGAGTAGGTTTTTTTTACAGTAGGATATTTATGCGCCCACCAGTCTTAAAGTGGAAGTCAAACCAAACATATTTTTTTCCAGAATAGTTCTTTGCAAGCCCACTAGTTGAAACAAGGCATTCTGGTACATATTGCATTTGTAGAATAAGAGTTAATCCACCCGTTTTTAGCCATCTCTGGGGGCGGCCATTTTGTCACTTCTGTCGACTGAAAATGACATCACAACTGCTCAGGGCTCAGATGACGACCAATCACGTCTGACCTGTTTTCTGAAGCTGAGCTGTGATTGGTCGTTACCTGAGCCCTGAGTAGTTGTGATGTCATTTTCAGTCGACAGAAATGACAAAATGGCCGCCCCCTGAGATGGCTAAAAACGGGCGGATTTTGCTGCCTAACTCATATTCCACAAACGCAATATTAACCAGAATGCCATGTTTCAACTAGTGGGCCTGCTGGGAACATGTTCTTGAAAAAAATATGTTTGGATTGATTTCCCTTTTAAGTGTCTAAAATATTGCGATTGTGGAATATGCTATGGCTTTTGATCCGATATGAGACTGAAACTTTTCTGCTTTTTTTCCAGTGTCTCAATATTGTAATTTGTGTTTTAATTTATTGCTTTCACTTGTTATACTATTGCAATTTTGTTATTGCAATGTAAAGTGCTTTGTTAGAGCTGTAGTTGTTTTGTATATTCAGCAAACGCAATTTAGACTGGTGGTCGGCGCATACAACATATTATTGTCAAAAACATTTTTGACTTGACTTCCACTTTAAAATATGTTCTTACTAGTGCTGTCAAACGATTAAAATGTTTTAACTAATTAATCGCATTTTTTTTCCATAATTAACCACGATTAATCATATTTTTCAACTGTAATTTTTTACAAAGCTTGGAACCGATATTTACGCGAGTAATATCTTGGAATTAATATAGGATAAAGTATATTTTGATTCCATGAGTGTTCTAATAGCTTTCTTTGATCCTTGAATATGATTATTTTCCTGTAAAATGCAACTTTTGAACAATACACTAAAAACATAAAACTAATATGGTATTTGAATTTAGCTTTACAAAGTGCGCAAATTATTTGGTAAAACTAAAAGTAAAACTACGTAAAAGTCCATCTTTGTTACAGTGACTCTAGCTGCAATGTGAGCAGAGGGAAGCTGGAACAGTAAGTAAATAAAACTGAGTTAACTGAGTTAATTTTTTTGAATACGTTATAACATTTAAATTAATCTCCATAGTTAACGCTTTGACGGCCCTAGTTCTTGTTTTTGATATATTGAATTCATTATTTTCCTGTATCGGAACCGATTTTACCTCAAAGTGGAGATGACCAAGTGTTAAGTCATTGAAATCGATATTTGTCTTTTTCAAGCCCACGGCACCGAAAACCCGACTCCAGTTTTCCCACATTTGCACGCACGCGCGCCGGTTGGAGTTTGATGCCGCTCTGGGCCTAATGGCAGCTTTATTTGCGCTTGTCCCATTGTTTGACATTCATCACTTTGCTTTGACAGCGCTCCCAATAACATCCTAATGTGCCGCCCGCGCTAATATCATCTCATCTGATTTGCCGCGTCACGTCTTGCCAAGTCCCACACCGCCCGCGTGAGTGCGCATGTGTGTGTGTGTGTGTGTGTTTTCCCTGTCACGAGCCAGTCAGCGTAATTGCGTGAAAAATAACGCAGCGCCTGATTAGAGGGAAGCGGAGGAGGGAATCCTTCTTGTTTCTCTCCCGTGTTTACATTAGCGTGCAATTACAATCTCCCGGGCAGCCTGATCCAACTTTCTACCACGCACACACGCAGAGTGCATGTTTGGAGTGACACGCCTCTTTTTTTTTTTTTTTTTCCTGTGTTTTTGCATTGTTTTCACACGTCGGCTCCCGCGTCTTTGCAGATTTTGCACGGCCGCCCCCGACAGAAAAATCCGCCTGTTGACGTCGGACCTTCAGGATCGACACGAGGTCAAGGTACGGCGGCGGCTAACACGCGGGGGAAAAAAAAAACCTAATTGTTGCACCCAAAACACACATCGCAAATCATCTTTACCTATTGAAAGGAATGGAAATGTCATTCATCCGTTCCATCCTACCAATTTAAAAATGTTTTTGATAGGAAAAGTAGCCCTCAAAACACACTCATGACACACAGTAATTAAATTGAATGAAGAGTCTAACATTTTTTGCCGCTAAATATTATAATTTCTTTGCTTTCATTTAATGCCCATTGTGCTGTTCCTTCTGGTGTGCGCATCTTGGCCACCTGGGGGCACTGTAATACAGTGTAGACATGGATATACACACAGACAGTCACAGTTCTTCGCAGAGGATAAAGAATATATGCCTGTGAGTTGTCTGTCCACACGCATTGATGCACCGTTTGTGTTCCAATATCTGTTAATTTTTGTGAAGTGCGAGCTGATTCGATTGAACTTTTGGATTTTATTTTTTTTATTTTTTTTTAAAATACATTTGTCGTCAGTAGCATTTTCTCGTTAGCTTAGCATCATCGATCGGCTTGTGAAAACATGCGGCGAGGGAGGTGATGTTTTCCTCGAAATTCCCTCGAATCTCAAAGTGTTTGAGTGCCAAAATGTGCAATTTTCCACTGGCACGATTCGCCACAGCGGGAGAAGCCGGAAAATTCCCCTCGGAAGTTCTCAAAGTCTGCGCGAAGGCCGTACGCTAACGCTGTTTGTCTTGTGTGTGTTTTTCATGAGGTGATGGAGGGCCACAGCAGCTACGTTAACCATTTGGTGTTCGAGCCCACCGAAGGGAAACAAATCGCTTCCGTCAGCGATGATCACACTTGCAGGTCCAACTGGCTTTTTTTTTTTTTTTCTTGTCTTTCTTTCTTCTTTTCTTCTTTCCGCTGCGTGCGTTACAGTACGTGTGTTCGGGGCCCCCGGCTTCTGGTTTTGGAGTTCTGTTCTTCTTCTTCTTCTGTTACGGGTTCAGAAAGTCCCGGCCGTGTTTCCACAGTGAAACGTGACGCTAAGCACAACACGCTCGGCTATGACCGTGCGTAAGCGCCCAGCTGTTTTGCGAGCTAATTGCTTAAATATGGAAGTCCAATTAGCCGCACAAGGTTTTTCACTCTCTGCGAGGAGGAGGTTTGTCATTAACACACACACACAAAAAAAAAAAAAAAGTGCGAGGAGGAGTAGCAAGGGTCACCTCCGGGACACGCCCCCGGAGAGGGCCCCATGACGGCCTTTCTTGGTCTTGTCAGCGGCTTTTTAGCTGCTTGTTTTGCTGCTAATGTTTCCATCCACTCTCTGCCGGAGAGCAAAACCACAAAGCAGCACAAGACACATGGGGGAAAGGATCAAGCGCCAGCCCGAGTCAAACGAAACCTTCCAATATGACGGATCCTCGGATTTGTGACTCATTCCCTTTCGGTGAAATGCAGTCGTTTACGAGTCGTTTATGGATGTTTGTTCGCCGCGGGTATCATCACGTAAATAAAGTCAAACGGCTGTAAACAGTCGAAACGACAGCGGGGATTCTCTGGTAGGTCGTCGTCGCGCGAGACTTGGGCAAATCTCGTGAGATTTCGGCCCCAGAAGAGAAGCCGCGATAATGACAATAATAGCTTCGATTTATGCGCTGCCTTTGAAGAGACCCAAGGACGCTTGTTCACTGCCAGCCGTTTTACAACAGTTTGATTCATCTTTCAAGAACCGCAGAATATCGTGTTCTGGGACAATATGAGCACTCAACCTACCAAAAGAAAGAGTGGACTCTTCTTTTATCAGGAGAAAAAAAGAAATTCGAGCGTTTTCCATTCTTTCGTAATAACGAGAATAATAGTTGGTTTCACCGCATGCCCCCAAAACCCTTTTTCTGACCAAAAAGGGCCGAAAACTCGCTTTTTGTGAAAAGAAACATGACGAGCAAAACAGCGGCTCAGACGCTAATATTTTATGCTTTTGCAACGCCAACTGTAAAACAACAAAGACTGATGGCAAAATTATTTTCTTACAAATACACAAATGAGAAATGCGCCATGACCGACTCAGACTCACGATCAGCGGATTTTTTTACATGGTGTTCGTCATTCACCCCATAAACATGTCGTTTCTCAAAATTGTGACACAGACACTGTCACTATTTTTTCCGTGACACATACTCTGGAAGTCCGACCGCCAACGTGTCGTCACTTCGCTCCCTCATAATTGCCGTGACAATCCGAGATTCGCTACCTAATCTTTATCTTCCGCTCAAAATCTGTGCTGATCTCGAATCTTTCACGCCTACGTGTTGGAAAACAAACTCTATAAATCTATCCATCACTTATCCAAAACCGCTTATCCTCATGAGGGCACACAAAGACAACCATTTGCACTCAAAATCATACCTAGGGACAATTTAGAGTGTCTGATTAACCTACCATGCATATTTTTGGAATGTGGGAGGAAACCAGGGCCGGATTCAAACCCACGACCGCTGCACTGGCACTGTGAGGCGGACGTGCTAACCAGTCGCCCACGTTCCACCCTTAATAAATTATAATAATAATTGACGTATGATTCGTCAAGTCCGTTTGATTGTCAGTGCCAGTTAACGATGACATTCCAGTTGATGACCAACAGAAAGCAAACAAATGAAAAAAAACAATATATCAAAAGAAGGAAACATTTTAAGAGACAAAGTTATTTTAGTTTTATTGTGTTTAATTAGTCACGGCTTTAACATTATTTACACTTGTGTGTGCAGTTTTTGTCAGGAGTGCTCACATGTTCTGCCATGAGGGAAGATTTTTATGGTGACGTTTTTTTTTTTTTTTTTTCAAATTTACCATTATTTTATGGCAACTATTACTTTTTGATATGAAACCAGCGACCACATTTTATCATCGCCGTGCCCCTGCACTTTTGGGAACTCAGACTCCCACGTCCTCCTCCTCCCCCTCTTGACACATTACACTTGCTGCATGTTGCCCAAAACAAGCAGTCGGTGGGCCAAAGCGCCACCTAGAGGGCAAAAGGGGTAGTGACACGCTCCTGCTGGGATTCGGGGTTGACTGGGTTCACTGTCAACAGCTGACAGGCACCTGCTGCTGCTTGTGCAAGTTTGAGGCACTTTTCTCCTCTTTGAAGTCACTTCCACCACATCCGGTGATTGTGTTGTTGTCAGCCCACTCAAGTTGGCCCCAAAATGTGACATTCATACAATTTGGATACATATTTCAGAAAGATTGACCGTAATTGGACGAATTGGATTTTCTCTTGCATTTTCTTTTTTAATCATGGTGCCTAAATGTTACTGTAAACCGTGAAAAATCAAAATTGTAATAGCAGTCTGGTAATGACACACTTGCAAGCCTAACGTTGTTGTGAGTACTGAGTACTTAATCGTTTCTCTACGGCGCGTTGTACATTTCCATGTTTTCTTGCTCCAACCTCAGATGTCCTTTGGAGCGTCCCGAGCGATGAAGCGTTCAGCAGGTCAGCGGTGTCATGTATCTTTTCTTTCTTTTTTTCTTTTTTTTCTTTTCTTTTTTTTTTTTTTCGTTGCTGTTCATGTTTGTCCGCGGAGCCCCGTTTGAAGGGTAACGCGGTGGACCGCACTTTGGCTCCGGTCGAGTAGCGTGCAACGGAGCTTCGCCTTGGCCGGCGCTCTGCGAAAATAAGGCCGAGTCATTGTTTTGCTCCCGTGGTCTTGTGTGTGAGAATATGTGTGTGTGTGTGTGTTTAGTGTCAGCTGGGAACCTTCTTCCTGGGGGGTAAAAGTGTAGTGTTAAGTGACTGGCCTCGAGGTTAAATGGGGCATATCCGCATCGGGGCTGACCTGGGAGGTACCGTGCGAGGTGACCTCATCCACCAGTTCCCGTCTTTGCAGCTCCCCCATTTTTGCCCTCCTGTCCACCTTTCCTCATTCCTCTGGTTAACCAAGAGATCCACCGCTTCCCTCTCCGTCCAAGTCTTTTGCGACGTCCATTTTTGTGTGCGTGTGTTTCTTTTGCTTTTGCTATCACAAGAACCTCCTTGACTGCTTTCCCGTCAACAGTGATTGTCATTTTCCTACTGTAAAAGTAACTTGTTCTGCAGTAAAGCCATCATCGTCCGCACCGGGGCGCCGCAGGCAGCAGCGCTTCCAAGTGTCGTCAGCGCCGTAAAATGGAAGTGCCCGTATCCAGAGCAAAAGATTTTGGCTTGCTTTTGAACCATTACAGCAGGGATGTCCAAAGCTTGGTTTTTTTTTTTCCGATGAGGGCCACATTCAGAAAAAATAGAGGAGGTGGGGGCCCACTTAACCTTGTTTATGAAACATGCTATAACCATTTCAAGCTATGTGGTTGTTTTAAATACATGTGTAATTCTCCTTTTTATGACATTTAGCTTGATAGTAAACTTGAATCGGGTGTGGCATTCGTTTTCTTTACTCATGAACGTTTTTTACATGAGCGATATTTGGCTACATGATCCGTATCGGCACCTTTTTTAAAAAATCTCAACAGAAATGAGAGGTCAAACTCATTCACTGCTACTGACCAATTTACTTTTCACAGTCCAGCCATTTAATCCCAGGAATTTATTTATATTTTATTATTTATTGATGATATTTTTTCAAATATTGTTTTCAAATTTTTTCCAATTAAAAAAAAATTATTTGTAATATTTTCTGATAAACGTCCGATGGTGCTCGTGTTAAATGTTAGAACATGGATCAGGCCGATTAAAAAATGTTGGGGGTGAAAATGCATTTCTACTCGCACAAAAATAGGCGATCATGTTCTGGTTTCTTGCAGGGTGTGGGACCTGGAAGGAAATGAAAGCGTCATTTTCCGACTACGCTCTCCTGGCATCAGTGTGTGCTGGCACCCGCAGGAAGTCTTCAAGGTAGGCGCCGTTAACCCCCTTTAGGCATCGTGGACAGCTAATCAGAAGCGCCTGTGCCTCAGCTGATGGTGGCCGAGAAGAAGGGCACCATCCGCTTCTACGACCTGGTGAGCCAGCAGGCCATCCTGTCGCTGGACTGCGGCCAATCGCCGCTCAGCGCCGCCGACTGGTGCCTGGCCAACACCATCAAAGTGGGCGCGGTGGCCGGCAGCGACTGGCTCATCTGGGACATCACCCGCTCCAGGTAGCGCCCGGCCTGACCTGACTGCAAGCTACACCGCCCACTACACCAAGAGAACTTTTTGTTTTGTTTTTGTTTCCACCGGTTCGCAGCTACCCCCAGGAAAAAAGGCCGGCGCACCGAGATAAAGCCCAGCAGTTCAAGTAAGAAACATTTGCTGCCAAAAGATGTCAAAGGAGTTATGTCTACCTGCATGCTCCACCTGTTTTTCCCCTGAACCACAAAGTCCCCGTCTCACTTACCTCAACGCACAACAGACGTGGAAAAACATAAATAACTCTTTAAATACGCTTCCTATGGGATTCAGCTGTTATGTTTGCTCAGCTGATTATTTTGAGTACAGCCTGCTTTTTAGAGCTGGACAGAGAGTCGTAATCTCTTGTTTATGTACTGGTTTTAGTGCGGGTAAGTTTAAAAAAAAAAACAAAAAAAGTGCAACCGCGTGAAAATATGGACAAAAGTATTTAGCATTTTGGAGCTATTTCATCCCGGTGGTTGTGGACGTCAGCCCTCTCGACGCGCTCCTCGATATGCATGACGAGCAGGTAAATATGCTGCCTCCCTTGAAGGTTTTCCAACAGCGTGGATGTAACTTTTAATATCTGAGGAGACGAATTTCACAAACAAGAGTGTTGGTCTTCCGTCGTCAGGTGGTCTCGAGCCCAAGAGAACCTTTTCGCCACCACCGGATGTCCCGGAAAGATCAGCAGTCAGCTGCTCATCCACCATCTCGGCCACCCGCAGGTCGGTAATCGATCAGTCAGCTATTTCTGTCGTGTTACGAGCCAAAATTCAAGGTTCGAGTGAGCTCGAGGTACGATACTTGAGTACAATAAAAGAAAAAAATGGAGCTATTAAGTTACTCTGGAACGGATGAATGGAATTTCAATTCATTTCAATGGGGAAGATGGATTTGAACCACTTAAAGTGACTGTACTTAGCGGCAAATCAGGACCACCAGGTCATCTGGAGGTTACGATCAGGGGATGCCGTTAATATTTGTCAATCGGGAGCATATGAAGCCCAAGCCCAGTCATCCACCCGGGTGCGATTGTTTTTTTTGTGTTTTTTTTCACCGTTCTCATGAGCAGTTCTGCTTTTCTTTTTTATCCCAGCCGGTGACGGTGGGCTCGGTGACTGTGGGCTCGAGTCTCAGTTGGCACCGCACGCTCCCGCTGTGCGTGATCGGCGGCGACCGAAAAATTTGCTTCTGGATGACGGAGATGTAGCGTGTAGCACGTGTTCTCATCTCTGCTGCTGTTCTTGTAATGGGTTCAATAAAATATTTTTCTGAGTAGATGCTGCGTGTGCGCGGAATTCTGTGGACATGTTGTATTCACTTTTTTTGTTTCCCCCTGCACTCTCTTTACTGACTCTCGTGTCAGCCTCACCTCATCTGTCTTTCCCGTGAGCACTGATGTGGCAACTTCTCCGCCAAGGCTCTTCACACAGCAGAATTTCCTCACACTCCACACGAGCGAGCTTTTATTGCACATTGTGGATTTCTTCCCCGAGGTGTGCAGCCCTCTTAAAACTTCCTATATCTGCTGCACTTTTCCATCCCCCGATGTCGTAACTCATCGCGATATACCGTTAGCTCTCGGCCAGTCAGGTGCTTGGCAGGATCTCATCCAGGCTGAGGCGCGGTGTGGTTATCCAGGCGCTCGCACATAACTCAGCCTGCACCGTTTTGGCCTGTTATGTTGTGCCAAAAGAGCTGCAGTTCAAAAGCAGGCACCTGTGCCAACGCCAGTCCGCCTCGCCGTCAATCCATCCGTCTTGCCGCTTTCCCAGCATTCCCCACCCCGTGACACATCCCGAAGTGGAGAAATACGCTGCATATTTGACTGATCCCTTCCACACTCTGTTAAGCGTATAACCACCGCAGAGAGGCTAAATCATGCGCTAAGTCAAGGGAAGTGTGTTGCTTTACCTTGATGGCGCTGTGAAATGGATGTTACTTGTAATCTACAATGTGCCAGTGACAGGAACTTCTGAGGTCTTAATTCGGGGGAGCTATCTTTCACTGTTGGTTAGCATTTAGGGAGGAACTCTTTAGATTTTACCTAAATCTTTTCGAAAAATATCGAAATATTTTATTGAGAGTATTGGGTTTTTGGTCCTGCCATGTTTGGGTAATATCATGAAGACTATGAGCAGAATTACAATGAGGGGTACAGATCAATAATGACTGACCAAGATGCAGTATGTGTACAGTACTTTCAGAAAAAAAAAAGCATAAACCCAGATGTTATATGATCAGATTGATATCAGATATATGATATCAGCATGACTAGTAAAGCTATGCACTGATTTACAATGTTTAAGTTGTCTTTGGTTTTCGATCAAGTATTCTTTACAAACATTTGTGTACTTCCTGAAGACAAACTGAACCTGAATGCAGTTTGTAGTTTTAAGTGTCCGAAACGGGAAAAACTTGAAACCTCCTGTGTCCTGAATTAGTTTGTCAGCAAAAGATAAAAACGTATTTGAGATGTCTCTGGTAGAGATCAAAGATTCTTTTCTAACTGGGATCAACCCTAACAAAGGTTGATCCTTCTGGTGTCAAAACGAGACACTTTGAACCTCCTGCTAGCTGAATCCATTTGTTAGCATGATTACTAATGCTATGAACAAGTTTTCAACAAAATGTTTGGGATGTCTCAAGGGTGCCGACATATTGGCTTACTTGATCCTGAACCTTAACAACATTTGAGTTTATTGGCGATGAGCGCCCTTGCCAGACCAATCCTGGTCGAGGATTACGGGCCCTTCAATCCATCTGCATGTAGGCACTGTGTGGTTCATGGCCTCCCACGGAATCATCTTACTGTTCTTGACATCTAATTACCCTCCAACAACGACGCGAGGCCTTTCAAGACCTTTAGCTCTTTAAAAACCAGTACGTCAACCTCGTATGTTTCTTGGCCAGGGTGCTTCAAACCGCCGGCCGCAAAGCATAACATGCTACCGCTCTCCGTGTACGTCCTTTTATGTTTGAACAAGTCCAATGCGGTCGCCGCTCGGGCGTTTGCTGTGCTTTTGGGGGCAAGAGGTGCCGGAGCAGCAGCTGCACGCAAGCCAGAGAGCCATAATGGTGTGTGCACACTCTGAATGTTTTCCAAATGCTATCAAACCTCCCTTTGCACACTGAGATATTTTCTCGCCCTGAAATTTGAGTCGCGGGTCTCGCAAGCTCCGCAGGACTGCCGCAAGGACGCCATCTCAAGGCTGAGGAGAGGAACAACAAGGATGGAAGTAAGTTGCGACCTTGTTCCTACAACCCTGCATTGATCTGACTTTCGACTAATTGCTGCAGTTATTTTTTTTCTGCTTAAAACTTTAAGCTCAACGAGAGCGGCGGAGCTAATGAGCAACATCATACGAAGGCCAGGAGATTAAAACTCTTTGAGGCGGGTGTTTGGTCTAATCTCGCGTCCCGTTTGCTGTGAGTGTTTTCCCACGATGATGTAAGAATATGTCAAAAAAGTAAAGTTTGGAAAACCAGATGCAAGGATCCTCTTTGCTGTAGTTGTTCGCCCGCCGCTGGTTTATCCGGGATTAAAAACCTCCATTAAATGTGATAGATTAATGTACGACCTTGCAGCTACCGTCGAACGCTAATAGGATTGGCTCATACCAAGTCTTGATATTCATTTACTTGCATTTATTACCCGTGTTGTTTGTCAGTATGTCCTTTCGGTGAACTTATGCAAATAGCATTTGTAATGTGTTTAGAATGGAATCATGAACTCCACATGCGTTTCACAGGACTCGGTGAACCCCATGACCCGCGCTCCAGCTCCAAAGGAGGCAACCACGCCAAGGCGGCTCGGGATGTCCATGCAAACACTTCTGCTCGGAGTCAGGATGATACCGCCTGTTGGGATTTGTGGCCAGCCGCGCCGAGCGCAAGAATCTCGCTGGATCTCCTCGTGGTTGCCGCGGCAACCTGCTGCTATTTGGCCCTCAGGCAGACCCGCATCCTGGCTGTGGTTTCTCTGGGATTTGTGGCTTTGAAAGCGTCGGATGCAAGGATTGAGGGAGTCTGGTTTGCCTGCACTCGCCACTCCCTAATCGCTGTTCTCTTCTTCGCAAGCTTCCCATAGAGGCCGGCGCAGGCTATAATTTGCCATGGGAATTATTGGAAAGTAGGGAGAAAAGCGGCTGATCTGAGGACTTGACTGTGTTGATAGTGGAGTGATGAGTATTGATGAGCGTGGCTCTGATGTCGCCTGTGGAGATCAGAAGCCTGGACCTCAGTCAAACCTCAAAGAGCTGCCCATCTCCCGTCTCAGGGAGGATATGAAAAGTAGACGACTACGTGCCAGCACTCACTGCGGCCGCGAGGACGGCTCTTGGTCGACTGTGAGGTCCCGCTGACCCGGCCCTGTCGGCCCGCTAGGCCTCACTGTTGGCTTTGACTTTGACCAGCGGAGGCAACTTGATACTTAAATCATTCATAATAAGCTCAATCTCCCTGCTTAACAACACATGCAGATCAACGCCTTCCAAGAATTTTCGACATGGAAATTGTCGGTTTGGAAACAAACGGCCTCTGTTCAAGTGTTGCTTGTGTAGTGGTTTGGTCCTGCTGGCTTTTTTTCCCTTATCACGTACTGTATGTAAAAGAGAGATGCACTCACAAGAAATGAAAATAAATGTTTATTTCTTTCACGGTGCGTGTACCAGAGACAAAGGCAAATAAACAGCAAATGATGCTTTTTATTTTGGACGGATGTAATTCAGCTCCCGTCTATTTGTCTGCCCGTGTTCTCAGGAGGAGCTGAGCTTCTCCAAGGCGTCCTGCAGCATCTTTAGGTCGTCTTGTGTCTTGCACAGGGCGTTTTGGATTTTGCTGGGTTGATCCAGAACTTCCACGCTGCAGGTGATTGGCTCATAGCGCACCGCGAATGGTCGCTTGATGGTTGTAGAGTACTTACTGCGTACAGAAACAAACAGGATTAGATGATCATTGCGGTAGAAGTGTTACCTATAAGATGGGCGCAAACACAATACCTCAGTTTAATCTTGGCATCCTCGAAGCTTTCCGAGACAAAGTAAACTGGCTGGTAGGTTTGGTCCTGGTACGGCTGCACGGCGGTCTCCTCAGGATTGAAGGGCTTGTACTCGGGTTCATTGGACAGGGCATACTAGAAGATGGGTCGGAGAGTGTCAAGGCACCAAGAACGGAATGAAATCTGCTTTATGATGAACATCGTGAATACTCACTACAAGTTCTCCATAGGATGAGAGTAGTCCTGCACCATAAGCTTTCACTGTTCCATTCTGTTTGCAGAGTCCAAACTCCACAGTGAACCAGTAGAGCTAGATAAGAAGAAGCAAAGTGGATTCGGCTATTAGCTTTTGCCACTAGGTGCTGCTCAAGTTTAACATTTCAACAACAACTATTCCAGTTGCCACAGCCTCTTTGGAATGTTTCAGTCCTACGATTTTCATCAATCAACGGATCTCATTCAGAGCAATATTTCTTACCGTGGACAATTTCTCAATGTCGTCTTGTGACGCTCCAAGCGAGGCCAATCCAATCTCCTGTAAGTGACCGCATTCATCAGTGGCGTTTCAAGCAAAAGAACCAAACAACGCGATGCGCAGCATACCTGGGAAAACTGGGCGAACTCTTTGTCTGCCAGCATGGGGATGTGACCGAGTAGCTCGTGGCAGCAGTCCCTGTAGGTGGAGGTCAAACATCAGTAAAAGGAGCTACCCATGGGGGTTGATTGGGCGGGACGAACCCAGCGGGACTTACGGCTCAGGAGAGTGCATGGGCGCCGACGCATGGCGAATATACTGCGTGCACTGAAACACTCGGAAAGCCAAACTGGCGAGGAAGTCCCTGGCGGACAGCAGGCCAGCAACCGGACGCAGCTGGAATCCCGTTTTTTCTGGGGAGGACAACAAGCTTATCAACCTGTGGAGTTTCTCATGTTCACCTTATGGAACACCACTCAAAGGCGACTGTTGGAAATATCCAATTGCAGGGAATTGAAGTCCAACTTCTGATAGATTTATTCGTCAATAAACAGGTGTGCCCCAACAGCTCCTACGAATCCGCTGCCTTCCATTGTGAGTGGCTGTGATTGTTATTCACCTTTGAGAAAGGCGGAAATGGCTCCGAGCTGTGGGATGCGCTCCTCGCCGTAGCCGCATTCGCTTTCCAGCTTCTGCAGGCCGTCCAGGAACTGTCGGCAGGCCACGTTGGGGTAAATGCTCCTCAGCTTCTTGTATACCTCCCTCCTTTTTTAAAACACTTTGTTTAGGTCACGTGTCGTCACTTCTCTGAGGTACTCATCACGGACTTGTTCTCTCACCACGTGGCTGTTTCTTCTGCTGTGTACTCCACCTCAGGAAGCGGGTCACCCCTCCATTAAACCGGACAAAATGAATTAACAACTGAGTGATTTTTAGGAGAATCTCCCTTTTTACACTCACTGTTTGTATCTGTAGGCCAGCTCTGATATGAAGGCGCGTCGCTTCCTGTATTCTGGGTCTCTGTAGCCCTGCAACACAGGTGACACACATTGTTTGTACGCTGTGTGTTTTCTCGAACAAAGCTGACGCAACATTTCATTGGATGCTCACTGGATGGTCCATGTCCATGTCCGGATCAAATTTGGTTATCAACAAGTTGCATCTGTCCAGATCCTTTATCAGTCGTGGGAACCAGGGGACTGCGATGGAGATGAAAAGAAGCAATTAGATCTTTTTTTCAACTGGGTGCGACCAACGCTTATGCAAAACAAACCTTTTTCCTCTGGGATGGACCTAACATTATCGACAACTCTCTTGAATGAGTTGACAAAGACGTCGAGGTTGGACCTGTGCACCTCACACTTTATCAAGAACTCCAAGTCGGACATGCTGTTCTTGGATCTTCTGCCCGGCCGGCTCTCGACATGGAGGAGTTTGGCGTCAAATGTCTGGAAAGGTGACAGAAACACATTGTTGAATTAGTATATAGCAAACGACTTATATTTGCGATTCATTATTAACCAGTTCACCTATTTTAAAATAAAGGTTTATGTGGAGTCCATCTCTAGCTTTCTCCCCAAAAAAAAAAAAACGTCCCCTGTTCAGTGTTAGCATAAACATCACTGTTTCGTCGGTAAAATGTAGCTAAATAAGGTTAAACATTCAATTACCAGCCACAACAAAAATAAACATTATTAAATGAATGCAATAGGCATTAAGCTGTTAGGAAAGGCAGAAGTTTTGGTACCCCCTCCCTTTGGTTACCTCAAATATTTTGCCTGTCTTAAAGAACCGTGCATTCTTCTCATTGCTGAGGTTGAACAGCACGTTGAGGGTCACCTGGCCCTCCTTCTCCTCAAAAACTTGCGCGTCCACCCCCTGTGAGGTCCCTGGCGGACCTCCACCTCCAACGCTGCGTTCCCGCCGGGCATCCTCGATCAAACTTTGCCTCCGACCGCTGAAGGGTGCCACCTGGCCCGCGCTGCTGTCCGTCTTCATGGTTTAAAGATGTGCTCCGTTGTGAGACCGAGGCATTTAAATAGCGTCTCATCTGAGGGCTGAATGCAGATGAGTGGCTACTTTTTTTTTTTTTTGAAGGGGGGGGCTTTTGCGTCACAGTGCCAAAAGCAAGTCATTGAGCATCCACTTGTTACTTAATGCCACCGTGTGATAGCCATTCAACCGAAACAGGTCTTCTTCACGGGTTGCATGAATGTTTCTAAAAATAATAACGAATGATGAGGGGGAAAAATGCTTTGTATTTTTAGCATTGCTTGTTTTCCGTCGTTGGCTATGACACAAGGGCAACATGTTTGCCTACTATAGTAAACACTTTTACGGTTAAAATGGGACAGCCGCGACCACATTAATATCGTGTTTATTAGTTTCATTAAAATATTCCATGCATAAAAATGAATTAAAACTGTATCTATATATAATATGTATATATCTACATATATATAAATGTAAAATCAGGTTTTAGTGTGTATATTACAATACTAATAGAGTAACACATTAGAGGGTTTTGACATCTACAAGTTTTACATGATTCACTAAAATAAAAGACATATAATATACTTTATTGCATCCCGGTAGTGACGACGTGTTTTAATACAAAAAACTGATCCGCTAAGTATAATATGCTTTAGGCTGGTCGGTCGCGACGTCACTCCAATTTTTTCAGGGCTTCACATAATTTGCCCATTTCACCTGAAACCAAGAGAATAAAAACATGTTAGGATGCAGCCTATCAAAATAAAAGGTTTTTATAATACAGGATTGGAACGTACTCTTGATGCTGTTGGCCAGATTGCTGAGCTGCTGGGTGTTGTCCAACACCTCCACGCTCTGGGTGTACGGGTTGTAGCGCACAGAGAAGGGGCGGGGAATGGTGCCGGCGAACTTCCTGCAAGGCCCACACAAGCTCAGTGACTGTCAGTCATACACAGCTTTCCAAAATTTAGGGATATTTGACTCTCGGTGAAATTTCAAGACATTAGTAGCGTATTACAGTTCAACATAACATACCTGACTCTGTCTTTGGCATCCTCAAAGCTTTCGGCGACAAAGTAAACCGGCTGGTACTCTGTGATTGGGTATTTCTGGATGCTTGTCTTCTCGGGGTCAAAGGGAAGCAGTTTGGGTTTGTCGGTCAGGCAGTACTGGAAGACAAGCAATGACACATTCAGTGTGGTGTCAGCAGTGTTAATTTTGACAAGATATTTAAATTAAGGTTTTGTTAGTCTTTTGACTAAAATTTATGAAGGATTTGGTCATAAATTAGTCATCTGATTGTGTTGTAATTGTAATTTTTGTACAATTCTAGTCAATGAAAATAAAGAGCAATTTTAGTGAACTCAATAATTTAATTAATAAATTGATTTAGTGGATGTCTTTCCTCCAGCATACATTGAATCGTTTATACAGAAAGTATAACACACCTATTTGTAACTAGTTTAACACGCAAGACACACATTTAACACAATTGTCGTTATTAAACTTTGTTTCAATGAAAAATGTTGAAATGACAACATTATGCCATCTTAGACCTTAAAAAATAGCTTTTGACTAAATAAATAAAAGGGCTTGGGAATCTAGCATTGTCAACAACAGATTCAATGCTAATGGTGTCAAACTGCTGTAATTTACCACAGCGTAATATGCACGCAATTATTTTCAGTTCTCCACAGTTTAATACTACAACAACGATAGCAACGGCAACAAATGTACCTTAGAGAACATCTCAGGATGTTTATTCTGTTGATGTTGCTTCAGTTCAAATTCGTCGTGTTCTTCCCACGAATGACCGTTCCACATTATTTACACTTGGTCATTTTTCTTCATTGTTGAAGGTGAAATGGGCCCAAAAATCCTTTCGCCGCTTTCACTTCATCCCGTCTGTTCCATTTTCTGAGTGGTTCTTTTCTCTTACTATTTTAGTTTTCGTTTCGATTTCGTCTGAATAAAAATATTTGTGACGAAATAAATGATGAAAATTTTAGTCAACAAAATGATCACTGGTTCTCAGACAATCAATGAGCCTTGAGATTCCTGTTAAAAACAGGAAGTGGAGTATGATTACGGCCTCTTGGCATTCCCCCTTGGACTCGTCTGAGCGCACATCCTCTGCGGATGCAACGTGTGTACCACCATAGATGCTCTTTCGGCCCACGCTGAGCCAGTGAACCACTTTTCCCGCTCCCCGCTGGCCAGGCGAAGTCACTGACACATTGAACCTAAATGGACCACTAACCCACTGCCTGAACCCAGACCCCCCGCCCACTCTGGTGGCTGAGCTGATGAACCTACCTGCAACTCTCCGAACGACGACAACAAGCCCGCTCCAAATGCTCTTGTCTCGGAGCCCTGCTTACACAGCCCAAACTCCACGGTGAACCAATATACCTGATCCAGAAACAAAGACCAGTTAACACTTGCTCGATTGAGAATCTTCAATTTGATGCAGAAACCTACTGTGGCAAGTTTCTCAATGTACTCGTCCGGGGCACCAAGAGAAGCAAGGCCGATCTCCTGTTTGGAAGAATAAAGAAGAGAAGCTTTAGATACTCAAGGTCACAGGTGTCAAATTCAACGGCAGAAGCAAGGCCGATCTCCTGTTTGGAAGAATAAAGAAGGGAAGCTTTAGATACTCGAGGTCACAAGTGTCAAATTCAACGGCTGGGGGGCAAGGTTTGACCCGCTGCATTTTCTGTGGCCCACAAATCAACTCTGCAGGCATATACTGCAATAAGAAGTCTGTCCCTGTGCTTTGTATACCTGGGAGAACTGGGCGAAACCCGAATCGGCAAAGAGCGGGACGTGCCCCAGGAGCTCATGGCAGATATCACTGGAAAAGAAAAAAAAACGTAATCCCTCACTACGAACTTGTCGTGTCATCCAATTGGAACCGCCCACACTCACGGCTCAGGTGTGTATGTAGGCTTGGAGCCATGACGGATGTACTGCGTGGAATGGAAGACGCGGAAGGCGAGTCCAGCGAGGAAGTCCCGGGAGGAGAGCAAGCCGGCAACCGGGCGAAGTCGGAAACCAGTACAGGCTGCGGAGGGATGGGGCGGGATAAAAAAAAAAACTGGTGACTCAATTACCTACGAAATGCAAACTACAAAGATGCAGCAACTCACACTGCAGGAAACGGGACACATCCTCCAGCTGTGGGATGTTGTCCTGCCTGTAGCCGCAGTATTTTTCCAGCAGAGGGAAGACTCTGTTGTGCTCACGGCAGGCGTGAGTTGGGTACAGGGTCTTTAGCTCCTTGAATACGGTGCCCCATGTGGCCTTTTCGTCCTCTGTGTACTCTACCCGAGGGATTGTCTGGCCACTGAGAGGGCGAAGATGCAAACTTTAGGCACCAGAACAACCAACTACCAATCAGTAACAACTGCTTTCAGAAAGAGAATGACACAAGGGAAGTCCAAAGGGCCCATGAACCATGGGAATAAGTATTTTCCGAATCAGGAATATGCAAGGCTGTGGGGTTGTAGTCGTACAAAAGTTCTTGTGAACACATCCCCGGTAGGATGGTAGGGTCCAACAATTTTAACCAATTTCAGATGCATGTTCCTTCACCACCAGAATTTTTAGATGTAATTCCACATGAGTAAGAGTTCAGAGTTAAATTACTGTCTGTAGTTGTAGGCGATGTCAGCAAACTCCTTCCTGCGGCTTCGGTACACGGGGTCTGTGAAGCCCTGGTGGACGCACACGCAGAAAAGGACAAACCGTGTTAGATCTCACAAACGAAACCCCGTGGCCTTTGACAGCATTACGCACTCGGTCCCCAATGAGAGCATGCAAATGTGCATTCAAATGAAGCCTTTGTAGAGGGGTTTTCAGCTCTTTATGATGAATATATTTCGCTTTAATGATGGTGGCAAAAGAGAGCAATTATCTATAATTATAGGGGCCCCAATTACAGCAATGACATCAATTTGTGTGTTTCCATGAGAATAGGCGGCCTCGTCTTTCATTGGCCGCGTGGGCGTCAGAAGATGCGCAAACACACAGACGGACGCGCATAACAAATGAGCGAGAACTTTACCGGGTGATCAGCATCCAGTTCCGAGCCATAACTGAGGATCTGATTGGCAAAGCGGTCCAAGTCCTGAATGTCGTTGGGAAACCATGGCACTGGAGAGAAGATTTTTTTCAATTAATTATTTTATTGCCCCGCGACCCTTGTGAGGTTAAGCGGTACAGATGGATGAATTATTTTATTGATTCTGGTTTCTCCTTTTTCTCAGGCCAAATAAATTGTCTATCATGAGTGGCGCCACAAAAAAAGTCTCCAAAATCTATGTCTGGAAATTTCCTTGAAGAGCTTTATTCCGTGTTTACTCGGATTGGTAACTAACTGGTAGTAAGTTCGGGAGTGTACTAAAAGCAACCGATATGTATTAACAAATAGCGGTAGTTGTATGACTAGAGGAGCACAAATGGATATGGACGATGGAGATAAGCATTTTGGCCTGTAGGACATCATGATCTCTTGGCATGTTGACATTCGACAGAGCAGTGCGCACAGGCCATCTGCTTGTTCTTCTGGATTTATGACCCTCAAAGACGCTCATGAATTTCCATTTGCGCCATGTGGCCCAAAGGCCCGAGGCTGCGCAGGGACAATGAGGCTCTAACAAGCTACCCTCACAACAGGACCATGAGTATCGTCTCGTCCACTTGACCCTGACCGGCATCTCGGTAGGGCCTGTCAGTCCCGGCCCGCTGTGACCTTGGCGAGTTTGGCCCTGGACGGGAGGCACACAGAGCGCCCCTGTTCCCGCCAGGCCTGTTGGTGATGAGTAGCAAAACTAATGTCCTTCTGGAAACAACTAATAAAGGGGTCAGCGCTGGGGTGGCGAGCCACCCGTCTAGTCGGCGACGATGGCTGTCCATTAGCGAGTGGAAGCACTACAACGCAGTTCATAAATAGACCGGTTTGTAAGGACCCGGTCATCCTTATTGGCAATCACACTGTTCTTCCTCTAGAGGCCACTGTTACCCACTGTAGTTTATGCTCAACCACTTGTCACTCATGTGTGGCTATCAAACATCTGTCCAAATCCTACATTTTCCACCTTCGCAACTTATATGTTCGCAAATCAGTAGCCTCTCCCCATGAATCAAGGTGCTTATTCATCTCTGGAATACTTCTCGATTTCTCTCACCGGTGTCCTTCTGTTTGTTGCGCGACAGCTCGTGCACCTGGCCGCTGATCTGCGTGCGCAGGCCGTCGATGACGTCGTCCAGGACCGACGAGCAGTCCGAGTCCACGCTGATGAAGAACTCGTACTGCTCCTTGCTGACGCGCGACGGCCGAGACTCGATGTGCGTCAGGTTGATGCCCTTCTCCTGCAAAACGGCGCCAGGATAATATTGATGTGAGTAAATCTACAGTGTGCTTTTTGGTAGTGCCTTGTTTCACTTCCCTGGTTTGACCACAAGGGAGCGGTGTTGTCTAATAACCTCCTCTGTCAGGTTCCTCTTCTTGGACTTGAACAAGATGTCAGTGGCACCTTAACCCTTTTATGTCTGTAATTATTGTATTGATTGGCCAGCATTTGATGGGGAAAAAGAATAAATGCAAGGTGATACATTTTTAATCCAAATATTTTTTTCTCCTTTTTAAAATTGTTTTTCTACATTCTTTGAATTTGAGAGCAAGTCAATTTGCCCCACAACATACAGTAAGAGGAAGCTTTCCAAAACAAAGGCTTCAATTATTGTTAAAGATAAACATTTTACCCTTGCACCCGTTGTTCCATAGGGTTTAAAGATTCCATAGACACAACAAACAACCTTGTGTTTCATTCCGATTTTTTTTTTTAGTACTTTCAGTTCCGATAAATGATTAGCTGAAAATTATATTTAATTTTGATCAAGGAGGTCTTAAATCTGACTTGACTAAAACCCGCAGAACCCGTATATTAGCCTGACAAAATCTACTCCGAAAGGTGCTTTTTGGACAAGGTTCGTCTTGTCGTCAGATTCTAGACACGATCGTAGCTGCTTATACGCCCCCCAGATGTTTTGGGATCAGTATGCGCACACATTGACTTAATTTGCAGAGATTTCCATAAAGGCTATAAAGATTGTATAAGGCTGGTGCGGATGTTTATGAGCCACTGGAAGGCATCCTCGCGTGGTATACACAACGGATGGGAGAGGGTGGATGTCGCGTTCTGTTTTGCGATAGGCCAATTGGAAGTGGAGGGCGTGAGTGGCGGGGGCCTCCCAGTACCAGCGCATCTGGTTCAGATTGCCTTGATCACATCTTCCTGAAAGTCCCGAAAAAGAATGTGAAATGCTCGCTGACGTCTAAGGACGGATACTGCCTTGCTTCCAGTTCCGTCAGGTGTTGAACACTTCTGACTGGAGTTTGGACAGGGAAACTCTAAATACGTAAGGTTGTAGAATGTCTCTGAACTTTGGTAGCCCTGGTAGTTTTCTGTTTTGACCGCACTCATTGGACTAACCGCCACTCAGAAGAACGGGGCAAAAAGGAATGTCGTAAAAACCAAAGTAGGACAATTGTAAAGTCTTTGGGCGTCATTTCTAAACAGCTGCACATGTTGATTTGAGAATGTACTGAAGACGTACAGTACAAAAGCCATTCAAAGCCCCAAATATGCAGAAATGGACCATTTATGAGGCCGTATGAAACACGCTGCGTGGGGAAGACGAAAGATGGCAAACATAGTGGAACACATGAGCAGAAAATCGAAAATGTTCATACTTGGTTCTTTGGAAGTGATTTTCTTCTGAATACGTTTTGAGAAATGGGCCGTGCATTTGTGTATGAAATGGTGACGCAATAATACACAAACATTTGAGCGTTTATTCGATATCCTTGATATCCAGCTGAGGGCCTAATAAAACCATTAAGACACTCTAATGGAGTGATCAGTTAACTATCGTTATCGTATCAGTTTTGTCTCACTAACTTAGTTGTCCTACTAGAATGCCTAAATTGCCTTGCTGGCTTTGCTCATTTATTGGATATTCTTGATTTCCTGCTAAAAGTCCATGTACTAGTACGTTCTTTGTCCTCACCAGTAATTTAATGGTCCTAGTAGTATGCAGAAATGTCAAAAATGCTCCGGATAAGCTTTACATCAAGTCATTCGAGCAGTTATTAGATATCCTTGACAGCTAGCTTAAAGTCAAGGTACTAGTTCGTTTCATTGCACGAGTAAAATGACTCTGCACAATAGAGGGAATGTCTTACTCGTGGTTTTTTTTTGTAAACCTTTACAGGAAACTACTATGCTGCACTAGTAACACTACTAGTCCCGGCTAGTAGACATGGGTCACACACTAGTAGCCTCCTGGACCCTTCTGGTAACACCAAAATGGCCACTAAGTAGCCTGCAGTTGTCCTACTAATGTGCCAAAGTTGTCCTGCTCGTTTTAGCGCATTTATCGGATTTCCTTGATGTCCAGGTACTAGTATTCTTTTTGTCCTTCAGTGCCCTAGTCAAACGACTCGGGCGCACTAGTAGCCTCCCGAATCCTACGAATCGTGCCAAAATGCCCTCTAATTGTTTGGCCTCACTTCTTGTCCGACTAGTCATTCTACTAGTGCGCTCAATTGTCTTACTAGTGAGTACCAAGAGCGTACTAGTAAAGAGATATCAATGGTGTGGTATAAAGACTCAATCGGCTTTTCATACAAAGACGTCAGCACATTTGGATTCCACTGATAAGAAAGCCCACGATGGCATTTTCTACTTGTAATTCCTTCAAGGCATTCTTTTCACGGAAAAGCGCTTTTTTTTTTTTTTTTTTGATGTCAACCAGCTCCGAAATCCCCAAAAGCCAGGTTCAGGGTGTCACATGACAGGCAGCATGTCGGTGTCACATGAGCGCGGGCATGAGCGCGCTTGGAGGGGGCGTGCGGACGAGGTTGGGGGTCAGTTGGGATGTTGTATGGCGGAGGCGGTGGGAGGCTCAGGGGGAGGATTGGGAGAGTGTGAGCTCATAGGCCCAAAGAGGATCTTGTGTTTTCATTCAACAACACCCCACCCCCCCAAAACAATGAGCACAACAAGGGGGGAAAAAAACCCACAAAACATAGTTAACAATTTTAACGGTGGATTCTCTCTGTTGTCTTAGCTTTTTTTTTTTTTTGCTTTTTTCGAAGTACAAGGAACACTTGCGTAACCATGCTGATGGTGATTAAATAATGGAAGTGCTGCCAATCGTATGTTGATTCGAGCAAAAAGTCACGTACGCAGGCTCTGTAAATCAATAAAATAAAAATAAATAAAACGCAGAGGCAGATGCAATCATGTTTGCAAAGTTGACTTTCTAAACACGGGTCATGCTTTCGATTGCAGCATTTTACGCACGAACGACGACGGAGCTTCTTATAACTTCATTATTAATAAGTAGTAGTACTAGTTTGCGATGCAATTTCTAAAGACCAGTAGTTTTCAAACTTTTTACACCAAGTACCACCTCAAAAAATACTTGAAAAAGTTCCACCATTATGACCAGCGTTGAAATACAGTAACTAGTAGGCCTAAGTGTTCATCAAAAACAAGGCAGTGGTTTTATTCCTAAAAAAAAATAACCATTGTGCGTAAATCTAGGAAAACTGCACTTCATTCTTTTGCGTACCATTAAAGAGCGCCCACTTTGAGAATCACTCCTCTCAAAAGTAGCGTTTGTACGCTCATTTTTGTCGTAGAATTGTAACTGAAATGCAATTTCAGTATTTTTTTTTTTTTCGATATTTAGTTTAATTATTTTGAAGTCATATTTTTTTCAATTGCTTATTTTAGTTAATATATCACAAACATTGTTTTTACTCGATTTTCAAATGGCTCAATTTGAGCCTCGTCAAAGCTGTGTGAATTTTGGGTCAGTAAAGGCCGTTCTGTTTGTGTTGTGCCATTGCAATGCAATCTCGCTGGCGTTCTGTCGTAGCAAGTTGAAGCAGCAACTTTTTAGAGTCACCTTCAGCTGTGCCGCGTAGCTCAGTGGATCAATGCGGCCTGCGAACATGCGAGATAAGCTCCGTTTGTTTAGTCATGGGGCAACTTGGAAAAGGTCGCCGGCACAAAAACAAGACCGGGATCAACATTTTGATGCTGAATGATCAGACCTTTACTTTTCCGAGCCCCCAAATTCGGGTCAATTTCGTATTTGGTCCTGAATGCCGCCGACGGATCACATGACAGCAGCAGCAAGTCCGCTGCTGCGTTCTGTGAGGTCACGATCATGATGACGATGAGGAAGTTTACCTCGATAGACAGTAAGATTCTATATTCGTTTTTTGAAAACTAAAATTCGATTTTCGGTGTCAGTCAACTCATTAACTGCCAGACATTTTCACACCCCCTTTTACCCTAACATTTGACGAAAATAGAAAAAAATCAGTTCCTGTGATTGAATAGCTGGCCCGTGAAAAGACGTATAGAAACGTTTTTGGCAGTGAATGACTTAATGGCAATGATAATTGGCACGGAAAAAAACCTCTCCCTTTTTGGGAGAAACATCCTTTTGCAGGACGCATTCTGCCTCAGAAATTTCATTTACCGTACTCGCATACGCGACCAATACATTTTCAGGTTCCTCTTCTTATTAAACAAATATTTTTTGTTGCACTCCACATTCCTGTGTTGTCTGTTCTCTAGCAGGAAATAGTTGCTTTTTTTCTTTTTTTTTTTTTTTTTTCAAACCGATCGCACGATGGAGGAGGAGTTTACCTCAAAGAGTCTTAGCGCTCTGGCCAAGGCGCCCACCTCCTCCTTTAGCGAGAAGATGCAGGAGACCACCTCGTTCTTCTTGCTGGTCTCCTCCTCCAGGTACATGGAGCCACGCCTCCTCTGCCAAGCAAAGCAACAACACCTTCTTTTTAGAATCCGATGGACAGCCTCGAAGAACCCATCGAAAAACTGATTAAAACCAACAGCTCATTGTCTGATTTCATCAGCTGTTTTCCCACAGAGGATCCGTGGACATTCCGGCTATTGTCCCCGGAATATTCCGGGCCGGATGCCCTCGTTCACGGCCATTAAAATTGAGAATAATAACAGCAGTGTTTGAAAAAAAAAAAACCCGCACAACAGACGCAAACAAAATAATGATATGAATCACGGCAGCTTTTATTTCCGTATCGACGGCTGCATTGGCCACACTTTTTCTACCCCACAGCAAAACAGGAAGAAAAACGGATCGCTTGTGTTATTCCTTTTCCAGAAAGTGAACAAACGTGACATTTTGTTGTATTAGCAGTGTTTCTGAAAATCGCTTGGCAGCTGATCCTGATTGATGGACTCCATGCAACACAGGTGCGAAGCACTTGTCGTAGGCTTATAGAGTATAACTTATACAACTCGAACGGAATAACACGTGTGATACACTTCAAGATTGAAACTGACTTTTGCAAATGTGCGCTGTTGTCCTGGTTGGTGGATTCCATGCAACACAGGAGCTTTAGTGACTTAAAAAAAAAACAACAAAAAAACAGCATTTTGACTTATTTTAATTTTTTTTTCTTTTCTCCAGACCTACCCCTTTGTCCTGCTCATTGGGCTCGGCGTCCCGACTGTCGTTCCCGTTGACCCTCTTGTAAGCCGCATCCATCGTCTCTGACGTGCAGGTGAGCCGCGTGTGTGCTTGCGTGTGCGCAGCGTTCGGCTTTGGCGGATTGTGTTACGCGGGGCCGCCACTTCTTATTACATAGCGGGTCACGTGACTCTCCCCCGCGCGCACACGCACAGCCCTCTGCGTTGGCATGTGATGGGCCGCCGCTTGTTAAACACAACTGCGGTCGGGCCCATGTGGCCCATCTGGTTGCGTTTGCAGCGGCGGTGACCTACAATTTCAATTCTCGTGTTTGCTGGGCTCCAAAGTCTTGAGGAGACCTAAAAATGCTAACTTTTAATTCGTTTCAGTGTTGGTTTAAGCCACTTTGACCAAGCAAGCATTTACATCATTTGGAGTCTTTTGATATGTGTTGTATTCATTTTCTGTTGTCCCCCCCCACAATTGTTTTCATTTTTTCTTTTTCCTTTTTGTCCAAGATTGATTTATGACATAATTTCTGCTTTAAGTCCATATATATTCTCATTCACTGCCATTGATGAATTTACTTGTTTTTTCTCAGTCCAGCCTTTCAATCCCAAGAATATTATTATTTCTATTTTTTTCACATTTTTTCAAACGTTAGGGAAAAAGAGGGTCTGAAAATCTCTGGCAGTGAATGAGTTAAAATATATTGATATACATTTAATTTTCGGGTTTATTCATGAAATAAATTATGTACTCAAAATGAAAATTAATGTATTATAAAAGTAAACTATTTGACATATTTTATGCATTTTTTAATCACCATTATTTATAATTAAATATCAATTTTTCTCTGAAATTGAAAAATGAATGAAACAAAATGCATTATTTTTTATGTCCTCTTATTAAATGGTAAGTTGATTGATTTATCTAAAAAATGCCCGGTAAACTATTTTGTATTTAACAATTTCTTTTTTTTTTTTATTTTATTTTTAATTGGTAACACATCATAATGAACATAATGAAATGAATTTTGAATTATATATATAATTTTAAAAAATTTTTTATTTGGAAGTCAACGTGCATTTGGAATATTTTGCGTCAATTCCGCTCTCGTTCCCTTTCTGCACGTTGGCCGCAAGGCATCTCAGGTCAGTTTCTTTTGGATTCCCAGTGATCCTAATTGACTTGTATTTACTCAGTAAAATGCCTCCAAAATGTTATCTCTACGGGTTATTAATAACTCCGAGGGAGACAACGCGGCCCATTTTTCTCGGGAAGTCGATCAGAATCGATTTAATGCAGATGAACTGCTCATTGGATTCGCGCAGGGATCGCGGGGAAGTCGGAGTAAAGGTCAATTCTGTCTCTCTCGGTCAGTCAGGACAGTCGTTGACAATTGCTGGTAGCAACCGTGCTGTCCTTTAATCAGCTTTCATTGGTGTTTAGTTAACTGTCATTCATTCTTCCCATTGAGGCCTGCTGAGGCATCAACAGGTGTCACAAGAGGGCAGTGGAAGATAAAGTATGAGGCGCACAGGTGCCCTTTTGGATAGATCAACAGGAAGTACACACTTGTGTGTGTGTGTGTGTGGCCCACTAGTTGGTGTTGTGGGGACACATGGCGTTGTCGTGGTGAATTGATCGATTAAAAAAAAACAAAAGGTTGACGATGGCAGTGAGGCAATAAGCTAATACTGAATTTGTTTGTTTTGTGATCAGACAATTTGATGTTTTTTTTTATGGCAGCCATGACACATGCAAAAATCTCCTTATTGTTTTTAATGCCACCAACCTTTTTCAAACTGAGAGCGACTTTGTGGCTCCTGATAAATGGGAAGGGCTGCCAATTTTGTTTCGTTTTTGTGTTGTCATTACTGTATTTCCACCTGTGTGATTTAAAAAAAAAAAAAAAAACTTTTTTTTTTGTATTTATTTATTTATTGAATAGTAACACACCTAATACACACAAAATACCTATGTCACGGGTGAGCTATTTTCAGGACAGGCCCACGGGCGACTCAAGTGGTCCTTGAGAGCCACCTGGTGCCTGCGGCTGACACCTACTATAAAGTTACTGGTGATTAACCTGTGATGCAACACATTATTTGGAAATGAAGAGGTCAGATTATTGTAATTTACTTGCATTCCTTAACAGAAAAAAATAGTCACTAAATATTGAAAGAGTGTGCATTAATTAAAGCACACTAAAATTCTGGATGCATCACATTATTTATTGATTCAGATGTCAAATTATCGTTATATAATTGCATCCCATCGATTCTCTGTATTACTTATTCTCACAAACGTACTAGTCACTGAAACTTGAAAGAGTCCACATTAAAGCCCTTTGTAAATCCCCAATTAATTACTTATTGATTAAAGTGTCCATTTTTTTTTTATGTGCGCGCATTGCCTAGCAGAAAATTAGAACAGTTGTCAAATTAGATTTGTTGAAATTTGGGTTAAACTACAATTTAGTCTACTTCATAGGGATGTAACGATTCACTCAAGCCCCGATCCGATTTTCGATTTTCAGTTCCCGATTTCCGATTCGATTCGATTTTTAAAAAAATTGCTACATGCTTGTCTCTGTGCGCTAGTGTGGTTCTGCAGCTATCCTCAAACGCAATACGTAATGTTTGGCGCAAAAGCATAATTTGATCGACACATTCAAAATGTGCTATGCATCTGGAATGAAAAAACGTTTCAAGACATCATTTTCTAGATGAATTTAATCAGCTCAGTTTTCAATTAATCTAATCGATTAATCGGGGCGAATCGATTTTAAATCGGTTTTTGATGAATCGTTACATTCCTACTACTTCATATAAATTAATGTTGTTGAAGTCATTTCCTAGGGTGCATCGATGCGGGATTCTCCCATTAGTAACTCTGACTTTGGGTGGCTTTCGGTTTTTGTGTTTGGAGGTTTTGCCAGTTTTTCTGGCATGCAGCGGAGTTGTTTGTTTGGACGTGTTTGTTCCAATGAAAAGGCCTAAGTGTTGTCCAGGGAGGCGGAGCGGAGCGTCACTCGTTTTCAAAGATTCCCAAGATTTAATGGACTGCTCCTGTGAATGTCGTCGGCGCGTTCTCTCCCGGCGGGGGGCTCCCAACGGATCATTGTTGTGGGGGTGAACGGAAGGGGGAGAGGAGAAAAGAGTGAAACTTTAACGCGCTCGGCCACATGCGCAGTTCTCACTCAGCATAATGGAGCCTTTTTTTTATTTTTCCCTCCACGGCTCTTAACTGCCCCCACCGTTGACTTTTACACCCTCGCACGTGGCCCTGACAGCAAATCTCCCAGGATGAGCCTCCTCTCTCCTCCCCAATCCGGAATTCCAGCCACGAGTGTAAACAGGAAGTGCTGCCTGCAGATGCGCATTTGTCATCTCTGCTAATCTTGTTAGCATCCCAAACAACAGCAAGATACAGATAAGATTGTGTTGATGACGTCAGAGAAACACCACTAGCACCCGCCCTCCCTCTTTGGGGGTCACCGCCCCTCGCCGCCTCCCCGATCACGCACAAAAGGTGTTCACCCCTCGCAGGCGAGCGGCTCACTTTCACCTGTCACTCAGCACTTCCTCCCTCACGCGCCGTCTGCCGACGATGGCTCAGGTGGGCGACGGACCGCGACCTGGACCCTAAAGGGGGCTAAGGCAAACTCTTGGCTGCCCCTAGTGGTCAAGGGGGTTTATGGATTACCCTTGGAAAAATTGGAAACGACTTAAAGAGAGCGGGAAAAAAATGCATTGACGCACAGCTGCCGCCTCATTCATCGCTCAGGTCTCATTTCCTGCCCTCAGGTGTGTGTTTGCTCAGCTTTTCAAGTGCAAATGGCTTCCGCTTCCTGTTACACAAAAGACGCCGTCATCATCATCCCAACAAGCACCTGATGACTGATTGCCACTCAGACTATAGAACGTTTCTGATCCATGACTAGATCGGCCTCTAGAGGGCGACAGTGTTCCACCGCTGACGTCCTGTTCTTCCTCATTTTCCCCCCTTGCTAGTCCGCAGCGGTCCCTGTTGCCACGGCGACGCTCAACCCGAGCAGGTGATGCATTGACAGCGAGCAGATGGTTCCCCGCCGAGTCGAGCGCCACGGCCGGCCCACAATGCGTCCATATTCATCATAAAGTCCCCCCCGAGCCTTCGTCAAAGTATCAACACTCCACTTGATATTTACTCACTGCGCGCTTTGTGCCAGGGCTCATTCAAAGGCCCCAAAAGTACTTTTTGTGCGGCTGTAAAGAGCGTGACAGGTTATTTATAGAGGCCTCTGATGAATAGAAAGTGTTGCATTCAGGGGCCTACTGTACATTGCGGCATTTAGGAGAGCAGATAAAGTCAAGATCAACAATCAGGCTCTCTTGCAGGTGTTTTTGGCCTCTCTCTGGAAAAAAAAAAAGAAGACGCCACTTTTAGCCCCGCCCCCCTCCTCTGAGTACATTCTCTTTCTTCCGACTAACTCCGGAATAATCCGCCAACAATGCGGGCAGGCGCAGTGCAGTGGTTCACTTTTCTTTTTTCTTTTTCTTTTTTTTTTCAGGGGGACTGCTGGTATTGTAGAGATCAGCTAACATGCCGAAGAAAGAAGTTTTATTTTGGAAAATCCGATTCTGATGGTACGATAGCCTGGATATCGCAGTTTCACAATACATACATACATTGATTGGACAAAATTGTTGGCAATTTTTTTTTTTTAACAGGAAAAAAAAATCCCTAATATTTAGGGCGGCTCGATTTTGGAAAAAATATTAATCATGATTATTTTGGTAATAATTGAAATCCAGATTAATGAAATGATTTTTTGGGGGGGTACAAAACAAGAAAATGTTTAAACGTAAAAAATATAAAGGCAAATAAATGTACGTAAGTTCCTTTCGGACTAAACAAAATGTATGAAATTACTTGTTATAAACTACCATATAAAAAAAGGTGCAAATGTGTAAATTCAAGCTTTATTTCCTTGCGTAAACAAACAACATTGCGTTAGATATAAATTAATATAAATAATCATTTTTGACGATTATGCCATTTTTGTAATCGTGGAGTGTAATAATCGTAATTGTAATTGAATTTCGATGAATTGCTACTAATATTGCACCAAGTCCGATTTTACAGAGAGCGTATGTAAAAAAAAAAAAAAAAAAGTGATGTTATATGTAAGTCTCCCATTTGTTGACAGCGTGAGATTGAGTACAGATTTAAATGTGCTTAAAGTTTTTATTATTATTTTTTATTTCATCGTCGATTTTCACTTTTCACAAAAATGGCGAACTGCATAAATGTTATTCAGTGCAATCACAGGTCAGCTCATCTGCAATTTTTGTTGTCCTTTCTTCTTTTATTCTCTCGACATGACTCGCTCCCATCAGTCCACCGAGTGAATTTAAACGAAGCCCTAAAGCAGGCCTGGCCAACCCCCGGCTCTTTTGGCCGGTTTCATGCGTCTGGCGAGGTGGGGGGGCACACAATGTTGCGGTAAAAGTTCCCTGCTATCGTCCTGGTCTTGTTTCGCTGCAAAATAATGAGCCGTTCTTCTTAAAATGTAATCGTCCACCCAATTGGCTGCGTAACGCACGTGATCATTTGCCACGTCTGAAAAGACGCACTGGTGATTGGCTGACTGGCGCAAGTGACATTACAAAACAAAGATATGTGAAAGTTGAACATTTCTGACATTTTGAAATTTTCATTTGTGGTACAAAACTACATGGAGCTATTGTTTACCTTTTTTCTTTATCCTTTTTAAGAAATGCTGACAAACCTGGGTGCTCCCTGAACTTTTTGTTAGAATTTTATAGCAGAGGTATATACTGTCAAAAATCATAATTAAAAAAAAAAAAAAAAATCAACATTATGCAAACTTGAAACATTGTTCAATAAACATGCTTGAAAAGGTTACAACAGGGGCGGAGCCAGATTGAAAGACTGCCCACGAAGTGGGATTCATGAAAAAAATATATACTTTAAAATTGTTAGTAAATTATTATTGAATTATATTTGAATTAGTGTTTCATTGTGTTTTTTATTTTCTTCAATATTAAAAATGGCATAATTGTGGTTGTTTAAGGAATAGCCCAACTTCATATTATTCAGTTTGTTTTATTTGAATGTGCGTTGTGTTGAGACAGGAGGATCGTGCTCAGTGAGAGAAATATTCAAGGCCCACCCTGATTTTTCCAGGCCCACCCATTAGCCACGTTCTGGCTCCGCCCCTGCGTTACAACAAAGTTAAGAGTGCATTTTTCTTTCGATTTTGATGCCAATATTTTCCTTTTTACTATCGGCCTCCTTGACTACTAATAATCGGTATCGGCCCTGGAAAAAGCGTATCGGTCTATCTCTATTAAAAATAACACAATTTGGGGTAAAAAAAAAAAAACTGGACCGATCCACTCTTGAGTAAATTTGACCCAACTTTCTGGGTTGTTTTTGCAGAAAACAACTCCCCAAAAATTGGGCTGTTTTGCACAAAGCAACGCAAGAAGGTGGGTCAAATTGACCCAATTAGTGCATCGGTCCACTTTTGATCCAAAATTGTGTTCTTTTTAACCCGACTGTATTTAGGGTATGTGAGCTTTCACACAATGTTGCAATAAATATCATACTTGTGACGTCAATACCGTGATAAAACCAAACCATGAGCTATTGAAATCGGAATTAAAATTCGATTAGCTGTGACCGAGGCAAATCATTTTGTAAAATCCCGCGTGCAAAAGCCAAATGTGCTTTAAGCAGCCACACCTGGAACACACAACAGAGGTGGCGATGGGGGGGGGGGGGGCGTTCGGGGGGCTGATTGGTGGTGTGGTCTTTGCCGAGGGAGGGGCCAGGCTGTATTCACGGCCGACGACGATAAAGACGCACAGTGAGGAGCCATTCAAAAGCCCCGCGGCTATAATGGAGTCACTAATAGGTGGCCATTCAGCAGGGAAAGTGTTTTCTGGAGGGGGACAGAAAAGTTTTTCGGGGGAGGGGGGGAGGAGCAACAATCACTTTGTCTGCTGTGTGTATGAAATTTATGCAGCCCCCCCCCCCCCCCCCCCTCATACAAGCCCCCCCTCCCTTCCGCAGCTTTGTCTTTCTCTTTTTTTGCTGTTTTTTTTTTTTTATTCTATAATTGAATGGTCTCTTTTTGGAGTTAGTTGAGTACATCCCCCTACACGACCCCCCCCCCCTCCCTCCACCTCTATCTCACCCCCAAAAACAAATGGAGACTACCCCATCGCTTCCTCTTTTCTCTCTCTTTCACCTCCTGGAGATGGAATGGCCCAATACTTTTGTCCACAAAGCATATCGCCAATTCACACTTTTACCCTCAGGAGGAAAACAAAAAAAGGGGGAAAAAAAAGAGCGCAGTTGTCATGGTTACAGTAAAATTAGTGAGTTGCATTGTTGGCAAAGTGATATTGAAGAGCAGAACACTGCAAAGCAAAAAGCCACAGAAGCACAAAGTAGCATTAAAAACTTTCATTTCAGAGAGAATGTTTTTTATTTCAGTGAGATGCTATTCAATATTATTATTTTGCAGGTAATTAAAAAGAATCGAAATATTTGATAATGCAAAAAAAAAAATAATCAAAAAACAAATCCATCCCCACTAAAATATCAGCCCCAGTTTAATGTATTTATTTTTTTAGGTAATTGCAAAAAAAGTCAAATAAAAAAAGAAAATCTCAGTTCCAGTTATTTGATGTAATAATACAAAAAATCTGACCATCAAAAAAAAAAAAAAAAAGCACCCTAACAATGTAATTTTTTTTTTTAATTTACTCATTCACTGCCGGACATTTTCAGCCCTTCTTTTACCCCAATGTTTGAAAAAAATAGAAAAAAAATATAAATAAATTCCTGGGATTGAATGGCTGGACTGTGAAAAGACGAATAAATTCGTCAATGGCAGTTAATGAGTTAAGTATTGTAGTTTATTTTCAGCAGGTCACAAAAAAAAAAAATCTGTCCCAATTAAATGTCTGTTCTAGTAATGTTATTGTTTTTGTTTTATCTTTTAATTATAAAAATGACTCAGTCCCCGTTAAAATGTCAGTTCTGGTTATTGTTTTTTTTTTTTTTTTTTTTTTTTTTTTGCATTACAAAACCAACCCTAATTTCAATTCCAATTATTTTATTTTTCTATCATTTAATTAGCAGATAGTTGACCGAAAAAAAAATCCATCCCTGCTAAAACGCTACTTTCATTCGATTCCGTTTTGATTATTTTTGTCATTGTCAGTGATGCATCAAAACGCTGACGTCCAAAAAAGCTGCGAGCGGAGTCATCGGAAGAACAAGGCGACGCTTCCTGCCCCTGGTCCTGATAGCTGTCACGGCTTCTAGCAACTATATTCACCCGTCCGCCCCCTCCTCCCGACCCGGCGCCCCCTTCCGGGGTCCCGTGGCACCAGCCGGGGGGTCCAGACCTCTTGGACGAGGTGACTAATCTTAAAAAGCTAGAACCATATTGAGAGGGGCTCAAATAAATAGCGGCGGCGTGTCAAAGGGCTTAGCTGACAGATTGATGAGATGAGGAAATAACAGAGCATCCCGGGGGGGCTGCGGGCGGAGGGGGGCAGGTCAGCGCTCTTGTGATTGTGCGGGCACCAAAGGGCAACGCCCGGTGTGCGGCGGCCTCAAAGCTCTCGTAATGCTACCACCGGACTTTTTTTGTTTGTTTTTTTGTGCAATGCGGTGATGTTTTTATTTTGGACTCGCTTTGTCTTTCGAAAAAAAAAAAAAAGAAGCAATCATTACTCTTTGATTAGACGTAGAAACTAAATCCAAAACATATAATAAGTATATAATAGCACGTTGTATGTTTTTGCTGGTTTATTAGACAACCTTGATTATACAGTATTTCACTTTGTGTTTTTTTTCTTTTTTTTTTGCAGGTAATTAAAGTCCATTACAGACATTTATTTGTATTTAATTGTATTTGTGTTTATTTTGCAGGTGTTTAAACAGAAACCATCGCCTTGAAAAGATAAGTTCCACTTTTTGGGAAAAGGGGTAAGTTAAAAAAATATCTAATTACATTTTTCAACATATTTTTTTCATATATATATATATATATATATATATATATATATAATTAAGGCTGTCAAAGTTAAAGCGTTAACTATGGAGATTAATTTGAGTTTTATAACACATTAAAAAAAAAATTAACTCAGTTAACTCAATTTTATTTACTTCCTGTGGCAGCTTCCCTCTGCTCACTTTGCAGCCAAACTTAGAGGAGAGTCACTGTCACAAAGACGGACTTTTGCGTAATTTTACTTTAAAAAGTTGCCTGACGGCTCATTGGAGGAATCCAAAATAATTTGCGCACTTTGCAGAGCCAAATTCAAATACCATATTAGCTGTACGTCTTTGATGTTTCATTCAACAGTCATTTTACAGGAAAAGCATCGTATTCAAGGATGGAAAAAAAAAAAAAAAGCTATTAGAACAGGCTTTGGATCAAAATATACTTAAAAAATTGTCCATATCAATTCCCAAATTTGACTCAAGTAAATATGGGTTCCAAGCTTAGTAAAAAAAAATGTAGTTGACAAATACGATTAATCGCGATTAATTATGGAAAATGTTGCGATTAATTAGTTAAAAGATTTTAATTGTTTGACAGCACTAATATATGATGCACTAAAATGCACTAAAAGTTCCCTTAATTAAAAGATAATGTTTTTCAGCATTTATTTAAAAAAATATATTATTTAGTTTTCCATGTTACAGGTACTTGATAGAACAAATAAAAATCTTCAATTTTATTTTATTTTAACAATTATTTTGCAACTAGCCTAAAGTGTTGGTTCAAGTTTCTTTATGTTGTTTATTTAAAAAAAAAACACTAAAACATCATGTTCATTTCATCAAATAAAAGAAATTAATTTTTATTTCCAAGCTACAGTAATTGCAAAATACATTCCCCGCATGTTCATAACAATTTAAAGGAGTTGAATTCATTCATGTTCAACATGATTTCAGGCATACGATATCATGTTCCGATGACATTCTGACGAAAAAAAATCCCGCATTTTTTTGGGCGTGTCTTAGCAACAGTCACTGTGGCTCCCGGATTACCCAAAATGCATTGCGGCGCCCCCACCGAGCACTTGTTCCCCGAGCGCTCTCACTTCTTTATGCAGGCAAGTTAAATAAAACATTCACTCCCCCCCCCCCTCCCAGTGTTTACAAATGTCCGGCAGAGGTGAGAGGGAGAGCTTTAGTCGTGTGTGCGCGTAGAGAGAAAAGGGAGGGCTCCGGCGGGGGGGGGGGGGGGGGTGTTTGCTGCGGTTGCCGTGGCGACGGGCCCCCTCGCTGGTCCGCGGGCGCGGTGAATGTGACACAATGTGCCATTTAACTGGATTTTGCTGCTTTGCACGTCACAAAATGAAGAAGCTCCACTTTGAGATGCACTCTACATAATAAGCTTTGCGCGCGCGCGCACACACACACGCGCGCGCGCGCACAGTGGGCGCTGAGACTCTGATTTGTGCGCTTGATAGGCCGTCTTGTTGGCACACAGCTCCCCACTATATGACCTTAATGTAATTAAGAGCAGGGACATTCGTGCTATTGTGGGGCAGACACAACCCGAGCACTGCTTTGTCCCGTCACTCCTCGCCTCTGGCACGGAAAAAAAAAAAAAAAAATCGTTATATTCGCCTCATTATATTCTCGGTGACAATCAAGATGGCCGTCGGAAAAGTTTGGCGAGCATGGCAAAATGACGGAGCTGATATCGGCGGAAATGGGATGAATGGATCAATGTCATCGAGTGAGGACGGTGATGATGGGGTGTTACGTCAAGATCGGCGGGCATTAAAATCGAAGGATATTCAGTATATCGTCGCTGGGCTGTGAAAAACACTTATGTCCAATTTTGGAAAAATTGTTTTGATTTTCACGTTATTGTGATGTTTGTAACGTGGAAACACCATTCACGTAAAAATAAGAAAATTGAAAAGAAAATTGACATGATTATTCACAGGACGGCGACGATATTATGGAACGTTGCAAGGCATCGTTTCAAAATGTTGCGTTACGCTGAATCGCCTTCGGACGCTTCATGTAAATTGCATCACGTGTTACGGAGCGTGGTGTTTCTCCACACTGTGTATTCTTAGTTTATATTTTGTGTTGCGTGTGTTTACGTTATCATAGAATGTACCGTGTCATTTTTTTCCGCTGGTAAATAATCTAACCGTCCTGTTACGGCGCATATTTGTCATGTTTTGGCATGTCGTTTTGCGACCTCTGTATTACAACACGCGTTGAAGAAGGCATGTTGTGTTACAAAATCGTGTTAAGATACGATACGTCGTGTTACGATATGTCGTGCTTCGCCACGTCATTTTAATACGTCGTGATACAATTTATGCCATTTTATGATAGATCGTATTATGCCAGATTGTGTTGTAATACGTCGTATTACGATGCGTGGTATTACTATACGTCGTGTTACGATACGTAGTTGCGATACGTAGTTGCGATACGTAGTTGCGATACGGTTTGTTACGATACGTTGTGTTACGATCCGATGTGTTACGATACATTATGATGCGTTGTTATGATACATTGTGTTACAATATGTTGTATTACGATATGTTGTTACGATACATGTCACGATACGTTGTTACGATACGTGTCGCGATACGTCGTGTTACGCCACGTTGTGCATCGTGTTATATTTCGCATTTTATTACATTTGATGTTGTAATGTCTTGTAATTGGTCCATCCGCACTTAAAAAAAAAAAAGAAACCGTCAACATTTTAAGCAGCACACTCCTTTCAGCAAAAGCATGTGCATGCATGCAGGAGAGCGAGTGGTAATAATTAACGCGTGAGCTATTTGAGGTGGCTTCACCTCCCGCCGAGAAGCATATGAAGCACTTTGTCCGTGACTCAGCTGTAGTGACGACGACTAGTTTGCTTGGTTGCGGACGGCATGTCTTCGGCGGCTGCCAGAAACGCCGATTTGAGGCGTCCCCGCAGGCTTTTGCACCGGCCCCGGCGTCCCGTCGGCAGCTGGCCGCCCGAGGGGCTCGGGGTGAGTCAACCCAACACTTCGTCTACGGAGATTGCCGGTGATTCGGGACATGGTGATCGGCAAAAGTTGAAGGCAGGCAGTGGTTATTGAAGATCTTTCGGCTTTACTCCAAAGGGTCTAAATCCTTTTAGGATTACAATGTCCAAATTCTGGACTGAGAGTACTGTCAATATATGACCTTTGTGCATGAAAAACCAACAGGCAACTCTCCACCTTACTTTGCTGACACCCACGTCACTCACCAGGCCAGGCCCAGCCATTTCAAGCCACACACATTCATAGTCACAGATATAGTGTGAAATGTGACAACCCCAAGTGTACGGATATTTTGTATCTGTATTTTTGTGATATAATGCTGTTTTTTAATAATTTTTTTCACTAGAGTAACCAGTCCGAAAAATATTTGCCCCAGTCGGGAATAACGTACACTAAAGCTCGGTTAAAGATCGCATTGACGATCCTTGCCTTAGCATTTTTCGATTCCAAACGACCTACCTTGAAGTCTGGCTTGGATAGGCTTAGCAAAGAAAAGCCAGAATCCAAAGCACAACGCCAACAAAGTTCGGATTAAAGGTGGGAAAAAAAAAAAAACGTGTTCAACAAGCAAGAAGTATCCAGCCGCCTCCATTCAGCTTTTGCCGATCTTTTCACTCTCATCCGGGTGAATGCGAGACCCCATGCCGGGCGGAGAGCCCATCGCTCAGATTGTAGCGAGCCGTCCCTCGCACCTCCGTGACGCTAATGAATGTTAAGTAGGTTATCTACTTGGTGCGCCACCGGCCCGACTCTTTGTCAGCTCGGCTTTTGTGGCGACGTCCCCCCCACCCCTCGGAGACCTCGATCCCGCCCCCCTCCGAAAATGACTCCCGCGCCGATAGTCGGCGTATTGATCTCCCGGCTGGCAGATTTTTGAAGCCTTAAAAGGAGCGCTGTCGCGCCAGCAGGGGACCCGAGTGAGTCCCGGGAGCTCATTTCAGGGTCACGGAGTCCTTGCAGCCGCCCTGACCCGGACCCCGACCGGCATCACCCGATGCCTGAATGTTTTTTTTTTTGTTTTTGTTTTTTTTGCCGGGGATTGCTCGGATGCTCACGTTTGCGCTTGATTGTGGGCTGAAATCTCGCATGCTGAGTTGCTCCGCCTCCTTTTGTGCGGTGGAGGTCCTGCCTGTGGTGTGCGTTGGGTTTTTTTTTGTCCTGAGGTCCGGTGACTGTGTTGTTGTCTTCACACGACATGCAAACGTGCCCCAGTTTTAGCATATAATCACTAGGGATAGACCGATTATCGGTGCCGATATTTGGCATTTTGATGAATATCGGTATCGGCCTTTTAAGAAAAAATTTTATCTGATGTCCGATGATAAATCAGCTTCGACTTCAAGGAACTATTTGTTTACATTTTCAGTTAACTTTATAAGAGATTCTACTGAACCTGGGCACACGCTGCACCTTTTGGTTTTGTTTGAAATGCAAACAAAGATAAGTGAAATTTGAACATTTCTGCCATTTTGAAATTTTGGAGAACTTATTTACTGTCGGAAATTACAGGGAGTAATTGTTTAAGTTTTCATGTCACTTTTGATGACCCTGGGAGCTCCCTCAACTTTGTTAGAATTGTACAACAAAGATGCCAAAAATCTACATTATGCAAATCTGTAAAAAAAAATTCAACAAACATGCGTAAAGGCATTTCAACAAAGTTAAGAGTTTTCATTTGTTTTATTTTTTTGGATGAAAATATTTTCCTTTTTTTTTTTTACTGAAAATGAATATCGGCTCCAAATATCGACCTCCTTGAATAATCGGTATCGGCCCTGAAAAAAACCATCTCTAATAACCACACTTGGAATTTCGATTCTAGAATTTGCTCCCTGTGCTGTGCATGCCATGGCCATCGGGGGGCGGCAAAATACAGACATGGACAAACATGAAATCTCCTTATTAAGTAATATTGGTATAAAGTAATATTAGTTGTTCCATTTTGGAAAATGGCTGCACCGTGAAGTGATCATTTCCGGCAAAGGTGATGTGTAAAAACTGTGTCCGGAACCGCCCCCCATGGGAAAGAAATCGCCGACTGCCGGCTGCTAATCAAACCCTGATGAAATGCCGATTAAGCGGCAGGCCGTCGAGGTAATCAGGCAAATTAATAAAACATCCCCAAGCGGGGAGCGAGGCTCCCCGGAGGAGGCCGAGCAGGTGGCGACGGGAGTCAAAGAGCAGCCGGCGCTTTGGCCATGAGCCCCCAAATTGGTAATTCGATCAGGCCTCCTGCTTCACGTGGGTCACGCGGACAGGAAGTACCTGGAGGTGGACGCCGGCTGGAAAAATCCCATCTGCCGGGAAGTCCTCGTTGGTATCGCCGAAGACGGCGGCGGGCCCGGTCCTATCACCGCGCTTACCGTGGTTTTTCGATTTCCGAATCGGAATGGCTCTATTGTTATTGCGCGCGGCGACTGGGGTTCAAAGCCGGATGAGCAGATGGAGCCGAAAGGCTTCTGCTGCGTGGGAGAGCAGACTCCGTCAAGTGGCGGCGCTAATCAAGACGGACGGCTTATTAATGTACTCGGCCACGAGGAGGAGGAAGGGGGCGGGGCCTCGGTCTTCATCGCTCGACTCGTTTTCTGCTGCCACTCTTAATCCAAAACATCAACATGCCTGTTTTTCTGTTTGTTCCAGAGACCCGTCTTTGTGTCTTTTGTCAGCAAAGCCGTTTTGTGGGAAAGGCCCGTCTCCTGCCGTACTGTGAGTCGTCACACACACACACACACGAGCATGAGTGGCGCCTTAAGTTTTTCCTTTTTTTTTTTGTTTGTGCAGAAATGTAACGTCGTAACAAGCACAGGGGTGGGAATCTATGGGTACCTCAAGATTCGATCCGGTGCCGATTTACAGGCCCATGAATCGATTCAATTCCGATTCAGAGGCCCATGGTTCGATTCCATTGCGATTCGGATGCATCACTACTAGGGATGTAACGGTTAATCGAAAATCAATTTGAAATCGATTCGCCCCGATTCATCGGTTCGATGGATCGAAAATCAAGTTGATTAAATTCATCTAGAAAATGATGTCTTGAAACGTTTTTTCATTCCAGTTGCATAGCACATAACAAGCATTGGGTTGGCAATCTATGTATGGGTAGCTCAAGATTCGATCCGGTTCCGATTTACAGGCCCACGATTCGATTTGATTCCGATTCAGAGGCCTATGTTTCGATTCAATTGCGATCCCGGTGCATCACTACTAGGGATGTAACGGTTAATGGAAAATTAAGTTGATTAAATTCATCTAGAAAATTAATCTATTCGATTAATCGGAATTTTTTTTTTTAATTAATCTGGAAAATTATGTCTTGAAACGTTTTTTCATTCCAGATGCATAGTACATTTTGAATGTTTAGATCAGATGATGCTTTTGCGCCAAACATGATTGCGTATTGCGTTTGTGGATGGCTGCAGAACCACACTGGTGCACAGAGACAAGCATGGTAGCATTTTTTTAAAAATCAAATTGAAAACCGGCAAACAAAAATCGAATCGAAAACCGGGAACTGAAAATCAAATCGTTACATCTCTACTTCATAGCTAATAATAATCAATATTTAAAGTTTAACCCAAAAAACTAAAAGCATGCGGAAGCGTGCGTTTTTACGTCAGATGTCTGTGCTAGGCTAAGCTAATACGTGACAAAATGGCGGAAAAGCAAAACCTCGTATGAGCGGAACGAAGTCAAAGTGTGAAATAGAAATCTTTGCTCTCCCTTGATTTTTTTATTTTAAAAAAAGTGTTTTACATGGACTATAAAATGTAAGCCAACGTAGTGATTAGGGATGTAACGATTCACTCAAGCAAGCCCTGATTCGATTCAATTTTCGATTTTCAGTTCACGATTTTTGATTCAATTTTTATTTATTTATTTATTTATTTTTTTAAATTGCTACCATGCTTGTCTCTGTGCGCTAGTGTGGTTCTGCAGGCATCCACAAAGGCAATACGCAAACGATGTTTGGCGCAAAAGCATCATTTGATCGACACATTCAAAATGTGCTATGCATCAGGAATGAAAAAAACGTTTCAAGATATTTTCCAGATGAATTTAATCAACTCGATTTTCGATTAATGGAATCGATTAATCGGGGCGAATCGATTTTAACTCGATTCTCGATTAATCGTTACATCGCTATTAGACTCTTAAAATTAGTTAGAGCCCTAAAGTGAATTTCTAACAGGAAGGCCAATTTTGGAGACTTATTTTAAAGCCCCCGAAAAGTTGCCCAGAGAAATAATAAAGATTAAATCTGAACTATTTGCTCTGTGGGTGCGACCGTATGATCAACGCATCAAGTTAGTCCTCACACTTGTCGCTCTTTTGTCGCGCGCGAGCGCTATTTAGGGTTGCCGCGGTGACGGCAGACTTCCTGTCTCGGCCTCCGGCTAAACAAACGAGTAAATGGCCCGCGCCGGCCTCATTTGCATACGAGAGCGTCTTTGCCACTCGTGCCCGCCACTGTGGAATAAATTGCTACTTTGACCGGCCCGCCGCTTTTGTCACCCGGGGCCACGCGTCAGAATGCACAGGTGCCCAAACAAGTCGACAAGATGGCGGCAAAAACCGCACGCTTGCGGGGAGGAAGCGGAAAATGCTATTTTTTAAATTCCTAATTACATGTGCAGCGTTTTCAGCGCGCATTACGCATAATAGGAAAAAATAAAATAAATAAATATAAACTAAATTTTTTTTTAAATAAAATAATAAAAAATTAAATAGAAAAAAAAAAGAAAATTGCTATAAATAATATATATATATATATATATTTATGTATATGTATGTCTAAAAATTAATACAAAAAATAAAATTGAAGTTTCACTTCCTGTCAATTTTTTAATGTTAATTTCGGAGCAAATGAGTGATTCCAAGGGATGTGATTTCATGAATATAAATACATAAATACAAATAAAATTGAATTAGTCAAATGTCATGTTCTGCTGTCTGTTAAGAAATATGATGTTTAAAAAAAAAATCAATAAATCATAACAATGAGTATCAAATTATCTTCAAAATAAATGGGAAAAAATGTCACTGCCTGTTGGAATTATTCATTAACGGACCTTGGAAGAATGTGGCGTTTACGCTGATAAAAAGTGAGAAATGCAAATAAACATTACGTCAAAATAAAAAATAAGAAATTCAATTGAAATAAAATAAAATAAATGGAAAAAAAAAAAAAAGTGTTTCCTGTTTCAGTCTCGATTGAATCACCCCTACCTAAAAGAGAGTTTGAATCCGCGACTGTGTTGTGTCTTTTAGTGTTTGGGCGCGGCGGGGGTCCGGCGGGGGTCTCCGGTCAAGCGAGCTCATTGTCTCGAGGCAGAAAAGTCCAAAGTTTCTGCTGCTCGGGAGGCTAAGCCGCATGTGAGCCTGGCTTCTGACACCGGCCCATAATCACATTTGCGTCCTCGCAACAATACGGCCCAGTGTCGGCCCCCTCGCCGCCCTTCCTCGCCCCGCAGCCCCTAACCTTCATCCAGCCCCGCAGACCCCCCGAACCAAAGCTAATTACACCCCGCAGAAACACAAATCTCCCTGATGTAAAAAGTCACTTTTTTGGATTTAACCTTGTTAGGCCCCAAATCTGCTTTCTCGCCAAGACCCGCGTATGCGCGCCGACATAGACGCGCTTGTGTCCTCGCCGGCTAATGAAGCGCGTCTGCATCAGCTCACGGACGGGCCACCTCCGACGCCGGCGTCCATCTTGCGGGCGATGTCCTCTAATGACATTAGGCTGAGGCGGCGGGGACGGCGCGTGGGTTGCCTGACGCCAGGAGGTCGCCACGTTTCCTGGGCGAGCGAGGGGGGGGGGGGATTGCCGCCGTGCCTTTGATTACGCTTGAGCGAGGCGGGGAGTCTAGTTGATGAGTGAGAAAAACGTGTTGCATTTATCGGCTATCGAATTAAAAAAATATATAACTCATTAACATCTTCAGACCCTCTTTTACTCTAACATTTGAAAAAAATTGGAAAAAAGATCCATTCCTGGGATTGAATGGCTGGACTGTGAAAAGACGAGAAAATCCGTCAATGGCGGTGAATGAAAGCAAAAGTTGTTTTTTGTTGCACAGTCAAATGGCGTGCATGAAAAGCATCTTATGGGTTGGCGCGCGACATGTCCACACCTGCCCCCCCCCCCCTCCCTCTCTTTTGAGGGTCCTGAGTGGCAGGTAATGAGGAGGGGGGGGGGGGGGGGGCAGCGTCTTGCGCTTCATTCGTGCACATCACAAGAATGCAAATCTTTAAAGCCGCACATCTGAGAGCTTGCGATTTCCAAGCTGAGCCTCTCTGTGTGAGGCTCAGACACTAAAGCCCCCCCCCCACCACCACCACCAGCCCCCCCCCCCCCCCTTCTCCGTCCATCCCTCCATCACTCTCATCCATGTCTGCTCAAATGCGTTAAAAGGGTGAGGCGCTCTCTGAAATCCAACACAAACACAAGGACATTTATCATTTGCTGCGGAAAAGGTCACTGTGGCTGCTTGCTCATCTTTTGGTTGGCCATCACGATGTAGTGGGAGGCGTGGCCACACGGGGGCGACAGAGATGCCGAATTGATATTTGAACTCGGTCAACTTGCAGCGGAAACATGACAAATGAAGTCACACTTGATATATTTTTGCAAAAAAAAAAAAGACACCTAGTGTAGTGAGATGTAAACGCAATGAAGGAAATAATTAAAGCTATAATACATATGCATATAAATAATCCAGATAAATGAAGTCAAATGTAATACTCTCACATTCATAAGTACTTTACATGAAAAGGAGCATTTATTTTTCCATTCCACATTCAAATATGCCACATGAGTGGGGATGTAACGGTAAATCGAAAAGCGATTTAATATTGATTCGCCCCGATTAATCGATTCGATTGATTGAAAAATAGATTTGATTAACTTCATCCAGAAAATGATGTCTTGAAACGTTTTTTCATTCCAGATGCACATTCGAGAACCACGCTAGTGCACAGAGACAAGCATGATAGCAATTTAAAAAAAAAATAGAATCGAAAATCGGTAACTGAAAATCGAAAATGGATTGGCCCCGAATAATCGATTCAATTAATTGAAAAATCGAGTTGATTAACTTCATCCAGAAAATGTCTTGAGACGTTTTTTTCATTCCAGATGCACATTCTAGAACCACACTAGTGCACAGAGACAAGCATGATAGCAATTAAAAAAAAAAAATCGCATCGAAAATCAGGAACTGAAAATCGAAAATGGATTCGCCCCGATTTATCGATTCGATTAATCCAAGAATCGAGTTGATTAACTTAATTCAGAAAATGATGTCTTGAAACGTTTTTTCATTCTAGATGCACATTCTAGAACCACACTAGTGCACAGAGACAAGCATGGTAGCAATTCCAAAAAAAAATTGAATCAGGAACTGATAATTGAAAATGGATTCGCCCTGATTAATCGATTCGATTAATCGAAAAATCGAGTTGATTAACTTGATCCAGAAAATGATGTCTTGAAATGTTTTTTTCATTCCAGGTGCGCATTCTAGAACCACACTAGTGCACAGAGACAAGCATGGTAGCAATTCCAAAAAAAAATTGAATCAAAAATCAGGAACTGATAATTGAAAATGGATTTGCCCTGATTAATCGATTCGATTAATCGAAAAATCGAGTTGATTAACTTGATCCAGAAAATGATGTCTTGAAACGTTTTTTTCATTCCAGGTGCGCATTCTAGAACCACACTAGCGCACAGAGACAAGCATGGTAGCAAAAAAAAAAAAAAAAAATCGAATCGGAAATCGGTAACTGAATCGGGGCTTGAGTGAATCGTTCCATCCCTACACACGAGTAATTGTCCTCTTCCTATTTCTCTACAGGCCCGCGTGAGCCCCCAGCGTCCGTCCGCACTGTGCCCCCGCTTCCTGTCCCACATGAAGTCGGACTGCCAAGGCCTCCGACCTCCATATTTGCTGAGCTCCAAGCCCCGACCGCAACCCCCGTCCGCCGCCCGCCCCTGCCGAGCGCCGCCGGGTGAGGCTGACCTGCCCGCCTGATTGACAAATGCGCCGTATTTGCCTCATTCTCGGAGTCTCCCTTTCGGTGCAAACAGCGCCGCCCTTTTGGTGGGCCGAATACTCACAAGCTGTGAAGGCATGTCGTCTCCGTGTACGGGAAGGGGAGCCAAACGGGTGGGGGGGGGGGGGGCGGCGTGTTTCACCACGAGCAGCCTAAAAAGTCATTATTCCGCCATATGGCGGCGGGCCTTGCTCACAATCGCCCCGAAGGAAGCCGGCGCGGCTCGTACGCCCCGACACATGTCACTCGCTCGCTCCTGAACAGATGGGAATGGCGGCGCATTGTAAGGGGCAGCAGTGCAGCAATGTGGGCTCTTTATCCCCGCCGCTGACTCCTCTTGGCGGAGGAAACAAGAGGAGATTGTCCAACAAGCACCCCCGTCTCACACACACGCACGCACACGTCTAATCGGCGGTTGGCCAAGAAAGAGAGAGCGGTGAAAAGAATTGGGGGTGTGCGAAAGGGGAAAGGAGAGAAAGGCCAAAGGGAACAGGGGTGGCGCCACAAGGAGTTCGTGTTTGTGCTGGAGGCCCGGAAAGGAAAGATGAGGACTTTTTGCCCGGGAAGGAGGATTCAAACGGCGGGCCCTCAGTTGTCATTGTCGTGCATCGGTGGTAAAACGGTGGAAAGGGATTGCGGACCATTCCAAATTGGTGGGAAAAGCTTCCAAGAACAGCTGAAAAAAAATAGAATCATTTTTTGAAAAAGCAATTTTTCGATTAATCGGAGCGAATCGATTTTAAATCGATTTTCGATTAATCGTCACATTCCTCGCGCTTTGTCATCCATTTTAGTTTAGTGACCCTGAACACAGCCACATCCCGCTTACGAGGGTGTGCACACTTGTGCAATGACACGACATCATGAAGGAGCGGTGTTAGCGCTTGTTAGCCTTAGCGCTGGTCGCGGTTGTTTTTTTTTTTTATGTTTGTTTTTTTCCAGCTGTTAGCTGAAAAAAACGCGCGCTCGCTATTGTCAAGTTGGGAATGGCAACAGCTGCTCCCGGCACGGAGCCGCGTTTTTTTTTTTTTTTTTTTTCCTTTTGCCGCCTTTTGTTCGCTCGCCCAGCAGGGGAACGAACGCGTCCCCACTGCGAGGGCACTGGGAACCAGAATGTCAGCCGCAGATGATCCGAATGCCGCTCAAACAAAAAAAAAAAAAAGCTTTTCTTGGTGTTTTGCCTTTGAAGGGTCCGACCGCATCGGAGCCGACGGACGCGCTCGTCAAGACGTCCGAAATGCCGTCCTACCTCGCGTTCCACCGTCATCCGCCATCCGGAATCCGAAACCTCTCCACTTGGACCCCGGAGGACCGCAAAGCAAAGCAGCCCACGTCCACGGCGGTCTTGTTCCCAAAGGTGGGAAAGATCAGCCAGTGGTTGGACCCGAAGCGGGAGAACCTCGCTGGGAATTCTGCCTGAGTCCGAGCGGGTCGAAGCGTTCCGAGGTCTCGTCCATGTCGGACTTCAGTCGTCCGTCCTCCGGTCTGTTCAGTCGGAGCACCGACCTGGCCAGCGGCCGGAGCAGCGTCCCATCCGGTTAGCTTTAGCCTTTAGCGTTGTAAGTAGGGATGAAATGATTCACTCAAGCCCCGATTCGATTTTCAGCTCCCGATATTCGATTAGATTTTTTATTACCAAATCGATTAATCGGGACGAATCGATTTTAAATCGATTCATCGTTACATTAGTTTCCTTCGTTGTAAGGTTTTGGGAAATTTGAGTCTCGATCTAAAACAAGTCCAAAAATGAAATGAATTGTCATCGGGGTGAAAACAAATTCATGAGAAACGTGTAAAGTCGTATATCGATAGCAATATAAATTCATGATCTCCGCATGTGCTAATCTTGCCATGTCCATTTTGCAGAAGATTTACGGCAGCTGTCATCAGCGAAACTTCCAAAACGATCCAAATGTCAGCCGACTCCGCTGAACGCCGAAGCCGGCTTTGTTCCGGTTAATTCCGTCCCACCTAGCGTCCCCCGCTGCCCTTCCAGTAAACCCGAAGACACCTTTGAGGGTCCCCCTCGGTTGCACCCCCATCGTGGTCCCCCCGGGTTAGCCTCGAGAAGAACCCCCTCTGCGGACCGCCATCACTGGCCCGTGCTGCCTCCGATTTCACCCCGGAAAGGTGAGCTCCAGTCCACACGTGGTCCGTAACTAGGGATGTTACGATTAATTCAAGCCTGGATTCGATTCGTTTTTCAGTTCCCGATTTCCCATTTGATTCAATTTTTGAAAAGTGTGGTTCTGCAGCCATCCGATACGCAATCATGTTTGGCGCAAGCGCGTCATTTGATCGACACGTTCAAAATGTGCTATGCATCTGCAATGGGAAAAAGTTTCAAGACATCATTTTCGAGATGAATTTAAGCAACTCGATTTTCGCTTAATCGAATCGATTAAGCGGCGCAAACTGATTTTGAATCGATTTTCGATTGATTGGGGCGCGTCGATTTTGAGTCAATTTTCGATTAATCGGGGGCGAATCGATTTTGAATCCGTTTTCGATTCATCGTACATCCCTATTCGTAACCCTTACGCCCTCCATTTTCAACAGGTGCGGGTTCACGCGGAAATCCGTGCTAATGTCCTTTTTCATTTCAAGATGGTCCAATTTCAGGGTTGCCGATTGCCTTCGGGCAGACAAAGAAACGTCTCCGGTCATGAACAATTTAATATGCACTGAAATCGGATTCAAATTGTGAGTAAAGGTCGGTCAATTTCTAGCGTCACATATCTGTTCCTAATAAATCGCGCCACAAAGATGGCCGACATATTCGTCATTCGCTACATGCTCCGGCAGAAACGCTTTCTTTTGACTTCATATCATTTTTGATTCAAGGGAAAAAATAAATAAATGGATTGAAATCGAAATGTCACTTTGCTGGTAATTATGGGGCTTAAAGGCCATCTGCACGACAGCGGATTTCACTAAACCTGAGAAGACTTCCCAGTCCAGATCTCAGGTGCGATAACGACACGTCAGATGACGTCCTCGGGGGCGGGTGCGGGGGTGTGGTCTTTGGTATTTCACCCCAAATGTGTTGGTTAGATTTGTTCCTTTCCCTCCACAAAGATGGCTGACAACCTTTTTTTCTTTTTTCTTTCAAATAAATGCTAGCTTTTTTCCTACTTTCAAAGGATTTTCATTTTTACAACATTAATCGCTCACAAAAAAAAAATAAAGCCTTCGTCAGTAGTTTCAATTACTGCTAAAATAATCGTGATTGATATTTTTTTCATAATCCCTAACAAAATGACTCCCCAAAATGTTGCTTTGAAACAAAGTATAGTGATTTTTTTTTTACATTTTTATTTCTGAACAAAATCCTACTAAATTCAATCACGATATTGTTTTCCACACAAATGCCGTTTTTTGTCATACATAGGGCTGTGCAATTAATTGAAATTCAATTGCAATTACGATTATTACGCTCCACGATTACAAATTTGGCATGATCGTAAAAAAACAAACGATTATTAATATGAATTTATATCTAAAGCACTATGTTTATTACACACAAGGAAATCGTACTTGAATTGATACATTTGCACCTTTTTTAAAATGTTATAACTAATTTTATAAATTTAGTTTGGAACTTACATAATTATAGTGTTTCAAAGAATTGAATTCGTCTTTATATTTTTTCCGATTAAAAATCTTTCTTATTTTGTACCCAAAAATAAATGATTGTTTGAGTAATCGTGATTTCAATTACTGCTAAAATAATCGTGATTAATATTTTTTTCATAATCGAGTAGGGATGCAATGATTACTCGAAAATCCATTTAAAATCGACTCGCTCTGATTAATCGATTCATTTATTTGATTAATCGATTTGATTAATCGAAAATTCGTTTGTCTTTGTTTTTATTTTAATTGATCTAGAAAATGATGTCTTGAAACATTTTTTCATTGCAAACGCTTAGCACATTTTGAAAGTGTGGCTCAAATTATCCGCTTGCCCCGTCTGTGCACAACCACACTAGCGCTCAGAGACAAGCACGGGAGCAATTTTTAATAATCGAATCGAAAATCGGCAACTGAAAATCGAAAATCGAATCGGTCCTTGAGTGAATCGTTTCATCCCTACAATCGAATTTTTCTGAATTCCTGCTGTCGCAGGGCGCTGCGGCTCGACGGCGCCGAATTCGGACACGGAACTCAGCGGCGCTCACTCCGACCTTTTTGACGAAGTGGACGCCGTCGCCCCCTCGTCGCCTTCGCCCTGCTCGTCTCTGGACCGAGCGTCCGACTCGACGGGGGGCGGAGTTTTGCCTCGCCACGGTATGCAAAAAAAAAAAAAAAAAAATCAAAAGCTGTCTTTTTTTTTTTTGTAAGGTTTATGTATTCCAGTTGCTCTAACAGCAAAATTCATTTGTTCGGTGCTCATCAAATGGGTGGAGTCGGACCGCCGCGATCATGATGACATCATGGACTGCGGCGCTTTCTTTATTTTTTCCCTTCTGCTAATGTCTCAATTAGCCACGCTTCCCTTTCCTCCGACCAGATCATTTCAGCCACCCTCCCGCCCGTCCTCCCAAAGTGCGCAAAGCCACTCACATGTGTCGTGCAGCGTCCGTCCGTCCAAATGAAGACTTCCCTCCTGGCTAATCCCCCCCCCCCCCCCCCCCGACAAGGTGTTTAACCTGCCAACCTCTGTCTGAACCCTCCGACCTTTGACCCCCGGGCTGCGGAAGGATCAGGGTGGGCCGCTGCCACAGCAACCAGTGTGATACAATCAAGTCGGGGTGCGGGGGGGTTTGCCCCCCCCCCCCTTCCCAAAAAGTGCATTCATAAATAAATTCAGTGCTTGAATTTTTCCTGATATACAGTAGTCTCATTTTTGCAACAAAATTAGACGCCTAGCTCAATGCCAGCATGGGGCGGGGTTAAAATAAAAAAGGAATTACATGTTGGGGGAGTAAAAAAAAATATTTGTGTGGAGCGTGTAGTGTTCAAGTGGGTGGTAACGGCGGGATTAGCCCCCGGATTAGTTTTTAGTGGTGGGCGGGGCTTCCGTCCGCCCGCCCACCAAGTGTCCCGTCGGTCCTTTTGGCCGCTTTTTGGCTAATGATGAAGCGGCCGCAAGTGTGGCCGTCCGTTATCCCGGGATTTCCTCTCCCAAAGTCCACAAAGCTTTTTGCCACGGGCACATAAACGATCTCTTGGACTTTCTCTCCGGGGGGAGGGGGGGGGGGGGGTCTTCCCTTCCCGCATACTTGTTGGCCACCACAACGGCATGTGTGTGTGTGTGTGTGTGTGTGTGTGTGTGTGTGTGGGTTAGCTCAAGACGGATTTGCATGGGCACCCAGCCACACTGTCACTGATCCACTTTTAATTGGGTGTGACCACTTTGTGCGCGCGCGGAATTTCCCGTTCTAGTTCAACAAGTCATTCCAAAGACAAAAATGAACGTTCGTTTTTAGATCACCTCTTGGAAAAATTTGCTTCATGAATTTAGCATAGGAATAACTCCTAATATCATGACAGATGAAACGAAACAAATTAGCGATTCAATTTTCGATTTTCTCTTGCCGATTTTCTCTTGCCGATTTACGATTTGATTCGATTTTGAAAAAAATTGCTACCACGCTTGTCTCTGTGCGCTAGTGTCATGACAGATGAAACGAAACAAATTAGCGATTTAACCATTCACTCGAGCCCCGATTCAATTTTCGATTTTCTGTTCCCGATTTTCGATTGGATTTTTTAAAAAAATTGCTACCACGCTTGTCTCTGTGCGCTAGTGTCATGACAGATGAAACGAAACAAATTAGGGATTTAACCATTCACTCGAGCCCCGATTCAATTTTTGATTTTCTGTTCCCGATTTTCGATTCGATTCGATTTTTTGAAAAATTGCTGCCATGCTTGTCTGTGCGCTAGTGTGGTTCTGCAGCCACCCACAATACGCAATGTTTAAAAAAAAAAAAAAACACGTTTCAAGACACCATTTTCTAGATGAATTTAATCAACTCGATTTTCGATTAATCGAATCGATTAATCGGGAGGATTGAGGTTAAATCTATTTTTGATTAATCGTTACAGGGCGAACCGATTTTAAATCGATTTTCAATTACTCGATACGGGGCGAATCGATTTTAAATCGATTTTCGATTAATCGCTACGGCCCGAAAACTAATGTATTTCAACTTGTTTGTGTTTGAGATGCGTCGTTGTGCGAGGGCCTGGCGGCGCTGACGGTGGATCGCCATTCGGGGAATTTGGGCTCGCTATCGCGTGTGCAGCTGCTGCTGCTGCAGCGGCGGCGCCCCGCGCCGGAGAGCGCGGGCGAGCAGGGCGACGAGGGCGAGCACTTCCTCCCCGACGTGCGGAGCCCCCGCCAAGATGGCACGGTGACCCCAGAAGGTATTGCGTCACACTCGGCCGACATTCAGCCTTGACTTGTTATTTTTCGTATTGTTTTTTTTTTTTAAACTCTTCTGCTCTGTAAGGTATTTTATTAACTATATTCATAGTATTATTGTCTATTAAATTAGATTCTTATTTGAATATTCTTATTTTTTATTCGTATTTGGTTTTATTTTATATTGTCTTTTTTTTTTATAATTCCTTATGCAATATGAATATAATTCTCTGTTCTTTTATTGTTTTTTACATTTATTGTTTATGCAATTATTTTATATTTCAATAGAAAATTAAGATGTTTTTATTTATTTATTTAATTTATACTCACACTATAAATGAATTTACTCTCGTATACCGTATTAGTATTGTTCATTTTTCTTTCTTTAGATATATTTAAGATATAAGAGAAAGATGTATTTTTTAAAAAAATGAATGAGTTATTTTTCACAAATTTTATCTTATGCAATCATGGCGAGTTATTTCATTGTATATAGTATTGTATTTTATTTTATTTATATAATTATGAGTTGTTTTATTTCAGCAATTTATGTAATTATTGCATAGAATACAATTACAAGTACTTTTTTAAACTTTATTTTTGTTTGTTTTACATGATTGTATGCTGTATTATATTATTGATGATCTGTTTTCAATTCTTTTAACTTATTTTTTTACTATTTTGTTTCTCATGTATTTACTAAATTATTTATTTTCCATATGAATGTGTTTTATGCATCCGCACGCTGTGTTTTATAATCTTCATTCGTGAAGGACAATCCGTGTTTTTTTTTGCCACCTTTATTGTTGTCGTCGTTCGTGAGCAGTTTCATGATTGATTTTTCAGTTATTTCCGATTATGCAAAGAGGCAGCCGAAGCCGACGCCAAAGTACAAACATTCCGCCCTCCCGTGTCAGCTTGTATTTGTTTATGAAAATATGATTGATGCGGCAAAAGGCACATTTCGCACATGTCGTCGGCAGCAATCTCGGCCAGACGTGCCACTTTTTTTCCGACAGTTTGGGCGAGATGGCGTGATAAGCGGGCAGGTGCGTGCGTGTTTGTGTCTTTTTGGGGCGGCGGGGATGCGTTAGCTTCATAGGCGGCAAGCGTCTCAAATATGACCCCCCCCCCTCCCCCCTCCCCCGGGCTCAACTGCTTCCCCCGATATTCATGTCGCAAATTCATAAAGATCAAACCGCTGGCGTCGATCATTAACCCCGGAAAGTCCGACACAGATAGTCCGCTTCGCGCGACCGCTCGATAAACTCTCCTTTATGGGCTCGTAAAAAGCCCATAAAGACGCTCGGCGCGCGTCCCGAAGCAGCGGGTGGCGCTGCAAGCCTGAACAGGAGCATTCCAGCCAATCAGAAGCCAGGAGAAAGTCATTCACTGTTCAAGCTAAACATTCGGAATTTCCCAATTAGCCGAAATCGCTAAGAAGTAACGAGAAATGCCATATAGTAGACTTGCGAACAAACAGCATCGATATTAATATATAATATATATAAATATTAGTGCTGTCAAACGATTAAAACATTTTAACTCATTAATCGCACAATTTTCCATAATTAATCGCGATTCATCGTCTTTTTCAACTACAATTTCTGACGAAGTTTGGAACCGTTATTTACTTGTGTCAGGTACATATGTGGAAGGAAAGCACGTCAAGCAAGTTGGGCCTAGATATGGAAAAAGCTAAAGCTAATAAGCTAAGCTAATAAAGCTAACAAGCCTAATAATAATAATCCAACACATGAATCGTAATATATGATTCTTACAACTTGAGTAAAATCTTGTGGAAATGTGGGGAAAAAAAATAAAAGTATGTTTCGATTCAAAGACTGTTCTAATAGCTTTCTTTGATCCTTGAATACGATTCTTTTAAAATACAACAGCTGAACGATACACCAAAGACGTACAACGAATATGGTATTTGAATTTGGCTTTGCAAAGTGTGAAAATTTGAGCAACCTTTTCAAGTAAAAAAGTAAAAGTCCGTCTTTGCGACATTGACTCTCCTCTAAGTTTGGCTGCTACAGGAAGTAAATAAAACTGAGTTAACTTGAGTTAATTTTTAATTTTTAGTAAATTTTTTAAATTATAAAATTTAAATTAATCTCCCTAGTTATTGCTTTAATTTTGACAAACAATTAAAAATGTTAAACTGATTAATCGCAAAATTATCCATAATTAATCACGATTAATCGTATTTTTCAACTACAACATTTTTTACGAAATTTGGAACCGTTATTCGATATATAATATTCATATATCGTATATTTCGATTCAAAGACTGTTCTAATAGCTTTTTTGGATCCTTGAATACGATTCTTCTCCCGTGAAACACAACAATTGAACGATACACCAAAGACGTACAACTAACATATTTGAATTTGGCTTTGCAAAGTGTGCAAATTATTTTGGATTTCTCCAAATGGGCCGTCGAGCAACTTTTTAAAGTAAAACTACGTCAAAGTCCGTCTTTGCGACAGTGACTCGCCTCTACGTTTGGCTGCTACAGGAAGTAAATAAAACGGAGTTAATTTTAGTGCGTTATAAAATGTAAATTAATCTCCATAGTTAATGCTTTAACTTTGACAGCCCTAATATACATCTATATCTATATTAATGACAGATAGCACTAACAGGCACATCTTCTTAGTCCTCCGCATGGAAAAAAGAAAATGCTACTGCGTCTTACGGAGGCGCCGTGGCCGTTTAGATCGTCTGTACTGTCCAGCTTCCCAGCATGCCTTGCGGCGTTTTGTCAAACACGTGAAAACGACCAACAACTCAAACAGGGAATCCCTCGTTTCGCCCCGACAAAATGCCACAATACACACCCCAGACACGACTTCTCCTATTTGTATGAATGTTGACAGTGAGCTTGTCCCCAAATCGCCTCCCCCTCCCCCCCCCACACCCGAAATGCGTCCTATGAACAATGTTTGCACCTGGCACGCTCCCGCAGACAGGTGCTGGTCTTTGACGGCCGCTATTTGCTCACAGATTACACACGGCATCAGCCTTACTCATATCTGTGCACACACACTCCATTACAAAAGATAAGTGAGTGTGTGTGCCAGAGGCAAGCGTTTATGTACGCACGCACACACACACACACACACACACACACTCACCTGCCTGCCTGACACGACCCCACACAAATGACTTCCTGTGATCTGAGCTGCTTTCACGCTGTCCCCCTCGCCAGGCCCAACGGGGACTCCCGACTCGCCGCGGAAGGTCCCGGAAGATGACAAGTCGGTGAGTGACCGACCCACCACCACCAAAAGAAATCAACAGACGGAGTCAAACTGTCATGTGGTTCGCGTCGCCTTTCTTGAATAGTGGGGGCGGCCTCCCAGTTGCCCCCAGCAAACTTTTTTTTTTTTTTTTTTTTTTTTAACTCAAGAGAATAAAGTGTAATTGCACATCCACGACATTAGGTGGCAGTGGAGCTACTGTGTATTTTTTTTTTCCAGGCAAAATCATGCACTTCACAGACTTTTTCAGACCCTCTTTTACCCTAACATTTGAAAAAAAAAAATTGAAATAAATTCCTGGGATAGAATGGCTGGACTGTGAAAAGACGAATAAATCCGTCAATGGTAGTGAATGAGTTCATAAGGTTAGCATTTGTTGTAAATCGATCTATATTTCTTTCCTTATTTTTCTTTATTGCTAATCAGGGCGCAGTGTTATGCAGAGGTGATTTTAAAACAATTCTATGGACGAATGATACTATTTATAGTCAAGGCAGAGAGTTGGTTAGCTGGCGCCGAATGTTTTCTTCTTCCTAGTAACAAAAAATTATTGGGAAGCACTCGATTAACGCAATGATTCTTCTCACCGGCGATTTATGATAAGTGGCACTTTTAATAGTAGAAATCAAGAGGACAACTCGAAATAATCGGAAGTAAAAAAAAAAAAACGGTCCAAGTCCAAAAAGTAATTCATTATGAGATTTCATATTTAATGAACTGGTAGTCTTAAATTTGATCAAAGTGGCTTTTGCAAAGATCTTAAAAAGTCTCCCTTAACTCATTCACTGCCATTGACGGATTTATTCGTCTTTTCACAGTCCAGCCATTCAATCCCAGGAATTTATTTATCTTTTTTTCAAACATTATGATAAAACAGTGTCTAAAAATGTCTGGCAGTGAATGAGTTAATCATGATAATAATCATCAGATTTATATGATCATACCTAAATACGCTTTGACTAAGTCCTTACAAAAATGAATTTGAATCTAGCGTCCGTATGATAACGACTGCACGTGTCCATCCTTCCAGGACTGGTCCATGGGAGGTTGGCGGTCTCCATCATCGTGCCTCACCGAGCCAAGTGCGTCACGTCGTCATGACGACCGCTTGTCGTCCAGGTCCTGGCCCGACCAAAGTGGCGTGGCGCTTTCAATCTTTTTGCGCACCTCGCACGCACGTTGCAAAAGCACGTGATCCGCCGGAAGGCTCTCCCCGCTGCCGGTGGGTGGGCGGGCTCGGCATCGGCGCCCGACACTCTCCTCCACTTCCGGTACACTTAAGACGGCCTAATCCTCGCCGCCGTATATCGTCTTCGCGTGTGTTGGTCCGAGCCAAGGAAAAAGGTCAGCTGCGCCTCGCGTCCTCCCGCGCCGGCCCATCTGTCTCCCAGCCTTCTTCGGCGAGGAGTAAAATCGATATTTTCTCCGACTAGAATACACTCCAAAAATCAGCGCGGCAAAACTCCGAAGACCGTCCGGATGGTCCAAAATCTGATTTATCCAGTGTGTTCTTCCCCAAAAAATTGTCAGTTGTTTATTCGTAATTCAATCGTGGACTACCACAAATGCTTCCGCAAATGCTGCTGCCCGATTTCTTACTACAACTAGAGATGATTTTACACAAAACTCAAGTCACGTGTTGTACATGAGAGAGAAAAAGAAAAATGGCCGATCAGACCGATTCCAATTAATCCCGAGCTGGCCCAAAATGCCGCCGCCCGAGCGCTGACTAGAATTAGGAGAACAGATCGTAGTTATTTGTTAACTACACTTTGCGGTTTCTTACTAAAGACGTGCCAGTTAGTTATTAGTAGGAATGGAACGATTAATTGAAAATCGATTCGAAAATCGATTAACCCAGATTAATCGAAAAATCGAATTGATTAGTCATCTAAATGATGACTTGAAACGGTTTTTTTTGTTTTTGTTTTTTTCAAATATCATTGCGTATGCCGTGCACAGAGACAAGCGCGGTAGCAATTTTGAAAAAAATCGAATTGAATCGAAAATCGGGCGCTGAAGGCGGAGAATCGAATCGGGGCTTGAGCGAATGGTTACATCCCTAGTTATTAGAGCTCAAATTTTGGATGATCAGATCCTCTGGAAAAAAATGAACCGGCTGATCCGCGAATGCCGCTGGCCAAGTTCTGACGGCCAAAAATGCTTCTTCCCTATTCCGACTAAAACTATGAGAAGAGATCGTAGTTGCCGTCGGAGTTACTCCAACCAAATTGTCATCTGCGTCACAAAGTGGTTGATTTTCCACTCGGCCGAGTCTTGAGCTCAATCTTTGCGGCGGGGCCAGCTGCGACCGCCGCGATCCGACCTTTGAGCTCATCGGGAATTCATAGGTGGACTAATCTCCGAGCGCTCCCCAAACCCCCCCCCCCCCCCCCCCGCCGGTTAGCATTCAGCTGCGAGCCAAGACGTTATCGCGGCGACGAGCGGCCGGCCACAAAAGAGCGTTAATCTGAGTCGGCCGATTAGCGGCGTAAGCGTGAGGACCACACACCGGCCGTGTCGCCATTGTCCGCCCAAAGTCCTCCAGTGGCCCCGCCCAACTTTGATTGGCACTAGTCGGGCCTAATTGAGAGGCCCATGAATAATCGTTTGCGCATTCTTGGGAGGGGGGGGCCATGTCTTGAATAGCTTGGGCCATGCCGATTGTCCCGCCGCTGCTCATCCTTTTGCCAAAGAAAGACAGACAAGTCGGAGCACCTTGCCCTGGCCTGGCTTTCGCGTCCGAGCGGCTTTTGTCCTCCGTCGGGGGGATTTGGTGGCTATCTGTCGCCTTCAGATGCAGCGCTAGGCATCGTAGTTGTCCGCTTTAGTGGCTAGCTTCATGGCACTCTTAGTTACGAAGTCATTTTAAATTTGTTTTGACTCTCCAGCTGTCCCCAAAAATGCCTGAGACCCGACGAGAACCAGGACAATAAATCATACTCATCCGTTATCTGCTAGCTTATTTGCAGTTTTATGAAAAAAAAAAAAAAAGGTCAACTGTGTATTACAGATGACATTTTATTTTAAAATGCTGCTTCCCGAGCTCTGCCTAGAAGTAAAAAAAAAAAATCCTATCCTGTCAATCATTATTTAGTCGGGATGTAACGATTAATCAAAAATCGATTTAAAATTCGCCCTGATTAATCGATTAATCGATTCAATTAATCGAAAATCGAATTGATTAAATTCATCTAGAAAATTAGGTCTTAAAGTTTTTTCATTCCAGATGCATAGCACATTTTGAATCGAATCGAAAATCGGAAACTGAAAATCGAATCGGGGCTTGAGTGAATCGTTCCATCCCTAATGTTCAGAAATGAGGAGGTAGAAATGTCGTGACCTCCTCTCAGCCCATTCAAGACATCTTGGGAAGTGTTTTTAACACACACGTCTATGACAATAGCCTGACGAGTTCACACAGAACATTTTGGCTTGAGAGGCGAACATCCGTCAACAAAGCGAGACTGTCTGCTAGAAGACGGCGGCGGCGGCCATCCGGCGCGCCGCACGCAATCGCGCCGACGCGCCGAATTGGCGTCCAGTCGGCGGGGATGACAGGTAGGACAGGATGAGGGATGTCATTTGAACGCCACGTCAAGCAAAACGCGCCACATGATCCATGTAACCGCGCCAACATTTTGACAAATTCCCCCCCAAAAATATCTCGCCTTGTCCAACATGCTGGCGGAAACAAAGCAACTCTAGAAACAATACCGTCAAACAAAAGTATGATCTGTTCTCCCGGTTCTATTCAGAACTCGGGAAGCAGAAACTGGGACCTCGCTCATACATTATTGATCATTTCTTTTACATAAATGAAGCAGCAGTTTGGACCCTCTGGAGGGTCTTTACAGTTCTGTTGGCATCGAAAATATAATCTCTAAATAATAGGGGTGTAACGATTCACTCAAGTCCCGATTCGATTTCCACTTCCCGATTCTCGACTCGATTCGATGTTTTAAAAATTGCTAGCATGCTTGTCTCTGTGCACTAGTGTAGTTCTGCAGCCATCCACAAACGCTTTGGCGCAAAAGCATCATTTGATCGACACATTCAAAATGTGCTAGGCATCTGGAATGGAAAAAAAAAGGTTTCAAGGCATCATTTTCTAGATTAAAAAAAAAAGAATTACGATTAATATTCGATTAATCGGAGCGAATCGATTTTAAATCGTTTTTTTGATTCATCGTTACATCCCTACCGAACACACATACGCGACAAGTAGCATTTCCTTGCCTGTTTTGCGCATCCAGGCTCTGACGCGGAACTCGCGGGTCTTCAGGACCAAACGCCGACATTAGCGGGAGAGGAGCCGGACGTGGGAGAGGAGGCGCGGGAGTGGAGCGCGGAGGCCAGGAAGAACAAAGTCCTCAACATGCTGTACAAGATGCAGGACCCCGCCAAACGCATCCCCGCAAACGCCGGCGTCCGCTCCGACTTCGACGACTGTGAGTCTGCCGGCCGCCGTCGTCACGCACGAAAACAAAAAGCATCATTTTAGCTAGAAAAATCCCCCCAAAAGTCTCGATGTATGTGACGCACAAGTGACAAAAGTATTGGGACACGTCCATGAAATTCTTCTTCAATACTTTTGTCCACCGGGTGCTTACGTCATTTGTCCTTCAAAACAAACAAAAGCACACTTTTTTTTTTTTTTCCTTTTGCTCCTCTCGACTCGTCAATTAGTGCACTTGATTTTTTTTTTTTTTTTTCCTTTTTTTCCCCGAGCATCACTTTAGCCAGCACTTTCTCCCCCACTCAACCCCCCCCTCCCTTTTTGCGTGGCCACAATGGGGTCCCACACCTCAGGTCAAGGCTGTCGAGGACGACTGAAGGGTTCGGGGTTGGGGGGGGGCGGGGGTCAGCCAGGTCTCTTGTAAGTGCCGCCGGCTCTTCATGCTGATTGGACAGCCGGGCGAGGACCCTTGCGGCTGTCCGCCAATGAGCGCCGCCGATTCTTGGCAGGATTATTTCTGCACCTATTTGTAAAATGAACAATTTTACACATAATTTAATGGTTGTAATTAATATAATTGTTTTTTGGGGTTTTTTTTAAATGTGAGAAATTTCGTCTCATTTTTTACTTTTTGCAATTGGTATTTATTAATAAATAATCTTACAGTAGGATAATTCAATCGATGTAAATAGTGAGAATATAATTTTATATTTTGACATTTTATTCATTGTATTAAATGATTGATTAAACAAGTTAATATAGTATGATATTGCAAATGTATATAATTAAATTCATTAAAATGATAGCTTTTGCATATTTTACATATTTGTTCAGTTTTTTAAAATTTTTTTGTCTTGTTAAAAAAAAAAATAGTTGATCATAATGAAATTATGGTAACAATTTCACGTTTTCATTTTTTTTTTTTTTTTTTTTTTTTTTTGTTAAAATGAGTTCTAGACAACCGTCATGTATCCACCCTCCCCCCCCAACACCGTACACATGCATTCTATTGATGTTAACCTAAATTAGGTCACCAAAATATTAGAAACAGCCCTCAGTGCCATGCAGTCTGCGTTCATGCAAATGAAGTCTGGATACTTCAAAACAAACGTTTTTTTGGCATGTGTGCGCATGTTTGTACTGTACGTGCGTGCCTGCGTGCGTGTGTGTTTTAGGTTGTCGTTGGAGAGTGTACAGGGTGTGTCATGTTTGCAGAGTGTATGCTGGTACAATCTGTCATATCTTTTTTTTTTTTTTTTGGGCCTTTTTTTTGTGTTAGTCGCGTGTGTCCACACACACACACACACACACACACATAAGTTTGCGTTGCACCGCTCAGATCCAAACACCGGTGGCAGCGGGCCCTCATTACTGGGGAGTTAAGGACAAAAAAAAAAAAAATACAAGCTGCCCTCGTCTAGCGGCAACCCTATAAGTAGCCACGTAGCATGCAAGCTAACAATCCGACTTTAGCGAAGTTCATTTCCCGCCGAGCAATTTGATTGGACAGAGTCTCGGTATTGGCGCGTTCGATGGGTTGAACCAATTAGTTGACTAGTCCATGAGTCGACTATACAACCGGTCGACGTCACAAATCGAAAAAAAAAAATTCGATTGTAAAAATCTGGCCACAAAAAAAAAAAGTATGGAAACCTGAAATGGTTGCAGTCCAAAGTTGACCAAAGGTCGAGTTAAGTTCACTTGTAAATTGCGTTATAGGTTTGTCCTCAAATTTGACCCCAAATTCTCCCTGACTTTTTGTGGGTCGTGTCAATTATTGTCAAGGTCGTGGCTTTGCGTAGGCTAACCTCCAAACTGTTGTTTTTCTTGTTGTTGCCGTCTGTTGGCGTGGGCGCCCTGCGGCACTTTTGGAGTTTTGCAAAGCTAATTGTGCGGCACACGCACGTTCTTGTTGTTGCTCGGCTGCTTGGAAATGACAAAAGGGGGGGAAAAAAAATAAAAAATGTTGGCATTCGTATACGCATTGCTTAATTGTGGATTGTCTACGCTATGGAACAGGTGGCCACCTTTCGGTGATCAAATGCTGAGAAAGTGTTCGTTTTTTTTGTTGGTTTAGGGCGCTCTCTCATGCAATGAACGCGCTTAGACAAGTTTAAAAATTTTGGGGGGGATAATGATAAAGGAAAAAAAAAATATATATATATATATATATATATATATATATATATATATATATATATATATATATATATATATATTTAGGATAGTTACTGATAAAATGTGCTAGGACTGAAAAATACAATTAATCGTGAACAATTATGGAAAATTTTGCGATTAATTAGTTAAAAAATATATATATATCATTTGACAGCACTAATGTCTATATTAGGGCTGTCGAAATTAAAGCATTAACTATGGAGATTAATTTGAATTTCATAACGGACTAAAAAAATTTACTGTTAACTGTTTTATTTACATCCTGTCACAAAAACGGATCTCGACATATTTTTACTTTTAAAAAAAAGTTGCTTGGCGGCTCATTGGAGAAATCCAAATTAATTTGCACACTTTGCACAACCAAATTCAAATACTATATTAGTTGTACGTCTTTGGTGTATCATTCAGCTGTTGTATTTTACAGGAAGAGAATCGTATTCAAGGGTCAAAGAAAGCTATTAGAACAGTCTTTGAATCGAATTTTTTTTTTTTTTCTCTCCACATTTCCACGAGATTTTACTCAAGTAAATGACGGTTCCAAACTTCGGAAAAAATTGTAGTTGAAAAAGACGATTAATCGCGATTAATTATGGAAATTTTTGCGATTAATTACTTTAAAAAATGTAATCGTTTGACAGCACTAATATATAATATATATATATATATATATATATATATATATATATATATATATATATATATATATTGGGGCTGGAAAAAATACGATACGTTGATGAAGTATCAATACTTTCGATACCTTATGTTATGTTTTGAGACACTTATGATACTTTTGTAACATTTAAACATCCTTAAAGTTGAGCTTTGTGAATGGAGTGATATTTATTGCACTTCTGTGTGTCAGGAACAGTTACTGGAACAGTTTATGCGCTTTTCAATCGTGACACTTGAATACATGTCAAATGGCACTTAAGTTAAAACTTTGGAAACACATACCTCCGTTTTTTCTCAAATATATTTTTGTAATATTAAAGTATCGCAATACGTATCGGATCGCAACCCAAGTATCAGGATCCGTATCGGCTTGGGACAAACGTCTATTGTCCCAGCCCTAATATATATATATATATATATATATATATATATATTTTTTTTTTTAGAATAGTCAAGCGAGTAATATGTTTTTTTTTTCCTCCTTTATGTCAACAAGAAGGCTCGCAAACACCTGCCAGCCTTGCGGTCAGCGTCACTTTGGCCCCGCCCACTCGCTTCTGACTTTTTACCTGTGGGGGGGGGGAGAAAACAATCGGAGCAATGAAACCCGATGAATGGAGGCGTACGTACACGCGTGTGCATTGAGCGCCACGTCCTTTTATGTGAGGCGTGTTTGCCCCGCCGTGTTTACCGTCACTCGCCATTGACACAAAATGGCCGCCGCATCTGTCAAAAGCTCCCAATGGGCCACAATGGGCGCAACGTTAAGGAGCGGCCGTGTCATAATAGGCCGTGATTTTGCTTTTGTGGAAGGCTATCTGCGCACATCTGTCACGCCGGCGCTCAGGTGGGCGCGCGTAGCCGGCTGATTGGTCGGCGGCGGTGGGGGGGTGGGGGGAGGGGCGCGTGTGTCAGTAACTTGTGGTTTGTGGCGAGGCCATGAGCGTGGCGGCTACGTGTGGCTTTGTTTGTTTTGCCTTGCTAGCGCACGCACGCACGCTAATAAGCGCTCACACACACACGCGCGCGCTCTCATGTACGCTCGCTTTTTCCGAATTCTCACACACACACACACACACACGTAGACATGAGAGTGGACAATGGTGCACTATTGTTTTGTAGCTTGCTCCCACTTCATCCCAGACTTTTGTTTTTTTGGGGCTCCTCAACGCCACTGTATCCAAAGTGTCCCACAATGCCTTTCAACAAAGCTTACATTCAGCACGGGCGACGACCCCCCCATGCCCTCCCCCACACACCCCACTTTTTCCCTCTCCACTCTTTTTATTTTTAATAGCGGGAGAATGTCACCGGCCTGCTTTGGCGCCTCCACCCCCCCCCCCCAAAAAAAAAAAAAAAAATGTGATGAAGACAATTGCTGCTCCTCCTTTGAACATAAACATGTATCAAGAAAATGGGGGGGAAAAAAAATATGACGTTAATGATGGACATTGGAATGGATTCAGTGGAATTAATGTTTTAACGTGTGCATGCAGCCATAGAATGGAAAATCAATCCCACCTAGCGCATGGGCATATTTGTCCTGTTTTTCATCCGTCAGGTTGACGTCCACGAGCAAGCGCTCAATGAGCCGCTCATGATGGACAATAATCGTTTTGGGGGTTTTTTTTCTTTTTTTGTAACCTTGACGCTTTCATATTTTTAGTTGATTTCGCCTTCCCTTAAAGTCACATTTCAATAGCGCTATTGTCTTTTTATTTTTTTAAATAGCTTTGAAGTTAATTTTTTTTTTTTTATTTGCCTGAACATGAATCTTTTCTTTTCGTTTATGTCGGTCACATGACGCGTGTGGAAAAACGGGAGAGCTTTGAGAGAGGGCTGGCTGACTCCAAAGTCAAGTCCGTTTGTTACATGCGCCTAATTTGTCCATTCGCCGACACGAAATGTCCACACCAGTGTCCCCATTGACACCCAAAAACACGTCTGTGTGTCCCTTGGCTAAGCCAGAGGTGCTCAGGACCCCATAGCTGTCTCCAGCCATGCCTGCATGATGTCAAAACAAACGCAGGGATCACTGAGGTCTCGGGTTACGGATTGCCAGTGTCTTTCTCGCCCTCTTTCAGTCTCGTCTTTCTCCGCCCAGTCGTCTGGCTGATGAACATTTTCTGCTCGGCTTGACGGAAAAGGCGCAACCTGTGCTGCTTTGCTTGGGGGGTGAGGGGGGGAGGGGGTGAGAAAAGGCGTCAGGCGTTGGAGTGGAATCAGATAAGACTCTCAGGCGGGAGCTTTTCCAGGCCGGCTTTGTCCCACCGCTGGTCCTCCCTCAATCTCTCACTCCACTGCACCTTTTGTGGCAACCTCCCACCCACCCCCCCCTCCCGAAAAGACGGAGCTGAGGACCAAGCAGGTAGTCGCGAGCTAGCGCCTCGCCATTTGAAAGCCCAGCTGAGCTGTGAGATATTTGCAAACAGATGCTGGGAGCTTTCTTTTTCTTTCTTTTTTTTTTTTTTTTTGATCCATCAAGCTTCAACAAGTCAAGTTGACTGCACGCCAATGTCGCACTCTGCATGACAAAGGCGAAGGCCCGCTTCGGATGAGAACTAAGCTGATAAATGGCCCGAGCCGCACAAAGCCCGCCGGTCCAGAGGTTTAAGTCAGACGCACCGATATCAACTCGAACCCCCCCCACACACACACACATACACACACACGGGCCATGAATGCGGCCTTTATGCAGCGCAGTCACTCTCATCTGCTAAATTGAAGTGGCAGCAGCTTAAAAGCCAAAACCTACCCCCCACCACCCCGCCCCACCCTCATGATTGCTACTCTCTCACTCACTTTAGCTACTGGAATTGCTCGGGCTTTTTTTTTTTTTTTTCCAACAGAATGACAAAAACTCAAATTCCTCCCAATTAACGCGTTCGCTGCCATTGACGTATTTATTCGTCTTTTCACAGTCCAGCCAATCAATCCCCAGGAATTGCTTTATATTTTTTTTCAAATTTTTTCAAACAGGGTAAAAGAGGGTCGGAAAAAGTCTGGCAGCGAATGAGTTAAGAGTCGACCATCATAAGACGTTCAGCTATCGGACGAAATCTAGAGTTCGTCGCCCCAAAATGCCAAGGGTTACTAAATGACATAAGCTCCAGGGAATCATGGCCCCAAAATTAAAAAATTAAAAACAGAAATAATTTGAGTTGAAAAAAAACAAAAAACATTCTTAGCTCAAAATGTTCCTTCACATTTTTTTCTGTGTGTTTTATGACACTATTTTATCCAAAGGTACTTAGCATGTGCAAGGTGAATCAGGTGACTCCTAACCTGTTCCTGATCGGAGCAATTGCAAGCGTTCCCAAATGTGCTAATGAACTGACCCGCCATTGTCGGTCTCTCTTTGGGCCTCCCTAGTCGAAGATCATGAATGAATTACCATATTGATGATGTGCTTCCCCTTTTGGGAATTTAATCATGAATCTGTGCCTCAGGCTCCCCTGTGACATCTATTAAGATGCTTTTATAGAAGGAACTATTAACCCTCTCTCTCTCTCACACACACACTCACACACACCCTGAGGCCAACTGAACCCGCTCCTGTGAACCACTCGCCCTGCATTGTCCGGCCTGCCTGACCCCATGTTGGCCAGAAGGGGACAATTCAATCCCTCTTATGTCCATAGAAATTCGGCGTTCCTATTAATTTGAACGTCTGTCGCCTTGTTGTCGTTGCAGTCGACTTTTTGGCAAAGTTCTGCATCTTCAGTCCGGAGAAGCTGGAAGAGTACAAGAGAGCCTTTGAAGCAGTGAGTTAAAAAAAAAAAAAAAAAAAGAAAAAGTCAATTCAACTACTTGTATGAGCAAAAGTATTGGGACACCCTCAATGGAATGTTGCAGGAAGACTCGGACGGCGATGGTTACATCTCATGCGTCCAAGTGGTGGACGCCCTCAAGCGAATTGTCCCGGCCGAGCTCCTCTCCGACGAGGAGGAGATTTACGTTTACAGGGTTTGAATCTTTTCTGTTTTGTCGCGGGTTTTTGAGTAAACCTCTTTATGGGTTTCAAATTTTATACAAGCAAGTCTGAGAGTTAGAATCAGTTTCACGTCTTTGCTAATGTCCGTTAGCCGGTTAATGGCATTTCCCTTTATATGTTAGCATTAAGCTAGCATTATTCAGTGACAAGGAATGATATGGTTGAACGTTTTGGTGTTTCAACATGCAATTTTTTTTTTTTTTTTATGTACAAGATCCTGGCCCTGGTGGACTTCCGCGTGACAGACGGCCTGGTGGACTTGAGACTCTTTGCCGTCATCGCCGGCCTGGCGCAAAAGATCGCATCCATGGAGTGAGTTTTTTTTTTTTTTTTTTTTTTTTTTTTTTGTTAAAGCGGAAGTCAACCCAAACATTTTTTTCAAGGATAAATTCCCAGCAGGCCCACTAGTTGAAACGCAGCATTCTGATTAATTTTCCGTTTGGGGAATATAAGTTAAGCAGCAAAATGCACTCCTATTTAGCCATCTGTGGGGGCGGCCATTTTGTCTTCTATCGACTGAAAATGACATCACAAGTGCTCACGACGACCAATCACGGCTGACCTGTTTTCTGAATGTGAGCCGCGATTGGTCGTTGTGAGCACTTGTGATGTCATTTTCAGTCGACAGAAGACAAAATGGCCGCCCCCAGAGATGGCTAAAAACAAGTGGATTAAGACTTATTCCACAAACGCAATATTTATCAGAATGCCCTCTTGCAACTAGTGGACTTGCATAGAACATATTCTTGAAAAAAATATGTTTGGGTTGACTTTCCTCTTTAAATAAAATAATTTAACAATGTTATCATTATATACTGCATACATTATATTTTACATTAAAAAAAGAAGAATCATTTTGATGTCATTTCAAAGGAATCAGCCTTAAGATTCTCATCCTAAGTTTTGATCGAGTAAGCAACAAGTCATTCCGTGGTGGAGGTAGTCATAAATGCAAAACGTCGTGTGCAGAAATATCTGGACAGATGCTCGGAAAAAAAAGAAAAGCATGTGTGCCGTCCTTGTGCCCCGGCCCCCCTCAAACCCCCCGCCCCCACCAGTGTGTGTGACATTCCCACACACAGTGCCATCTTCCTGTCCCGGGGGTCTTTGTGGCCGCCCGAGCCGGGGGGGGGGGGGGGGGGGGGGTTTCCTGCTCCCGGTGCCCCCCCCCCCCCCCTTGTCCCGCTATGAGTCAGGCTCGGGCCGGGGTCACGGGTCCCCGAGATTTATGACCGTCTCCTTGATGCGGCCCGTCGACGGATTTGTAAGATCCACGCGTTGCGAGGAGATGAGCGCCGATGATAGCGGGCGGGAGGAGAACAAAAGCAGCCTTCTGCCGCCTCGCCTCGTCCCGATCCGATCCTCTTACCTGCGGCCCGGGCTAATCCCGCCGCCTCTAATCCCGCTTTTACGTGCGAGCTGCAACTGTACTTACACAATCGGTCTTTTCTTTCGCGCTCGCCGCCCTTTGAAAGCTGAGCGGCCGTCTGCAATTTGCATTGATTGTACCCGTTAAGCTCGCCCCCCCCCCCCCCCCAAAAAAAAAAATGTTAGGAGGGCAGCGGAACCGCAAAAACTTCAAAGGCTTTGAGCACAATAATACTGTCAATCCAAATGTAACATTTTCATAATGCAGAAATAACAATATAAAAGTGTGAACAGCAGCAAAAATATTTCTTTCTGGGTCGCCAAATCTCGCATTGCGCCACATTTCGGCAGGTCGACTCATCGACCAAACATGGTCACAGGAAGTTGTCATCGGTGCCGACTGACGCCGCGGTTCAAAATGGGTCACAAGAAGAGACCGCCAAAAGATTTTCGGGAGGGGATTACATAAGCGACAAGTCTGCTGCGGTAGCCCGGCAGGAGGCCCGGGGAGGGAAAATGGGGGCGCCCCACCCTGGTCTGCGCGCGCCATTACCACGCCACAGTTGCATTTGGACTTTTTCTTTTTTTTAACCTCTAACCAAGTGCAGTTAATGATCATTAGCTGCCTTGTCCTGCCTCATCCCCGTCAAGCCCCGCCCCCGCCCCCCAAAAAGTCCCCCACGCCGCAGCCAATCACGAGGTGTAGCGTGCGTGCACTCACTGGCCCGCGCTCGCCCATTCTTTTTGCATCCAGCCGGGGTGGGGGGGTGGACCTCGTTAGGACATTCCAATTGTTTATGCCGGGCCCCTCCCCTAAAAAAATAATAGGATTTAATTAAGTTGAATTTTTCTTTAAAAAACTATAGATAACTACAAAAAAATTATATTAAAGAATCCCTATTCTTTGGTATGGGAAACTTCCAAGGATGTATTTTTTTTTCAACTTCATATCATAACACTGGTGTGTCCCAATACTTTTGCTGCAAGTTCAACTAACACCCCATTGTTTCTGACTGTCCCGCCGGACCTACTTTTTGGTGTCACCCGCTCGCTCCCCTCCTCCCTCAGCTTCCACGCATACCCCTCGCACCCCAACTTGACCCACCGACCGCCCCCCCCCCCTTCTCCTGGCCCCCTTCCCCAAAGCAGTTGTAGCCGTTATTGTGGCGGGACGTGTGTGTGTGCCCGCGCATTGTTTGCCAGGCAGGCCGCGCTGAGCAACCACAATGAACTCACAACACTTTACCATCAGCGCAAACGCAACGTGGCACGGGACCGGCCGTCCGCCCCGCCCAGAAATACGTCGGCCGCCAAAGCGCGCTGGCACCAAAGTGAGCCGTTATCTTTCTCTCTCTTGCAGTGACTTCATGAGGTCACTGGTCACCAACATGGACTTTCGCTCTCTCGAAGTACGACTCTTCAAAGTCAAGGTAACAAACACTTGGCCCGGCCAATTTGAACCCATCATTCTCTGCATTATTGGCCTGCGACATGACTCAGCAATATTTGCCTATTCTACCCTTGACTTGCCAATATTACCTAGTCTAGAACTTGACTCAGCGATATTGACTTGGTCTTAAACTTGAGTCAGGAATGTTGGCACTACTACTGTAGCCTACACCTTGACTCAGAAACTCTGATCCAGTCTACACCATGACTCTGCAATACTGACCTAATTTGCGCCGAGAGTCAGCTATTCTGACGTACTCTACACCTTGATTTAGCAATTCTGACCTAGTCTACACCTTGACTCAGCAATTCTGACCTAGAATTGACCTGCACTCAGAATTTCTGACGCAGTCTACACCTTGACTCAGCAATTCTGACCTAATCTGCAACCTTGAGTCATCACTTCTGATCTAGTCTACACCTTGACTCAGAATTTCTGACCTAGTCTACACCTTGACTCAGCAATTCTGACCTAATTTGCACCTTGAGTCAGCAATTCTGACCTACTCTATACCCTAATTTAGCAATTCTAACCTAGTCTACACCTTGACTCAGCAATTCTGACCTAATTTGCACCTTGAGTCAGCAATTCTGACCTACTCTACACCTTAATTCAGCAATTCTAACCTAGTCTACACCTTGACTCAGCAATTCTGACCTAGACTACACCTTGACTCAGCATTTCTGACCTAATTTGCACCTTGAGTCAGCAATTCTGACCTACTCTACACCTTAATTTAGCAATTCTAACCTAGTCTACACCTTGACTCAGCAATTCTGACCTAGACTAAACCTTGACTCAGCAATTCTGACCTAATTTGCACCTTGAGTCAGCAATTCTGACCTACTCTACACCTTAATTTAGCAAGTCTAACCTAGTCTACACCTTGACTCAGCAATTTTGACCTAGTCTACACCTTGACTCAGCAATTCTGACCTAGACTACACCTTGACTTAGCAATTCTGACCAAGTCTCCACCTTGACTCAGCAATTCTGACCTAGTCTCCACTTTGAGTTAGCAAAACTGTTCTATTCAGTGATTGCAAGGGAATCTTCCGTGCACGCCCCCCTTTGGTTCACCCCATTGAGTTTGAATGGAATTTAGGTCAGGGCTCTGGCTAGGCTGGGTCTTTTGTTGACATTTTGGGTCAAAGTTGCCAAGAAGTCCCAAATAAAGTGAGTCATCTCTTGCGGGTGTACCAATGAATGAATGACTGAGTCTTGATTTGAAGCTGATTTTTCAAAACAGGATTCCCGAGCGGGAGAGACGCGGCGTCTGCTTTTCCCTTTTCACTGATTAGCGCTGCATTCATCTCATTAAAGGGCCGGCTTGTAATCCCCCGCACACGCACACGCACACGCACACGCACACGCACATCTGTCCAGCCAGCTCGCAGGTAGCTTTGCAGCTTTGTAGTGGCCGAGCTGTCAGGGATAGCGTTGTTATCCTGCGAGCTTTACAGGGGGAAATTGGCTAATTGCCAAGGCGGGGATTAGTAGCAACACCGCCCCCACCCGACTGCCCCGCCCCCCGACTCTCTCTCTCTCTCTCTCTCTCCTCCTCCTCCCCCCCCCCTCCCCTTCCCCAGCAATTATTCTCCAGCCTGCATTAAGTGTGCAAACAGGTGCACTCCAACAAGAGCACAAACAGGCTGAGGTAATCTGACGCCCGCCGGACCAGCCCACTCACACGTACATAACTACACACACACACAATAGCGTACGCACGCTTACACAACAACACACACACACACACACACACACACATGCAGAGGTGCCTCCACTTAAATGGCTGGCTCCCGGCTTTAATCCCGTTTACCTAACATTTAGGAAAATAATAAATTCCACGTGTTATTTTTATTCATATTACATTATTCAATAGTTGGCTAATTGGTTATAGTTAAATGAATTGTAAAAAAAAAAAAAATACAAATGGAAAATTGATCTCATTGAATGCTTGTTTTCTAGTTGTTGTACATAATAAAATGCAAAATATACTTACAATAATCCCTTGTACATATAACATTTTAAAAATTTTTAAATAATTATAATAATAAAATAAATCCAATAAAACATTTGAATGAATTCCTATTATTTCACATACAGGTTTTTTCAACACTTTTTTTTAACTTTATGTAATGTGTTGCGTATTTGCATTGAATATAAATAATACAAATAAGTGTATCAAAATATATCAAAACACATCTCATTAAATAATTGGATAGTAGTAAAAACTACAAGGTTTTTAAAACATTTCCATAAAAATGATTTGATTGAAAATGTTCTAAAGTCAAAATGAATGCATTAAAAAAATGCAATTAAGAATTTGTTCACCGATTGCAATCATAATTTGCCATTGTCATTAACTACAATTATTTTAGGTCCACATTTTGTTTTAAAACTCTTAAAACAAGGCCCTTGAAGACAAAAAGTTTTGTCAGCAGGCTTGTGTTGACATCCGGCTCGATATTCATATCAATCATAATCAAGCGAGTAATTTGCAGCAGCTCTTCCTGTTCCTCCTGGAGGAGCATCGCGCGGAGGCGGGCGGCCGGCGAGGTTTCATCAGCGCCGAGCAGCTGGCGCTGGAGCTGAAGGCGGGCGGCATCCGGCCGGCGCAGGAGGCGGCCATCGGGCGCCAGCTCCGCAAGCTTCCGCCTCTCGACCTGCTCGACTTCCTGGCCTACCTGCCGCTCTTCATGCTCATCCACGCGTCGGTGGTGGCCAACCCGCTCGACGACGCCGCGCAACTCGGGCCAGGTAGGCAAATGCGAGCGATGTCACGTGGATTGAAAAAGTAAAAGTCGAAACAAACAAAAAGCGTGTGCAAGTTGCTGTCTGTGGTCCTGAAATGTCCTCAAGCAGCATTGCTCCATTTGACTCTGCAATATCTAAGCTTTGACTCAGTAATATTTGCCTACTCTACACCTTGACTCGGAAATACCTGCCTACTTTACACCTTGACTCGGTAATATTTGCCTCGGAAATACCTGCCTACATTACACCTTGACTCGGTAATATTTGCCTCGGAAATACCTGCCTATTTTACACCTTGACTCAGCAATATTTTCCTCGTCTAAACTTTGACTTGGTAATTGCTGACTTTTAACCTTGACAGCAAAATATGCCAAATCTGAAACGTTTTCTACTGCAATATTTGCCTATTTTAAACCTTGACTTAGCAATATTTGTCTACTACAAATCTTGACTAAACAATATTGACCTAGTCTAAACCTTGACTCGGAAATGTTTTCCTATTTTCAACCTTGACTCTGCTAAATTAGCTTATTCTACACCTTGACTCAGCAATATTTTCCTAGTCTAAACTTTGACTCAGCAATATTGTCTTACTCAAGACCTTGACTCAGCAACATGGACCTAGTCCAAACCTTGACTCAGTAATATCTGTAAAATCTAAATTTTGACTCTGCAAAATGTGTCAAATCTAAATCTTGACTCTTCAGTTATGGCTCATACACCTTGACTCGGCAATACTGACCTACTCTTAATCTTGTAATATTTTCCGACTCCGCGCCTTGACTCAGCAATATTGACCTACTCTAAACAGTGACTTAGCAATATTTGACTCCGCCAAAGCTTTTTGACATTTTGAAAATTTGCTTAATCTAGACCTCGAGTCTGCAATATTAACCTACTTTAAATCTTGACTCGGGAGCATTTTCCTAGTCTAAATTTTGACCCGGCATATTTGGCTTGTCTCAACCTTGACTCAGCAATAGTTTCCCCCCTGCAACAATGCACCAAATAGGTTGCGTTGGTGCGTGCTTATCATGCAAATGTAGCGATGCAACAATCAGTCTGCAATGAATAATCCGCCCATCAGATATTAGACGGCGCCATTGTCACCAAATTGGACACGGCCGCCCACGCCTGCCGGACCCTAACGCACTTTGACAGCCCACCACGCGGGAACTTTGGACTCAAACGAATGACGGCAAAAGTATACTTTTATCCTCCTGGATCACTTTTTTTTTTTTTTTTAATTGCTGACATATAGCAGACGTGTTGCATTCAAGTGCCATCGGGTAAATGACAATCTGTGTGCAAATGGTCCTGTTTGGATGCCATGTTTTATCCATTTTGTCCGCCAGTGACTCATCTCGTGTGAATAATTCAACTGACGTAAATTGGATGAAACATTTGCATGTTTCCATTCTTATTGGTCGAAAATCAAACGAAACAAGCGCACCAAGTGCTTTTTTTTTTTTTTGGGCGGGAATTTGGACGGCGAGTGACTCGCGTGGCTCGACGCTGCGTGTCAGCAGGCACACGCCAAAAGCCTCCCGTCCCCTCCCTCACCTGTCAAACTTGGTTTGGGCTGAAACAAACACACACACACACACACACACACACACACACACACACACACACACACACACACACAACCCCCTTAAGTCCCGCTTCCTGCACAGCATACTCTTTCTCCTTGTTTTGATGCCCTAAAAAGGCCGTTTCATTACATTCAACTTCCTTAAAAAAAAAAAAAAAATATATATATATATATATATATATATATATATATATATATATGTATATTATTGTTAAATTGTGTGTAAAATGTCCCCACAAATCCGCACACAGTAGGTTTCAGTAGCAAATCATTTATTGTTGCACTATAGAAAATATGCTTTTTATTATTATTATTATTATTATTATTATTATTATTATTATTATCAGGCAGATAATAATAATAGTTAACAACATGGTGCTGGCTTGTTTGGACACTAGCTGCATAATAAGTTTTGATCATGGACAAAGTTGACACGTTTAAATAAGACACGTCGGTGCTGCGTTCAGGGAGGGAATAACACACGTGACATAGTATATAGAATTATGTAAGCAAAATATATATACAAAAAAAGGATGTGTACAAAAAGGTCTATAAATCTCTTTACATAGAAAAATAGTTTAGATATTTGCAAATAAACAACAACGGAGCATTTGAGAGACTTTCCTACAACTTGGAAGCTGTTGTGACAAAGGCTGATTGGATTTAGCATAGTTTATTCTTCCTATCCTTATTATTATTCATATTAAATAATGTGCTGCTCGTTTTTGTGTGTGGCCAGCGGACCCCCAGAAGTCTCTGCGTGTGCGCGTCCCCCTTCTCGACGTCCCGCGGGCTTCTCCTCCCAACTTTTCCAGACGTTTTGTCCTTTGTTGCTGTTGTTGTCATCCCGAGCTGGGTGCTTCTTCATGAGCCACCTCCGGCCGCGACCACCCGGGGCTTGCAGACGAACTTTTTTCTTAACTCCTGTGTGGAAGGAAAAGGAAAGTTGGTTTCTAATGTGAAGGAGAGTAGTCTTTTGAGGCTCTTGGTGTATGGGTTGGGCCTTACCCAGTAGTAGGAGTTCAGAACCAGTTGGTGAAGTCGAGGAGTTCCTGCTCCTCCGGGCTGAGGGGGTCGTACGACACTTCATCCGAGGAGTAGGAGGACACGGGCGAGCCGGCCATGGAGTTCATGTCGGCCGCCGGGTAGCCTTGCGCCATGCCGGGCGACGACGCGTGCAGCACGCCCGCTTGGAAAGCGGCGCTGACGGCGTCGTGCTCGTCCAGCAGCTGCTGCAGCGCGCGGATGTACTCGACTGCCGAGCGGAGGGTCTCCACCTTGCTCATCTTCTTGTTGGCGGCGCCGTTGGGGACGTGCTCGCGGAGGGTGGCGAAGCCGTTGTTGACCAACTTGACGCGGTTGCGCTCGCGCTCGTTGCGGCGCGCCACCGCGTGAGGCTGCTGCGGCGGCAGCGAGTAGCCGAAGGCGGCGAAGTTGAGGCGGCGCTTGCAGCGGAGAAGCTCCGGGGAGGACGAGCGGGGACGCTTGGCGGACGCCGCCGCCGCCGCCGCGGACTTGCCGCTCGGGCTCAGCGGGACGCTCTGCGCGGTGAATAAGCAAGCGGGAGGGGCGAGCTCCATGGTGCGCTCCGGAGAATTTCAATTAGAAAATTGCTTGTAAAGTTAAAAAAAAAAGAAAAAAAAAAAGTGAAGTGTGCAAAAAATAAAAAATGAAAGAAATTACTTTTCCTAAAAGCTTTGTAAACAAGGAAAAGTTGGGAGCATTAATAAAAATAAGTTGCGCGGGAAAAACAAAAAAAAACACCCCAAAAACTTTTTAAAAATGAATTCGAATTTTCTTTCGGTGCGTGTCTCGCTCGTGCCGGTCACGTGGTTGGACGCGCGCGTCACCTCCGTGCGTGTCGCGTCGCTTGGCGGGTGGAGTGTGACCAGCAGACAAGAGGCGGCCGCTTTTCAACGGCCGCCGACGGACGGCCGACCGCGTGGCCACACCTTGGCTCCGCCCATTGCGCCGGTGCGTTGCGCGCGCCTGACGCGTGCCACTTGGAGCACTAAACAAACAGCCTGGCTGTGTGTGTGCATGCGTGTGTGTTCTTTTTGCATGTGTGCGTGACGAGTGGGGGGGGCGGGAGGGGGGGAGTTGTCGAGAAAAACAAACAAGTGAAGTTAACGAAGTTCCTATCATGGAGATTTAACAAATAGCAGAATATTAATATATGCAAACATGCATGGTTGATGTTTGCTCTTCATTAGGAAAACAATAGTTCTTTGTTTTTATGACATTTTGCTAATGTTCGAATCATTTATTAGCACAAATTAGTGTTTAAGATATGAAATCAATTGGCACTTTTTTTCTGTGTGTTTAGGTTATATGCTATTAAAACCTGACTGCCCCTAAAGTATTTTTCAAACATCAAATCTGAACTTTTTAGGCTCTGTTGTGACATTTTTTCAAAATGACTGCTTATGTTTTGTGCGTGTGTAATGATAAAATAGAATATCAAAGTTATTATTCGGAAAAATAACACACCTGCAGATTTTTAACACTTTTCCCGCCTTGCTTTGTTGTCTTGGCTTGCTTGTTTCACTTTGTGGTTGTTTTGTGCCTGCAAGCAAATGCATTCAAGTTGTTGTTTTATGACATTTTACTGATATTCATCTGTCATAAAGTGGGTACGGAAATGATTCAGACCCCTTGAAATTTTTCACTTTGTGTCTTTTGGACGAAAAAGAAAAAAAAAAAGTGAATTCTATTTCTCATTAATGTACACTCAGCATCCCATCTAAACAGAAAAAAATCAGAAACGTAGAAATTTTTTGAAAAACTGAAATACTGAATACTTATGACCATATGATATTTCATCTTTAAAAAAAAAAAAAAAATTGCAAAAAAAAAATCTGCATTTCTGATTTTTTTCTGTCAAGATGGGGTGCTGAGTGTACATTAATGAACTTTTTTGATTTTGGCAAATGACAAAGTGAACATTATCAAGGGGTCTGAATACTTTGCGGACTGTAAACTGTAAGTCTAACTTCTTCAAATTGGCACTTTTCATTTCGTTTTCGGCTCTTTTAAAATGTGTTTGGCTCACATTGCGTAATAAAGGACTTCTGTGCAATCTGCTCATGACAGCGTTGCTGGAACAACAATTAGCAGCGATTGTTGTGATTCTCATTCGGATTCTTTTCATGTTTCGCTCCAGAGTGAAGACTTCTACCGATGATGTCCCAGGCTGAAATTTTCCACTTTGATTGGAGCGGATCATCGTCCACATGAGGCGAGGGGGTGAGGTGGGGGGGGGGGGGGTTTGTCTTTGTGTGCGATTGGCTCCACTTGATAGTGTTACAGTAGCGTCCAGCAGGCGCTGCGCTGTGTGCGTTATTGTCGCTTTGGGAGAGTGCGGCATAATAAGACTTGTCAGTCAGGCTGGAACAAAACACAGCAAAGTGTAGTCCCCACCTCACCCCCTGCACCTCTGTCCCCCCTTCCTTTCCTACTCCCTCCTTTATTCCCGTCCCTGCGTCCTGAAGAGGGATTGTAATAAATTGTGCAATTTTCTGCATTGGCCGTGGCATTCAAAATCAGGCTTGCATTGAGGGAGACCCCCACTCTCTCACTCCACCAATACTTTCCTTTATTTGTCCCTCACCCCACCGGCCCCCCTTCAGGCCTGCCTGTGTGTTTGGCCCAGCAAGGGAGTTTGGAAAAGGAGCGTGGGTTCTATTCAGGCCCCGGCCCGGGCCGGCCTCTGTGAAACCAATCCAGGCGCTCTCAGCCGCTCGCCGGGTTCAATTAGCGCTTTGAGGACTTGTAGTCCACTCGCGCGCGGGCCCACGGGGGGCTTCCCGTGCGCCGTCATGAAGGACGTGACATCTGGGCGCACTTCCAAACACCTTCCCACTCACTGAGTGCTTCACTCGAGAGAAATAGGAATAGCTACTGGCCAAAGTGGCAAGGGAGTTTGCTGGCCAGATAACTGAAGAGCAGCAAATGACATTGTGAACTTGTAGTCATGTGATGGACAAATGAGATGAGACCCGCTCCCAGTTCCCTCTGAAGTAAATGTCTTATGGATGAGTGGTTCTCAAACTTTTTACACCACCCAAAAAATAATTTGCACCTGCATGACCAACATTTAAATGCAGTAGCCAGTAGGCCTATATGTGTTAATCAAAAACGACAAAATGATATTTGATATTGCAGTCGTCCATCGCCATATCGCGGTTCACTTATTGGGGTTCCACTCTACTGCAGATTTTTTTTTTTTTGCATTGTAGGAGGAAAGGGAGTAAAATAAAGCAAAACGTAATGCAACACAACTTGTTTTTTTAGAAAAGTAACAAAAAAGGTTTTTTTTTGTTTTTTGGGGTTTTTTTTTTGTTTTTGTTTTTAACACCATGCATTTTGTGAAGGTGTAATCCATCAATTAAATGTACTTTTATGACGAAACAAAAAACTTGTCTTGCTGAATGTGAAATCCACCAATTGGCAAATACTGCAGATAGATTTTGCTTTTGGATTCTAACAAAAACAACTAAAACTTAAATAATCAGTCAAATAAAGTACACTGTACATAAGAGTGACTTTAGAAAAGCCTAAATGTTTAAAACAAGCACTTTAACTTAAAAAAGTTCGACGCAGCTGAACTGTACTCTGCAGTGATTGTCATGTATCACAAAATTGTAGCGAACACCGCCCTCCTGTGGACAGAATTGACATTGCAAGATTTAGCGCAAATGTTCTATTTTGTCTCTTCTGCTTTTCCATACGGTGTTCAGTCACGTGAGTTTGTTTACCAGGAAGAGCGCGTCCGACAATTACGTTAGCAAAGAACGAAGGTAAAGGAGACTTGTTTACGAAATTAAAATGTACTTCAGGAAACAGGTGTTGAACAAGGACGCCGTTTATTTTCAAGGTTGCGGTTTCATTCAAGTTTAGTTTCTAGCTTACCGTCGGCTAGTTTACCCCTTGTATGGTGTTCGGGTCGTGGGACCCGTTCTTGTTATTGGAATTTCTCTTTTTTTTTTTAGATTACATTTTATTATTTTAAAAAGCAGTAGCACATTCATTCATAAATGTGATCTAACAAGAGATAAAGGGCAAATATTGTTCATGTGATTTGCAATTGGGATGTCGTAAACTTCTGTTGAGTATTTTAACAAAATTATTTGTGTTTTGAAAACCCCAAACTCTCGCGGGCCCACCAGAGCGATGAACAATGGCTGAGTGACAAAAACACGAACACCACACAAGGGTTTACAAGCAGCTACGGGAAGGTTGGGACGAAACTGATGTCAAAGTTTCCACTTGGCTAAATTTCGTCGCCATGAGGTCGCTGAATTACGTGCAGCGTGTTAGTTTGGACTTTACGGGCACGCTCTTTCCTCACGCCATCTGCCTGGGAGATGCCGACAACGACACGGTAAGCACACATTCGTTGGGGACGAAAGCCATTCATGTTAAATTTGACTTCGCGACAGCCTTTCGGACTTTTCTCCTTTTTCTAAGACTTGACCTTTCTTTCTTTCCCTTCTTTCCTCTGACCTACTTTTTATTCACGCGACCTTCAATTTACTTTTCTGCCTTCCTTCCTTCCTTAACTCCTTACATTTCAGCCTTCCCCTTTGTTTCCTTCGTACCTTCCTATCAGCTTTACTTCCTCCTTCCAGCCTTCCTTTCCTACCTTTTCTGTCACATTCTCTTCTTTCATCCTCTATACCTTCCGCCATCACTGTCCGCCTAAATGTGTTTTGAGATTTGCCTGTCAGAATTTTGGCCAATTCTTCCGCCCGCGCGTCCGCAGCTGAACGAGCTTGTGGTGGGCGACACGAGCGGCAAGTTGCACGTGTACAAGAACGACGACAGCAAAGCGTGGATCACCAGGAGCTGCGTGGGCATGGTCGGTCCAATCCAGTTGGTTCATTTTTCAATTTCCCATGGTAATAATCCCTCAACTGACAATTTGCCGCTGTCGGTCAGCTGACATGCGTCGCCGTGGGAGACGTGTGCAACAAAGGGAAGGTACGTCCGAGACCGCCGGCGTGAGCGTGTGTTTTGAACGCGTGCTAATGAAAGGTACCGGTTCAGAACTTTGTGGTGGCCGTGGGAGCGGAGGGCTGGTTCCACCTGTTCGACCTGAGCGCCGCCAAGGCCGACTCTGCGAGTCAACACGAAGGTTTCGCCCTGGACGAGCAGAAGCCGTTTTTCACGCAGCACATCCCGGCCAACACCAAAGTCATCCTCATCAGCGATATCGGTACTGGTTGATCGGCCTTGTTGCATTCGTTTGAAGCCATCTTGTGAATTGAAACGTTTTTCTCCATGACAGACGGCGACGGCCGCAGCGAGCTGGTGGTGGGCTACACCGACCGGGTGGTGCGAGCGTTCCGATGGGAAGAACCTTCGGACACTGCCGACTCGGGATGTGGTCAGCTGGTTCTGCTCAAGAAATGGCTGCTGGAAGGACAGGTTCCACCTTTTGTGTTCTTTAATCTTTGTATTCAGGGCTTTTAATGAAGTCATCTCAGTTTTCCTTCAGATGGAGAATTTTTATTGCTTGCTTCAAATATGGCAGTCTGATTTGAAGCTGATTTGAAGTCACCGCTTACAGGTTTAAATTGGGACTGCGTCTTTTGGGGCAGTTTTCCGTTAAACATAGGAGCTGTTTTCATATTCATATTTGGGCTATTTTCACATTCATATTTGGGCTATTTTCACATTCAATTTATTTATTTTTTGGCATTTTGGCCTGTTTTCAGGTCTACATTGAGCAGTTTTAAGATTGAAAACGGGAATGACTTACATTATATGTGGCATATTTGATATCTTTTAAATTCATCCCGCCATTATCCAAACCGCTTATCGTCACAAGGGTCGCGGGTGTGCTGGAGCCTATGCCAGCTGTCTTTTAAAATCTTTTAAAATTGAATTTGGAAAGCATTTGAACTCTTTAATTGACTTAACATAATATGGATTTTATTGAAAAAAAATGAATTAACCTAAAATAAATTTCAAAGACTATTTTTAAGGATATATGTCTGTACTGTATTGTATTGTATTGCTATAACGTATTTGACCAAGTGACAGTCACATAAATTGCTAGGAAGATGGTTTTGGTTTAAATGTTTTTTTTATTTATTTATCTTTTCAATAAAATATGGAATTAGTTTGTCGAACATCAGTAGTGACGCGCATACCAGTTGAGTAGCGAAGCACCAATGCAGAAAACAGCCATGAATGTATAAATATTGCTGTTTGCGTCGATGGGGAGAAGGAGCACCGCCTGGTGGACAAAAATGGTATTTCCCGTAGCATTCGTGGGACGCTGCCATTTTCATTTGATTAAAAAGAAGCGATGACAATTTTAAAATGAAAAGTTCGTTCAACACCAGTGGAAATTTTGACAAGATATTTTAATCTAGTTTTAGTCTTTTGACTAAATTTAAAGTTTTAGTCATAAATTAGTCATCTGACTGTATTTTAGTTTTAGTCTAATTTTAAGTCAACGAAAATAAAGGGCGATTTTAGTCGACTAAAGTGAATGTCACAAAATGTCGGTAGCGCGTCTTCATGCTACTTGTGTTTCAGGTGGACAGTCTATCGGTGAACCCGGGTCCCGAGGGCCTGCCGGAGCTCATGGTGTCCCAGCCCGGCTGTGGCTACGCCATCCTGCTCTGCTCCTGGACGCAGCAGGACTCGCCGGGCGAGGGCGACGGCCACGGCAGCGACAACGAGGATGCGAGCGCCGCGTCCGGCAGGTGCCAAAACCCGGCCGTGATCTCGCGTCACGTCAACAATAGAATTTGCTCACGTTTATTTCTTTCAAGTGAGGGGCCTTCGCGAGATGTCATTCTCCATCTGACCACCGGGCGGATCCACAACAAGAACGTTTCCACGCATCTCATTGGGAGCATCAGTAAAGGTGAGACTCATTTCATTGATTAATTTCACAACCGTCACTGAGCCCATTTTTTTATTTTATTTTATTTTTTTTTTTACATTAGTTAAAAAAAAAAATCCGTTCAGCTAAGTGAAATTGGTTGGGAATCAATAGATGATATTGATGATTAGCAGGCTGAACATTGATGTCATGTCGTTAACAGGCTCAAAGGAGGAGTCTTCCAAATGTGGCCTCTTTGCTCTCTGCACTTTGGATGGTAAGAGCATCAATAATTCATGACGAGTACGAGTGGGATTATGCGACCTCCCCCAAGGCTTCCAGTGTGCACTACATTCCAATTAGACATCAGGATTCAAATAGAACGAGAGCGCGACCTCTGCCAAGGCCAAAAAGTCCTCAATTGGATGCAATTGTACAATTCCTCTTGTGGAATTTCACTCTTTATGCAATGAGAGATATTAAAAGGCAAACGCGTCCAAAAATGACAAATAAGATGTGTGATTATGTGCTGCAGGGACGCTGAAGTTGATGGACAGCTCGGAGCAGCTGCTGTGGTCGGTGCAGGTGGACCATCAACTCTTCGCCCTGCAGAAGCTCGACGTCACGGTCCCTTTTTTTTTTTTTTCTTTTGTGGACTATTTCACGAATTTCTCACTCACTGAAAGAAAGAAAGCAAATGTCGTGTTTTGATTGTGGCAGAGGGACGGGCGCGAGGAGGTGGTGGCGTGCGCCTGGGACGGCCAGACGTACATCATCGACCACAACCGCGCCGTGGTGCGCTTCCAGTTTGACGAGAACGTCAACGCCTTCTGCGCTGGTGAGGAATGGCCTCCATTTTAATGTAACGAGTTACCGTTTTCACCTTTTCAATGGAATTTCCCATAAAGGAAATTCCCTTGTAAATTCTTTTTTTTATAATTTTTTCATAATTATTTTTTAATTGAATAAATTTTTCAAGACAGAGGTATCTACATGATTGATTCATTATCAAAAAGAATTATCGGTTAAGCTGATGAATCGTTGCACCTCTAGATTGTATTATATTTAAAACAGTAATTTGAATCCATAAAAGTAGATTTTTTTTAATGAACTTAGACTTTTGATTTTTTTTTGGTAATTAAAGAAATAAAACATTGATTAATTTTATCTTAACAAAATGCCATTTTGCAGTGCTCGTAAAAAAAAAGTATTTTAAAATATTCATTTTATTCCTGAAAGGATTTCATTTTCCAATTAACCAATTTAATAGATTTTTGAATGATCATTTTTTAAAAGTTATCCATCCATGGAACTGACTTGTCCCCACGAGCGTCTAACAAAGCAAAAACATGGCTTCCATTTTACCTTAAAAAATTCCTTTTACTAATTTTAACACTATTGCATTTATTATACTCATTTTAATCTCTGAATACAATATTATTTTTGAAACCATTTATGATTTTAATGTTTTTATTTGTAATTTTATCCCAACTATAAAAATGAAAACATAAACCACCTCATTCGGCCAACAGGTGGCAGCAGAGAGCCACACATTCTCAAGCCAATTACTTTGTGTGCAAACGAAATCAGTGTAAAGCCAATTAAATAAGAATGAACGAATTAAAAAGCAAAACAGTTGTTTTAATTGTCATTCTAGTACATTTTAAATATGATATTCAATAGTCATTTTTTTTTTTTTTTTTAACTCATTCACTACCATTGATGAATTTACTTGTCTTTTCACAGTCCAACCATTCAATCCCAGGAATTTATGAATATTTTTTTCAAATGATAGGCTAAAAGAGGGTCTGAAAATGTCTGGCAGTGAATGAGTTAATTACAAAATATACAAATTGATGAATCCAGGTTGTTTTTGCATGCGTGCGTGCAGGTCAGTACACGTGCAAGGAGGGCAAGAACAGCCCGTGTCTGGTGTACGTCAGCTTCAACCACAAGATCTTCGTGTACTGGAAGGTGCAGCTGGAGCGCATGGAGTCCACCAACCTGATGCGCGTGCTGGACCAGCGACCCGAGTTCAGACGGCAGCTTTCGGCGCTGGGGCTCGGTGAGTACGCGGGGGAGGAAAAAAAATAAACCGTCGCGGTGGCGTGATGGTGGATAAAGTTTATAAAAAAAATAAAAAAACTGGCATTTCAAAAGGGGTGTGTAGACTTTTTATATCTACTGATGTCGACGTTAGAGAAAAATCCTCATATCCAACGGCATGTCATGCCCTATGATGTCATGGCACGATACCGTTTGGTGAGTTATGGCGCAATTCTGCGATGGCAATATCATAAATTATAGAGGGCATCTCAAGTTACCGGGTAAGTCCCGCCCCCTCGTTCCTAGCGCCCCCTGCTGCCTTAAGAGCGCCGCGCCGCAAGCTCGGCCCTTAAGAGGTCTTTGTTTGTCGCCCCTACTCTCCGCAGGTGGCTCGGACCCGGCGGCCGTCAGATCGCTGCTGTCGGACGTTCTCTACAAGGACGCGCACTGATCTTCATCTTTAGTCTTGTCCGTGCTAATAAACACTTGGCAACACGCCTCCTCCTCCTCCTCCTCCTCCTCTTCATCTTAAAAAGCCGCCGCCAATCAAATGTGACAGGCCGGTGGGAGCGCTTCAGTCACTTGGCGCCGCCTCCCTTTTTTTCCCTCCTGTCAATCTTCTTCTCCTCCAGGACGTTTCATAAGCTCCCTCATGCTCCTCACGCACGGCGACAAAATAACAGCGCTCGTCACGCGCCGACTCGAGCGCCGATGTCACGACACGGCGCCCGTTAAACGCCACGGCCGGGACCTGACAGTCGATTGATTTGGTCGTTCAGTCGGCGTCAAGAATACAAATCAAAGGGCGTAGCAAGACGATCCTTGCTGGCTTTGGAAGGCGTTTGCCCGGTGAGCTCGTTACGTAAACCTGATCCGATCGGCGGTGACAGGCAGCTGCGCCTCCCGCCTCGGGAACTTCATCACATGACACCTCAGCCCACAAAAACAAGACTATCATTTGACTGTTGTCGGCGAAAAAATGAGCATTCTTAGCTTTGTCAAGGCAGACCTTTTTGCGGTTTTGCTTTATGTAAACACCCCAAAATCATTTGAGGGAGTATTGCACGAGTTTGAAAAATGAGCACTGCAAACGATCAATCGTTTCATTAAAAAAATGAACGCAGAGAATATTACAGGAATCTTGATTAATGATGATTTCATCACCCAATATTAGCCCTTTTAAACATATTTTTTCGGCTTTCCACATTTAACATATGGCAACATAAGACATTCGAGAGAGCGTGTATTCGTTGCCTGGCTGGCTCACAGGTCTCACTCGCTCTCGGCGGAGCGTTACATAAGCCCCGCTTACAGACGAGCCGATCAATATTCGCTTCCCTGCGGAGAGACGAGCTCAGCTACGCTAGCTGCAAAAGTATTGGGTCGCCGACGGGAAGAACGTTCCACTTATATCATTTTGTGTGTGTATATGTGTGCGGTTTAGAGGCGAAAGCGATATCTTTTTTTTTTTTTTTTTTTTTTTTGCGTGCGCACAGGTGTCACCGCTAGCTCGCTAACAGGATGTGGCAAGGCGAGAGGGAGCAAGCGAGGCGGCTGATTGAAGCGGGGATTTTCTCTCGCACGCCTACTCGTACTTCCGTCGTCGCCTTCTTGTTGTGCTCGGCTTATCGCCGGCGTGAAAAAACTAAAGATATTTGCCCAATTCGAAGAGGAGAGACTTAACTAGCAAGGGGGTATTAAGGACAAGAAGCCCAGTGCTGGCTCATTTCGGACACTTCTTCGGTTTAATTAAAGCCAGTAGATAAAAGTTGAGTTTCTCTTTTTTTTATGGTTAGACATCAAACTTCACCATCCTGCTCAGCCCACATGCAATGACTCACACTACTCAGTCTAGTATGCGAGTTGCCAATTTGGAAAAAAATCTTCCAGACAAGCTCTACTTTGAAGGAGCATGGGCATGGCTTGATGAGGCTTTTTTTGTGAGTCTACTCATCATGACAAACATGGCTACCAAATTTATGATGCTAAGTCAAACCGGTTTCAGGGGCTGGATTTTCTTTGAAATCGACGAACAAGGATCTGTGAGGATCCTAAAATGGAGGCTTAAAAGCAAAATGGCAGACATCCTGTGTCTTTGCGCCAATTGCTTTTTTTGAGGGTCTACTCATTATCGATCTGCCTACCAATTTTTGTTTCGCCAAGTCAAATTGTTTACCGCCTCCAAAATGGCTGCTTGAAAGCAAAATGGCAGACATCCTGTGTCTTTGCGCCAATTGCTTTTTTGTGGGTCTACTCATTATTGATCTGCCTACCAATTTTTGTGTCGCTAAGTCAAATTGTCTTATCGCCTCCAAAATGGCTGCTTAAAAGCAAAATGGCAGACTTTGTGCGTATTTTTGGGCATGGCCTCTTGAGACTTTTTTGTGGGTCTTCTCATTATCAATATGCCTACCAATATTTGTGTCGCCAAGTCAAATTGTCTTCATGCGCTGATTTTTTTTTTCCCCCCCAAAAAAATCCAAAATGCAAGATCCCTAGAAATCACCTCCAAAATGGCTGCTTAAAAGCAAAATGGCAGACTTTGTGTGTATTTTTGGCATGGCCTCTTGAGACTTTTTTGTGCGTCTACTCATTATCGATCTGCCTACCAATTTTTGTGTCGCTAAGTCAAATTGTCTTATCGCCTCCAAAATGGCTGCTTAAAAGCAAAATGGCAGACTTTGGGCGTATTTTTGGGCATGGCCTCTTGAGACTTTTTTGTGGGTCTTCTCATTATCAATATGCCTACCAATATTTGTGTCGCCAAGTCAAATTGTCTTCATGCGCTGATTTTTTTTTTCCCCCCCTAAAAAATCCAAAACGCAAGATCCCTAGAAATCACCTCCAAAATGGCTGCTTAAAAGCAAAATGGCAGACTTTGTGTGTATTTTTGGCATGGCCTCTTGAGACTTTTTTGTGCGTCTACTCATTATCGATCTGCCTACCAATTTTTGTGTCGCTAAGTCAAATTGTCTTATCGCCTCCAAAATGGCTGCTTAAAAGCAAAATGGCAGACTTTGTGCATATTTTTGGGCATGGCATCTTGAGACTTTTTTGTGGGTCTACTCATTATCGAGCTACCTACCAATTTTTGTGTCGCTAAGTCAAATTGACTTTGTGCGCTGATTTTTTTTTTTTTTTTTTTTTTTTCCCCAAAAAAAATCCAAAACAAAAGATGCATAGAAATCACCTCCAAAACGGCTGCTTAAAAGCAAAATGGCAGACTTTGTGTGTATTTTTGGGCCCGGCCTCTTGGCTTTTTTTGGTGGGTCTAGTCATGAATTCCACCTGTCTCCCATATTTCACATTGCCAAGTTTAACAGGCTTCGGCAGCTGAATTTTCTAAACATTCTGGCAGGGGCTAGTATGGGAAAACCCTCAAAAACTGAATTGTTTGTCCTAAATCAAGCAATTTGAAGAGGATTAGTAATGCTCATTTGTGCGAGCTGCCTCAAGTGTTTAAGAGCCTCTCATGTCGCAAAATGAGGTAACCACAATTTGTTTTGCTTCCTCGGTCATGAGTCCTTATTTCGTCGCACATTCTGAGCTTTTTTTTTTTTGCCGTTCAAGGGAGTGTGAGAGGTAACCTTTGCCAAGCCACCAGCTGTCTGCTTGGGCGCAGATAAGATGACATATTTAACATGTGTGCCCTTTAAAAGGGAAAAAGACGCACAGAGCTAGCCAGAATACATATCTTTTATTTGTCAGCCAGAGAAAATACTGTTATACAGAAGACGAGCAAGGAGAAACACCAAAAATAAACTTCTGTCGTATCGTAACGGCACTGGTTGACGGAGCGTGAAAGGCGGAACGTAAAACAAAAACAAAAACAAAAAACAAGCAGCTGCGCCGATTATCTGCCAACCACAGATGTGCAACAATTATCTGCCAGAAAAACGAGTGGCTGTCGACGAAGTGCGTCATTTGGACATCTCAGCCTTGTTCAGTTCAACACCTGAATTGTGGCGTAGTACCTGGAATGACCAGTGAGAGGCAGCGTGGTGCCAGAGGGCATCGGTAAAATACAAACTAGTGAAGAAGCTAAGATAGCTGTTAGCTTATCTGGTAACTACATTTAGGTAGCCATATTATAGAAGAGTTTCCTTTTTTTTCACTAAATGAAAATTCACTTTGCCGCAATTTTCAAATTTGGTGGGTTTTTTTTTTATTTGGTGGGGATTTTTTTTAAATTCTAGTTTATTTACATGATTTTTTTATGTATCCGTACATCTGTGATTTGCAGGATCCTAACGTGCTAATTTAGTTTTTTCTTAAATATAAAACGATAAAGGCAGGTGGCACTCTATTTCCGACAGGCAAACGTCGAGAGGTCTCAAAAGGTGCTAAAATGCACAAAATGATCCCAAAAAGTTGCAAAGCTTGTGAAGATGTGACAAAGGCGGGGTAGGAAGGCAGCTTGTTTGGCAGCTTGTTTGTACCCGCTCGGCTTTTTTTTCTTTTTTTTTTTTTTTCTCTGTGTGAGCGGGAAAAAAACACACACACTCCCGGCCGGGGTTCACGCCATCAGACGAGTACACAAACATGCATGCGGAATGCCACGACGCCACGCACATGGAATGTTTTCATATTTCCGAGTGTGACCCGGATATAAATGTGTGACAGGCTATTTTTAGCAGGCGGAATTGCTAAAGCCAGCCGCACACCAAGTGTGATAACCCATGGTTAATTGAATTGTTGCAATGAATAAGAATTTGTACAATGTTGACTCGTTTGAAAATTTCAGAATGTTGGAAAACTTGTCATGTCATTATTGATTTGGGAAGTTTTCAAGGAAAATATGGAATTGCTTTGCAAAAACTGGAAAATGTTGGGACTGAGCAACACATTTGGGAATTTTAAAAGAAATTTGGGAATGTGATAATATAGTTATGGATATTCCTGAATGAGTTGGATGTGGAAGGATTAGGTCCATTTGTAAAATGCCTCCGTTAATTTGGAAATGTTAACATGCAAAATGTGAATTAATAAAAAATGCGAGGACATTAAAAGTACGAGCCCGAATTCTCTTGATTTATATCAATGATAAATATGGAAGGATGAGATCGCTAAGTGCGCGGCTGGCTTATAGCTCAGCCGCTAATCGCTATTTCAAATTCTTCTGTCCTTGTGTGTCGTGGAGGTAGAGGGAGGACGAAACGCTTGAACTCTTGGTGAGCGCAGCCGCTTCCCGCATGAGCGTGTGCACACGCTAAAGTGGCAGTCGTTAGCTTAGCATAGCCTACTGCTACTGAAATGTTGAATTGTTGAATTGACAGGAAGCTCAGCTGATTAACATTTTTACTCACTGGGAGTATGTTTTCCTGGTCTTATGCTAAGCTAGACTAGGCTAAGCTAACAGTTGATATTTAGCTTCGCGTCAACATTTAGACAAGGACAAAACCCAATTTGAATTGTTATCTTGAACAAGTGATTCGTGTACCTTTTATACCTCAAATCATTTGACAGAAAAGCGCCAGTTAACACACATGGGCTCAACCAACGAGGCTAATTTCTTCGGCGGCTAACGCTCATCCGGGCTCTGATGGCGTGAAACGCTTGCGGTCCGAGGGCCCGAGTGGTTCCCAAACCACCGCGATGACGACCGAGATGCGAGCGCGGCAGCAGGGGGGCGCTCACACCTCTGCACTGTCGGGTTTTTCGTCACTCAGGAAGGGAAGCTCCTCAGCGCCCCCTAGCTTCAAGACCCGGCGGTTCAGGTCCAGGCAGCACTGCAAAAGGCAAGTATGAGCATATTTCATCTGTATCGTCCTCTTTTTCTGTTTATTTGTATTTGTTGAAGCGTAATCTTACTTTGAGTTGGAGCAGAGTGTGAAGGCCGAGGCTCAGCTCGCACGTCTCGTCCTCTGAGAGGTAAAACATGCACAGGGGTTTGAAGATCTTCAACAAAAGTGTATGTTTTGGAATGTTTTTATTGTCGGTACCTTGGACCAAAGCAGAGCACTGGATCGTCCTTGAGCCCAGCTGAAGATTGAGGCCGCTCACCGAGCCGCTTCGGTCCCGGCTGGTCGCCGAGAGGCTGTGGAAACGCGAAAACGTCATCACAAAGGTCGAAGTGGATCACAACTACAACAGGTAAAAAAACACTGTAACGAAGAACATATACATAACTTAAACATATTCGTAAAGTGTTATTAAATAAAGTATTACTATAAGATTATTATTACAAAATGTATACGTTCTGATTAAATGATAATAGTAGTAATGATGAATTATGAAAAAATCTGTTCGGCAAACTCTTTGGTGCGCAATTGCTGCCACCTTCAGGCCTGGAGTGGAACAGGATCTCTCTTTTTTAATTTAATTTATTCATTTATTTTTTAACTCATTCACTGCCTTTGACGAATTTACTCGTCTTTTCACAGTCCAGCCATTCAATCATAGAAACTTATTTATATTTTTTTCACATTTTTTTCAGACATTAGGGTAATAGAGCGTCTGACAATGTCTGGCAATGAATGTTTTTTTATGATGCCTTTTCTTTTTCTTAGTGCTTCTATCGTGTCATAGTGATGTGTTTGAATGCGTATCACTGTAGTATGAAGCTTCATGTTTAAATTGGACCTTTACAGCCACATGAAGTGATTAGTTGAAGACGAAATAAGACGCTTGTGCGTTGATGTTCTTACCCGAGCCTTTGGCAGCAAGGTGCAGAGATGTGGTTGTGTACGCTGTTGGTGTTTACAGAAACCTTCACTTCACTCTCACAGCACTGTAGGGAGGGCAGAAAATGCAGTATGTTATTGTCAAAACGCAAAATGGATGCCACCTTTGTGCTGACTTGTAAAACTTTGACATCAAAAATAAATTGCTGGTTAATTATCCATAATGAATGGAGTTAAACATGAAGCCATGATTGACTCTTCATTCATGCGTCATCAAATATTAACAAGGCCCATTAGGTCAGAGGTCACCCACTCAGTAGCTTTAATTCTTATTATTTCATAGCAAATAAATCACCTTTTTAGGGCTTTAACAAAGTCGGAAAATCTTGGGCCCCCAGAGCACAGTTTGTCGTCCATCTTGGTTTGAAGGTGTTGTTTTTCTGGCATTTTTTTAAAATAAATCAATAGTTGGTCCACTCAAGCCCCTCGAGTTATTTTTCCCTTGGAAAAAAGGTGAGCTTTTTTTTTTTCTCCATTGTTTTGAAGTGCTCAAGCTGAGCCTACTTCCTTTTGTCCACAGAAGCAGAGTAGCTTATCAGCAACACCACAAACGCTTTTTTTGTTTTGTCTCGGTGCTAAAATCTCTCACTCGTTTCTCGCTGTGAAGTTTAAAAATAGATGCCGGATAAGTAAGCATGCAGCTAGAGCACTTAGCAATGGTGCGCGTTAGCAAAGTGCAAAGAAAACTGCTGAATATTGCAGAAAGGTTGCACAAATATTTCATTTGGGTGATCAAAGTGATATTGTATAGATTATTTTTGGATGGATTTTTATCATTTGGGCCCAAGCACAGATCCTGAAAATTCAGCCCCCAAAACCAGTTTCACTTAGGAACCCAGAATTTGGTAGGCTTGACTATCTTTAGTAGGCCCACAAAAAAAGTCTCAAGAAGCCATGACCAGAAAGACATACTAAGCCTGCCATTTTCTTTTGAAGTGGTCATTTTTGTTGTAATTTCCAGGAATCCTTCCAAGACAGAAGACCAGGATTTACTTTTTTAATTCAGCCCTCAAAACCAGTTTCACTTAGGAACATGAAATTTGGTAGGCATGTCAATCTTGAGTAGACTCACAAAAAAGCTTCAAGAAGCCCTGATGAAGCAGCCATTTTAGGGGTCCTTTCCAGGCAGTCTCTGTCCTTAATATTGTTTGAAAAATTCAGCCCATATCCAGTTTCACATAGCACTTTGAAATTTGGTAGGTGTGTCTATCATGAGTAAACCCACAAAAAAAAAAAAAGAAAGTCAGGAAGTCATGCCAGAAACCGACACAGGTAGTCAGCCATTCTAGGGATGTTTTGATAATATCTGTGGGTCCTTTCAGTGATGGATATTCCAAGTCAGAGTGACACCAAAGCTAACTTTTACTTATTAATTTAAAAAAAATCAGTGCTGCTTTTTGATTTGGATACCTTGCAGTGAACGAGCAGAGCCGCGAGGCGTGTCGGTTCGGAAGCCCCCGCGTCGCCACTGTCGTCGTCGTCCGATTGTAGACTCTTGTCGCTCTCCTCGGCCGAGGAGTCGTCGGCGCTGTCGTCCTGGCCGTCCGCCGGCCCATCCTTACCGCCGTTGTCGGCCAGCGGCGAGCGGACGTGGCCGGCGGGTTCCCTGGCCTCGCCCCGCAGCCGCGTGATGTTGCCCTCCAGGAGGCGGCGCTGCACGATGCTGTGCGGTTGCTATGGAAATGCGACAGCGTATCAGTGTGATGCTGTCATGGATGTAATGAAGTCTTCTCATGTCTGGCCGTGTCTCTTATTGCCTTTCAGCGTCCATCTGGGAAGAAGCTCAGCTCCACGCCGTCGTTACACCAGGGAGTCGCATTTGGCAGCCGTGTGCCGGTAAGATTTAGAGAGAGTACATTGTCTGCTTGGCTGAGCACCAGAAAGCCAAAAGGCTCTCTTCATCACTTCATTTTGACTCCTTTACTCTCCACATTTGAGGTCATTGTCAAATCCTTTAATCATTTTTTTTCCCGCCCGGTCAAATCGAATTGGCTACTTAAGCTAATCGCTAACTAACTGGCCTAAACAAACCGGAACCAGTAGCATCTGGCAAATGCGCCAGCTAGTTCCAGACTGCCACCTGCTAATTGCTTGCTTACTAGACACTTCTCAGAATAACAAAAATAATTCATGCTAACTTGCGTTTATATAGCGCCTTTCAAGCGGCCCAAGTGCGCCTCATAGAATGTAAATAGTCACTGCTCTCTGGTCAAAACGTTATTGGAGAACCAGCTAACAACCCACGAGCAACTGGTTAACCGCTAAGTACTCGTTAGTACTCTGGATAAGAAGTAGTAAAGTAAATGATAAAACTGTACTTGAAATGTCCTATGAACACAGTGTTCTGTTAGTGTGTTTCGAGGCTAATCGGCGTGGCAGCTAATTACTGATTTGCATCAGCTTTCAGACGTGTGGTCTTTGGAACAACCTCTTTGGGACTCCCCGTGGCACCGAGCAGGAGGCTCCCGATGGCGGCCTTACATCTGCCGCCTACCGATTGCTATTAAATGAATACCGCACATTTTTCACCGTTGTGCATTGTACCTAATAAAGTGGCGACACTACGGACCCGCCTGCTAGCCGCTTGCTTCCTAACGTGATTTGTGCCAGGGGTGCAGCCCCCGCCCCCGGAGCACAACCAGACGACGATGGAGCTCCAGATTCAATTGTGTTCATAAATTGAATTTATCCCAACGGTCTGCTTCCCTGCACAGAGGAAACACCTCAAAAGAAAATATGACCAGTCGCGAGCTGCTATTTATCTTTTAGCGAGTGAATGGTTGCTATTAGCCGCTAACCAGTCGATTGATTGATCAGTCATTAGTTATTACTGAACGCGACCTTTGACTACTTGCCAGCTGCTCGGCTGGTGAGCAGTTCGCTTTTGACAAGTCTTTGCTAATATTACACTTACAGTAGCTGTGACTGGTTGTTAGCTTGTAGCTAGCTGTCGGGGTAGTTATTTGTTGGCTTTTGACAAATTGGTAACCGATTGCAATGCATTGAATACTTAGCGGTTAACCTTCGACAAGTGGATAGCCGTTATTTAGCTATTGACAAGGAGGTAGCTGATACTGCACTTAGCTGTTGACTAGCCTGTTGCTAACTGTTGACTAGTTTGTGGTTGATAGCAGTTGTTTAGCTATTGACTTAGTTGTTTGCTGATGCTGTACTTAAATGTTGACAAGTTGTTAGCTTGTATCTTGCTGTCGGCTCGTTTTGTACTTCACCGTTGTTGGGGTTGTTTAAGTCGACTATTTTTAGCCGCCCGTCTTCCCACACAACACACACATGCACTGATGCTTAACACAGCTAATTGTCTTGTGGCTAATAATAATAATAACAATGCAGGGTACATTTAAGCTGTCTTTATTTTGGGGGAACAAGGTTTCCTGTGAGTGTGCTTGACTTTGAAGTGCTGTTCTTTTCTGCTGCTGCCTGATAGGGGGGGGGAAAAACTCACATTTGGAGAGGAATATAAAACACCTGCTGCAGGATTAAGTCAACTCTGCACCATCTGCCCGCGCGCAGCACATCTTCTGGCCACAACGTTCCCTTCAATTCAGCAGGTTGCCCTGTAAGTAGCCATTGCCACCCGTTCTGTAAAATACGTAATGGTTCCCTGTTTGGCCATTAAATGTAGAGTGCCCTATTCAACTCACCACTGAGTCGGGTGCTGCCCAGAGCGAAGCTATAGTTGCCGTCTGATTTTGTAGAGCAGGGTTGAGTGACAATATTCCAGTTTCGCTCGTAGTTGTATTTTAAACGTTTTAGTTTCTGTGTGCATGTATCCGAACCGAGGGGATAAATTGCCAGAGATGGTGGTGGCGGTCCCTTATTTTCATTTCTTACAACCTGTAAAGCTTGTTGCTAGGCAGAATTTGTGGAGCAAAAACACATCGACTAGTGCCTACATTTTCTACAGCGCTTCATTTATGTGGCTGGTTGAAATCGAGTCTAGCCCAGATGACTAGGCGAACGGGGACCGGGGTATATCCTGGATTGGTCACTGGACTCAGATGTTGACTTCCCAAACACACAATTCCCACGCGTCTGTGCTTTTTTCTTTTCATTTAATGCACACATGATTGCATAATGAAGGAGCACAGGTCCTCCGTGACCCAGTCTCAAGACGACGTTTACTTTGCTTTAGAATGTGGCCTTTTTCTTTTTTTTTTTTTTATACATGCTCGCTGATGCTATCTGCTCAGCACCTCAGGCGAAAGAGCACAAAAACAAAGGTTGCGTAACCAACACTGCTGAATTACACATCAGAGTGGAAACGCCGGCGGTGGATTGTTGATGCCTTTCTCAAGTAATTGTGAGTGTAGGATGCTATTTAGCTGCCAACTATGACGTGAATATTTATGTATTCATATAGAGTGCTTCCGGAAAGTATTAACAATGCTTCACTTTTTCCACATTTTAAAGGCTTATTTTAAAATCAAATAAATGTGTGGTTGTTGTTTTTTTTTTTGTTAATTGGTAGCTAAAAACAAGCTGCCAACGAGCAAATAGGGTCTATTACCCAGTGAACCATGACAAACTTGTAAATACTAGCTAGTCTTTTGTCAAAAGCTACACATCAGCTAACAACCAACTTGCAACTGCTAATTAATCGTTAACATCTGGCAAATAGCTTTTAGCTAATCCCTGATAGCCAACTCCTCGCTGGTGATTAGCTCAACTAAACTAGCAGCTAAGTAGCGGCTATCCACTTGTCAAAAGCTAACTGCTAGCTCGTCGACAGCAAGCTACAGGCTCAACAGCTAACTTTTAGCTCATTGGCATCATGTTTGTTTTTCGTGGTTTTGCCGATCAGGAATTGACCCTTCTATGTTCACCAATCAACACGCTGCACACTGTCCAGATCCGTGTCTTTAAACACCCTACTTAGCATGCTATTTTGCTACGTTTCATCCAGAGGGAAAATGCTAAAAATGTGAACAAGATGAAAGAAATAGATGCGATAGATGTAAGCTTGCACACATCCTTATGAATAATTGGAATCCTTGCAGAACCTTCTTTCTTGTCATTTAATGAGTTTTTCAAGTGGCTAAATAGCGACCCAGGCTCTCGTCTGATGGACAATTTCCACTCCCGCCGCCTCAAGTCGTCAACGCCACGCTTGACGGATTGTATTTTTTTCCCCCATCAGCGCCGAGACGAGTGTCATTCCAGATAATTGGTTTTATCATGAGAGGCAGACCGGGTGCCTGATCTAGCGGTTGGAGCGCGGACAGCTAATGAATGACTAGCGTGTTAAGCTCCTCAAAGCTAATCAAGTTTTAGCCATTCAAAGCCAGATTCATGGTATTTTAAATTTCCTTTCCCAGTGACTTAATTTCCTTTTTATTGGGTTTACACCCCACACAGAAAAAATAACCTCTTCAATTCTGTTAGGCTTAGCTAGAAAGATTTGGAAAATAGATCATGCTAATGCGCTGCACTATTTCGTTTTTATGATATTTGTAATGAAAAGGTTGATGAAAATGTAACGCAGCAATGTGGTTAAATGGTAGTGGGGGGGGGCGTCCTTTTTTAGTGACTGGTATTTTTTCTATTTATTGGTTATGTGCTCCACAATTCCAGCTAGCAACAAGACATGCAGGAAAATAATCCCAGCTATTCCGTTAGCTTTTAGCCAGCCATCGTTGTACATACATCTGGAAGTTTTAAAATGAATCACATTGATTATTTTTCATCTGTTTGTCACCCAGCAAGAGCATGCCTAAATAGAGGATGTTAATACACTAAGGAATTTTTAAAGACATTTTCAAACAAAAAGGTGATGAAATTATAGTTTGCCAACTTTACCATTTCTACAACTACATGTTAGCTTCCAGTGCTACCTCCAAGGTTAGTTTGAACGTTAGAATTAATGAACGCTAGCTTCCAATGTTACTAACATTTGCTTTCAATATCAACAACAATGTTACATCTAACGCTAGCTTCAGCCATGCCTCTAAGTTAAGCTATCACAGTTAGCTTCCCAGGTGACCTCCAGCATTAGCTTCTGAAGTTAACTCTACTGTCAGAGCTTAGCTTCTGACATTAGCTCCAACTTACACTTCCAGCCAACAGTGCCTCCAGAGTTGGATTTTGAAGTTAGCTTGTTAGGTTCGACCTTACCTCTAACATTAGCTTGAAATGTTACCTCCAACATTAGATTTTGATGTTAGCTTTCAGGGTAACCTCTAATGTCAGAGTTAAAGAAAACTGAAGTTAGCTTCTGACAATAGCTCAAACATTAGCTTCAACATTAGCTTCCAACCAATGATGCCTCCAATATTAGCTTCCGATTTTAACTTCCAGTGTTAATCTTCAATGTTAACATTTGAAGTTAGTGTCCAACATTACCATAAATGTTGGAGCTAAGTAAAACTGATTCCTGCAACGTTAGATTCTATTTATCTTCCTATGTTAGCTTCAACGTCACCACCAATATTCTCTTCCAAAATTAGCTTACAACATTGGCGCTAAGAAAGACCAATGTTAGCACCAGACCTTGGCCCCAACATTAGCTTTAAAATTAGCTTCCAATTTGAGTTTAGCATCCAATCCACAAGGAGCGTCACCTGACTGCCATTTACTGCCAGGCTGGCCGGCTATCAGCAGGTGGACTTTTAATTACCATCATGAGTTATTGTTAGGCATCCTTGGGTCCCTTGAAAGGCGCTATATACATTTATGCTAGTAGTAGTGACATTAGTGTTGGTTTAAGTATGATAAGTGAGGTTTTCCATGACTGGAAAATTGACTGTGAGGTTTTCCATTGACTGCTACTTGCTGCTCTTAAACAACCATGTAGAGGCACCAGTGACATGTAAAGTAGTTCAATATTGATGTCCTTCAGGGTGTGCTCACTTACCAGGTCTTTAGACGTCCCCAGTCTCTTGAGACCGTCCAGGGGCAGCAGGTCAGCCGAGTCCTTGTGTGTGAACTGAGTGGCCTGCTTGAGACGACGCTGCTGGTGCAGGATGGCTTTATCTCGGATGGCCAGCTCACCTTTTTTGGCCTCACTCATGGTCTTAAAAATTGGAATCCACCCTCCAACCCCGAAAAAAGACAACAGAGATGTAGGAATGTGGATCTTCAAGGAGAACAGTGTTGATTTCTTGTGTTTCTCCTGGATGATGGTCTGGTTTGGTCGAGCATCCTCCTGCGTGTTTTCCCGTCTATGCTTCCTTCCGAGTGGATTCTCCTCCCTCGCTCGCTTGCTTTCTCTCTTCCCTCGACCCTCCTCCCCCTCCCTCCCCTTGTCAGACCCCGATGAAGAGCGAACGTTTGCTCACTTGTATCTGGCGTCCTGGTGGATGCTTGCTGGATGCTTGGTGAATAGCCCCTGCGCTTCCGCTCTGGCGGTATGACCCCACACAGCCTGAGCCGATCAATCGTGCAGCAACGATTGTTTCCAACATGTCACACTGGGTCCCTTTCACACCAGTAAACACAGAATGAAATGTCTGTGTTAACACGAGGATTTGGTCTTTAGTAATGACATCAATCTGGTGCGGAATTTGAACAGGAATTCTTGTCATTGTGAAGGTTAAATTGTTTTGGATTTCTTAGTGGTGTTTGGCGCCCTCTGTGGGCAGTTTGTCTGCATTTCTCTCGTCAAATTAATCTGTGCTGACACTGAGCTGCATTTTGAATAATGACATCAGTCTGGTTGGATTGTAAACAGAAGTCGTTGAGTGCTCATGAAGGTGAATTTAGGTCGATTTTTGGTTTGTCACCCTCTGTTGGTCACCTTCCTGCACTGTAGGTATTTGGTCATTGTCCAATTTGTCTCAAAATACATTTTCTATTATTTATATCAGTTTGGATAGATTTTTACGGAAGCCGATTTCTGTTCGTTTAAAAATAGTGACGGGAAGCCCGTTATTTTTATTTACATTTGTTTGCTTTACTCCAGTAGTTGGAAGCCTTTTTCTGCCAGTATTTGTATTTTTCTAACAAGTGGAAACGGGCTTCCCACTCCTAAATTTTTTTTTTTTACTGACAGAAACTGGATTGCACAGATTTTTAGATGCAGTTCTGGTGTCTCTGTGAACGTGATTTAGGTTGGATTTCTGGATGGTATCTGTCGCCCTCTGTTGGCCACTTGTCCACTACACGCTTTTCTATCCATCCGAAGCTTATTTTTCGATCCAACTTAACAACTTCATTCTATTCATATAATATCTTAGGTGCATATAGTGCCTTATATGAGAATGTTGGGAGTGCCATTTAAATGGAAAAATCTGGTTGACTTGACAACGAACAGAGCCCTGAACATCAACTTTATTGTCTCATGAAAGTGTCAAACAAGCTTAAATCAGACATTTAAAGCATTCACCCCCAAATGTTTCATGTATTCACTTATTTGGGAGTGAAAAGCACCTTTATTCAAACAACAAATAAGTCTGCTTTTAGCAACAAAAACAGCAGTATGGTCATTTAGTGCTTTTTTTATTGGGAGGATTAAGTTGGTAATGGAAAAGGCACGTGTGCAATTGAATGTCACGCAATTTCAACTTTTTTTTTTTTTCCATCATGGGAATGCTTTTTAAGGTTCGTAGTGAATATTTATAGCATTGCAACAATAACAACCATTTTGACTTTAACTATTGGGTGTTTTTGGACCGCTAACATGATTTTCAACATCAACGTATGCTAGCAAAGTTCCCAGCGCTTTGCTCATAGCCCGCCCCCTGTTGGTCTGGAGTGTGAAATACAAAGTGCAAGTCGGCTCAATTTGGCCTCAATTTTGTAGGAGGTGTGTTTAAAACAAGCAACTCCGCAGTCTTGTCTCCGAGGTTCCATCAGAGCACGTTGGGGAGGTAAAGCGAGCAGAGCAGCATGTTCTGTCCGAACGCCCGCAGGCGGCGGAAGCCTTCCCAGGCGTCGTTGAAAATGTTATACTTGAGGAAGACGCGGTGCTCCATGCTGGTGGACAGCCCGACGTCGCGGCTCATGATGTAGATGCCGTCGTTGTGCAGCGCGCACGTCAGGTTGAGGCCCGACTTGGACGTGTTCTCCTTGAGCTGCAGCCACTCGCCGGTGGTGACGTTGTACGACTGCACGGTCAGCACGTCCTCCGTCTCGCTGGGCCAGCGCCGGGCGTTCTCCAGTTTGTGCGTGTAGCCGCCCACCAGGTAGATGGTGTCCTCCACCGACAGCATCTGCTGCTTGCGCACGTGCACCGCGCACGGGCGGAACGCCGTCCACGTGTCGGCCACGGGGCAGTAGCGCAGGAGGTTGGTGTTCCGCACTGCTGGGAGACACAAACGTCACCGCCAAATCCGAGTTGTTGGCCCATCCCAACGTGATTTTAAACTCTGATGATGTCAGAATTTCTCAATTTAGATATTGCAACCTAGCGCAAGAAATAAGCGAAGTAGCTTGATTGGGTGGAAACGGGACTTTTGCGGTTTCAGCCCTTGTGCCCACCTCTGGTCGTGTATCCCCCCATGACGTAGATCATTCCCTGGCACTCGCAGGCTGAGAACTCAGCCAGCGGGTCAGGCATGGACGACACGCTGGTCCAGAAGTCGTTCTCCGGGCTGTAGCACTCCACCGTGCCCAGACTCTGGCCCCCCACGGCGTACAGCTTCCCTTGCACGGCCAGAAGCTTGAAGTTGGATCTGGAAAACAGCAAAAGTAGTCAGTTCCACTTTGTCAGGTGTCAAAAGTGAAAGCACAGATTAGTATTGTGACAGGCTGTACTTGTGTGTTTATAGTGCCGACAACTTTTTACTTTTCGCCCCTGCATTTAAAAACAAAGCAGTGCCGTTTACTTTTTTTTTTTAACCTCAAGATGTAAGTAGAGAATTGTGGCTAATGTGTGGTCTTTTCATTCATTTGTACTTTTGAACTGAAGTACATTTCTGAGTCAGTACCTTTTAATCAGTACTTCTACTTAACCCAAGACACTCATCACCTTTCCTCATTAAAATGCCATTAATCCATTCCAACCTCACCCCCCCCCAAAAAAAAATTGTGAGGTGTTTCACAATTTTAAAAATATAGCACTCTAATATTGTACAACAGAAATGTAAGTTGTTTATTCCATGTTTTGCTTCAATTCAACGGACATTGTGCTTCTCGGGGTAGTATAAGGTGGTCACAGCTTCTCCGTAAGCTACAGTAAAACTAGCTGTTCTTCACAGAGGATAAATAATATATGCATGTGAGCATTGCTATATTATCTGTCCACCTATTGCTCCATTTTTGTGTTTGAATAGCCGTTGCTTAAAGGGTTATAACGCTGTGACACTGACGCTATTTGTTATCCTGTCTATAGCGTTTTGCATTTTTTGTTAGCATTAAGCTTAACACACTTATCTATGGCAAAGCTATGTGGTTGTTTTAAATACACAGGTTTTTTTCATGTTTAGTTTGACGGAGCTTGTAGGCTCTTTTTAAAGGAATGGTTCGACTGTCTGCCAAAACCGCTTCATGATTGTTGACGATACCTCTTCTGGTTGAGTGGCGCCACCTGCGTCCACTCATTCCTGCAGGGGTTGTAGCAGTGCGCGGCCGAGATCTCGTGGCTGCTGGCTCGGTAGCCTCCGACGACGAAGAGGTAGTTGTCCAGCACGGCCGAACCGTAGCCTCTCACGTTGATCATGTCCGCCGGCAGGTTGTTGGCCAGGGGCTTCCAGCGCTGTTCGGCTTCGCCGTACCTCAGCATGGACCAAGGTTCGTCCTGGTCCGGCACGTCCAGGCACAGGCTGCTGAAGTCCCCCATGGCCACCAGGGTGTCGGCGCCCCTCATCCGCATCTCCCTTGCTTGCTCCCTGACGGCGGGTGGCAGGCTGCAGAACTCGGGTCGCCTCATCATGGGGTGGTAGTAGCAGCTCATGAATTTGAGGCAGGCGCCGCGCAGCTCGTGGGTTCCGTAGACTTTAGAGAGGCTGTAGAGCTCCACGCAGTTGTCCAGCCGGATCTCCGCCGTCAGGAGCTTGAGGATGGAGGTGACCTGCAGGAAGGAGGCGGTCTCGATCAGGTCCTCAAGGGTCTCATTGGCGATCTCCACCTTGGAGGTGTTGATGAACTCCAGGACCAGCTCCAGGCCGGGGACGCTGAGGCCCTGCAGCTGCACGGAGTCCTCCGTGGACTCCCTCATCCCCGAGCTGTACAGCGCACGGAAGTAGTCGCTCTTCTCGATCAGCTTCCTCTTGTTCACCTCGTACGTTTTGTCCTCCATCACGATGGCGATGTTCTGCTCCGACGACATGTCGAAAAGAGTGCGTTTCCAGCAGGCCGACTGAAATTGGTTTTGTTTACATCTCACCGGTGTGGAGCGCTCCAAATATGGCCATGTTCGGCCCATAGGTCGTCATCGAGCAACTTTCTGTAGCCATGGAAGCTAACCTGCTAACGACACAGGCACCAAGCACAAACAGGCGCGCTTCAACACTCCGCGTGAGGCCGTTGTTAATTGACTCCCCAGATCATTAAAGTTGTAGTAAAGTGACGTAAATTGCTCCCAAAAGCGACAGTGGTGAATTGCGTCTCATTTTGTCAGCCTTCGCTGCCAACTTTGGGATTGTTTTGGTTCCGAGCGCACGTCTTCGTTGTAGCTCTATTGTGTAACTGCTGTGTGCTGCCGCCACCTTGCGGCCCCTGAGCGCAACAGCACAGCGCCTCGTCCAGTTTGACTTGATTGGCGAGTTATTTTTTTCTATAACTCTCTGCTTCTTTCATGATAAATAACGAGTCGAACAGGTTTGTAAAACCTGATTTGGAAGAACCCCTTAATACTTATCGTCATTTGTGACAGGTTGTAAAATGTTCTCTCCGATGGTCTTTTAATTTGAAACCAGGAAATGACATTATGCGTTCCCTCTGGATTTATCTTTTAATTTGAAAGCCGTACATGTCATTTATGCATTCCGTGTGGCTTGACGTTGGTGTGTATGCTGTTGTTTGACGGACAGACAGCGGCGCATCAATGACTTGGGCGCCACACGCCCGGACATTCTCGACTCTCCGGCTCCAGGCAGCGAGCCGTCCGCTGTTAATAATCCGAGTTGAGGATGTGGGAACCGGCGCGGGCCTCCTGGTCCCCCCGCTGCCTGCTGGTGCTCGTTATTATCGCCGCTCGCAGGGTAACCTGCGCCGAAACGACGCTACCGCCATGCGATGAGGTTAGCGCGCACTATCGATTATATTTATGCAATACTTTGAATAATACTGTTTCATATTTCAACCAACTTCCTGGTTGACGCTCAAAAGCGGCCGTCAGTGTTAATTGATACCGTGGTCCTCTTTCTAATATTTTATTTAAATAATTGTGCTGCAAAAACATTCTAGACGATGTGATATATATAATAACAGTGATGAATTATAGTATACCCAAATTGTTATGCATAACATGTTAGCAAAGTAGTTTTATTGCACATTGAAGCTTTGATATCATCCTCCGCTCCATATGAAATGTGTTGCCATTAAAGGGCCCTTTCCCTAGCCAAGCTTATGCTAAGCTAGCCAGCTATCTTCACCATTAGTGTAATATAATGCCGTTTTTTTTTTTTTACTCATGCTGCCTTCTTCCTCTCAGCTTCAGTTGTTATGACTGCCTCTTTTTGTTTTATAGCCTGCCCCCTTTTCAATCTCTCTCCCTCCTCTCGTCCGCTCATCAGTCACCATGGCGACCGGCATGAGTCACCCGGGAGACCGACACATCACACGAGCTAGCTGTTTGTCTTTTTCCTCGGCTCCTTATCGGTTTCAGGCATGCTTGAGCATCGCTGTGGTGTTATTATAAATAGCCTTGTGGATGTACCATATCTCATATTTGAGTAAGCCGCTCCTCGGGCGAAAACACGCATCACAAGCATGTAGCCTGACCCGCTACTCTTTCCATTTCCGTCCCATTAGTGGCATTGGTTGCCGCGGCGATCAGGGTCACCGATGCCACTTTGGCCCCACCGCTGTCCATTAGTGATTGCCGCTAGCAACCTAATGGGGATGTTGCTAACGCTAATGTGTGCGTTGTTTGTGCAGATGGACTATTACTACCAGTACACTGAGTGCGACACCATGGGGTCACGCTGGAGGGTGGCCATCCCGCTCAATCCGGGCACCTGCTCGGGCCTCCCGCCCCCCAGCAGGGGGACGGACTGCAGTGAGTATAGCACCACTAGGGTTCACCCGCATCAATATTTCATATGGTCTTTCCTGGGCTTATTTTATTTTAGTGTGTTTTTTTTATTTTTAATTTTCATCCGTCTCCATTCAGGTTTCTCCTGCTCGGCCGGAAAGTTCCTGGAGATGTCCACGCAGTCGTGTACGCCGTGCGCGGCCGGCTCCTACTCGCTGGGCAGCGGGCTGCGCTTCGATCAGTGGGACGCCCTCCCCACCGGATTCATCAGCATCGCCAGCTTCCTCAACGCCAGGCCGCCCAACGGCGACTTCCAGGCCTGTAGCAAGTACGTCATGTTTACGTTTCCACAATCAGCGATAAAGAATATATAGTCGACTTATGTCAGGAAAGAATGGTATGATAGGACGAATGTAGGGGAGGGGAAAAAAAGTGTATGAAATAGGCCTGCTTGATTATGATTTTTATGAACTCATTCACTGCCATTGACGTATTTATTCGTTTTTTCACAGTCCAGTCATTCAATCACAGGAATTTATTCATATTTTTTCAAACGTTCGGGTGAAAGAGGATCTGAAAATGTCTGGCTGTGAATGAGTTAATCGTCATTATTTTGGTAATAATTGAAATCACGATCACTCAAACGATCATTTATTTTTGCTGCAAAACAAGAAAAGATTTAAACGTAAAAAAACAAAGACAAATGTAATGTAAAGTAAGTTGCTTTTGGACCAAAACAAAATGTATAAAATTACTTATTATATTATTATTATTATATTGCTTTTATAAAATGTACAAATGTATCATTTCCATATGTAAACAAATTAATCGTAATCTTTTTTTACGATTATGCCAATTTTGTAATCGTCCTTTTGGCGCAGCTCGACGTGGACGCCGCAGGGCGTGTACCTGGAGTCCAACCGGGACGAGTGCACCGTGTCGCTGGTGTACGTGGTCCACCTGGAGAAGCAGGGCTCCGTCACCTTTACCTACCAGTACCCCGACAACAACATCTTCTTTGAGTTCTACGTGAGAAAACCGTCGCCGCCCGCGCGTTGGGCCGTTTTTCGGGCCGTGACGCCTTTGTGTTCAGGTGCAGAACGAGCAGTGCCAGGAGATGAGCCAGAGTGATGAGCAGAAGTGGATCAAGGTCACCGGAAATGGAGAATGGGGGACGCACGCGGTCAGTGCCACACAAAGACAAACGGCGCACACATACGCAGTCCGTGTGACTAATCGGAAGTTGCGTTGCAGATCAACCTGTGGGCCGGCACCAACATCCTGTACTGGAGAACGACGGGCATCCTGGTGGGCGTCAAGATGGTCAAACCCGTCCTGCTCAAGGACATCAAAATCGAAGGTCACACCCCTCCCTCTGAAAGTGGCCGATGTCCCATCCGGACGCTCATTTTGCTCCCGGTTCTTTTCGGTTGTCGGCAAAAGGCGTGGCCTACACGTCCGAGTGCTTTCCCTGCCGACCCGGCTGGTTCAGCGCCAGCGCCGGCTCGTCCTCCTGCCGGCCGTGTCCCAGCAACACCTTCTCCGGCAAGAGCGCCACGTCTTGCACCGCCTGCCCCGATAACCACTACTCACGTACGTACGCGCGCACATTTGTTTCGGGAAGTGAAGCGAGTTTGAAAAATCTTTGATTTATTTTATTTTTTGTTGCCAATTGATTACAAATAAAATAGACAACAAATGTACATACAGCAAAAACAGCGATGACTTCAGGTAAGCGTTCGGGGGAAAAATTTATATATTCCATTTTGAAATGAACTGTAGCTAGATATGTAATGATTCACTCAAGCCCTGATTCAATTTGATTTTCGATTTTCAGTTCCCGATTTTCGATTCGATTCCATTTTTCAAAAATTGCTAACAGACATCATTTTCTAGATGAATTTAATCAACTCGATTAATCCAATCAATTAATTGCGGCGAATTGATTTTCGATTAATCGTTACATCCCTAACTGTAGCATAAAATGCACATGTGCTGAATCATGGCTTGCCAGCAAATAAACGGTTCCATTTCCGCCGTGTGTTCCAATTAAAAGCAGATTAAGCTCATTATAAATGTGTCATTTTGATTAATCGAATCGACTTATCGGGGCGAATCGATTTTCGATTAATCGTCACACCCCTAACCGTAGCGTAAGATGCACATGTGCTGAATCATGGCTTGCCAGCAAATAAACGGTTCCATTTTTGCCGTGTGTTCCAATTGAAAGCAGATTTAAGCTAATTATAAGTGTGTCGTTTTGATGCCGTCGTGGTTTCGTGCCTGCGTTTCAGTGGAGGGTTGGGCCGAGTGCAAGGTGAGGCCGCCGTGTGGTGACAAGGACTATTTCCAGATCCACACGCCTTGTGACAGCGAAGGAAAGGTCAGCAGACACACACACACACACTAGTCTGTCTGCAACATCAACATAATGCATCAACTGTGAGCACAGACGCAGGCGGTGTACCGCTGGGTCCAGCCCAAGATCTGCGCCGAGAACGCTAGCGGCGCCGCGGCGCTGCCCGCCTCGGAGCCCAGGAAGCCGTGCCCGCCGTGCAACCCGGGCTTCTACAACAGCAACGACTCCACCTGCTCGCCGTGCCCGCCCGGAACCCGCTCGGACGGCACCTACGGTAACAGGCGCACTATGTTATCTCGGCCCCGGCATGTGTCCGGACTGGTTGGTCCTGAAGAAGCAGTCATGACACGAGGCAAGCCGATGTCGAGTGGCGTCGCAGATTCCGAATCTGGCCTTGGTTTTTTTTTTCCTCTAGTGCATCGGGTTATCATCGTAAAAAAAGAAAAAAAATCATAATCTAATATTTATGAATGGTTAGGTTCAGCTATAAATGACAGCGCATGGTAGCATCCGAATTGCGCAATCTGTTGTTGATTGATGATTTAACAAGGTAGGAACAAAATGAATATCAATATACAACGTTTTTATTTTGATACATATCTGTAAGCGTTTACATTTTTAAAAGATCACCTCTACACCGTTCCTAGGAAATCGCAATGCCCCACCCCTGATAAGCCCCCAGCTTGGCTACTCCTGACATTTTTGTGTGTGCGTGTAGCATGCACGCCATGCCCCTCAGGCACAGAGCCGGTTCTGGGCTACGAGTACAGATGGTGGAACGTCCTGCCCCCCAACATGAAGACTTCCTGCTTCAACGTGGGGAATTCCAAATGCGACGGCATGAACGGTACGAATTTGCTAACGCGACTTCCCGTTAGCTTCCTGCGCCTAATACGTCGAGCATGAGACATTTGATTAGCTTCGATAAAGCCAATCCAAATCCAAACGTGAAGTGTGCGTGTTGACATTCAGGTTGGGAAGTAGCGGGCGACCACGTCCGCAGCGGAACCGGATCGTCGGACAACGACTACCTTATCCTCAGCCTGCACGTTCTGGGCTTTAAGTAAGGAAGGCTGAAAGGGTCAAAAGTGTTCATAAGGGAGTGGCCGCGTGAATGTTTTTTTTGTTGTTGTTGTTTTTTTTTTTTGGCATGCAGGGTGCCAGCGTCGCTGTCGGGCATGAGCGGCGGCGAGGTGGGTCGGATCACCTTCGAGTTTGAGACGGCGTGCAGCGGAGACTGCGAGTTGTACTTCATGATGGTGAGCGCCGATGGCCTGGCAGAGAGAGAAGGGCGGTGAGGCTGATTGGCTTGTGGCGCCCCCCGCAGGACGTGCACAGCAAGAGCACCACCGTGGTGGAGTCGTGGGAGGGCAGCAAAGGCCGCCAGTCGTATTCGCACAGCATGAGCAGGAACGACTCCGTCACCTTCACGTGGGCCTTCCAGAGGACCAGTCGCGCTCTGGATGTAAGTTTGAAAAAAAAACCAAAAAAAAAAAAACATTAAAAATCGTAATAATCAGAGACGCAGTCAAATTTTTGGGGTGTCAATATCATTGTGAATAATGAAGCGTCCCATTGGCGCAGGTGCGTCGCTACGTGGGCGACAACGCGAAGCTCTTCTCCATCCACGTGAGCAACGTGCTGGAGGGCGTGGCCTCGGGCTGCCGGGCGTGCGCCCTGGTGCCCGACGACTCCCAGCGGGCCGGCTCCTCGTGCGTGCCGTGCCCGCCGGGCTTCTACATCCACGCCGAGAGCAACCGCTGCAAGGAGTGCCCGCCCGGCACTCACCTGGCGGGACGCCACACCTACGGCCGCGAAGCGTGCGTGCCGTGCGGGCCCGGCAGCGTCAGCAACCAGGTGGGTGATTGATTGATTTGGGAAAAAAAAAAAAAAAAAACATTTGAAAAATAAATAAAACACATACGTTGTTTACCAGGAGCATTCCCGTTGCTATAGCGACTGCTCCTTCTCACACCTGCGCGACAACCGCACGCTGCGCTACAATTTTGGAGCGCTGAGCGACGTGGCCTCGCTGACCCTTGACCCCAGCTTCACCACCAAGGGCACCAAGTACCTTCACCTTTTCAACATCAGCCTGTGCGGGCACCAGGTGTGCAACAATATGAGTACACAAACTTAAAAAAAAAAAACAGCTCTGAAAACAAATTAAAACTGAATTTGAAAAAACAAAAGTCAATATGAAAATAAAAGCTACATGTGGTGGACAGGGCGGGAGAGCAGCAGTGTGCAGGAACAACCTGACCGACTTCGGCGGCATGTTCAGCAAAGACGAGCGGGGCGACAACGGCGCCGCGCAGCTAGCTAACGCCGCGGACGGCTTCATCTGCCAGTCCACCATCATCCCGGCCGACGGGCGCGGCTTCCGGACGCCCATTTCCTCGCAGTCCGTCAGCCTGGCCGACAGGTTTCTCGGTGCGTCGGCTGTTTAACGGGCGGGGCGGCTGCGTTTTGCTCAGCTGGCTGTCAGTGTTGTTTTTGGCGCCCCCCGCAGGAGCAACGGTGGAGCGCTTCCTCGACGGCGTGAGCGCTAACGCCGAGCTCTTCCCGGAAAGCGCCAACAATATTCCTGATATTAACTTCTTCTACAGGTGGACAATTAGAGGACAGACTTTTTCTGTTTTTCTGTCCACCTGACGTGTTTATTCATTTAATTTTCATTTCAGGTCGACGCAGGTGACATCTTCGTGCGATCAAGGCCGTAGTTCGGTCATCGTGGTTCGCTGTAATCCCAAAAAATCCCAACGCGGAGAGCTCTCTGTGCCCAGGTCAGTCAATGACGTCGAGTGTCGAAAGGGATGGCGGAAATATGGCGAAGCTGCTGCGGAGAGATTTTTAAAAAAAAAAAGTATGGAAATGTTAAATCATCGTTATAATCAACAGAATTATCACAGCTATCAGTATTGTTATGATACTGCAAAAAGAACTATGTCAGGGATTTCCTAACGGGATATGGTACGAGTCCAAACATTAGGTACGCAAGAGCCAAATTATTTTGAAAATATCAAGGTTTTTGATAAAGTTGTGAAAAAAAAAATTACAAAAAACCCCCAAAACAAAACAGGAAAATAATAAATAAAATTTTGAATGGAAAAAATATATATTTTGGAAAGATAAAAATACTAATTGAATGAAATATCGTAACAAAATTATTAGAAAATGCATAAGTGATGCTCTAAAATATCAAAGTTTTGGGATGAAATATTAAATTATATGCAAAATAGACAAATAATGAGAAAAAAATCAAATATCCATATAATATAGTTACAAAAATATTTCAAAATATTAGACAAAAATATTTGAATTATGTTTCATAAAATATTTGAAAATAGATTAGGATATTAGATATTTGAAAAATATTTTTGGGGAAAAAAAACTAAGATTGGGAAAAAAACTCCCCGAAATATTAGGAAGAAATATTAAAATACTGTACGAATTAAAAATGTTATATATATGTGTATGTAGGTATATATATTTTTTTGTAATATACACAAGTATTACGGCAATGGCTCAGAAGTACAAAAATATTACGACATATTAGACAATAAATATTGGACAAAATATTTTAAAACATATTAGGGAAAAATACACAAATATTGAACATTTGAAGAAAAAAAATACAATTGTTGAAATAATCACAACATGAATATTCAGAAATAACACAAAGTCAAAAGAAATACAAAAATCTGACATGCAAAATGCAGTTTGATGAAAACAAAGCAAGCCTGCCAATTAAGTTGGGAGTCAATGTGTCTTTTTGGTTTTCTAGCTCCTGTCCTGCGGGAACGTGTGACGGCTGCGCCTTCCACTTCCTGTGGGAGAGCGCCAGTGCCTGCCCGCTTTGCACGCACGACGACTACCACCAGCTGGACGGCGCCTGCAAGGGTGGCGTCCAGGTAAGCCGCCACGCACGCACGCACGCACGCACACGCATTCATCGCGGGGACATCCCGACGTGTGGCCGCGTTCCCTTCATCATCCTGCTGCGTCTCCAGGAAACGTTTTACTTGTGGAACGAGCCCAAGCTGTGCAGCCAAGGCGTCCCGCTGCCTCCCAGAAGCTCCGCCCCTTGCGAGTCGGTCGCCTTGTGGCTGAAGTTGGGCGTGGGCGGCGGAGCGTTTTTGGCCGTGCTGCTCGTCGGCCTCACCTGCTATTTCTGGAAAAAGAACAAGAGGTTCGTCCTCATCTTTTGACTACGTATGACATCACGTGACGTGGTTTTTACTTGCGACAGGCTGGAGTACAAGTACTCTCGTCTGGTGATGACGGCTAACAAGGAGTGCGAGCTGCCCGCCGCCGACAGCTGCGGCCTGGAAGAGGGAGACGACCCCGATGACGACGCCGTCTGCCCCCGCAAACCCTCCCTGCTGGGGAAGCTCCGCGCCATCGCCAACAAGGTGTGTGCGCGCCCATTTTTGGATCCTAAAAGTCAGGGGTTCTCAAACTTTTCGGGTCAAGGGATATCTTTCAAGAGAGAGATTTTTTTTTTTTTAATTTAATGTAAATTTTCTACTTCAATAATGTCCCAAATTGTGTCTTTCAGCATGAACGAGGTGACAGCAGTGAATCTGTGCAGCTCAACAGCTCCCAGGCGGACCGCTGGGTACTGGGATAGGTGTCCTGGAATCACTTAAGCAAGAAACGCTCAAGTCAGCGGTTTACTGCGCCTCGAGTATCAATTGTGACGGGATGAAAAAACGGACCTCTTTGTATTTTTTGGGTACATTTTTATTTGGGTTTCTTTTGAGAGTCATGTATTTATATCAGTGTTGTTTATTAAAGTTTAATAAAGTCCTTTATGACTGTTTTTCAGTGATTTGCATTTTATTTTGTCACGCAGCTGCAGTACCTTACTTGGCCGCCGTTTTGGAGTGGCGGTATTTACACACAAGAGTTAACGATTCACACAGGAAGTACAAATTATAACGGTCATAACTTCGATTTTCCTTTTGAATTATGTGAGCGATTTTTTTAAATAAAGTCACGCAAATAAACATAACCGACTTATTTTCTCGTTGATGTACTTAAACGCGTCAAATGTGATTTATACAAACATTTATCAGTGATTTTCGGTCATGCGCACAAAACGGGACCTTGTGCGGTTTCTTCCTCCGCCGTGCGGAGGCTCCGCCTTCCGCACATAGAACCTCCCCCTCGTACTGTGGAAGTGCTTCGGTCGTGGTTTAAAGTTTGACAGGCTCTCTATCGAATCCGAGCCTTCGTTTTTTGTTTTAAATTAACTTTTCCCGCAGAAGCAGCATGTGAAAGATGACGACTGGCAAGTAATCTGCGGAATGACGAGCTTCAGTGCATAGGGCGGTAAGAAATAGTCCCTCTACGCTTGTTGTGATTTTTTTTTCCTGGCACAAAAAGCGGTCATGGCCTTCGAGAAAGCCCTCCAAAGTGGGCTCAAAACTATTATTTGTCTTTCCCGTCTTATAAGCGTTGTAGTTGTGGGAGTTTAATTCAAACGTAGCATGGGTTTTGAATTTGCGGGGGTTTTTTTAAGCGTAAACTTTGTTAAAGCCTCATTTGAAGTTTACTCCAGTGACGTCACTTGGCAAGAGTTTGTTAGGAGTTGACGGTGAATGAAGTTAATTATAGGTTAGGATAATGATAGTATTACACTTAACGCTATTATTATAGAATTGAGCCTTAAGATGGCTTCATTATTAGGCCACGAAATAGGGAAAGACAAGTATAATACGTCTGCCGTTAATTATAAGTGTATTTTAAATGAATCCAGAATGTGAAGTATCACTTAAGTGTCAATGTTGATGTTTTCCAGATCGTTCTAGTTTCTCCCCTGTCATCGTATTCAAGCGGTAAGTTTGTTGTGATGTTCTAATCTAAAAAATATACAGTACTTCAACAGAGAGTAAATGATTATTTTTAAAAGTGTCCTCCTCCAGGTCCAGCGATCTGCAAGATGGCTCGCGGCTGCGTCTGCTGCGTCAAGTACATGCTCTTCCTCTTCAACCTGCTTTTTTGGGTAATGGCACGACTCGCTGGGAATCGAACCCCGTCCCGCACGTGACAGGAAGTGAGTGACCCGCGTCTGTCTTTGTTGCAGCTGGGCGGGTGCGGCCTGCTGGGCGTGGGCGTGTGGCTGTCGGTGTCGCAGGGCAACTTCGCCACGCTGTCGCCGTCCTTCCCGTCGCTGTCGGCCGCCAACCTCATCGTCACGCTGGGCACCGTCGTCATGGTGACAGGCTTCCTGGGATGCCTGGGCGCCATTAAGGAGAACAAGTGCCTCCTGCTTAGTGTGAGTCAGCTGCGAGCTGCTAGCCAGCGGGCATCGTTGCCTTTTATCCAGCGTTAACAAAACATTTATAGCATGACAGGCTATGTATTTTTTTCCATAATTTTTTTAAATTAACTTATACTTCCCTTTTTTTTTTTTTTTTTTTTTTTTTTTTACAATCTTATATTTTTTATGCTATTATTGTTACATTTAGTTCATAAAATTTCAAACTATTGTATAATTATTATTATTTTTTTCAATTGTTAATATTGGTGGGCTACAAATCTTGCAAATATTATATTATTACTCAAATTAGCCAGCGGGCATCGTTGCCTTTTATTCAGCGTTACTTGAAGAAAAGAAAAACAACAAAACTATTTATGGTATGACAGATTTTTTTTTTTTTTTTCATATTTTTTAAAATTAATTTATACTTCTTTTTTTTACAATCTTATATTTTTTATGCGATTATTGTTACATTTAGTACATAAAATTTCAAACTATTGTTTTTTTTTTTTTTAATTGTTATGACTTTTCTTTTTGATTTCATGACTTATGCCCTAATTTTGCTCTTTTAACTGACGTGAAAAATTGGGTTACAAATCTTGCAAATATTATTACTCTAATTATTCCTCTTGTTGCCACAGCTGCAAAGTTACTAAAAAAGTATGCACTTTGTCCCCCTCAGTTTTTCATTGTCCTGTTGATCATCCTGCTGGCCGAGCTCATCCTCCTCATCCTCTTCTTCGTCTACACCGACAAGGTAGGACGCCTCTCGTATCCACTCCGCATAACTGCCTGATTCATCCGTCCGTCAACTTGCCGTAGGTGAGGGAAAACGCCCGACGGGATCTGAAGGACGGGCTGGTCCTGTACAACACGGACAACAACGCCGGCCTGAGGGACGCGTGGAACGCCATCCAGGGGGAGGTAAGACGTAATGTGTGAGCCCCCCCCCCCCCCAGAAAAAAAAAAAAAAAAAAGCGGCTCACTGTGACGTCTCGATGATGCGTGCGCAGTGGCGCTGCTGCGGCGTGACGAGTTTCAGCGACTGGCACGCGGCGCTACAGGTCAACGCCGTCCCCGACAGCTGCTGTCAGCTCGTCCATTCGGGATGCGGACGCAACGCTTCCAACGCCTTCTGGACGCGGGTATGTTATTGATTTTCGAAAGAAAATGTTTCCTTGTTATCATGCAATGTCAATTTTGCCATATTTTAAACTTCCAGTTAGCCGTTAGCCATATTGTAGCGTGGCTTCCATTTTGCGTTTGTTTCAAGGGCTGCTACGAAAAGGTGGAGGAGTGGCTGGACGACAACAAGCACCTGCTGGGCACCATCGCCATGTGTGTGTTGGTCATTCAGGTGGGCGACAAACTTGGCCGGCCGCCATTTTGTGGCGCGGCGGCACGTTTTTAATCGCCCGTGTCGCTTTCAGCTCCTCGGCATGGCCTTCTCCATGACCTTGTACCAGCAGATTCACCGCGCCGGGAAGAAATACGAAGCCTAACCCGGTACTTTCGACATACAGTATGCGGTATATACACACCTCGATATTTTTAGCATATGCTGTTACACATTCGTTTATTACTATGAGTAATCACTTTTAATACCGCAAAATATTTGTTACAAGTGTTAAGTGTCCTGACATGTTCAATAAAAGCACACAGTTGTTCCAGTTTTTTGTTCTACATACAAGTGGAGTGATGCCTTCATATATGCATTCTGTGATTAACTCATTCACTGCCAATGACGGATTTACCCGTCTTTTCACAGGTAACCATTTATTTATATTTTTTTTCACATTTTTCCAAACGTAAGGGTAAAAAAGGGTCTGAAATCTGAATATCTGGCAGTGAATGAGTTTAAAACATACAGCAATGACAAATAGTTTTTGCTACATTTTTTGCTTCAGCTCAGTGGACATTGTGCTGCTCCTTCCGGTGTGCGTGCCTTGGTGTTGAAGGTCATAGCTGGTCAGCAAACTGCAGTAATATTATTATTAGCTCATAATCGTATCTCCACAAACATGTTAGTCGGGGTCACTCGTCTCTCAAGGCGTTTATCGTCAACGGAACTCACAAGATACACCGAATCATTTGTTTTTATTCCGGCACTCGTCTTCACAAGGCCAGCGTCTTGTCGTTGTCGTAGACGACGTCGCCCTTGACAACCACGTAGCGGATGAGCTCCTGATGTCCGCCCAGCTGGTAGATGAGATGCTCCCACCTGTAAACAAACCCAAAAATCCCGTTCTTTTTTTTTTTCATGATGATTAACAGTACAGTAATCCCCTACGCCATCTTGTGGCACTTTAGGGTATTACGGAAGACCCTCCCCCCAAAAAAAACACCAATACTTGAGGTTATTTCCATGAAAAGAAATATATATTGTCGCTATTTACCGCGGTGCATCGATGACCAGCAGGTCGCCGTGTTTTCCCGCCTCCAACGAGCCGTGCGTGTGCGAACGTCCGAGGGCGTAGGCGGCGTTGATGGTGGCCGCCGCCAAGGCCTCGGGCATGGACATCCTCATGTTGACGCAGGCCAGGTGCATGACGAGCGGCTTCGGGCGGGGGAGGGAAAGGCGGGGAAATTGGCAATGGCGCTTGGAGCATGCGCGGCGCACGACTCACCATGGAGCAACAGTACGCGTTGGGGTTGAAGTCACTGCCCAGGGCCACGATCACGCCCGCGTCCAACATGGCTCGCGCCCGCGGTTGAGCTAGCCTGGCCGCGCGCCGGTTAGCGCCATGGGAATTTTTAGGACATGGAGAGAGTCAATACAAAGGCATCAAAAATCAATATGGCGATATATTGTATCCGGGATGGAATATTTTGATATCGTCAAATATCGCTTTGTGGTCCTTTGAGGTACAGTAAACACACGCTAACATTAAATTTCATCATTGTGACGTCATCGTATTGTCATCGGATATTTTGTTTGGTTATATGATGAGAATTAATATTGATGCGGTGATGTTTTTTTTTTTTTTTTTTAATATATATATATATATATATACACTCCAGTATCAATACTCCTACCATCCAGTGTTGATATTGTGATGGTGCAACATCTAATCGATTATGAAATTAATCGACAGCTATTTTGATAATCGTTTCAAGACATTTTTGAACTTCAAATTGTCCAAATCCTCGGAATTTCAGATTCTCAACAGTAAATAAATATTGTCCAATTATTTTAGTCCTCCATGAAAGCAAGCGTGATCATCTTTGTGTTGAATCAAAATAAGAAGTTTGCAAAAATCTGCTTTTACTTTGGAAAACAACGATCAACATTTTCATGGCGACATTTTCTTCCCTGTCAATTTCTGTAATAATATCCTGGTTTTTAATTATTATTTATTTTTTTAATCTGATTTATTGAATCAGTGGAAAAAATGATCATCGGTTTAAAATAATCGTTAGTTGCTACCCTAATTGTGTATCGCTCCGTTGTAATATTCACACACCAATGGCAATTATTGATCGATATGGGGATACATCTGTCCAGTTTCTTCCCATCCTAGGAATGTGTGTGTGTGTAACCTGAGAATGTAAGCCGTGGTCGGCAGCAAGATGGCCGCCGTCTTCGCCCGGGCCATGGCGGCGATGCCCTGGTCCGTCACCTCCTCCAGGTGGCTGACGGCCAACGCTCCCAGCTCGGCCCCCAGCTGTAGACGGGACGTTAAAAAAGACGCTTTGCGCCGGCCGCGAAACGGACGCCTACCTGGGCGGCGTTCATGGGGTGCAGCTCGTCTCCGTGGAAGTTGGCGTTGAGGCCCATGTCCTTGCCCGCCTGCAAGATGGCACGTGTCGAGGGCACATCGAAGACGCCCTCCTCGCAGAAGACGTCGATGTTGTCCACCCGCAGCGTCCCGGCCGCCATGCGCTCCTTCAACGCGGGAAGTTGAACCTGCAGGATGTCCGCGGTGGCTTCTTCCACTGTCTTCCCTCTTGCGATGCGCGGCGGAGCACCACAGGGCATGGAAGTAAGTACATATGAGTTTCAGAATCACTCCAGAAATATTTAGGTGAAAAACAATGGTGGAAAAAAAAAGTGAGCCCGCAGAGTCTATGGAGGAAAAAGTTGAAATGTGACATACTTGGCCACAGCGTGGGCGCCGGAGCACCACAGGGCATGGAAGTAAGTACATATGAGTTTCAGAATCACTCCAGAAATATTTAGGTGAAAAACAATGGTGAAAAAAAAGTGAACCCGCAGAGTCTATGGAGGAAAAAGTTGAAGTGTGGCATACTTGGGCACGGCATGGGCGCCGCAGTACGTGGAGGAGATGTTGACGGGTAGGGTGCGGCGGGCCTCCTCCATCACCTCCAACATCTTCAACTCGGTGGCCAGCTCCAGGCCGTAGCCGCTTTTGACCTCCGCCAAGGTGGTGCCGGCCCGCCGCATCCGCTCCAGCCTGCCGCTCAGCGAGGCCAGGAGGTCCCGGGCGGCGGCCGCCCGCGTGCGCTCCACCGTGAAGTGGATGCCGCCCCCCGCGCGGTGCACGTCCATGTAGGTGGCGCCCGCCAGCTGCGCGGGAAACGGCGTCAGTATGTGCGAAAGCGTCGTCGCGGCGATGCGCCGGCTTACCTTCATGGCAAACTCGTGCACGCGGTCGCCGGCCCAAATGGGGTGAGTGTGAGCGTCGACCAAGCCTGCCATCATCATCATCATCATCGAAAGATTTTTTTTTTAAACACTCGACAAGGTGAGCGGAGATGGCCGACACTCACCAGGCAGGACGCACTTCCCCGTGGCGTCGATCACGCGATCGAAGGAAGCGTGTGAATACTCGGACCCGATCACGTCGGCGGGACCGACCGCTTTAATTAGACCGTCGCTGGCCAGCACAAAAACAGGCATCATTCGCAATTGATAATATCATGTCAATACAAATGCATTTCTAAAGCCTACAGGGACATAAGATGACAAATGAAAAGTAATAAAAATCCCATGCTGATAATAATGAATTAAAATACAAAATTTATAAATTCAAAAAGTAACCCAAAAATAAATTGAAATCAACCACTAACTATTAGAAATATGTATTAGAGGCAATAAAAATCACAATAACTTTGAATTCATCTAAATGTTGAAAAATAATTCAATTAAAATTATCAATTCCAATGGTGATAATGAATTAGGAAAAAAAGAAATACAATTTTTAATTCAGCATGTGTTGTGGTGCAGTGACCAGCATTAGCCTCTGGGGGCGCTGTTGAAATGTGATGGATCCCAATCAACCGCAGCAAAAATCCCCCTCAGCAAAATTCCAGTGTTGCTTTAACGGGAATTGTGTCAATTATTTTGTAGCTTGATTTTTTTTTTTTTTTTTTACTAACCTGCCGATGACGACGCTTGCATTTTCGATGAGGTGAATGTCGATTTCGCCGTTGACTTTTGTCAGGTATTTCTCGCCCTTGTTACAAATCACAAGCACCTGCTGTGCGTTTTTCACCAGTAATTTGAAAGCAGCTGTCGACATGTTGTCTCTTTGTCTGGATGTGTGCGAGCTTTACGCTTCAAGGAGCAGCCTGGCTTTTCTATTCTTTTTTTTTTCCCGTTGTTCTTTAACAAATATTTGAGCAGCAGAGGCTGAAGTGCACAAGGGGCGGGGCTCCAAAGTTCCAAAAAGGAAAAACAGGTAAGCCTGCAGTCAACATGTAAGTCTTGTCTACTCCTTACATTAAATGTAACATTCATGAATAAGCACTCAAATAGATTTTGAGACAGAAACGGTTAAACTAAAGAGGCTTGTGGTGGGTTGGACTCGAAAACTTAAAAAAAAAAAAAAAAATGCATTGTTGGGTTAAGGATTTATTTTCCAAAGTTGATTACGGAACGCAATGCGCTTCTGTTTGTAATTTTTTTTATCAACATGTTCAATAAATTTACTAATTAACTACTACTACTAAGAAATAATCAACCTAAAGTGCAGTAAATCAATATGTAAATCAAGTCAAATAAACTGCAAAAAAATAAAGCTAGACATAGGAAGTGCATTTAATAAGCACATTTAAATTAGACTAAGTCAGAGGAATTGCAATAAAGAAGCATAATTGGCTAAAATGCAATACTTAATTACTAGGGCTGCGCAATTATAAAAATGTAAGATTATTACACGCCACAATTACAAAATTGACAATCGTCAACGATTAATCGTCATTTCTATCCAATTCACTGTTTACACAAGGAAATCATACTTGAATTAAATACTGTACATTTGCACCTTTTTATTTTAGAAATTTTGTTTAGTCCAAAAGGAACTTACATTTGTCTTTATATTTTTTACGTTTAAACATTTTCTTGTTTTGGACCAAAAAATACATTGTCGCTCTCACGTGAAAATTACTTATCTCCATTTTTTTTTTCTTACTTTTAGATGAATCGTGTTTCCGCGTTACAGACATCGTATTAAAGTGAAAATTTAAAGTTTTTAAAATTGGGATATAAGTGTTTTTCACGGGACAGTGACGACATGCTAATTTCAGTTAACAAAATGATTAATATAATAAGCAGCCCTGTTACCATTCTGTATAGTAAAAATCAATATGTACTCCACACTAAAGTGACTTTAGTCTAACAGGTGCAATAATTAAAATATGTAATCTAATAAAGTGCAATAAATATGCACGTGTAAAGTCAAAGAACAGTTTAAATAAAGTGCAGTAATTCTACTTAATACAATGCACATGTTTGTTTGGTGTATTGTATCGATTTTGCTCATCTTTATCTTTTAGATATATACTTGTCAAATTTTTCTGTTTGCATTTATTCTTGTCCTGTTGAACTGCCTTCACATCCAGAGAACGATCACCCGTCTTTTTCCCTTATTATTCCCAATAATAATCAAAACCTGGATGTAATACATGCATTTATCGAATAAACAGAGGTGTCCAGTTTCATAACAAAGAGCACTATTATGTTTTTTTTATTGTTGCAACAACAAAAAAAGTTGGTCTCAAACAGTACAAAAAAAGGAATCAAGCATTCATTTAGATTCACATGGTGAAAACACAAGCACACTTTGACTATAAACCACACGCACTCCGTCCTTGTTGGCATCACTCTCTCATTTCTCCGTCTTCCTCTTCTTCTTCCACACCTCGGATGTACAGAACATTGTTGCACCTGCAGGAGAAGATTTTTTTTTTATTTTTTACCACTTGCACAAAAGCGTCTTGGGCAGTGTTCCTGATTCATTTACACTTGCTTTGAATCCAGATTCAATTGGGATTACCTGATGAGGACTTCCCCGAGATGACCCGCAAGCGCTCCGTCCACGTACTCTTCCGTGTTCGCCAGCTGCCCACAAACATGTCACACAACGCTCACGATAAGGTAAACGTTCACATTTAATCACGTGAAGTGTTCGTCCCGCTCACCTGCATGTTCATGTAGCCGTCCACGGAGACCAGGTAGCCTTTGTACTCCATGCCCCACTTGAGCTTCACCATCACCGGTTTGCCTGTCAGCCCGTTCAGGAAGGGCTTGGGGTTCAGTGGTAAACTCTAAAAAGGCAACAACAAAGGGGTATTTCATAAAGCCTTCCTGTTTCATCCCGTACTATAAGAAGTCTGACTGAATCTATTTAAACGCTAGCAGGAGTGGATGCGAGGCGCTTCATTCATTCCATTGGAATACACTGCGAAGGAGCTAACGCGGCTAACTGCTAACCGGCGAGAAAACGCCGGGAACAAAACCGCGGAGAGAACAAAACTTAATCTCATACAAGAGGGCGGATTAAATAAAGCAGACTCACCATTTTGACTTGTTGCAAGTATGTAACGCGTTAGTTTGGAGTTTCGTCGCTAGCTTGTCGTCACAATAGCGCACTCACGCGCTGCCCGCCTAACCGGAAGAACTAAGGATTGACCTCCGTGAAGTCGTGGTATGTTTTCATACCGCCATCTATTGGCGGGAGGGGCACATTACAGCAAATCCCTCTTTACTAAAACAAATTGATTTGAAAGCGTTTTATCAGTGCTTTGATATCATTTATCCTCATTGGATATTTAAATCGGACAGATAGATCACGTTATTTGTAGGTACGGTAGGAAAAAAGAAGGCTTAAACTATTGTTAGCCTAATATTATAGTAGCTTAGTTGCTTGAGGCAGAACTTTTTTTTTTTAGCAAGCATTTCTTTATTGTTATTGCAACAATAAGTTAAAAGCAATTATGCTGTAGTGATATTTAAAAACATGTCAAATTGTCTCCGTAATTTAATAACTAAAAAATATCGGTGATTCCGAATGAGGGAAAAAATGAAAAGAAATGCTCCAGTTACAGGCCCATCAGTGTTCTTAACCAAGATTATCGATTGTTCACAGTCATCCTAGCCATACGTCTAGTTTTGCAAACAATGTATTGTTATACTTATCCTGCCCGGACACATCCTTTCCTGCACTCATGTCAACCCTTATAAATTAATATTTTCAATATTTACATCAACAATATAAAATGCGCTGTTTGGGCACTCTTAACCAATTTTTATGCCGTAACACTTTTTTTTTTTTTTTTTAATGCTCCTAGTTCCTCCCTCCAGACTGCCCTCTTTCCACAGCGCAAATGCAAATTTATTGTGCTGTGTTTATTAAAAACAACACCCATTGGTTAGACTCCCTATCTTTACTCATTGCTCACCATGCATACCACCACTTGCACTCTCCATTCCAGCTATGTCATGAATATATTCATTCAAAGCCCACATCAGTTTTGGATGATTTTCAATTTTTTTGATCATTCCAATATCATTGTTCAAAAAGTCACCAAAATGCTGTTTTTTTTATTTTTGTGAATGTGTATGCTATATAAAACACATTCTGTAAGAAATACTTGACATCCACTTGACCCCGGCGTAGGAAATGGAGCAAGAAGAGAAATGATTGTCATATCTGGGTCGCCGTGACTTTATGTCTGGGGAGCTCTTTCTCTCCGGGCGCTAAATTGTCTGAAAGCGTACCTCGGTTTTACGCACCCAAGCGTTGCCGAACCATGTGGCAAGTTTAAACCTGATCTTTTTTTGCCCGCCAAAGGGCGTGCTTTTCTCTCGCAGAACAAACTCCCAGCAGTTGTTGGCGCATATTTGGAATACTGCTGCTCTTACATCACCTTTTGACTCGTTAATAAGCGGCATGTCCATCAGCAGCCGTGTCACTTAGGGCGTGATGACCGCGGCGTGCTGACGGCTCTTGTCGCTCTGTTTGCGCAAAGTATTAACCCGACTTTGGAGATGATCGCGTCAACACCCCCGCGCCCTCCCAAAAAATGATTGACGTCAGCGGCGCAACAGGTGGGTCAGATGCGCAAAATGGAGGTCGTGGTCTAATTTTGCAGCAGAGAAACAGAGCAAATCTCAAACAGAGAGAGAAATTCTCACATTATGTGCCATGAAAAAGCCACCAGATGGCGCCATTTCCCCTCTTTCATAGCTCCCACTCGCCGGACACTTCATTAGGTACACAAATCTCATGAAATCAAATTGGGGAAAATGCCTTCATGATGATAAAAGTGCTTAATTTTCATTGGCATATTTTTATCGTTATTCTCGTAGTTCACCTTGCATACTGAGGGCTCAAAAAGGTCACCAGAATATCCAGAACACCTCTCGGCACGTCAATAAAGTCAAAACTACGGCAATCTAAATCGTGCAGGTGTACCTAATGAAGTGTCCAGTTTGGCTTTCGGCGCCTCAAGATGGCGGCAAAGCTTGACCAATGAAGCTCCTCAACTTACTTCAATTTAGCTCCTTGACACCAGGATGCCACAAGATGGTGCCAAAGCACTATGTTTATGTTAGACTAAAGTGTTTAACAAAAAAAAAAACAAGTGAATATGCAAACAACTACTTTAAAACATCCAATAAACTATTGTCATTTGGGAAAAAATATCTTTATTACACCACTTGAGCTGCTCTGTATGCGCGAGGAGCTCCATCCCATTCGGGGATGTTCCTTTAAGTGAAGCGCAAGAGTGGAGGAGGAGGAGCCGACTTCCTCGCTGTGTGCGCGCGCGGGTGCGTGCGCGTGTGTGCCCTCAGTTCGACTGGCAGGGCGAAGAAGCGCTGCGCGTGGAAATGAAAGACGCGGCAGGTTCCGGAGCGGCTGCACACGAGCTGGACTTTCACTCGTCTTCCTCCTCCTCCTCCTCCTGCTCGGCGCGCTTCCTCACGGGATCATGCTTCCTCCTCCCGCCGCTGTCTTCCTCATCCTCCTCCTCCTCCTCCGCCGCGCACCTTCGCCTCAGCTGAGTGACAGACACAGGCAGCACCGGATTTGAACCCGCGCCGTTTTTTTTTGTTTTGTTTTTTTTTTTCGCTCATAGAACATCTCCACCTGCCCTCCGTGCGGGTCTTCGTGGATTGTTGAGTTGAGCCGACATGCTGCTGCTGCTGCTGCTGAGCGTGGCGGTGTTGTCAGGTGCAGGTCAGTAGTTTTGGCATTTCTATACAGAAGTCCACTGAAAAAGTAGTCGTTTTGAATCACTGAGCACGAAAAGAGTTACGAAACAGTTCCAACGCGCAGTTTCACTTGTAGTCACGGTTTCACTTTTGTTCTGCTGTGACAATAATGGCAGCAACCTAATATTTTAATGGCAATCCCATTAATGCACATGATAACAGTTAATATTTTGGCCTTTTCACTGTTGTTAATTTCCTGCGATTTGGAATGAAGTCTGGTATCATAACATGACATCCCTGGCGAATGCAAAACTCTCTTTGAATATTGACTATTTGTTATATTACAACATCAGAGAAGCTTTGATGTACATTTAACACGCTGTCCCGCTTATGGCTAGTGTTGAACTTTTATTTTTCTATAACAGTCACATCACCAACCTCATATTCTCAATCTTAATCCCATGAATGGCCGCAATCACGTCAAATATGTTGGAGTGTCATTGTTGTTAAATTCATGATATTTCGATTGGAGTCTGGTGTGTAAAAAGCTGCGCTACAAGTGTTAATTTGCCCCCCCCCCGGTGATGAGCACAATGTGTTCCTCGGGTGACCTCTCCCCACCTGCAGACAGTTACGTAATCCACCAGCAGCTCCTGTTTAACGCAAAACATGGCCCTTGACACGACAGGCCGGCCGACACTCATGTTGAACGTGTTGAGCATCTGACGCACATAGGCAATAAATGGGCCGGGGCCGGCCCCTAGGCGTTGTTAGCGGAGTGTCCGGAAGGCGTCCGAACGCCGCTCGGGCCCGGCCGAGCTGCCAAACTTGATCGGCGTCACGGCGGGAGGCCGGCAGGTGCACATTATCCCGTTTGCGTAACGCTTCCGATCCAGCTCGGCCTCACTCAGGGTTTAAAGGTGGTTTGATTTAAAGGGTTTCTTTTTCTTGTTTGGTTCCCCAGGCGCCCCGCCGGAGGCATTGTCGCGCGCGGGCGTGGCCCCGCGATGCGAGAGCCGCGCCTGCAACCCCCGCATGGGCAACCTGGCGCTGGGCCGCCGCGTCCTGACGCAGAGCGCGTGCGGCAATAACGGCACCGAGCCGTACTGCGCCTACGCCGAGCCGGGCCTGGCGTGCGGCGCCGCCAAGTGCGGCAAGTGCAACGCCGCCCTGCCCCACCTGTCCCACTTGGCGGGCGCCATGTCCGACTCGTCCTTCCGCCACCCCGACACCTGGTGGCAGTCGGCCGAGGGCGCCGAGTCGGAGACGGTGCAGCTGGACCTGGAGGCCGAGTTCTACTTCACGCACCTCATTGCCGTCTTCCGCTCGCCGAGGCCCGCCGCCATGACGCTGGAGCGCTCGCAGGATTTCGGGCGCACCTGGCACATGCTGCAGTACTACGCCCGTAATTGCAGCGCCGCCTTCGGGATCCAGGGGGGCAAGGCGGCCGCGTCGGGGCGGGACGGAGCCACCTGCACGGCCAAGTACTCCGGGGCGTACCCGTGCACCCGAGGGGAGGTGAGGCGCCAAACGTCACGTGGCGTGGCCAACGCTAACATGCTAGCCGTGCTAATGCCAGGGTAGCATGCTAATAACAGGCTCCTAGATGCAGCAATTGGTAATTAATAATAGACACACAATGACACCAAGGTGGTGTTGAAGGGAACCAAAATAACATTTTGGACTCCTGCTTGACTGCTAACATTATTTTGCTAACCTTCAGAATGGATTTTGATACAGTACAAAATGGTTGGAGCACCAACGCATGGGTGCCAAAAAGTGCTCCATGACTTATTTGCTGGTTTGTTACCTTAACACAAAGATGCCAAAAGTGGTACCTGTCATATTTTGGTGCCCCTCAAAAATGGGTCAACCCTAGATTCCCTCTGTAATAGTTGAGACACCAACATAAGAGTGTCAAATGGTGGCACAAGTCCAGATTTATTATTTTGGTACTCCGTAGGATGCATAATACAAAAAAAAAAAAAAGCATCCATCTGCTTTGTTACCATTTTGAGGGTACCAAAAAAATACCTCGACAGCTCACATTGGGGTCAAATTATGGTGACATCATCGCCAGCTTGCAATAAATCATTGATTGCCAGTCGTAGTGGAATAAATTCATGCAGATGCTGAGGCGACATGCCACAGACACATGTGCACGGAATTGTGTGTGTGTGCATGAGTGAGTGTTTAACAGGCGTGCCTTTGACGCAGCATGAGAGCACCCCGCACGCCATTGATGTTTAATGCAAGCAGTCTGTGCGCGCGTGTGCATATGTAATGTGGATCCATCCCTGTTTATTCTTCTTTAATCTTTACTTCAATCCATAGGCAATAAAGGGATTTTTACCCATGCACCCCTTTAAGTCTGGCAGGCGTGTTACCAATATGCCGTGAGCTATTGAAACCGCTATCGTTTGACCTTTAGGCAACCTTCTGCTTAGTTGCCAACCATGTTGAAGTCATCAAAAATAACCGATAACGGCTTGTTGACTTGGATACGATACAGTCGGGTAAGAATTTGGAGTTATTGAACTCCATAGACAATAAGGTCGTTTTTATTCTTGCCCCCACTTAAGTCTTAAAGGCATATTGTTAACAGAGCATGAGTTTTTGAAATCGGTTTCATACCAGCGTTGGACACCCTCCGGCTTTGTTTGGTATCATTTTAAATGCGGCAAAATAAATTACAACCACTTTTGGCACCTCTGCAATTGGCATCAATTATACAGCTACTGTATAATGACTATTGAAGTACATAGACTATTAAGAGGTTTTTATCAATGCCCTTCCTAAATCCTGACAGGCTCCTATCCATATGTTGGACCTCATTTAAATTAGCACCGTACCACCTTTGGGCACAATTCTGCTTTGTTAGCAAGCATTTTGAAGGGTGCCAAAATAACCCGGGACCACCATTTACAGTTGGCGTAATTTGATTTTGGGGCTATTAAATTCCATAGACAATAGCAGGGTTAGGAATATCGAGTTATTGTAACGTAATACGATGGGGACGGCCTGCGGCGGGCATCAAAGCATGTGAGCGGGGGATCTGATAAAGACGCGAGCTGTGATGGATGGCGAGGGGCGGTGAGTTCATCCGCCGCGAGCAGGCGAGCGGGGTTTTCATCTGCGTTCCGCGCGCATGTATTATTTACACTTGAAGAATGCGAGTGTTGCGAAACGCCGAGCGGAAGGCCGACATACTTCCATATAAACACTTGAAGTCAGCGAAATGTCTGCTGGGAAGGAAGTGGCCGCTGTTGCCCCGATGGATGTTATGAGCCAGACGCACCCCCCCACCCCCCCACCACCCCTTCCATCAATGCCCATTGTGCCTGTTTACCAGGTTACAGTCCAGTGTGCTTTGATGGAATTAGACGCCTCAAAGCCAGACTTGCTTTTTTCGCAGGCCGGAACTCGGGCGAGGAAGATTACGAGTGGCCCGCAGTGAACCTGCTCGCTCACTCAGCCCTCATAAAAAGTCAAATATGGATCCCGCTCACCCAAACGTTTAGAGCCTTTCTCACCCTGAGCGCTAATCATTAATATGCTAACACGGTGCAAAGGTTCTATTTAGGTTAGACGTACACACGCGGATGCAATTTAAACAATAGGACGACGGAAGGGTGCGAAAAGTGGCAGAGTCCAGTTTGGTCGTTTTAGTAGGCTCAGAATAGTTGGCTGCCAAAAAGTGGCGCTGTACCAATTAGTTGGTTTGGTACCTGCCAAAAAGTGATACAAGACGTGTTGTTTTGGTACCTCTCCAAAAAAATCAATTGTATGTATGAGGAGTAGTAAAAACCTGAACAGGACGTTTTGTGCAAGTGTGTGTGTGTGTGTGTGCGTGTGTGTGCGTGTGGAATGGCCGCGCTGTCTCGGTCCTTTTGTGGCGCCCTGAGTTATGTGCGACCGCGTCTCTGTCCCCCGTCTTTGACTGGCCGGGCTCTCCGTGCTCTCCCGCAGACCGACACCCCCAATGGACCCCCCCCCCCCCCTCCCCGTGCACCCCCACAATGCCACGACCCCGCCACCTTTTTGCAACAAGCAGGAAATTAATAGCTCTCCTCCCATCACACTTTTGGTGCCCGCCAGGTTGACCAATCAGGGCGAGGCACGCACACACACAGACACACACACACACACTTTGATGAAGCGACACTGCAAACACACACTTTCCTCGGGGCGTTGGTTACCAGCGGCAGCCGTCGCTATGGCGACGGGAACCATAAAGGGGATCTTCCATTTTAAAAGATGTCCTGGCCTCGTTGCCACGACGACGGGATGCAACGTTTCGAGCGCCAAAAATGACAAATGAGACCCCTCAAGGTGCTGAAAGCGATATTGTACATCTTTTATTTTGGTACCCCAATAATTGATATGACAAAGATGGCTGCCAGTTGTCGTTTGTACGCCAAGAGAAAAATGTCAAAAGGTTTGTCTGAAGTTGACCCTCACAGAAAGCCTCTAGTCAAATTCTGCAGTCTAATCACTGCTTTTTCTTTTCAATTATTCCCCCCCCCCTCCCCCCTCCCCAAGGTGATCTACCGCACCCTCCCCAAGTGGGAGTCTCTGGACCCGTTCGGCCTGGAGGGCCAGCAGCAGCTGCGGGTTACCAACGTCCGCATCCGGTTGCTCAAACGGCAGCCGTGTCCGTGCCAGGCCAAAGACGCCGCCGCCGCCGCCGCGCCGGGCCAAGCTCCGCCCACCCGCCACTTCGCCATCTATGACCTGATCGTTAAAGGCAGCTGCTTCTGCAACGGGCACGCCGAGCAGTGCGTCCCCGCGCCGGGGTACCAACCCATCCGGGACCGTACCAACCATGTGGTAAGCTAACGAGACGGTTTAGAATTTTGAAACAAAGTCTTTTTTTGTTTTTTTTTATTAGCTTTTTTGTCCCTAGCTAGCGGCGGTATTTGCTTGACTGAGTGACATTCCGATTCTTGAAAGTCATTCTGGCGTTGCTACAATCAAGTACCGGTAGCTGTTTTGACATTTGCGCTCGTAATGGTTTTGCTTTCGTCGTTACTGTCAAACGGACGCGCGGCGGCGGCTATGTTTGTTCAGGAAGCTAACACGCAAACACGCCATTAGCGGCCTTAATGATACGTGCAGCCGCTTTGTGTTGCCACTCGTCTTGATGATAATAATGGTAGCCGGAGAAGGGGGGCGGGGGGGGGGGGGGTGTTGGTGTTATGAGAGTATGATTGACGATGGGGTTGCCAGTCACCTTTTGTGCTTGCTTTCGGCCCCGCCCACTCCGATAATCACACACACACATCCATCTCCTTTTGCAATCAGCGGCGGGAAACAAACACGTTGATCCGTTTCCTCTTTTCACTCGGGACTTTTTACGCCGTGCCAAGCGGCTCGTGTTTGCTTTGCCGTTTGTTGACTTTTACAGTTGGCAGTAGTTCTTAAAAAAAAAAAAAAAAAAAAAGCGCTAAGTGTGTTGGAGAGATGCTTTTGAAGGCCGTGTAGGGGATCGTTGGTACCTTTGAAAGTGGATATTAGTCCAAGGGGGAGTGCCAAAAAGTGTTCCAATATAGACCACTGAAATTATTACAGTGGAGATTTGTTTTTTGGGGTTCCATCGGGGAACACAAACATCAAGGTGCCAAAAAGTGATCCAGTACATTTCTCATCCAGGAGGGTGCCCAAAAAGCGGTAAAATGAGACACGTATTTGTACCCCTGGTAGAACAACAGAAGGTGCCAAAAAGTGATCCAGGTACAAGTATAGTTGGTACCACAAGAAGGCGTGCTGTGGTTAATTTGGTAGCTGACTTGATTTCCTTTTTGCGAGTGCCTGACAATCCTCTGGCGCTTTGCCGAGCATATTAAACCCAAAACAATAACACCGATCATTTTCTCTTTTATTGCTCGGCTGTTGCCATATTGAAAGGCCAGATTCCGACGCCGGTCTTAGTGTGCTATATTGCCTGCAAATATTTGCGCGGCGGCGCAGGTTTGAACAGTAAATCCTCTCTCAAGCGTCTCCGGGGCGGGCGGGCGAGCGAGCGAGAGAGAGAGAGAGCTAAGCGAGCGAGCGGCACCTGGACAGCTTTTGGACAAACACGGTTACATAAGCGGCGCTGGCGCTAAAGCCCTACAAGACGGCTTATGAGGAGAGGCGCAACCCAGAAAGGGGGCGTGTCAAACCCTTTTTTTGGATTTAATGACAAAAAATAATATATTCGTACTTAAACTATGATACATCTTTTAATATATGAATTTGACACCTGTTTTTTCAAGGCTCAATAAAAGTTGAAGACAGCGGGTTAGCTTAAATGCTAAGCCAGTATCGCTCATGGCTAAGTCCCAGGAAATGAATGTAACGCAGTGTAATATCCTGTGGCTGTGTTTTGGAGAGCACGTCCACGCTTTGAATTGTTTTTTTTTTTTTTTTTTCAAAAAGAAGCTAGTAACCTAACAAAAGTGTGCTGCGCAATAGGGGGGGTGGGCAGAATGTGTTTTGGTTTGGCCAAGTGTGTGCGTGCGTGTGTGGAAGTGGAGTCATTAGAGTCCAGACAGTGTGTGTGTGAATGTTTGGATGAAGGGAACTCCTGTTCAGAGTGATTACACTGTCTGTTAGTTAGCCACAAAGCTAACACTCATACACATGGTCATAATGACGTCCCTGGACAGCCATAGGAGCACACACACACACACACACATGGGGGGAAACACACACACACACACACGCACACACAGTGGCCGGACTAATTGGTCCACTTGAATAATCTTGTTGCTGCTTGTTTCCGCTCACTCTTGAAAATGCTGATCTGCTCATTTTTGGGTGCCTAATCCACTCAGATGAATTATGTAACCTTGACCCTGTAAAGAAAATGGAGAGATTTTCTTGGAAAGACAAAATACATTTTTGAAGATAGTTGCGGAAAATGTGCAAAGACTATGTAGTACTCAGTTGTAGTTTTTCACTATTTCAGTTTTCCAGATTTTTTTTTTAAACTCATTCCGTGCCAAAAACGTTTTTATTCGTCTTTTCACAGTCCAGCCAATCAATCCCAGGAATTTATTTATATATTTTTTCAAACGCTAGGATAAAAGGGGGGTTGAAAATATCTGGCAGTTAAAGAGTTAAGCATCGTGATGCACTTCTAGTCAACTCGACCCTCCCACAATTTATAAAAACATAAGCGTCTTTGTTCACATCAGCGATGCATCTTGCATCTGTGCCACCATCCTGAAAATGTATTTTCCATTTGGATTGGAGGCTTTAGAGCACCTCATTGTCGGCCATGAGTGCACGCACATTCCAGTGAGAAAAGCACCAGGAAGATGTGTTATTGATTATTATAATTATTGGGTTTTTTTTGTTTTTTTTACATCCGATTTGACAACCAGCATGCGGACCAGGGCTTCGCATTATCGCATTAGAGTGCCTTATTGTCACCGTCCATTTTTTTTTTTTTTACAGGTCGTAAGGTTGTTGTTTGACAAGTGAGCAGGATGTGGTTTCACCGCAACAGCTTGATTTTTCTCGATTTATTTTTTTTCCTCGATTTTTTTTTTTTTTTTTTTTTTTTTTTTTTTTTTCTCGATTTAATAAAAAAAATATCTATATATTTTATTTTTTCATCGATTGTTCTCATCTCACATACTTGCCAATTTTTGCTTGTTTTAAGTAATTTTTCAAATTTACCAGACGATAATACACATTCGGGTCCGCACACATGTGATGCAAGAATCCTTTCCCAGTGCGTGTGTGTATGTGGCGGGCTGATCCGAGGTCAGTTCAGCGAGAGGACACATCGGGCCCGTCACGTGTTGGGCTCAAGTTGGCGACACGTCACACGCACACACACACACCGTGGGAAACCATGTTGGAGTTCAGAAAACATACTTTTTGTTGGCATGTATCATGTTGTATAACCGTGTGTGTCCCACATAGCAGTAGCACGGTGTAGCGCAAACAAATAAAGAGCTTCCTCAGATGCCTTGAGCCCCCCACCCCCACCCCTCCCCCCCATTCAATCATTATCCAGCATACATGGCATTCCAGCTCTCAGGAATGACAAGGAGATTGTTATTGTGCTCTCGGTGCTGCATACTTGCACTCTTCTCATGCGGGCGCGCGCACGCGCGCACACGCGGGCTTTTCAGACGCGAGCCCCCCTTTTTTTTTTTTTTTTATTGTTTCCCAGCGATGAAGCCAAACAATCAATCTCCATTCACTAATTTCAGCGGAGGTAATAGGCCAGAGAAAGAGATGGAGTGGGAGGATATTCCGGAAGGGTCAAAAGTTGTCAGAGGTGAAGAAGGAAGATCGGGTTAGGGAGGACGACTCGGCGGGGTTGTGACGTCTCACGTGGGGAAAAAACGGGCCTCGCCGTCAAACCGACGTCTTTTTTGGTCCCCTCGAATCTGTCGCTAATGAAGCCCTCCCTCGTCCGATGTGCGGCAGGTCCATGGGAAGTGTGTGTGCCGACACAACACGGCCGGCGACCACTGCGAGCGCTGCGCCGCGCTCTACAACGACCGACCGTGGCAGCCCGCCGACGGCCTGACGGGGGCGCCGCACGAGTGTCGCAGTGAGTGGGGATGCGACCTTACCAACATGGCCGCCCAGCAGTGTTGAATGTCCGGACAAGAATTTAAAGCCGAAGCCGACTTATTATATCTTGTATGCAAGCCCACTAGTTGAAACAGGGCATTCTGATAAATATTGCGTTTGTGGAATAAGTGTTAATCCACTCGTTTTTAGCCATCTCTTGGGGCGGCCATTTTGTCTTCTGTCGACTGAAAATGACATCACGACTGCTCACAACGACCAATCACGGCTCACTTTTAGAAAACAGGTCAGCCGCGATTAGTCGTTGTGAGCAGTCGTGATGTCATTTTCAGTCGACAGAAGAAAAAATGGCCGCCCCCAGAGGTGGCTAAAACCGAGTACATTTTGCTGCTTAATTTATATTCCACAAACGCAAAATTAATCAGAATGTCGTCTTTCAGCTAGTGTTCCTGCTGGGAACATATTCTTGAAAAAAATATGTTTGGGTTGACTTCCGCTTTAATAACTACTCCAGACCGGACAACAAATGCTAATCTGAGCCTCACACTTGTACCACTCCAATATGGCCGTCAAACGCACACATTTAAAGGATCATTTTCTATATAAACATAATTTTACACACATTCTATTTTGGATTTTTGTTCATGTGGAATTAATTGACGGCCCGATGAGTCTATTTTGCAATATACTGCTCGCCCTGACATTAAATTGCTTCAAATTTGTGTGTTGGGCGGCCATATTGGTATGGTACATGTGTGAGGCTCGGGTGTTTTGATATGCAGTTGCCTGGCGACGCTGCTTGTTAATTAGCCGGCTAATGTAAATAGTAACTGTAGCTATAGATACCAAGGATTATTTGCAATCTTGTTATGACTGCTTCCTTGCATGCGGCCCACCCACTCACCTTTCTCTCCCTCTCCGCCAGAGTGCAAGTGTAACGGCCACGCTCACAGCTGCCATTTCGATTGGACGGCGTGGCGGGACTCGGGCCAGCGCAGCGGCGGCGTGTGCGACTGCCTGCACCACACCGAGGGGCGGCAGTGTCAGAACTGCAGGGCCGGCTTCTACCGGGACCCCCGGCGGCCGCACGCGGCCCCCGACTCTTGCAAGCGTAAGACACACGCGTGCGGGAAAAGCACGCACACACACGCGCCGCCAACGCTCTTCCTCATTCCCGGCGGAATTTGCGCCGGAGGCCATCTTGGCTTTTTGGGTGCTTTCTAAATCACGGCGGCAGGGTAATCATTCCAGACCGGTCCCCACCTCGCATGCGTGTGTTTGCGCGTTCCTTGCGTGCGCGTGGGCCGAGCGGCGTGCTGCCGGGCCTCCGCCGATGAGACAAGTCTTGAGTAAACACCAGATAGTCATCTATAAACACGCGGCGCTGGCTACATTCTCGCCAGCGATTATCTGTCAGATGTGACCCCGTTGTGAGCTAGCCTTGCAGGTATGCTGCAGTGTGTGTGTGTGTCCAAAACAACTGTCAAAATGCACCAGACCATCCCAAAACACGCCGTGTTTACCCGCAATCAATTTGCTGCTGATTTTAATTGTAACCATGGTAACCAAAGGGCCTTATGAGGATATCTGATCATATTTTATCATGTTCCTTTTAAAAAATATATATATTTATTAGGGCTGGGAAAAAATAGTGTATCGCGATGTATCGTGATGCTTTTCATACCGATACCAGTTATCGATACTTTGAAGTGTCAATACTTTCGGAACATTTGAGGTCCTTAAAGTTGAGCTTTGTGAATGCAGTTTTATTTATTCCACTCTTGTGTATCAGGAACAGTTACTGGAACAGTTTATGCACTTTTCAATCGTGACACTTGAATAAATGTCAAATGGCCCTTAAGTTAAAATTTTGGAAACACACGCCTCATTTTTTATATATATATGTTTTTATAATATTTAAGTATCGCACTATATATCGGATCGCAACCCGTATCGTATTGGAACAAACTTGTATCGTCCCAGACCTTATATCTATGGAGGTGTTTTTTCATTTTTTTATTTTAAAAACATGGATAACACTTCAATATAAAGTATAATTCCAGCTTTTTTAAATGCCTACACGAATAGTATGCATGGCAAAAATGGAACCGCGTTTTTGAATCGAGAGACGGTCAAAATATGAGCAGGAGTGCACACCAGGTGTACCTAATGGAACGTCCAAGAGGGGCTGCGTGTGACTGAGGATCAAAACGATCAAGGTTGTGAAATCCTCTCCTCTCGCGCCGACAATGGAGGAATTTCCCTCCTTGGCGAGGAACATTTTGATCATACCAGAGTCGGCGGGGGCGGGGGGGGGGGCGGGGGGGGGGGGGTCGGCGTAAAGAAAACAATCTTGTCATGCGCCACACAAGCTAGTACACAGCAGGAGGGCGAGCTACTTAAGGACAGCAACCAAGTATTTGTACCGCACTGCTTCCCATCACTTTCAGATTGTCAATAGTGTGATATTCAAAAACATTAACATGCACGTTTCCGGTATCACATGGAGCTGACTGTAATCTTTGTTGAACATTAACACGCTAGATAAGCACGTAAAAATGCACATAAATGTGCTCGTAAAGGCCCCGAACGTGATATCTTTATGATTTTATTGGTGTTGTCTGCCACGGGAGTAGTTTATCTTCTCACGCTTGGGTGTGTGATAAGTCTGTCTGCCTTCGTCGGGATGACACCGCCTAGATTAATAGACATAAAAACAAAGAAAAATTCATGTGGGTTCAAAATACAAAGATGTTCAAATTTAGTTGGCAGATTTTGATCAGAAATGTAAGCTATTTGGCTAATTTTGCTCAAGGATTACTCACACACTGAAGCTAACTGGCTAATGATGGTCGTATAAAACGGGGAAAAGGAAGGCTCACTTATCTTAAAAATTGAAAACAGGGTAGTTGACGCTACGTGGCTAACATTGCTCACGTAGGTTGGAAAAAGTTTGAAGTTACTACGCCATCGACTGAGAAACATAAGCTGAAAAACTGAAGCTACATGGCTAACGTTGCTTACGTAAACCAATAAAAGAGTAAATGTGTGGCTAATTTTGCTAGGAAACATTTCCTATCTGGCTAACCTTGCTCAAAGATGACTCAAAAACTGAAGCTACATAGCTAACGTTGCTCAAGTAGACCAATAAAAGAGTAAATATGAGGCTAATTTTGCTAGGAAGCGTTTGCTATCTGGCTAACCTTGCTCAAAGATTACTCAAAAACTGAAGCTATATGGCTAACATTGCTTACCTAGACCAATAAAAGTAAATATGTGGCTAATTTTGCTAGGAAAAATTTGCTATCTGGCTAATTTTGCTCAAAGATTACTCAAAAACTGAAGCTACATGGCTAACGTTGCTTATGTAAACCAACAAAAGAGTAAATATGTGGCTAATTTTGCTCGGAAGCATTTTCTACCTGGCTAACTTTGCTCAAAGATGACTCAAAAACTGAAGCTACATGGCTAACGTTGCTTATGTAAACCAACAAAAGAGTAAATATGTGGCTAATTTTGCTCAGAAACATTTCCTATCTGGCTAACCTTGCTCAAAGATGACTAACGTTGCTTACGTCGACCAATAAAAGAGTAAATGTGTGGCTAACGTTGCTTTAAAAAAAAAACTGAAGCTACGTAGCTAACGTTGCCTACAAAGACTGGAACAAATAAACTTAACCCTACGTAGCTAATCTTCGCTGAAGTTGACCTCCCCTCCTGGCTCCTTCCAGCATGCAACTGTCACCCTTTGGGCTCCATGGCCGTGCACGCCGCCAGCGACGCGCTGTGCGACCCGGCCAACGGCGACTGCATCTGTAAGCCCGGCGTGGGCGGCGCCCACTGCGACAGGTGCATGGTGGGATACTGGGGCTTCCACGAGTACGGCTGTCGGCCGTGCGACTGCGCCGGGGACTGCGACCCTTTCACGGGCGACTGCGTGCTCGGGTGAGTCACGCATAAAATTATCCGGACACATCCTCTGGACCAGCGTTTCTCAAACTAGAGAGTCATAACGTTCGTCGTCAAATGTTTGAGAAGGCCTTCTTTAGTAAATCAATTTCTGAACGTCCCAATACTTTTGATTGGCGCTGAATCTGCAAATAAATTGCTGTGTTGTGCTGCAGGTCGGACTTGTACAACTTGGAGGGAAACTCCAGCGAGCCTGTCAGGATCTTCAGAGTGGACGAGCTCTTCTCTGCCCTCCACTACTCAGGTGTGTTCGTGAGTGTGTGTGTGTGTGTGTGTGTGTGTGTGTGTTATTCCCGTTTCTCCGCCGTCCAGTGGCCAAGCGTTGACTGTCCGCTTATGAAAATCGAACACAGAACAACGATTTGTGTGTGTGTGTGTGTGTTCCATGACTCGGACCCCACCGGTAGCTTTCATAGGCACATTCCTCAGCGGACACACACACACACGCACGCACGCACATTAATGGATGCTGTGATTGCCCCCCGCAGAGAAGTGCGAGTGCAAAGAGCAGCCGCTGACCAACAGTAAACTCTTCTGCACCACCAACTACGCCTACGGTAAGCCATTCTGCGCACACGGCGCGCGAGTTGAGCGCCAGCTTGGTGGCGGCGGCGCTTTCCAGGCACGTGCGGACGTAGCCACTAGGTGGCGCGCTTTTGCCCCGGATGAAAAAGAGTGCCCTAATTTCTGCAGCCCCATCTTTGTCGTCATTCGTCAATATGTAAAAGGGTGAAAAATTACACTCTGTCGTCAATTCCACCTAAAGTGTTTTCATATCTGATGGGTATTTTTTGAGCCCTCGGGGGAATTGTACAGCTATGCCCATGCTTGCCCCCAGCCTTCCCTCCCTCCCTCCCTCCTCGTCATCTTCCTTTTGGCTCCCATGTAGTTGGGCGACTCAAAACAGACCGGTAGGAATGTTTGTGCATTCCCTGATAAGGTTTGGTGCAAAATTAACCACAATAGCGCTGTTGAAAAGATGACGTGGCTACCGGCCCACGCGCAAAAACAGAATGCGTGTTAAAGCATTAACTATGGAGATTAATTTACATTTTATAACGCGTTAACATTTTTTAACTCAGTTAACTCAGTTTAATTAACTTCTGCTCACTGTCGCGAAGACGGACTTTTACGTAGTTTTATTTTAAAAAGTTGTTCGACGGCTCATTGGAGAAATCCAAAATAATTTGCCCACTTTGCAAAGCCAAATTCAAATACCATATTAGTTGGACGTCTTTTGTTGTTCGACTTTTTGTATTTTACAGGAAAGAGTTGTATTTAAGGATCAAAGAAAGCTATTAGAGCAGTCTTTGAATCGGAACATACTTTGATTTTTTTTCCACAATTCCATGGTTTTACGCAAGTAAATATCGGTTCCAAGCTTCCCCCCAAAAAATAGTCGTTGAAAAATGCGATTAATTGCGATCAATTATGGAAAATTTTGCGATTAACTAGTTAAAAAAATGTAATCGCTTGACAGCACTAGTTTGAACATTTTCTTGCTTTGTACCCAAAATTAAATGATCGTTTGAATAATGGTGATTTCAACATTCGACAGTTGAAAGAGTCGTATTCAAGAATCTAAGAAAGCTAATATACTTTCAAAATATACTTTCAATTTTTTTCCCACATTAACTCCAAGATTTCACTCAAGTGAATATCAAGGTTTGTAAAAAAAAATGTAGTTGAAAAATATAATTAATTGCGATTAATTATGGAATTTGTTTTGCGATTAATTAGTTAAAACATTTTAATCGTTTGACAGCACTATTAAAAATGGATATTTTGACGATGGGTGGCTTGAGCACCTGCCCTAAAAAATGCGCGCACGCGCCTGTTGGTTTCAGTTCTGAAGGTGAAGGTGCTGTCGGCCCACGACAAGGGCTCGCATGCCGAGGTGGAGGTGAAGGTCCAGAAGGTGCTGAGTCAGAAGGTGAAGCTCCAGCGGGGCCGCGTCACGCTCTACCCCGAGTCGTGGACGGCGAGGGGCTGCACCTGCCCCATCCTCAACCCAGGTCAGTTTTCACTTTTCCCTCCAGTCCGAGGTGAGATGAGGAGAAGCGCTGTTGACTTGGCCGACGTCCTTATCGTGCTCGTTTTTCCAAGCGTGGCCGCGTTCTACTTTTGATTAGCTGATCATTAATTATGACTCGCTTTAAGATAATAAATACACAATTATCAAACAAGGGTTAAGTTCGGGTTTCAATTTGAGCCAACTCAATGTGCTTCACAGAATTAAAAGCAAAATTAGTGTTTAGGGTTTCCAGCGAGGCTTTTTAGACAGGATTAGGGTTTCAAGTCTGGTTTGAGATTTTAAATAAGGGTTAGGTCTTCAAAGTAGGCTTTCAAATGAGGGTGTCAAAAACTCAAAACAGGATTAGTGATGTGAAATGTGGGTTTCAAATTTTGTAAACAAAACAATTAGCTGTAAATCATTGTGAAAAAAAAAAAAAAAAAAATCAAAGCGTAGCTAGGGAAGGAACATTTTCTTTCGTGTGACTCCGCTGTTTGTGACGTTGCTCAGGTGTGGAGTACCTGGTGGCGGGCCACGCCGACAGGAAGCGGGGCCACCTGCTGGTCAACATGAAAAGCTTCGTCAAGCCCTGGACGGCCAGCTTGGGCCGCAAAGTGCTGGCGCTGCTCAAGAAGGACTGCAACTGGTAGACCCGCACACGCACGGGTGAGACTATTTCCCGGAGACGGCCTCCGCGCCTGGATTATTCAACTCGGATTATCATTTTGGCCTCGTTACCCGGATTGACGATGGTGGGGGAAAAAAAAAAAGAAAAAAAAAAAAAAAGCTCTCTGCGCACTTTAACCAGCGAGATGGACTGGAATGGAATATGGACGCACAAAGATGCACGTACACACACAGTGGACACGCACACACGCGCAAAACTCACACACACTCGCAGTGAGAGAGAGAACAAGCCATACGAGCCACGGCAGGTGGTTCGGTCCTCGCCGGTCCGGGTGCGAAATGGCAGCCAATTGCCCCCAAACGTGAATGTATTAGCCTGAGTGTGTGTACGTCGAAGCGTGTGTGCGCGCACACGTGTTGAGGAGAATCGAATGAGGAGGTTTAAGCACGAGCACAGTCCCAGTCCAGCTCTTTTTTTTTTTTTTTCATCTTCAGTTCTATTACAACTCATCCTTCCTTCCTTCCATGTGCTCTTTGTACAGTGTTATTTGTATATCGATTTAAATATTATTATTGTCATGTGACAGCAATGTTTCAGCTTTATGATAGTTTTTGCTTGTACGGTTTTTGTAGCATCGTATCACCACGACACGCGCGCTGTTTGCCATCCCCGAGGGCTTTTTCAATGCAATGATAATACAATTATCAACGCACCATGACTTTTTCTCATGTATTTTTTTTTTCCCGTGAATGTTTACAGCACAAGTATTCAAATTACTTAAGATATTTGGGTAATGTTAGTGCCTCCCTTTAATACGGTTTACTGATTAAGTGAGGCTAACTGGGTAGGAAAAAAAATGAAAAAATGGATTCTTCTCTGCTAACTTTGATCAGAAACTGAAGTGAGGCTATTTTGTATGGAAGCGTATTGCATTCACATGAAAAAAAAAATCCTGTTTTTCTGGGAAATGTTTTGGGGGGGGATTTGTTTTTTTTTATTTTTTATTTTTTCTCTGTTTTATGGAATATTTTTTTTCTGTTTTTCAGAGTAATTTTTTTCTTGTTTTTTTAAATAATTTTTGTTCTGTTTTATGGAATTTTTTTTCTGTTTTTCAGAGTAATTCTTTTTCAGTTTTTTGGAATATTTTTTTTTCAGTTTTTCTGAATATTTTTTTTCTGTTTTTCTGAATAATTTTAAAAATGATATAATCTTACATTATGAGGAACGTATACAGTTAAAAAGCATAAAACACAGCTAATACTTTGTGTTACTAATTACGGTACATGCCTTACTTTAATTGAACCGGCTTAGGTATAAAGTTGAAGGCAGGATGAGGTTTGCGGGAAGGAGTCTGCCATTAGCGAGTCTGCAACACGTCACTTGGCGTTCAGAGGTAAAAAAAATATATATTATTCCGAAAAACAGAAACTGGCATGCTGTTTTTCTGAATATTTTTTTCCTGTTTTTTGAAATAATTTTTTTTCTGAATATTTTTTTCCTGTTTTTTGAAATATTTGTTTTTGTTTTTCTGAATATTTTTTTCTGTTTTTCTGTATATTTTTTTGTTATAGAAAAAAAATATTCAAAAAAAATGAAAAAAAACAAATAAAAAAAAACAAAGGCCAAAAAAAATACTCAGAAAAACAGGATTTTTTTTTTCATGTGAATGCAATACGCTTCCGTAATTTTGAAACATAATACCAAAAAAATATATATATTATGACATTTACTCAATTGTAATTAAAAACTGAAGCTACCTGGTTAAAGCTGCTCACATACTTCATGAAAGTTTGACGCTATGAGGCTAACTTTGCTCAGAAACTGAAGCTAGGCTAAAGCTACTTGGCTAGCTGGCTAACTTTACTCATGACTTCAGAACTAAAGCAACCTGACTGTGACTAATATTACTCTTTTTCATCCCAAAAACTCTCTAAGTTTATGAATGATCAGGAATGTAGCAGGAGCTGACTGCGGCAGTCGAAAGGTAAGCTATTTGGTAAGCTATTTTCAAAAAATGAAGCTAACTTTTCTCACCTAAACTGGGAAGTGACGCTACTTTTCTAAAGTTACTTGATTAGCTTTACTCCAGATTTTTTTTTCTCAAAAACTGAAACTACCTGGTCAACATGATGAGAAAATGTAAAGCTCAAAGGCTAACTTTACAGGAAAAAAATGTCAGGTGAATTGGAATAAAAGATTTCAACATGTTGGTTAATGGATTGTTACATCTCTACTCAAAGACTGAAGCTAAGTGGCTAACTGTCTGGAAAAAGTGAAGCTACTAGACTAACTTTGCTAGCTAGCTTTACTCAACATTTTTTTCCTAAAACTCAAGCAACCCAGCTAACAACTGTAGCCAATAGGCTAACTTTGCTCAGAAACTGATGCTAGGCTAGGCTAACTTACCCATATTTACACATGATAGCAAAGCCACCTAGCAAATTTCAGTGACATAGACACCAAAAAGCAGAATTTTAATGTTTAACTTGAAAGTTTGTGTTTTTTCCTGATTCTCTCGCTGTTGTCTTGTGTGTTGTTTTTATGTAACAGCCCGCTAATCTTGTTTTCCAGCGGCCGCCACTCAGACCTTGAAATTCTTCACACAGCTTTGTCAAAAATATCCTTATCGCCTGCGACTTTCTCTCCCGTGTGCTGAAGTCAATCCGTCAGCATGGCTCCCAAAACAGCCGAGCCGGGAACCTGCCTTCACACGGCGCCGCAGAATGTCGACCGTCTGCGCTGTTTGGGTTTGGGCCCTTTTCCGCCCACTGGCCGTGACGCGTTTGGCCGCGAGGTGCTGACGCATTCTTGGCTCGTCGTAGGCGGCTCACCTGTCTGACAGGCAGAGGTGAGCAGACGCTCTTCTTGGGGGGTTTTCAGTATTATTCAGTGACCGTTCACAGATTTCCCGTAGCATGGCGGGAACGAGAACTGTGGCAAGACATGAATTAAAGTACTGTTGCATTCATTCAGTCATAGTCTCCCCCCAAATTGCTAATTGAAATGTATTGTACTCATTTTCTATTAATTTATCTCAACAATTTGTTAGTTGGTTTAGAAAAACTGAATACTGGTCAAACTTTTTTTTATACAACGGATTGTATAATTATAATTCGAATAGTAAATAATTCGATGAAAAATCTGATTGAATTATTTAGTTGAATAAACAATTTTTAATTAATTAAAAAAATATATTAAATGTATTTATTTCATTAAAAAATTTTAATGTATTTATTGAAATAAATACAAAAGTGTATATTCTACCATAAAATATTTTACAGATGTATTTTCTTATTTGATTAAATAATTGTTTACTTAATTAGTTGAAAATAAAATGTAAGAAAAGTTAAATGTGCCATTTTCATGTGGATTTAAATTTACTAAATTATTAATTCGTGGATTTTTGTAAATGACATTTTAAATGTATTACTCAAATATAACTACACATTTACAACTTTTTAAAATTCAGATACCTCATTAAAAATAGGTCAAATGTAAAAAAAAAATAGTGTAGGTAGCGCAAACCATTTGACATTTCTTTTGATTGATTGTAAATAATACATTTGAAAAAACAAAATAAACCATTGTATAAGTATATTTTACATTTGCTAAATTGACTAATTCTAATTAGTGTGTATAAAATACAGTTAAAAATTGAATTATTGTCAATGATTTTGCACATTTTTTTAAATGTTATGTTTTTATTTCCTCATTTCTTAATGACCTGGCCCCTCTGTTTTGTGTTCTTGTTTTGTTGAGGGAGGACGTCCCTGCAGTGGGAATTGTCCTTGGCGTGAAGACACAACAACTCAACCGAGCCAAGGACCTTCGCTCTCTTTCTCTCTCTCTCTCTCTCTCTCTCTCTCTCTCTGCATTTCCTATGCTCGCTCGCCCAAAGTTCCAAAACCCTCCGTCCTGTGGCTGCCGCTGTGGGAAAGCGTTTGCAGCTCGCCGGCCCGCCGGCGTGCCACGCAGGGCTTTGCTGCGGTTTGTGTGTTGTGGTGGCGCTGCGTGCCTGTAAGTGCACAATGGCCCGCTTGTGCTGCCGCACAAGCCAGTTATGGCCTTTTGTCCCGTCAGCATTCTTGCGTCGCCATTGGCCCCACGACAGCCCCCCCGCAGACATGTGGGACAATGCGCCCTCCGCTTGCCCGCCCGCCCGCTCGTCTCACTACGCCACGCCCCTCGCCGTCATTCCGCCGCGAAAACACTACGAATTTTTTTTTCCAGGAAAAAAAAGGCTGGATATTACCAGTAGAGCGTTTTTTGATGTTGTTGTTGTAATTTTACACCAAAAATGTTGCTTTTATTTGACTGAAAAATGAAAAAGTCCAGTGAAAATCAAGTTGTGGGTTTTTTGGGTGGAATAAAGTTTTTTTTGTTTTTTTTAAATATCGATTTTTTTCTTTTTTAGAAGTTAGATTTTTTTTAAATGATGAAGTTATATTTTTTCCTGCGAAAACACTACGATTTTTTTTTCCAGGAAAAAAAGGCTGGATATTACCAGTAGAGCGTTTTTTTTTGTTGTTGTAATTTTACACCAAAAATGTTGCTTTTATTTGACAGATAAATGATAAAGTTCAGTGAGAATTAAGTTGTTGTTTTTTTTGGGTGGAATAAAGATTTTTTTTTTTAAATATTTAAATTTATTCTTGTTTAGAAGTTTGTTTAGAATTATTTTTAAATGAAGTTATCATTTTTCCTCCCCAAAAGTCATCTCAATCTCACTACAGTAGTCTTTTTTTCCCCGAGGGCTCGTGATTTGCCAAAAATAAATTCACAATTTTTACAAAAATACAATTGTAATTTTTTTTGGGGTGGGGGAGTGGTGGGTGGGGGGGGGCTTCAATTGTTTTCGAGAAAAGTCAATCTTACTACTTTTTTTCCACTGATTAAAAAATTGTAATCTTCCGTGAATAAAGTTGTGTTTTTTAGGCAGATTTTTAATGTATTTATTGTAAATAATACAAAAATGTATATTGTACCATTAAGTATTTTAGTTGTATTTTTTTTATTTTATTAGATAATTTACTTAATTTGTTGAAAATCAAATGTAAAAAAAAAAGTTAAATATGCCATTTTCATGTGGATTTTTATTTACTAATACTAATAACTAATTTTGCGCAAATAAAGTTGTGTTTTTTAGGCAGATTTTTAATGTATTTATTGTAAATAATACAAAAATGTATATTGTACCATTAAGTATTTTAGTTGTATTTTTTTTATTTTACTAAATAATTTACTTAATTTGTTGAAAATCAAATGTAAAAAAAAAACTTCAATATGCCATTTTCATGTGGATTTTTATTTACTAATACTAATAACTAATTTTGCGCAAATAAAGTCGTGTTTTTTAGGCAGATGTCAATCTTTAGAAAACATTGCATTTGTACTTGAGTAAAGTTGCATTTTTACAAAAGTAAATATATTTACCCCCCAAAAAGTTATCTTTTGAATATTTTTTTTTTTTTTTTTTACAAAAACGACAATGAGAATAAAGTTATCCTTTTATCCCCCAAAGTGCTTTTTTTGGTCTTCAGTTCTTTAGTCACCTTGTTTGAGAACAATGTCATATTTTTATCACAAAAAAATGCTAATCTTGAGCGAATCAAATCGTTCTCCTTGGAAGTGGCTAAGCGAGTCATGTGCTGGGAATTATCCCGTCAGCTGGGATTGGCTGCCGGGGGAAAGGAGAAGATTGAGGCGAAGGGGAGAACGCCTTGTAGCCTAAAAATATCACGCTGAGGTGCCTCCTCCCTGCAGAGAGCGACCATGTGCTACTTAATTACACCGAAACACACACACGCATGCATGCACACACACGCGCATCAGGAATGCTTGTGTAGCATCAGAGCAAGCCAGAACAGGGAGGGTCCATGTTGACATTGAGACATTCGCTGATTACTATTTCTCAAGGCCTGATGTCATACACACACACACACACACACCTATTTTCAAAAGATGAGCCAATACCACATTGTTGAGAGGCTGGATGAAGAAATTATAGGTGATGTGCTTGTAACGCAGCCGGCACCTGTGTCTATACCACCATGCCGATGCCTTTCGCTTAAACATTAGGTACCGCTAGATTGGCTACTTTTATAAAACATTAGGACTCTTAGGACGGATCCTTGGGGTCCTCCGTGGGCCTCGATGTAGTTGTACTTTAACCTAGAATGTAGACACTAAGTTTAATGGGTATTGTAGAACATTTTGTGTGTTTATAACAGCAACTGAGATCCAAGACCCAACAGTGGAAACCTCAGATAGGTTCTTGGGGGTTCCCCTATAGTTTTACTTGTACTTAAATGCCTGTAAACACTTAGCAGTACATAAATGTTTATCATTTTATGGCACATGTTCACTTTGAGTGTGTTTGTTACGGCAACTGAGCTACTAACTACACAAGATTAGCTTGTTATGAAATGCGCTATATAAATAAAATTGTATTGTATTGTACTTTGACCACACATGAGGACCAGGATGGATCCTTGAGAATTTCCAGGGCTGTGGAGTCTGGACATAGTTGTACATTTGTTTAAATGCTCGGAAACACAAACGTTTAGAATAGCGAGGACCTCAGGTCTGCAACTGAGATCCGAAAAAGTCACAAATGGCATTGTATTCCTCGTTTTGGACAATTTGATGTTTTTTGGGGACAGTGTTAAAAATGTAATTCATCAGTTTGTCCACTAGGTAGAGCCACAATCACACTAAAAGTGTTCTGACCATCCAAATTTGCCAATTATATATACCTGTATAAAAATCGCTGTCCTTTATTTTTGTTGAGAAGAAAATGTAAACGTATTTTCCTTGAAGTATGCCAAACTTTAGTGACAAAAGCACAACGAAGACACAATGCCTACTGGTGGTCATTAAGACAATAGCTCAATTTTCCCAAACAGGATCAAATCTGCTGTCTCGCAATGACAAAGGACTTCACTAAACAGGTAAGAAGTGTCAAGCGCACATTTAATCGTTCGTTAACGCGACACAAAAATGTGTTTGGGAAGAGGAGGAGGAAGGGCTGGCGTGTACTGACACGAAGGCCCGCGAGACACGCAGCCAGAAAAAAACATTACGAGTGATTCACAGGCATCGCATGGTACATCAACACATACCTGTGTTACTCTATTCACACACACGCAAACTTACATCTGTGTGCGTGTTGAATTAAAGTCTTTAGTCCAATTAAAAAGTACAAGTAGTGACAGTATCCAAAACCTTCACTCAGGCTGGAACTGATGAACAAGAAAACATGTCAACATGAGTGTTTTGGGCCAACACTGATAGGATCTCCTGTGCCACCAGCAGCCCCCATTCGGCCTGCATGAGTTGCTACACCTGCATTCCCCCCCCCCCCCCCCCCACACACACACACATACAAAGTATAACCTCAGCGACATTGGCCTGATAACATCCACACATGTCGTGACCCATAACAAGTTTTTCATATGAAATATAAATCCACTTCGTCATGATGACAGCATATTTTGTCAGCCTGTTTTCTCGATCTAACTCATACGTTTATTCAAAACAATTAAAAGTCATACATGTATACAGTTTGATTAAAAACGTGAATGTTTTACTAGGTTGTAATTAAATTTGTCACTAACTTGACTAATAAAATGTACCAAAATTTAGGCAGCGTTAAAACAACTGCCTTGTTTCCAACGACAAAATGTCTCCCCCTAGCGGTCATTTCTGTTGCTGTAACAAAAATGAGGGCCAAATGAGAAGAATATTTAGTCGCTCGGTGGTTGTTTCATGAAACACTCTAGACTTTTAGGTTGGGCTCAAAACGGGGTTTGGGTTCCAATTTATGGTTTCCAGGAAACTGGTGTAGTTTCATAGAAGGTTGGAAATCCAATGTTTGGTTTCAAGCAATAATTTGAGTTTCCATATACAGTTTCTAGCCACGATTCGGGTTTCAAAGTTGGTCTCAAATCAGGGCTTGGGTTTTAAACAAGAGTTAAGGTTTCAAAAACCTTTTCCCTTACGTCCTTCTTCCCTTTTATCCATTCACTTTCCCTTCATGTATTGTATATAACTGCACTGCATTTACCATTTAGGATTCCATCCTTCCTCCCTGTCTTGCGTCCATTCTTCCTTTCATCCTTCGTTCCTTCCATCTCGTCTGTATTCCTTCCTTCCTAAAATAAGATAATTTAAAACGTGTAGATAGCTCAGCAGTAACACACTTTTGGCCCACCATGTGTACGCTATTACATAAAACGGTCAAATGTCTCCCTCCAGTATTCAAACCTGTTACTGCAGGTGATTTTGGTCCAAAACAGAAAAGGAAAACATTATTTAGTCGATCAGTGTTTGTTTGCATCAATTTTAGTTGTTTTAGGTTTAAATGAAAAAAAAAAAAAAAAAAAAAAGCCCACGCAATGTCTGCTCATTTACACGAGCGGGGACAAGTAAGCTAATGGAGTGGCATTAATTGTAGCATCTTTCGTTTAACATCAATACACACTCCAGTCCACTTGGTGGCAGTAATGTGCCATTAAGGTTTGTTGTTCCTCGCTTTGTTTGTATTGATTTCGACAAGGACATGAACATCAAAACATTATAATGCGGATAGTTCAGCTCAGTATTTATTACGCAAGGTCCAATAGCTGACACAATGTTAAAATGATGCTACATGAATAATTTCACAAACAGCACCCGAATAGTGTTCCAAAACGTGTTTTTATTTGATTAATGAAGTGAATGCCAATGCAATGTAGTGATTATTAAGTGAATGAGTGAAAGACTCCGAAGGGAAGCGATTTTAGTGGACTTTTGAGGGAATTATCCACTGCAAATGTGTCTGATTCATGTTTTTGCAACTCTAGTAGCTGTTTAAAAAAACAGAAATTTGAATAAATCATGTGAGGACGATTCTAAGGCAAGACTAAATTATGTAGTGCAAATACAATTATCTGCAAAAACAAAAAATCGAGCACCAGCCAAGAGTGAGGACAAAACTGGAGTGTAAGGACACTTGATGACTTCCCAGCTGCATTAATTCCTGCCTTTATTTCCTTTTTTCTTTTCAGTCACGACAGTTTATTCGCCGAGGAACAAGTTGGTCCAAGTGAGCATTTTAAGCTTGTTGAGTTCCCACATAGCTGCAATCAAGACCCTCAAGGTAGGTTGACTTTCTCTAAACTAATGTTCTTTCTGCTCTCATCCACCAGGTGGCGCTTTAGGCATCTCCATGCAGCATGGATCAGCTCATGGTTGGCACTGTTTGTTCTAGGTGGTGGGAAAAAAGACTTCATGATCAACAACTTCCTGTCCATCATGTTGAGAGACGATATAAGCGACAAGTTGGCATGTTTTTAAATTCGATGATCATTCACCTTTTTCTTGGAGCTATCCAAATAGAAGCATTGTGATTGGCCGAAATGTGGGAAAGTGGGCACGGCTGTGCAAATCAAAACAGCATGATTCGCTGGTATAATGAGGTGGGTGTGGATATGCAAAAATAAAACCTCAATTTATCTGCTATAAAATTACAATATCAAAAAGCAGATGTGTCACATTCATTTATGTTTTCTTTGTTTTAATGGTCTAATTCAGGGTTGATTTACTAAATGGAATGGAGACGTTTGATTCCACAAGGACATACTTCCGGGAGCAGCAGCAACTCGTTATAGGCGACAGCGCGCCAGCTGGTTGAAAGAGCGCACTACAGGCAGAAGTCCATACTGGAAGGGGGAGGAGGTGAAGTAAAAAAAAAAAAAAATTAGAATAGATCTACTATTTTTGTTTTTTTGTTAATAGTCTAGAGAAAGAAAAGGTATATTCTTTATTTTTGTATGTATGTGAAATGTTACAAAGCAATAAATGATTTATTTAAATTGTATCATGTAAAATTTACTGTATATATGAAAGTTCAATTCATATTTACATTTTTACATATAATAGATATGACATTTTCATTGCATCTATTTTATTGCGATATTAATTTTATATTTTCCGTAATTGAATTTTCCAAACCGCCCATCCCCAATTAGATTAATTAATATAGAATTAACTTAGATTTATTAAAATAAATTATCAACATATTCAGTAAACTTACTATTAAAACTAAAAAAATTATATAGCATTTAGAAAAAATATATTGATCAAACAGCTTCATTTCACATAGTAGAAATATTTATATAAAATATATATGCTTAATATTGTGATTTATTATTATTATTATTATTATTATTGAACACCCAAGTTAATTTCATCTCATAAAAAATGTTGAAGAACATTTTTTACATATGTAAAAATTTTAATCGTGTTTTTTTTTTTTTTGATTAAATGAAAAAAGAATCCTGAAAAATAATTAAATTAATGTTATGTCAGCTGTCGGTAAGTGGAAGGATCTTATAGTACGAAGCACTTCAACCCTTAAGAATCAGACACACACACACTCACACTGTAAATTGTAAGCGCAGTCCCCCTTTGAGGCTTGTGGGAGATTCGGTACTAACTCAACATGAAGTCCCCCCAGTTGTCTCCATCCTTGGTCTGAGGCCGCAGTTGCCGTGGTGACGTGTACCAAGACCATTGGAGGGTGTCCGATAGGGATCACAAAGATTCCATTTGGGGCTGCCTGGTTCCTTTTAAGGTCCGGCCCGCTGTTTGTAAGCGTCGCGGATGAAGCCGAGCGAGTGTGCGCCCTGACGCCCTGGCAGGTGCTGACACAGGAAGCGGCACTTTTCACAATAAGAGTGTCACAAGAGCCCGGTTGGGGCGGGGGGGGGGGGCAAGAAATAGGCTGCTTGTCGCTGTGCACTTTGAGTCCATGAGGAGGAACCACAGCACCTTGCCGCTCATCTACGTGACGGAGGTAGTGTTGTTGTTTTGTTGACTCTTTAGCGCGTCCTCACCCGGGTGTGTTTTGGTATCGAAAACGTCAGGCTGGATGGATGCAAGTTGTGTTGCAGCTCGTAGGCAAGTTCCTCCACGTTTGGGAACGACGCTCACAACCACTGCTGACCTTTGGTTGCTAGTCATGCTTCAAGAATGTCTAAGGAGCAAAGGGAGGCAGACACACCTTTTCTATGACTGCTAAGTGAAAAAAAAAAATGAAAAAGAAGTCAGGTGTGTTGACATTGTATTTGTCTGTATGCTCGGAATAAGAGCAGTTGTGCATTGTGACTATTTCAGCCCAGGTCCAAATGGACTGCAGTTCCTCCGAGTCACTGAACTAACATTTAGTTGAGTGCCTCACACCTGTGTCGCACGGAAAGACAGTCCCGCAATTCCTACGGAAATCAAAACTAGCATTTCTGCGGTAGCATGCAAGGAAACGGCGTACAGAACACCAGATAAAAACGTTGTGTAACTGCCCCCGGGTTAATGGGGCACTTCCTGTTTTCCCGCCACGCCACCCTGCCGACCCCCACCGCCAGTGCCGCACTGGCAATCATGCGGCGATGCTAACCATGTTAGCAACTTGCATGAATCGCGCACGTCACGCTGATTGGACACGCCCACGTGTGTGATTAATGACCTTGATGATGATGATGACGAGGACCCTAGCTGGTCATAAAGTAAATAAGATTGCGCGGACCCCTCATCTTCATTACGCATGCCATACTCAATTTGTCACTATGGAAACCAGACAGAAGCCCCCCACTTCCTCATGAATAAGCATTCGACACACACTGATTCTAATTATAAGTAATTGTGAATCGGAGAACGTTTTTCACAATGAATGTAAATATATCACAATAGCTGAATTGACCTCTAATAACCTGCAGAATAATAATTGTTGGCGTCATTTTGCAGAATGTTCCTGAAAGCTAACAGGCTAATATCTGTATGAAAGATGTACCTCATTAGCATATTTCCCAGACAAATGAATTGGCCCTATCTTTATGTTGCTCTTCTCTTTTTATGATATAAAAGGCCGGCGGCCTTTTGGGCAGCTGTCCTTTAGCCTTGTGAAAACTTCAAAACACTCATACCAAGACAAAAGGAGCAAAAGGTCGCCAGCACCGGGAGTGTGTTTGTGTGTGTGGCGCGAGATGACACATAAAAGACGCCCACGCATGCTCCGGACCACATAACAAAATATTTAATTTTAGTTCCTAAATCAAAATGATTGCGGATTGGCCTTGGAGGAGGTCTTGTCGCGCGCAGCATCCCGCAGATGTTCACTGCCGCGCATGTTGGCTCCGCCCACTGCTCGAATGCCACAATCGAGTGGAAAAGTGCTTCAATAGCAAGTATAAAAGGCCAAATTGTCAGCGTGTGATATGCGCTGACAGCGCCGCATCTGCTCCGCCTTCAATTTACCGCCGGAGACGCCGCGAGATGTTCTCCGGGCCTCGGCGAGTCCATTCAGGACGCCCGGTGATTTAGTTCCCTCCCCCCTGCCGGGAACGCACAAAAGAGGCGACCGTCTGCCAGGAAACAAAGACGCGGGGGAGTAGCTGCACCAGTGTTTCTTAACCTTTATTGAGACGAGGCACTTTACATTAGAAAACTTTCATAGCACACCACCAAAATAAAAACGCCGGAAAAAATGATCACCGTATACGGAAATATTGATACGCTTGTCCCCATATACTCACTCTGTTTTAATACAGCGCATTTGATTCTAAATTCATGACGTGGATGCCGATTGTACTGCAGCAGCATGTTTGTTTACGCACACGTGAGCGTCATGATTAGTCGTCTGCCGGTGAGCCTAATGAGGCCGAGCGGCATCAAAACAACAGAGAGCAAAACAACACGTAGCCGTGGACTGTAGCGCACATTTTCACATGTGGAAGAAAAGTCGGATGTGCTCTGTGGATGTTAATAGCTAACAAGAGTAAGTGATTTCCCTCAGGGCACATATGAAGTGTCGCCGAGCAACATGAGCGATTGGTTTTGTTGGAAAAGTGGCAAAGATTAATTTCCGCCTTCCTCGGAGCATCCGGGACTGAAGATCTTGTGTCACTTAGGTTTCGGCGTCGCGTTTCACTTTCTCCGTCGGTCGTCTGAAAAAAATATCTGGATCCAGGTGATTTTATTTCTTTTATGAAATTGAGTAAATTCAACATGATGATTTTTTTTTAGCTATGAATGAGCCACACATGAACTCATCTCATATTAACTAAGCAAACAACTGATTAACTGAACTGAAACAACCATGTGACGAGTTGACTACCCAACAGGTCAACGGAATAAGAAACGAACCAGCTGACAACCGACTAACCAACCAGATAACAACCGACTAACAAACTGAGACTGACAGACCAACTGACTAACCAGTTGACAAAAAAATAACAGACTTATCAGCCAACCAAATAACCTACTGAGCAACCAATTGAGTAAGTAACCGACCGGCTGACCAACCAAGTCACCAACTGACTGTTACCCATTGAAAATAAATGAATAACCAACTAACTTGGCTTACCAAGTGACAACCTGACTGACCAACGGACTAAATAAACAAGGACTGACCCAGTGACGAGTTGACTACCCAACAGGTCAACGGACTAAGAAACTAACCAGCTGACAACCGACTAACAAACTGAGACTGACAGACCAACTGACCAACCAATTGACAAAAAATAACCGACTTATCAACCAACCCAATTAACCGACCAATTGAATAAGTGACCGACCAACTAACTATTACCCATTGAAAAAAATGAATAACTAACTGTCTTACCAAGTGACCACCTGACTGACCAATGGACTAAATAACCAAGGACTGACCCAGTGACCTACTAAGGGACTACCCAACAAACCCGCCAACTGACCAAACAACTCAAACTCACCAACCGACAAACCCGCTGAACGATTAACCGGATAATTAAACTGACTAACTAACCCACTGATTAGTGAACAAACCAGCCAATTGATCCAAGAACTATATATTTGACTGACCAACTGTCTGACCAATCAACTTACAAACCAACTAACCCAATGAACAAATGAGTAACTAACCAACTGGCAGAGCTGGGCACTTGACCCTTTTTTTGCTAGTCCGACCGCGACCCTCCGGCCATATTCATAAACATTGTCGGCCCCCGCCCTGTTCCGCGCCCCTAACCCTTTCCCCCCCCCCCAAAAAAAAGCGTCCGAGATTGACGTTGCCGCAGGAGAGATGCTAACGGCGGAGGCTTTTTAAAGATAATTAGCTGGCTAATTGACAATTCGAACCGACTGTGGACACGTTTCAAATGCGCCAATAGTACTTACCCAACTGCGTGTGCTTACTTGCATTGCGAGCCCCGGGCTGGATTTGTCGTATTGTATAATCATTTGGGTCGAACAGCCAGCCAGAAGTCGTAGTCAAGTTACTTATTTTTTCCCCCACACTTCCCCTCCTTCCCGGCCTTCAAAATAAAAGCATACCAGCAAACCACTATACACAGCAGGTTTGCTACGGCGTATTTCCGGAAGTAGGAAAGACGAGACAGAAGAAGTGCATTAACTCCACCTTGATGTGCCGGCGTCATCCTTGAATGCTGTTTGCAGCTTGACTATACTCGTGGACACAAGTAGTTTTGAAACAGTTACGTTCCAAGTCGGGGGGGGCGTCCCTTCAAAAAGACAGCGACAACAATGGATATCGTGCCTGCTACAACCATAAAGGGACCGAGATGACTAGACGATGCATTTAATTTTATTGCCAAAACGATCTGGAAGGTGGCGGCTAAGGGGGAACGCGGGTGAGTAGCTTCTTTTTACACATACGCCGCTGCCAAACTAGTTTGCTTTGCAGCAGCAACGAGCTGCGTGGTGCATTCTCTCCTCCGTGTGGGAAACTGTATGTCATCGCAACATGTGACATAATGGACCAATCAGAGCAGCAACAATTCCTGATGTGTGGCTGTCGCCAAGAGCACAATGCGTCGGTCACGTGAATCAATGCGGCAGTTGTCGCTCTCGCCGTCGCAGGGGTAGAAAGAAGCCTAAAAAGAAGCCTTTCCACCGTGTAGGCTGAGATGAAATTTGGCCGCCTCGTGAGCACGTCGCACGCATGAGGGCCGATTAGTGGGCCGGATTAAAAGTCACTTCGGGCCATGATTAGTCCAGCCCTTTTTTAAAAATTGTCAGCCCCCATCCCACGCCCCAAAAATGGGCATCCGACCGGTCCGGCACAGGGACGGACTGCCCAGCTCTACCAACTGGCTAACCAACCAACTAACTAACCAACTAGCAAACGTCAACAAACAATCATGAACTCACGCGCTCCTCCATTTTGGACCGACCCGATCCCCCTCGGACATTCCGGACCCCCTGGGAACATTTTGACCCTCCTCCTCCTAAACATTGCAGGACGTTCCCATAAGTTTGCATTCTCGCTCCAACATTCCAAAGCAGAACGTCCCACTTCTGGCCTAAACATCCACCCTGGGCCCGCCCCTCCTTTTTCGCTGCTCGGCCCGGCTATCGGCGTTCAAGTCTCTAAGCTAGGAGACGGGAAGTGAGACAGGAAGTCCGTAATGAACACAAACAGGAGCACTAGCGGAGAAGAACAATGGTGTCATGTGGGGATCTTCCATCTCTGCTCGTTCTTGACGCACATGTGGCATCATCGTCACCATCATCATCATCACCATCATCATCATCACTCTTAGTATAATCACATCCAGAGTGAATAACAATTAAACGTCTCTGCTTCATACACGTGTATCGATCACGCTAATCGACGCGCGGCTGAAATGGACTGGAAGTGTGTGAAGTTATTAGTATTGATCAGAGCTGGGAGACCATTAATCAACGCGCACACATGCGCGGAGCGATAACAACTCAATAATAGGGCTCAAGGCCTCAGGCCGAGCCCCCTCGGGGGTCCATGCTGTCAGCACTCGCATTTGTCACGGTGATTAATATCCCGCAGAGTGTCCTCGTAAGGTGGACTCAGCGGGTTCAAAGTTGGCGTGAGAGGACGCCGAAGCCCTTCAGTGAGCTTTCTTTCACACACTCCAGGTGACACAATGGCCAAATGAGATGAATTATTAACAAAGAGTGGGCCCTGAGAGATCACATTACACTAAGTCCGCTAATTAGTTTCATTATTGTTGGGCCCGCGTGTATTCATGATTCAGGACACAAAACCTACTGCAGTAAACCAGCCAGACATTCTGTCGACACAAATTCAAGCAGAAAATTACATAATGATGAATTAGAATTATGTTTTTTTTTTTCACAACAGTGGTGCAAACCTTTTTGCTCATAGGCCACATTGAATTTTAAAAATAACAAAATCAAATTTTAAAATGTTAATTTTACTGATATTTTGCATTTTTATTTACAATAAATGAATACATCAACTATTTAAAGCGGAAGTCAACACAAACATATGTTTTTCAAGAATATGTTCCCAGCAAGCCCACTAGTTGAAACACGGCATTCTGATTCATTTTGAGTTTGTGGAATATAAGTTATGCAGCAAAATGCACTCGTTTTTAGCCATCTCTGGGGGCGGCAAATTTGTCTTCTGTCAACCGAAAATGACATCACAACTGCTCACAATGGCCAATCACGGCTCAGATTCAGAAAGCAGGTCAGCCGTGATTGGTCGTTGTGAGCCGTTGTGATGGCATTTTCAGTCAATAGAAGACAAAATGGCTGCCCCCGGAGATGGCTGAAAACGAGTGCATTTTGCTGCGTAACTTATATTCCACAAACTCAAAATTAATCAGAATGCCGTGTTTCAACTAGTGGGCTTGCTGGGGAATTCTTGAAAAAAAATATGTTTGGGTTGACTTCCGCTTTAAGGAGTAATAACGAATGAATGTATAATTTTCATGAAAAAAAAAAAAAATCTAACTTCATATTGACTAAAGAATGAAGCACCGCTGATTTAGAAACTATTTATTTATTTATTTATTTATTTAAATCTCCCTCTTCTACTGGTATTTTTTTTTTGTTATAATTATCTATTTTAAATTGTATTTTAGTGCATCTAAGCGCGCGGTCATTATTTTACGCAATGTGTATTTGATTTGGTTAGCCACGCCTCCCTGCCTTTGACGCGGCGGGCGGTGCTTAAGTGCGTCGCCGTAGTTTGAGCAGTTGCGGGCGGCTTAGAAGCTGTCACCGGCAGCGCGGGGCTGCCACGGTCGGCGAATCTCACCATCATCTTACCTCGAGCAGTCGTTGTAGTGGCGTGTAGTGCCGTTTAGTCCCTAATCTTGGAGCCGGGGATGTTTTCGTTTTGTAGCTGATAAAGCCGAGTACTGGAACACAGTCGAGCCAGCCCGAGACTATGTCCGGAGCCGGTGGAGCAGCTGCGGGGAAAAGTTTACCACAAGTCGGGCTGCGGTCCCATCGACGCTAATATGGTAAACGTGCTGATATTGTTCTAAAGACGTTGATACCTAAATGAATCGCACTCTTTAGCAAAACGTAATATTTGATTACAGTTGCACTTTATGCCACAAATTGTATTTCTATTCATTTGCATGCCACGTTAATGAAAACAAATCAGGTAACTCGTCACCTACTTGGCACAAGCGATTCTGCTATGAATAATATAATAGGAGTTGTGTGGCATGTCATGAAATATAAACAATCTTGATCTGTGACACAATGCTAAGCAACACTTTAGGTTAACCACAAACATCTGTCACCTGCTCTTGAAAACGCCACCACTTACCGTGCCAGACTTCATTGACAAAATGACATTTTTTTTTTCTTTCGAGGGTGACTAATGTACACACATTGTAAGCTATGTCAGCCGCAAACGAGCCACACGTCACGCTTTTTGGGGTGTTTTATCTTGGGCGCATATAACGCCGATTTGTGATTTCTCCTAAATACTAAATGGCACGCCTTTGTTTTTAAGTGGTTCTAATGTAGTTTTTCTCGAAAGGAGCTACTTTAAAAACAGTCATATTGTAAATGGAGTTTGGCGGAGATTAATCACGTTTCGTAGGTTGAATGTTTTGCTGCTTGCTTGCAAATGTAATCATGAACTCGACTTGCAGTCATGGCGGTTGTTTGTGTAGTAAGTATGTAGGCATAGCAGAACAGGTTTGTCCACTGCTCACGTTATGATTCAAATAGTTTCTTTGTTGAAAATAGTAAATAGTGGCTGATGTTGTTTTCCTTCACTTTGATGTTGTGCATTGTTGACATACACGCCGCAGCTCATGCTGACCTGTGTTATCAAGCTCGAGTGGGCCTCTATTTAAAGGTCATTAGATTAACCCAGAGATGAGAGTTCGCAAGCGGAACATCGTCCAAGTCTTTGGTTTCAACTGCAAAGACCTTCCTGGATTCGTTCCTCCGGGAGCGTTCAGGTGATACAATTGCCGCTGTCATGCTCGTACACGTTTGCTCCAGACGGGGTGACGGGTTTCCGTGTCGACGAGTCCCGGAGATGCGATTGAAACGCTCCATCACACTCTGACTACTTGATTACATTTCGGAGGCCAGAGGTTCTTTTTGACATTTGGACAAAACGTCCAATTATGGAGGCTCTGTTTAGAATCATCCACTCGTTCCTACTCCCTATCCACTTCAAAGGTTGGACTATGAAATCTAATTCACAAAAATGTGTGTGGGGACTAGTAAATTGCGAACACAATCAGAACACAAAAAAAAGTTGAATTCTGTCCATTGTAAGATGCATACTGAGGGCACTCCAAAATGGCCAACTATTTCCTCTATATCGGGCACTGCGAAGTGGCTAGGGAGTGATTCCCAACCTAGCTGGAGACTTTTAGCTGTGGTGTCTGTGTCCCATGATGCATCACTCATTGTGGACGTGTGATAAGAAGCTTCCTTTCGAGGAAATGGATTTGCTCGACTGTGTTTGTCTTGCTATCTGGACATCAATATGGACGGCCTTTTAATGCCTGTTTGCTCTCGTTTGTGTGTTTACATAATCGTAATAATCCCTGCGTTTGTGTTGTGGAAGTCTTTAATTGTGTTTGCTATTCCTGACTGGTTTGCCTCCAGGCATCATGCTGTACATTTTTGTGATTTTCCTCATGGGTGTCCTATTTATATTTTGCCCTTCGAACCAGTTTTCTTTTTTGGCATTCCTGTCAAAATAAGGGCATGACTCATTTTTAGGTGGCAAGATTGTGACACATCAAATCTGATTGCTAAGCACGATCGCAGCAAGTCAGCATGAGAATAAGATAGCGACAAATGTTTGCTATCTTACTTTCAAAATGACTGCAAAACAATGTAAGCGGGGGCAGTCGGATATGACGTCGGCTAGCTCGGTGCGCTATATATTAGCCTATATATTAGCATTAAGAGGAGCTGCTGCGCATGTCAACCAGAAATGAATGAAACAATTTTAAGTGATCATTAAGCATATATGATCATGCTCATCTAAAAACAGGTACACATCTATTTCAAAATATTTTTTTTTTATCTCAACTCATTCACTGCTAGACCTTTTCAGACCCACTTTTACTCTAAGGTTTGAAAAAAATTGAAAAAAATTAGTGCTGTCAAGCGATTAAATTTTTAAAAACGAATTAATCTAAAATTGTTCTGCAATCGATCGCGATTAATCGTATTTTTCAACCACAATTTTTTACGAAGCTTGGAACCGATATTTACTTGAGTAAAATCTTAAATTAACGTGGGAAAAAAAATAAAAGTATATTTCGATTCAAAGACGGTTCTAATAGCTTTCTTTGATCCTTGATTACGATTCTTTTCTTAGAAAAGAGAACAGTTGAACGATACACCAAAGACGTACAACTAATATGGTATTTGAATTTGACTTTGCAAAGTGCGCAAATTATTTTGGATTTCCCCAATGAGCCGTCATGCAACCTTTTAAAGCAAAATTATGTGAAAGTCCGTCTTTGCGACAGTCACTCTCCTTTAAATTTGGCTGCAAAGTGAGCAGAGGTCAGCCGCTGCAGGAAGTAAATAAAACTGAGTTAACAGAGTTCATTTTTTTTTTGTGCGTTATAAAATTCAAATTAATCTCCATAGTTAATGCTTTAACTTTGACAGCCCTAAAAAATATATATATATAAATAGGTTCCTGGGATTGAATGGCTGGACTGTGAAAAGACAAATAAAAACGTCAATTGCAGCGAATGAGTTAATGTCAATATTTTACAAAACATTTTTGTGTAGGAAGTCTGCTAAATGTTTGAAAGCGGCTTTAATAGATGCTGCGAGGGATCTTAAATGTGGTCTTGAAGCGTCTTAAGAAGCGTGTAATGCTTTTGACTGACATCGCACTTTGCGGTTTTAGCCATTGAGAGCCAAGAAAAAGGGCAGGGGGAGAGATTGCGACTAATGGCCTCACTGCTGGCTCTTTTCATTCATCTCTGTTGTCACGGCAACCGGCCCAATGTTTTTTCCGGGGGCTGGCGGCGGACGGACGCCACTCTCGCTTCGCGCGCGTCGTCGGCCGCCGTGCGGCGACGTCGAAGGGACGCGGGTTCGGTGGCGACGGATTAGCGAGCTAATGTGGGCTAATCCCGCCGCCGATAGACACACACCAACGGCAGCCATGTCGGGTGTGTGAGTAACATGCTGTGGATTAAGACAGGCGCAAATACTCTGCCCGTTAAAGTGATACATACACACACACACATTAGTCATACACACACACACCTGATCTAGCGGCAGTGTGAGAAGCACGTCTTTAGTTTGATTTCAAAATGGCCTCCGTGGGGATGATAAAAATGTCACAAATGGAATCAGAAAAACAAATTATAAACGCCTCCCTCAAATAAATGACACCTTTTTCCCCAATGAGGAAAAAAAACAGGCATTCATTTAATTTATGGCGCCACTTGCACGATATGTTTGGATTTCGTTTTAAGGCCTGCTAGCTTCATGCTAGCTTCATTCATAGACGAATAGCTAACGAATCGCACCTGTGTAGGAGTGCTTTAAGTAATGGTTATTTGAACGCAAACAATTGAGCAACACATGTAGACAGACGATAACAATAATCACATGTATAGATTCTTTATCCTCTGCAGAAAAATGATTCAAATGACTGCTGCTTACAGACTCACTTTAGGGTAGTTGTGAAATTCGTCTTTGTTTGCGTCTGATCTATTTGGACAAAAGTAATGCTTTGCTCCTAACTTGTGGCTTTTATAAGCAATTATAAAACATTTTCGATGGGTATTGGGACACGTACAAGAGGCCAAAAGTGAAGAAAATGGGGATTTTTTTTTTTTTTTTTGCGACCTTGGAGTGTATTTTGCTCTCACTCTTAAAAGCACGGCTTGACTTTATGCATTAGGAAGAGGAAGCGTTTGTGATTTACATTTTTTTTATGGCGTCTTGGTCTTCTTCCCAGAGTCTCGGAATTCCAGTAATCTGAGACGCATTGTTCTCCATAAAACATCCCCGACCGACACTTTGACGCCACTTTCATTCTTTTCGTCGTCCAAAAGCGTCACCTGGCCTCCTCAGCATTTCAGACCCCTTTTTTTTTTAAAAAAAAAAAAAAAAAAAAAAAAAAAAGAAAGAAAGCAAGGGTTGCTGGGTAATCTTTTTGAGATTAAACTGTCGGGATTACAAGAGTAGAGAAGAGGGATTACGTTTTTTTTTTTTTTTTTTTTTTTGCATTATTTGGTTTTTAAATCCCGTGCTGCGCGTCGGAGTGTATGAAGCGCGTTGAACGGAAAACGACAGTTTAAGATGTTTTAATTGCGCGCATCTTTTATGTTGTCACTGTTATATTAGCCAGCTGCGTGTTGCCAACCTTTGATTGATTTTTAACTCGATAACCAGCCGCAATTGTTGCTGGTTTCACACCTATTGATTCCCCGCAGCAAACTGGTGGCGTGCAGCATGACACATACTATTTGATGGCCGCACGTGTTATGACTTATTTCTACTCTGCGTTCAAATGCACATGGGGGATCCTGATTTCTTCTGCAGCCCGTTTAGGCATGACACTAGTCAAGTCTTAAATATTTTGCACCCCTTGCCACACATTGCGTCACGTTTCATTTCACCTGTATTGATAATATTTTCATTTTTGCAAAATGTGTATTTTTACTTCCTGTTTTGATTTTTTTTTTTTTCTTCTGCAGCCCATTTAGGCAGCAAGCAAGACGAGTCTTAATTCTTTCCACCCCTTGACACACATACTGTGTTAAATGATTAATTTTCACACTTCTGACACTTAATGGTAATGTATAGCATTACATCTGCAGAATATGAACCTTATTTCCTGTTTTTAATTACTTCTGCAGCCCGTTTAGCCAGCAAACAAGGTGAGTCTAGTTATGTAATCCACTTTGACACAAATACTGTGTTAAAATGATTGCATTTCATACTTATTAGCTATGCCGTTTTACTTCTTGTTTAGACCTCTGTGCAGCCCGTTTAGGCATGACACTAGTCAAGTCTTTACTTTTCTGCACCCCTTACCACACATTGCGTTAGATTGATTTCATTTTACCTGTCTTGATAATATTTAGCTTCATTTTTGTAAAATTTATATTTTTACTTCCTGTTTTGATTTTTTTTTTTTTCCCCTGCAGCCCGTTTAGGCATGAAGCGAGCGGAGTCTTAATTCTTTGCACACATACTATGTTAAATGATTAATTTTCACACTTTTGACGCTTAATGGTAATATTTAGCATTCTATTTGCAGAACTTTTACTTCCTGTTTTTAATTACTTCTGCAGCCCGTTTAGCCAGCGAACAAGGTGAGTCCAGTTATGCAATCCACCTTGTCACAAATACTGTTAAAATGATCGCATTTCATACTTATTAGCTTTGCAGAACATGCCGTTTTACTTCTCGTTTAGACCTCCGCAGCCCGTTTAGGCGTCAGACAACTTGAATCTTATTTACATACCTCTTTACGCACAAACAACGTTAACTCGATTGAACTTCACACATTTGACTCGTGCTAATAATCTGCAACATAAATAAATGGATGAATGAACAACGACGCATGACGTTTCACATGCCCGTCGCTGTTTTCATACCCGTCACTATTGTGCTGCCGTGTCCTTAATATTTTGGTAAAAACGTTAGTTTGACGCTTTTGATAACGTTTTTTTTTTTTTTTTCTCGGTGTACTTTGCCTCCCTTGGTTCAAGGCCATTGTAATCAAAGCACTAAAAGTGATTGTGTGTGCGTGTGTGTTTGACCCACAACCCGCAGGATGTTCCTCTCTGAAGCTCCTGCGGCCTCCGACTCATTTTGCATTTCACCTTAATCTGTCCTTTTCCTTTTCCCTAATGAACTTTAACTGTGTTTCCAACTCTGTGTGCGTGCGTGTGTGAGAGCGTGCTCCGAATCTAAATGCGGCCTTAATTTAGACGTCGATGTCCACACTCATTTAGCAGAACGGCGTCTTCTATCTGTCCTCTTCTTTTTGGCACCCGAGTTGGATGTTTTTTGGGTTTTTTTTCTGCCGCTTAGCGAAGTGAGCCAGCTGAGCTGTGTCGCTTATTCCGCCGCCGCGTTAACAACCGAGCTCGCTTGATTAAAAGTGCCATTAGCGCCTGTGGAGAGCCATCAAAACGCGCGCGCGCACACACACGTTGGTTACGTACACTGCTTTAAGTGTAGATTATGTGGAAATGAAGGCGTTGTAACAGAGCGCCGGAGGTTATCTGTGCGACACATTAGCCCCGTTTTTATCCGTGTAACAGCATACACTTTCGGAGGGTCCTTGGCAAAAAGCGCAGTGTGATGGATTAAAGCCTGCACAAGTCCCCGTGTTAAAATATTTGTCCCGAGAGCAGTGCGATAAGAGGACGAGAGGGGTCAACTAATGCGGTGAACTGACTTTTACGTTGTAAAGCAGCACCTTGATATTATGAGGAAGTGTGGAGTGCGAAAAAGACGGCGTCGGTCCATAATATAAAAAGAGATTTTTTTTTTTCCATTTCAGCCCTCTCATCCATTTTAAACTCATTAAAGCACCTGTAAACTCACTTTTAATTGAAGACGATTGCATAGCATGACTTTTGGAAAATGCGAAGAAGGGTCAAGCTGTTTTTGTTACTCCCAAGTCAAGTTGACTGTGAAACTGTCCCTTTTTAAATAAAAGAGAGTTCAACATTTTATATTTAAACACCCAAATATTCAAACGCTATATTTTTATTGATAAAAGCCCACTAGCTGAATGCTAACATATAATGGGAATCACCACAGACAGGCTAGCTGAAATTAGCATAAGTGTCATGCTATTTATAAACATTCTGTAAAAATGCTGGTTTAAAAATCTGTTTAAAAATTCCACGTCGCGTGTGTCCAGGCGGAGCGTAGCGGCTGCGATGTCCTCAGCATCCCGGTGCCCATGCGGCGCGGCGGCTCCGAGTCCAACCTGGACGTGGTGGACGGCGTGGGCCTGGACTTCAACAAGGGGGCGCTGGGCATCGACAGCCTGCAGCAGAAGATCCTCAAGGTCAGCGGCGCACCTAACCGAATGAAAAAAGCTGTACGGGTTAAAATCGCGCCACCTTATATCGCTCAAAAGCCGTACCCGTTATAAGATAAGTGTCTAATGATACTGTAGGCGTATAGAAATGCATCTGGGCCCGGATTCCGCCCTTTGAGGACCACTGATATTTGGCATCGGGTTTCAGAATGTTGACACGTCTTGTGTCCCGGTCGTCACGGAAACTGTCCCGGTGCTTTAGGTGACGGAGCAGATCAAGGTGGAGCAGACGGCGCGGGACCAGAACGTGGCGGAGTACCTGAAGCTGGTCAACAATGCCGACAAGCAGCAGGTGGGGTAAAAAAAAAAAAATGGAGATATTTCAAAGGTGGACATTTTCCAGCGTATCCTGCGATGGAAATTTACCGGAAACGTGCCGCTGGTTTGCCGCCTTAGATGGTGCGCATCCGCCAGGTGTTTGAGAAGAAGAACCAGAAGTCGGCACACTCCATCGCCAGGCTGCAGAGGAAGCTGGAGCAGTACCACCGCCGCGCCAGGGACAGCGAAGCCAACGGCAAGCACGGCCACAAGGACGGCGGCCGGGACTCGGGGGGGCACGGCAAGGACGGCAGCCTGCGCGACGTCAGCGCCTCGGGGCGCCACCCCACGTTGGACAAGGTCAAGACCGTCGGGCCGGGAGTGTCGCTCTCGCCGCCGTTCTTCTTCAACAAGTCGCGCGGCTTCGCCAACCTCATCCGGAACAAGTACGGCAGCGCCGACAACATCGCGCACCTCAAGAGCATGGACGCCGGCTCGGGGCTGCGGGGCGAGGGCGGCGGCCGCGGCCTGAGCGGCAGCGCGACCATCGTGGCCAAGGCCGAGAAGTACCACAGCGACGACGAGTGCTCCACCGGCACCTCGGCCTCCGCCGACTCCAACGGCAACCCGGCCGGCGGCTCGGCGGCCGGCTCGGGCGGCGCCAGCAGGCCCGACGGCGGCGGCCGGCTGGCCGAGGTCCTGGAGATGGTCCGAGACATCCGCGAGGCGCAGACGCAGCTGGGGGACGACATCGAGGCGCTCAACACGCAGTTTAAACGTGACTACGGATACTTCACTCAGGTGCTGCAGGAGGAGCGCTACAGGTGAGCCAGAAGCTAAGCAGAGCTGCAGTGTTGTTGGATGCAAGGTCATACAGTATTGCCCACTTTTCCCAAACGGCAAAAATCGGAAAGTAATGATCTGAAAGTAATTGACGCCCCCTCTTAACTCATTCCCTGCCATTGACGTATTTATCCGTCTTTTCACAGTGCCAGGAACTCATTCATATTTTTTTCCAATTTTTCCAAACGTTAGGGTGAAAGAGGGTCTGAAAATGTCTGGCAGTGAATGAGTTAAAACGATTCACCCCGCAGTCGAGGGATTCGTCTCACAGTACTGGCCCCCCTCATAACTGCCCTGCTGAGAGTTGTCATTCTTGATTTTTGGTCTTGCTTGCACCGAATCCCGGTGAATTCTGTTTCCGTGCGTTTTGGGCGTCAGGTACGAGCGCCTGGAGGACCAGCTGAACGACCTGACGGAGCTCCACCAGCACGAGACCGGCAACCTGAAGCAGGAGCTGGCTAGCATCGAGGAGAAGGTGGCCTACCAGGCCTACGAGAGGGCCAGGGACATCCAGGTAACCAGTGCCGAAAAATGCCGTTTACTACGGCGATGAGGTAAAATATATTTGCCCGTTCAGGAGGTGCTGGAGTCGTGCCAGACGCGGGTGTCCAAGCTGGAGCTTCAGCAGCAGCAGCAGCAGCAAACGGTGCAGCTGGAGAACGCCGACGCCAAGGTGCTGCTGGGCAAGTGCATCAACATCATGCTGGCCTTCGCCACCGTCATCCTGGTGTGCGTGTCCACGGCGGCCAAGTTCGCCGCCCCGCTCCTGCGCAGCCGCCTCCACCTGGCGCTCACCTGCGTGGGCGTGTCCCTGCTGGCGCTGCTGTGGAAGAACTGGGAGCATTTGCAGTGCGCCCTGGAGCGGCTGCTGCTGCCGCACTGAGGCCGACGCCCCCTCGGAAAAAGCTGGGGATAGTTCGGGTGACCTTTCAGGATGAACCTCAACATGTACATTTTCTTTTTTTTTTTTAAATATTAAGTAAAGTGTCCTCTCCTATCGATCTACTGAATCCAATTTAAATTTGACCATCAACAGTGGTCCCTGTCCCTGCTTCCTAAAATTACAATCTATCATGAAATATAATAATTGGAATCCTCAAAAAGTTTTTTTTTTTTTTTCATATTCGTCTTACTCTACATTAGCACCTCAAAAGAATTTTTCACAGAAAGTTAAAGTTGTGTATTATCAGACAAAAAAGTCTAGAGTAATTTTAAGTCACTACAAGCAAGTGGCCTCGTGTTTAATATTGTAAACCACTGTAACATTAAAAAAAAAAAAAAAGAACTTCACTTGGGAAGTCAACCCAAACATTTTTTTTTCAAGAATATGTTCTATGCAAGCCCAATAGTTGAAACAAGGCATTCTGATAAATATTGCATTTGTGGAATAAGAGTTAACCCACCCATTTTTAGCCATCCCCGGGGGCGGCCATTTTGTCACTTGTCATGGAAGTGACAAAATGGCCGCCCCCTGACATGGCTAAAAACGGGTGGATTTTGCTGCTTAACTCATATTCCACAAACGCAATATTAATCAGAATGTCTTGTTTCAACTGGTGGCCTTGCATAGAACATATTCTTGAAAAAAATGTGTTTGGGTTGATTTCCGTTTTAAACAACCGTCCAATAAGATGTTACGCATGTTAAATAAAAATTTTACCTAAATAAATGTTTAAAAACAAAACGTTCTGAAATATTAAATGCAAATGTATTGCAACTCTTTTCACAAATGTACTGTACTGGATTAAAAAAAAAAAAAATTAAAGCCACTACTGTATGACCTTATGCAGTTTTATACTTTTAATTCAGTAATTCTTTTGCGTACCACCAGAGGGAGCCTGCGTGCCACACATTGAGAATCACTGCAAGTTGTGCAAAAAGTACTGAAACGTTTAACAGTTTACATTAGGTCAAATTAGGATCAGATGTAAACTTTGTCAATTTTAGGTTCATCCTGAAATTTCACCACATGGTTGACTATCCTGAACTTTTTGTGAGTTCTGTCGTGTATTTGTGTGTCGCCATGGAGACATCCAGACGAGGAGTTTACACATAGTCTTTTACACCAGCACTTGTTTGCGGTCACGTGCCGGGACGGAACAAAATTCCAGAAAAGCTGCTGACGGACGCCAACGGCGCCGTCCACGAAGACGCTGCAGACTGAGCTGGTCACAACGCTGCCTTCGGAAAAGACCAATTCCGCACGCCACTGCCCCCCAGCTTTTTTTGTGGGGAAATAAAGAGACCATTTTGTGCATCTTGGTTAGTGCTTCACGACCTTCATTGAGTCAGGGCACATTTAAAAGTAAATATATATTGCCCACCACCAAACAAAAAATGTCATTAGTGGTGCCTTAAGATACAAGTTTGATTTGTAACTCAAATCACTCATCTTAAATCATTTTCCCTATTGAATTCCATCCATCTGTTCAAAAATCTAAGTGTTCTTTTAATAGGGAAAACAGCACTCTATCAAAAAAAAAAACAACCGAGAGTAAATTTTAAATCAGGCCACTCGTATCTCAAGGCACGATGCTAATGTCACAAATTGAAATTGATTATGTACCGTCTGCCATCTTGTGGAAGGACTTGGAATTGTTTGAAAAGGTATGTCGCTGGTGTAGATCGATGAACAAAGAGACATTCTCCAGAGAGGTTCACTATTGTTTTGTGTACTTTTCTCACCTATTTAGCATAGAAATGAATACTTTGTGACATTTTGGGGAATGGGCTCAACGTTTGCAACGTTATTTTCATGGCATCGGGTAACTGCTATGATATGATGCGATGCATTTATTTTCTGTATAATCCTCCAAATGATGCATCATCCATTTCTATATTTCTCGTATGCTAGTATGTGGTGTTGATTATGATTTCCTAAATGGTCAAAATGGTCCTCAATCACTTGTACTGTTGTTTTGTCTCATTTGACACCTTTTGGAGTGTTTTGTGAAATGTTCTCATTGCGGGTAAAAGCAAAATAACAAAAAAAAAGAGCATTCTGATGAACTGCCTTTTATGTTTTGTGCTGCGTTCACGCACAGGTCGGACCGTTCCCAATTGTCACACGTGTTCTGAATAATTCCTTCGTTTTTTTTTGTTTTTTTTTCCACTCTTGACTTGAAGACTGTACAATCCCCAAAGGAGCGACTCAGAGGAGGAGGTTTGCTGTGAAATGGTGGCGCTTCGGCAATCCCAAGTGGCCTTCACCACTTAAAAACATGAGTGGCAACGTCTTGTGGTTTTTAGTGTGACCTGAATAATGGAGCTGGACTGTAGCGCTTGCACCAGATATCACTGTGAAGATACAAAAATGGCGCCTTGTTTGTGTCCCTTTTAAAACACAAATATGTGGATATTTAAGAAGGCATTCCCAAACTGTCACAAAGTCTGTCTTTGTTGGGATTCCACAGCATGTCTTTTTAAATATATATATATGAGAAAAAATTCTTTAAAAAATGTCCTCGATGTATTTTTGGTAAAGTCAATTGAAATACAATGACAACGCATGCCCTTTAAACGCAAACATGATCTTCGAATGGTAAAGAGAGCAAATAGTTTTGATGCATCATCCATCATTGATGGGGCTGGCCTCACATGCATTATTCACTCGATGTTCTGCCGCTTTTTTTCTCCCATCTGACTGCTGTTTTTTTTTTTTTTTTTTTTTGCCATGTTTTCATCTCTACAAGACAAGTCCTGCTCATGAGCACGACTGCCTCCTGGAGGACAGACGAAGAAACTGAGATTTCTTCCTTGCTGTATTAACACGACATCAACATGCTGCTGTTGAAATGAAAGAAGGGATGACGATGACATGTATACAATTGAAAATAAACTGAAAAATCACAACTGCCAGATGTGATCTTGACACCTGGTAACGCACCTTCTGCATTTCATGCTCGCATGAAGAAATGTTATTCAAATGAGAGGCGGGTCCTTGGGGGTGAACTATTCGCTGCACTGACATGTCGATCAACCAATAGGCGAATAGCTCAACCCAAGACACACGTACACTCATTTGAATAACATTTCCTTCTGCATTGCATTACCAAAACTGCCAAAATCAAAAATAAATAAGCCAATCCCAGAGACAAACATTTACAATCACACCTAGGGGCAATTCAAACTAACCAATTAACCTACCATGCATATTTTTGGAACGTGGGAGGAAGCTGGAGTACCCGGAGAAAACTCACGCAGGCACAGGGAGAACATGCAAGCTCACACAGGAAGGCCGGGGCCGGATTCGAACCCGCAACCTCTGCACTGTGAGGCGGACATGCGAGCCAGTCGACCAACGTGCCGCCAATTCAATAAAAAAAGGGAAAATGAAAAATATATCATCAAAAAATCAATTTAAAAACATGGAAATAAGAACAAAAATATACAGTACATAAAGTAAAAATAAAAACAAAAAAGATTTGAAAATAAAAAATGTGAAAATAAAGTAAAAAATAAGTATATACATACAGCTAAATATCAATTTATATTTCGTTTTTTTTCGATTACATTTCTGTATATTATTTTTGATTTCACTTCTATTTATTTTTAATTTTGGCAGTTTTGGTCCTCCATACATATACAGTATACAGGACCCTTCAATGTAAGATAGTAAGTTAAGTTAGTATGTCATCCACCCCACGCGGTGGCACTGTTTCTCTTCTGTTTGAACACCAAACCGGAAGTTAACCCAAAAGGAAAAAGTTGAAAGAAAAATATTTTCCTTCTCCGTTCACTGACAGCAGCTGTTGTCTTATTTTAACACCAGCGCTCTATTTATGTATTGTTAATACTTTTAAAATAATTTTAGTTTCGGCAAGTGCAAGTGACGAAAGTGGGTTTCAATCTCGGAGCGCGCCAAACGCTCTTCCTCGGTTACCTATGCTGTAATGTTAGCTAAGTGAGGCTAATTTCGCTTGTTTTTATCTTTTTTTTTTTGTTTGTTTATTTTTGTTTTTTTTTGTCTTATGACCTTAAATGGAGGAGCACAAGGAAAATGTTCATGACAAGGACGTGAACGTGAAGACGGCAAATGGAGACGACGACGATAAGGTTTGTAATGTCCGTTACTTTGTGTTTCGAGCAATGTTTACCCTACGAGGTATAGTCTCAATGCATGCCCAAATGCAACCTATAAAAGTCAATTTAATGTAAATCTATACTACAGCTCCAGGGGAGAAAAAGAAACCTACGAGACTACTATTTCCCCAGATGTTTTTTTTTTCCCCTTGCCCTACTTTCCTTTGTCAACTGTGGGCAAGTGTGAACTCTTTTGAGACGTCTCTGTGACTTTTACTTGCCTTGACTTTGACTTGTGACCACTGCAAGATTAAGCTCAATAAAAACAAGAGGACTTTAAATGCACGTATTGACTTTGAACTCAACGCTGACCTCTGTGCTTTTGACTCAATCATAAAGACGTGGACAGTACATGACAAACAAACATCAGTTTCTTTGTTTGCAATGACGATGTGTAGGTATAAACTGACCATTTTGCTGTGGTGTCTTAATTGAAAAAAAGATTTTGTCTGTGATATTTTGGAGTCATTGATAACAAAAAGACACTATGGCAACATACACATGTATAAAATAGTTAGTCATGAATGTAATAGTGCAGTAAAACTGAGTAACAAAATAATTATGACAGCTTTACAAATACTGTAATAATGGCACTACAGAGAGATGTATGTTATTATTGGCTTTTTAATGTTTTGCTCGCCTTGAAAAATACTGGCTTATTTTTTGAGACGTCTCCGAGAGGTTTTATAGCACTTTTAAGGTATTTTTTTCTGAAAAATCAGATGCGTTTGATTCCTGAAGAAACAATACTGTTTCAAAATCAAAAGAAAATAAATCATTTGCCCGTCTCCTTTTCCCTTGAAGGTTTTAGGAGCCACTTCCAACATTTTCCGATAGTGCTGCGCTGCGTAATTACAATTAAAAATAACACCAAACTAGTGCAACGCGCTGATAAGAGAATAACAGTTTTCTTGAGGTCACAAATTTTAGACCTGGAGATGGCTGCCTCCAAATTTGGGATACAGAAAAAATGAAGTTACTAGTCGACGGTGTAAAAGTGTGTCGTAATTATTCCTCAGATGAAGCCCGGCGGCAACATATGTCCCAAAGAAGGAGAAGCTCCTCCACAGGCGTCCAACAGCGACTTCAGCCACCCTGTGTACAAGGAAATCGCCTTGGCCAACGGTCACATCAACCGCATGTCCAAGGAAGAGCTACGTTTGAAGCTGTCTCAGCTCAAGCTGGACACCAGGTAAGAACAAGCGACTGGCAACGCACAAGAAGCGGCGCTCACGTCACGTTGGTGTTTTTTTTTTGTCGGCGCAGAGGCGTGAAGGACGTGATGAAGAAGCGACTGAAGAGCCACTACAAAAAGCAGAAGCTGACGCAGTCGGCGCCCGACTACGGATCGGGCGACTTCCTCTACGACTACATTTGTGTGGTGGACTTTGAGGCCACATGCGAGGAGGACAACCCGCCGGATTTCTTGCACGAAATAATCGAGTTCCCCATGGTGCTCATCAGCACGCATACCTTGGAGATCGTAAGGAATTAAAAAAAACACCCCAAAAAACTTTTCCCCCATCACTCAGCGCCTAATTACATCTTTTTGTTTCCTCAGGTGGGAACATTTCAGGAATACGTCAAACCTGAGTTGTACCCGACACTGTCCGATTTCTGTGTGAAGCTCACGGGAATTACGCAGGTCCGTTTACCTCCTCCAAGACAGTGGTTCACTTATATATTTTACAGACGTAAGCTTTGGGAAAGTTAAATAGTTCGTTGTGTTTTTATGCACCAGGACAAGGTGGACGCGGCGAAGCCGTTCCCGGCGGTCCTGAAGCGAGTTGTGAAGTGGCTTGAGGAGAGAGAGTTGGGCACCAAGTACAAATACACATTCCTCACGGACGGGTGAGTGCGGCTCTTTTGTTCTCATTTCACCAAAGCTCGTTAGTATCCCGACATCTTTTTTCCCGCCTTCTGCAGCGCGTGGGACATGAGCAAGTTCCTGAACATCCAATGTCGCGTTAGCCAGATCCGATTCCCGCAGTTTGCCAGGAAGTGGATCAACATCCGCAAGTCGTACGGCAACTTCTACAAGGTTTGAATTTTGAATTTAAGTGCAGACCTCTACCAACTGTTAATAATTGTGTAAAAATAGGGAGTTTATTTATTATTATTATTGAGCTTTGGCACAATATATAAATACTAGGGATGTAACGATTAATCGAAAATCGATTTTAAATTGATTCAACCCGATTAATAGATTCGATTAATCAAAAATCGAGGTGATTAAATCCATCTGGAAAATGATGTCTTGAAACGTTTTTTTTTTGCGCCAAACAACATTGCGTATTGCGTTTGTGGATGGCTGCAGAACCACACGAGAGACAAGCATGGTAACAATTTTTTAACAATGTAATCGAATTGAAAATCGAATCGGGGCTTGAGTGAATCATTACATCCCTAATAAATACAAAAAAGTCAAAAATCCCATTCTTTTAAAACGTTAATATGTACGGATGAAAACATACAAATTATCTGAAATATGTATCACCTATTTTTAAAATCTAAAATATTCTAATAGCTTTTTTATGTTATAACGAAAAAAAAGGTAAAGCTATTAATAAATCAAGGATTTTTTTGTTGTTGTCAATGCTCTATATATTTACAACAAACACAAGGATTGAAATGCCCTTTCTGGCTCTCCAATAACAAATAAAACTACATTAAAATTGATTCTTGAGTGGGACATCAAAACGAAAAAAAATGAAATAATCTGCAGCGGAAAATTGTTTATGTAGTTTTTGTGTCATCCTGCTAATTAACAAAGCAACCACTTAAAACCTAATGTCTCACGGCCAGCAGAGGGAGACATGTGCACGCGAAAAATGCTTCAACTTGATTTATCTCCTCAGTCAACATTTTCCCGAACAGTAACTCAAAAAGCAAGTTCCCCTCCGTCCCTCTCGTACAATCCGGAAGCCGTCGGCGCAGCTCCTCTCGGTACTTTTGACAGGAAGCCAGTAACTCGCTGTGTTCCTCGCCAAAAGGTGCCACGCACGCAGACCAAGCTGAGCACCATGCTGGACAAGCTGGGCCTGCAGTACGAAGGCCGCCCCCACTCGGGCCTGGACGACTCTCGCAACATCGCCCGCGTCGCGCTGCGAATGCTGCAGGACGGCTGCCAGCTGCGCGACAACGAGCACTTGCGCGCCGGCCAGTTGCTCGCCGTCCCCAGCTGGGCTCCCGTGGAGGGAGCCCCGCCTCCTCGCTGGCCGGGCACCCACAAGTAGGGGGCCGATAATTGAGTTTTTTTTTTTTTTTGGGTCAATGCCATCTTGACGCTTCTGGGGTCACACGCCACCGCAACACCAGCACTGAGTGAGTCCGCACGTGATGCTGCTACATGTCCATAAACGGCAGTTAGTTTATTCAGAATCTGAGATGTAATCTTTTTTTTTTTTTTTTTTTGTATGATCTATTTCAACAGGAATAAACACTGCTGCTAAAGTGGTTGTGGGTCAAACTTTATTTAAAAAAAACAAAACAAAAAAAAAAAACATCGGATTAATTGATAAAACAAATAGGAAAACAAATGCTTCACTGTTTTTATTTTGGGAAGAAAAAGATATATTTTATTTTGCTTGTACAGGAAATAAATGTTTTTGGTTAAGTAAGATAATTCCAAGAGAGGCTAAACTTATTTTGTCAATCTTAATACTCTTGGTCCATTCAGTCGTATAAAACTTGTGTTGGTGACACTACTCAACAAAAAGTGGAGGGATATTCTGCTTTTGAGTTGAAACTTCGGAATGAAACTAAAATCCACCAAAACGTCACCTACTCTAATTCGATTGTCCGCCTGTTTAGGTTTTCAGTACTTTTTGTTCTCTAACAAGAAGCTGAACAGCAAAATTCACAAAACCCCCCAATTCTTCGTAAAGTTATGCCCATTTGGTTGCGAGGTCCGTTTGGTGTCTAGTGGTTCCCGTCACGATTCACATGTCCAAGGGTCAAAATGGCGACTTGAGCCGCCTCGCCGGTCAGGTGGCACGTCTGCTTTGAACGAAGCCTCGCCCCTTTTCTCACAGGCAGGTGCTGTACAGCATCACCTTGTGGCTGACCTCGTCCAGGATGCGGCGAGCGGCCGCCTCCAGCTCGGCCAGCTCTGCGGCCTTAGCCTCGAGGACTCTCTGGTTGTCCTCGTAGGAGCTCTCCAGCTCTGCGAGCGCAAAATGGAGACGTTATAACTTTTGTAAAAGACTGTAAGCGGGACTACGGACTCACCTTGTAGTCTCTTCAGCTTGGCGCTGCTCTGAGCCAGCAGTTCCCTCGCCTCCTGCTGCAGCTCGTCCGCCCGTCTCCTCGCCTGCAGCACCGACTCCCCCTTGTCCTCCATCAGGTCCTCCACCTCCTCCAGTTTGTCCTTCACCTCGGTGTCAAACTCCTTTACAGGGGGCGGATTGAAGCGTCACGCACCCGACGGACCCGATTCATGTCACGGCGTGTTTGCGGCGCCACCTGCTGGGCCTCGTCGGCCGCCTCCTTGGCGCGTTGGCCGATCCAGTCGGCCGTCTCCGTCGCGCTGTTGACCTCCAGCTGGTTTTGCCGCAGGAGGCCCACCTCGCGCTCCAGCTGCAGCAGCCGGCCGGCGGCGTCACCGAGGCGCTGCTCCGACGCCGCCGTCTCCGAGTCCACCTGCCAACGCGCAGGTGCGCGTCACAACCAGAACCGCGAGCGCCGCGCGCCGCAGGGATCGCGCTCACAGAAAGTAGCAGGTCCAGAGTTCCCTTTGTGTTGTTCTGGGCCAGTTGGATGGCATCCACGGCGAGGCTCTGAGCACGCTCAGTCTCGTCCAGAGCCAGCTTCACCACTTCTGAGCGTTCCTTCAAGTTTGACGCGTCCTTACTGGAGAACAAGACAGGAGAGGCTCGTGCCAGCGTCCGATTGGGACGACTCGGGATTGGAGTCTCGGTCGTCCCGGTTAATCTTACTTGGCGGCTTCGGCCTGCTTCAACAGCTCCTCGGCGGCTTTCATGTCGTCGGCGCTCTGGCTGAGGATGCTCTCCACGCTGGTCAAAGCGTTGACCTTCTCTTTGATATCCCTGGTCAGCTCTTGCAGCTTGTCGGCGGACGTGGGCATCTCCAGGGCTAAGACCTCGTTGGCCACCGCCTCGATGACGGACGCGTTGGCCTTGTCGTCTGCGCGGTTACCGACGCGCCTTAGGGACGTTTTCTTTCGCTCGGCGTTGAAAGCGGGGTTACTCACTCGTGAGCAGGTCCCGTATGTCTTTGATGAGGGCGCGCAGTTGCTCGTTGCTCTGCTCCACCCGCTCTTTGCTCCGGTTGGATTTGATCAGCACCTGCTGGGCGTTCACTTTGGCCTCCCTTGCTCGATTGCTGGCCTCCCACACCTGAAACCGAACTTGGGGTCGTTCCCGGATGGTTCCGGACTAAAACGACGCCGCCGACATCCACTCACCATCCTGGAGAGCTTGTCCACCTCCCGCATGGCTGCCAGGATTTCCTCATCCAGCTCCTTGGCCGACTTGAGAGCGCTTTGGGAAGTCACAACGAGGCCTTTGCATCCTTCGCCACCACACCGGGGGGCGCCGTCCTCGCCCACGCAGCCCAAGCCACCGCAAGGAGAGCCGGCGGCGCACTCGTCGCCTCCAGCCGCACCGCCGCACATCTACAGAGCGAGCCACTCGTCTCTTGAGAATCCATTGGTGAAAATGTCACGTTGCGAGTTTGTCTCACCTTCTCGCTGAGGGGTGACAGATCCAGTTCCTCCAGCTCGTTCTCGAGCTTGTCCATCTTCTGCGCGTTCCGCTGGTGCCTGCGATCAAACTCCTTCTGGCCGCCACTCAGCTTCTCCTCGGTCACCTTACGAAGAGCCGCCGACTGCTCGGCGGTGTTCCCGGGATCACTGCTGGAGGCGTTGACTCGGATCTCCGCTACCAGCGACTCCTCGTTTGCCTTGGCGATGGTGTCCATGGCACCTAGATAAATGCGTAAATCACAGCCATCGAGTTGTTGTTCCAAAAAGTTGAAATGATGAATTTTTGGAAGTTGAATCTTCACCCTGGAAGTTGGCATTCTTGGCATCGTACACCTGCTGCCTGAGCTCCTGGACACGGCGCTCCAACCGGTTGGCCTGCCCTATCAGCTCGTCCAAGTTAGTTTCGGTGCCGTTGGCCTCACTCTGGAGGGAATTCAAGTTCTCCTCTGTTGTGTTCAGCCTCCCGTCCACGTAGGACATGACGCCGCTGAGGAAGGGAGACTCCCAATTAAAGGGCGTCATGGATAGGACGTGTGTTGGTGGACATACGTGATCTGGTGCATCAGGTCCTGGATCTCCTCCAGCTTCACGGCTGCGGGGTTCGTCTCCACAATCTCCTTGACCGCCTTGACGTTGGTCTCCAGGCTGGTCACCAAGTCTTTGTACGGTGCTGTCACGCCGCCGGTCTGCAGCTCGGTCACCTTCGCCTCCAGTCGCCGCGTTTGGTTCGTCAGTTCCTCGACAACCCCGTCCCACGTGGCGAAGCACTGGTGACAGGGCTGGCAGTCGGGGAACTCGCCCTGGTAGCCCCTGGCGCATTTGTCGCACCGCGGGCCCGACACGCTCTCCGCGCACGTGCAGCGTCCGGTCGCCCGATCGCACTGCTCGCTGGAAATCCCACGAGGGTCGCAGTCACAAGCTGCAAGGAAAGAGGACACGCAAAGACCGGAGAAGACTCCTCAGGGAAGAGAATCGACTTTCAGCTTTACCTTTAAATAAACGCCCTTATCTTGACCTAAGGGGTTAAGATAACCCCCCCCACTCAACTACCCTAAAAGCCTGCAAAAGAAGTCATGAAGGAATGCGGGGTTCTTCTGCTCTTTCCTGATGTAAGGCGCTTTCAGGTGAAATAAGTTTGGAACGGGCGCGGGGACTCCCGTAAATCACAATGTACGGACAAGTTGGACTTTGAAGTTGTTCCCGTCAGCGGCACTTCTCAGCTGCGGAAGCTTCGACTCTCACACAAAAGTGATGACTTCTCCCACTCAACAATGCGCACGCTCGGTAGCGGCCAGCAGTCCCACCTCAAGAGTTTTAACAGCTTGGAGAAACGTTTAAGTGGGAATCGTTAAGGATTCCTGGGTCCTAGGAGTGTTGCTGGGACGACGGAGAAGAAGAAAAAAAAAAAAACGAGAATCCTGGGAGTTCTTCAACATCTGGTTCTCATGAGCAGAGAACACAAGGTCATTCCCGGAGCCGGCAGCCATTTGAGTGTCTGTTGTCTCATGATACCGCTTTGCTCCACGAGGGACGACAGTGAGACTGTAAGTCTGTAAACTCTGGTTTGAAAATAGATGAATAGGATGCGTTCGTCTTAAGAAAACCGCACGGGGCACAAAAATGTCCTATTTGCTCGTCAAATTATATGAAAAGACTGTCCTTCTTTGAGGTTTTATTCGCCATACCATGACACTTGACTTCTGGATCGCCCCAGAAGAGCTCCCTGCATTCCCGACAAGTCCTGCCACCAAAACCCGGTTTACACGAACACCGTCCCGTCACCTAGGAGCCAAAGCAAACACATGCTCTTACAAAGTAGAACAAAAGTGCAGACCACAATGGACCTTTCTACTTGTGTTGTGTATTTGCGGGACTTCCTTCCTCTGACGGCGTGCAGCCATTACCAGGGAAAGATACTTGATGTCTGTGCTGGTTCTGGTTCCCATGTGTGTGTGTTTGGGCAAAAAAATCGAATCAAGAGTGCAGGTCACCACGCTACTTTGCAGGCATTGGGGATTCTTAGGACACGTCTGGTTTTCATGCTACTAACCTCATCGCAGGAGGAACCAAAGGAATGGACCGGGTCGCAGTCACAGTGCTGGCATCCCGTCCCGCTCGCCATGTTCCATGTGTCCTGCGCGCAGCGTTCACAGTTCTGGCCCACCACATTGGGCAGGCAGGCGCACTGGCCGCTGTGCTGGTCACACTGGCACTCATCCGGCGATGAACACGCATGCGGGGCCGTGCCCGCTGACTGGCACATGCACTCTGCCAGACAACCAGTCACGCTTAACGAGGATTTGGTTGATGACTCCCGCAGCATTCGTCATGAATCGGCAAAGACTTTTGCAAGACACATTCAGGATTCCACTCACTTCTGCAGCTTTGAGTGGCAGCGTTGCCATAGTAACCCGTTTTGCAGTGCTGGCAGGCGTAGCCGTCCGTGTGGTACAGACATTTGAGGCACGAGCCCGTGCGGGCGTCACATGACCCGGGGTCTTGCATGTTGATATTGCCGTTGCACTGGCACGCCAGGCAACGCCCGCCGGGCACCGGAGGGTTGCCGAAGTGACCTGGGGCGCACTCATCACACCTGGCACCTAAAGGAAGCGGTCGGAGAAAACAGGAAATGGTGGAAGAACAGCTTGCATGTTTACACACTGAAAAAAAAAAAAAAAAGTTTAGCGTCGCGATATAATGTGTGTGTTGAACCTTTGTAGCCGGGGCTGCACACACACACCAGCTGGTTTGTCCCGTCGTCCATGTAGCAGCTGTCAGCAAACTGACGTCCACTTTGCGGGCCGTCGGGGCACAAGCAAGGCCGACAGTGGCTGTCGGAGCCCAACTCTGGGTCACCATGGTAACCATTCAAACATCTGTAAGGTTAACCCGACGGGAAAAGTGAGATTTGGTTGAGGAAGTACGCGGAAATTCGCCCTCTCTCGTACCTCTCGCAGTAATGTCCGGCGGTTAAGTCTCGGCAGCCTTGGCACTCTCCGGTCTCGGGGTGGCAGACTTCACTGTGGCCGTTACACTGGCATGGTTGACAAAGAGGGAACCCCCAAAATCCCGGCAGACAGTGGGAACACTGGCGCCCAGTGGCCCCGGGAACACACGTGCACTGCCCGGTCGATTCGTGGCAAAGTGCACCAATTGACCCTCGAGGGTCACATTCACAGACTGCGGCAAGAAAGTGAAGTGTTACCACGCCTGGAAGCAAACAAGTCGGAGAATCTTCCGACTTGTTGCCAAACACTTACGCCTGCATCCGGCGGGGCTGAAGAGGAAGGTGGCAGGGGCGCAGTGGTCACAGTTCCTGCCGACCACTTTGGGTCGACATTGACACTGGCCTCCGCTGGGCTCACACACAGCGCTGACAGAACCTTGCGGGTCGCACCGGCATGCTGGGAAAGACACCAAACATGTCGGTGAGACGTCCAAAGTGAATACGATGCTGTGGTCCCGGAGGCGGCGAAAACGTACGCATGGCCCCTTTGTGCAGCAGTGCGGAGACGCTGAAAATGTAGTCGTTGCAGATGTCCGTCATCGGGCTCTTGACCACGCTCTGGCTGCTCTCCAGGCAGCGGTAGCGCTGGAACGTATCCCACGCCGCTTCGCCCTCCGTGCCGAGGAATATTTCCAGCTCCCGGATCCGGGGCATCAACACCAGCTACAAAGAAGAAGAATGGGAGGCGTACTCAACATGTCGCAAGGCTGCTCGGCCGATGTTTTAGTCAAACTTACAGAATCGATGAGCGTATAAGGGCTCTGCGTGTCGCTGTAGGACGAGTAGAGGGGCAGGCCGAGGTGGACTGTATAGTTCTGTCCCTTCTCAAAACACACTGGTGTGGGAAGTAACACGTGTCTGCGGGAAGCGGGAACTGTGTGGTGAGGCGGAGGACCGTATTGCGTTTGAGATGGACCCTTAGGTTGTGTTACCTTGAGCCGGGTGGCAGGGAGACGTACTGCTCGTCTCCATCGCCGATGGAACCGCTGCAGTGGGCGGAGTTGTTGGGAGGGTTGAAGACAGGACGCTGGACCCGGATGTCCACCTGCTCCCACTGCTCCGGAAGCTATCGACAAGCACCGGTTCTCGGTCATTCTCAAGGATCGCAAGCTTAAAAGTCCAAACAAAGTGAAGCTAACCTGTGGCTCGTAGCGGATGAGAACATCGTAGTCCATGGAGTCTGGGATGTTGTCGATGTTAAACTCTAAATAGGCTCCCTCTGGTACGTTGGCAAAACCCATCCCAGTCCACGTGGGGCTGCGGTCCAGAGGGTACGGCCTGTGGACCACTGACACACCCTGTCGCACAGACATTGTTTTTTTACAAATAATCTTTAGAACAGGAGGTCGGTGGGGTGTTGGCGTCCTCACAGGTCCGTGTTTGGCATCCTCGGCCTCATAGGTGTAGTGGTCCAGAGCGATGAAGTAGAAGCCGGACTCGAGTTGGTTGCAGCGCCTGCCAAACATGTGCTCCCTGCATTCGCACTGTCCAGACACCGGGTCGCAGCTGTGGAATGTCACAATTGGGGATTTTGAAATGTTTTTACGACTGATTGAGAATTAGTGGACATACTTATTGTTGAGGGCTCCTCCCTTGTCGCAGTCACATGGTCTGCAGCCATCCATGTCATTGGACAGACCCCAGTGTTGCGGCTGTGGTAGAACGCAGGTTAGTCAGGAAACGAGCGAGTGACCGACATGCCCAAACTGAGGCTCCCTACCAGACACCGGTCGCATTCATGGCCGATGACCAGTCGCTTGCAGAAGCACTGCCCTGAGTCCGAGTCGCACGACTTGCTTCCCGGTAGAGTTCCCAGGGGGCTGCAGGCGCAGGCTGCCAGAGCACACAACACCAAAATAATGGGGAAATAGTTTCCAAACTTGGGTCATGAAAAGTGCACGCCGGACTGGGACACATCTTCGGTTGTCTTCATCTTCGCGAGACATTTTGGACAATTGTATGCATCCAATTTTGTTTTGGTGTTCCTACCCAAGCATCCGTGCGGGCCTTGACCCAATCCATAGTGTCCATGTCTGCAGTGGTCGCAGCGCAACCCCTCGACATGGGCTTTGCAGCGACACTGGCCCGAGATGAGTCCGGCGCCCACGTCGGTCCTCGCGTCACAAAGCCCCCCCTGCAGGGATCCCACCGGATCACAGTTACAAGCTGCGGAGAAAGTCCTGGTCAGAGATGACTTCAAGACGGGATCGGCAAGGTTACGCTATGAGACTTTTGGACGTACGCTCGCAGACATTGGGGTCCCGCAGGTTTCGGTTGGGGTGCTGATAGAAGAAGGGCGCGCACTGCTCGCACTGGCGGCCCACCGTGTTGTGCTGGCAGTCATCGCACACGCCGCCGCTAACGTTACCCGTGGTCATGTAGACGGCCATGTCGAAGTGGCACGAACCCGAGTGCCGGTTGCACTCGCACCCTGGAGAGGAGACAGGAGGGTTTGTCCAGGTTTTTGTGGTCTTTCAGGAACGTGGAGACGTTCCAAGTCGTACTCTTGCAAGCGTGCGCGTTGCGGCCCTCGGCGGGCCTCCAGGGGAGGTCGTGATGGAAGTCCCTGCATCGCTCGCAGTTCAGCCCCTCCGTGTTGTGGTTGCACACACACCGGCCGTGAACCTACACAACGCACTCATCAGAACATCCTCCTGCCGCGGACGCCGGGCGACCGGGCGCCTGCCCACCATCCCCTCGGCCCCCGTCGGCGCCCCATCGATGGGGGCGCACTCGGAGGCGTGTCCGTAGCAGAAGCAGTTGCCCCGGACGACCATGTCGTAGAGGGCGTAGTAATACTTCTCGGAGACTTCCTTGCGGGTATCCAGTAGGTTGTCTCCCAGCGTGTGCAGCTTGAGGAAGTTGACACGCAGGTTGGTGATCTTCAACATGTCTGCAGAGAAAACGACACATTAAAAGCTTTTTGGGGGATCCCGTTTCAAGTTATCGACCAGCAAAAAAAGATGTATCCCCCTCGGTCCTCGAATCAGGCTTGTACAGGTTTTCATGTTGACAGATTTTTTTTTTTTTTAACGCAATGGGTATGGACAATGGTTGTTTTGAGTGGGGAGAAATGTCTTGTGTACATGGGCATATCCGCCTCCACGTGCGAAATTCCTTCCCGTCTGACCTCATTTCCCAGACTTGCATTTGCTGGAATTTTCCGATCCCTTCCTGGTGGGGTTTAGAAGGAAGTGGCCAAGCTCGCCACTGGGGGTCAGCGGTCGAGTGACTTACTTTGAATCCTCAAGCTGTACGGGTCCTCGATCTCAAAGGCGGGGTCAAGCACTCGGAATATCACCTGGGAAGGTGAGGAAATGTCGATTGAATTCCTTCAGCGACATCGGGTGTTGATTGAATTTCATTTTGTTTCATGACGCAGACCTCTCCCTCGCTGGAGGGTTCGATGTCTGAGTAGTGCGAGTCGCAGATGATGTCGTCCACCTTGACCATGGGCCCGGGGGACGCGCCGGGAAATGTGGTCCGGCAATCGTAGGCAAAGTAGCGGTACACCTGCCACGTCTTCCCGAAGTCCATCGAACGCTCGATCACCATGGCGGCCGGCCGAAACGTCTGAAGGTAAGCGACCCGAAAAGTTGACGCCGCGTACACAACACAATCGGAATGCCGGGTGATGTCACCGGCGGCAGACGTCCAGCTGGCCGCCACCACCCTGACGGAATGATCCCGTTTTACGCCTTCCTCTCTTCCCACCACTCATTCGCATTCCTTCGCCACAGCTGTCCCTCGCCGACTTGATCTCCCGGGACCCTTCCCACCATCGGCTTAAAACCCGCAAGTGTGTGTGAAGCGGCACCTTAAAGGTCATGATGAGGTGGGTGAAGTGAAATTCTGCTTCCAGGTCCAGCTTGATGGTCACATTCTCCACACCTGCGCACAGGAAATGAACAATGGCACTTCCTGTGTGGAGCGTCGACACACCGCCGGCGCACTTTCCCTCCACACACATCAACACATCCCGCATATGTAGAACACATCTGTGCTTTCAAATCCAAACACGCCAGAGTGATTAACGGCCTACGCCAAGGGGGCTGTATGCTGATGTCATAGGAGGTTTATGAAAAAGCAACAACTAAACGGATGTCTTTTTTTTTTTCTTCAACATTGCAACCATTCTGATGGCCGAAATTATTTTTAAAATAGTGCAATTTTAAAGGAAAAATTGATCACAATCAAGGTGGGTTGCCTTTGATAAATAGTCACAATAAAATAGCTGTATGTATTTTATGTCAAGTAATATATGTATGTAATAATTGTCATTTACAATTATCGATTAAAAAAAAAAAATGATGACAAGAAATGAATCACAGTATTAGCAGACATTTATGTCAAATGAATTTGAAATGAAATAAAATGATAATAAAAGACCCCAAAAATGTATTTTGATTGGTAATATTGTGAAAATAATGCAAAAAAAAGTTGTGCTAGATTTCTATATGAATTGTAAAAAAGCTGTAATTTATTTATTTTTTAAGTGCCATTATTACCAGAAGAATGTGAAAAGTCACTATATTGCATGAATACATTTCTCATTAAAAACTCACATAAACTTTGCAGCGCTTTTTGAGGTACCCACGATATGTAATTATACAGTATATTAACTCATTCACCGCCAGACATTTTCAGACCCTCTTTTACCCTAATGTGTGAAAAAAATTGGGGAAAAAAAAAAAAAAATTACATTCCTGGGATTAAATGTGAAAAGACAAATAAATCCGTCAATGGCAGTGAATGAGTTAAAAATACACAAATGTATACATTAAAGAACAAAACAATAATAGGGATACAACACAATGCAGTGGTGCGAGTAATGTCGGGCAGTTGACGGTGAGGGAATTAGGAAATCCCAAACGAAACTGCGCTGCATCTGCAGCTTCCTGCTCCTTCCCAGCCATCTGTTGCGCTGGCTGCTGATCATTCCCACTACTCCCCCCCCAAAAAAAAAAGCAGATGACGGGATTCCTGCTTTCGACACACTTTACACATGCAGCGTTCATCCTGCATCTGTTCCCATACATTAGCAACAGATCTTTAATAAGCCCATTCAAGCGTGGACATAGTGAATGAAGACAAAGATTTTTGCGATTGCCGCTCCAAAAGCTGTTGAAGATCTTCCATGTTGCCAACGGGGACTCGTGTGTCTCATCACCACTCCTCCCGATGTGCACTTTGACGGACACGCACCTGTTTCTCACCTGTATGCCCCGCCCAGAAACTGTGATCCCGCCCCCGCCTCTCATTAGCCGGGAAGGCTGCGGACTCACCGTTTTGCGACTGCCACCACGTCTTGAGGCGGTTGGGGGCGAAGGTGGTGACCACGTTCTCGATGGTGTGGCTCAGCGGGTTGACGTCCTCGTCGTACGGGTCCCTGGAGTCGCACAGGAAGCAGTTGGTCTCCTCCTGATGGTGGGGGAAAAAACGCCTTTAGAGACATTTGGCGTGGAAAAGAATTCGCTAGATGGCGCTAGGCCAATATTTAATAAGGCCAAGGCAACATATATTACTAGGGATGTAGCGATTCACGCAAGCCCCGATTCGATTTGATTTTTCGATTTTCAGTTCCCGATTTTCGATTCGATTCGATTTTTAAAATAAATTGCCACCATGCTTGTCTCTGTGCACTAGTATTTTTCTGCAGCCATCCATAAACGCAATACGCAATGATGTTTGGCGCAAAAACAATTTGATCTACACATTCAAAATGTGCTACGCTTCAGGAATGAAAAAACGTTTCAAGACATCATTTTCTAGATTAATTTAATCAATTTGATTTTTCGATTAATCGAATCGATTCATTGGGGCGAATCGATTTCAAATGGATTTTCCATTTATCGTTACATCCCTATATTTTCCATTAGAAAAATCCCACTCAAGGTTTATACTGCCTATGAGTGGCGGCAAAGCACTACTTTTTTTTTTCTAAATGGAGCTCCTCAATTCACTTCAACATAGTTCCTTGGCACCGGGATGCCACAAGATGGCGACAAAGATAATTTTGGTTCTGAATCACTGCACTACATGACCTAATATTGTTTCTGACATCCGACACGTCTGCGGTAGCCATATTGGGAAGGTATAAGTGCGTGACATCAGGTTGCGCAATTCTTCCCAAACCACAGCTGCAGCGTATCGTGGCCGCTGAACGTAAACAAAGTAAACGAACGATGTTTACTACATCACGTCGGCCTGTTCTGTGTCCGTGCGTAAATATCCACACACGGGGCTTCACTCCTGCGTTTATAGTTGTGCTGAAAAATCGAGAAGAGTTACCAAATAACCTCTTCCTGCTCTCATTTATTGCGCATTCTTGAAGGATGTGCTCATCCCGAAGTACAAAGACACCCCCACAGCGTGTCTGTGTGTGAGACTCCATAAGGACGCCTTTCACGCCAGGCAACAAGCCGCCACGGGCACTTTTGACGGATACAGGCCAACATTTGTGCCGGCGCATAGAGCTTTTTATTGTAGACGCGAGAATGTCTGCGCTCCCACTCGGCACGACTGCGAGCAGACACCGAGCGCGTGCGCCCACGCAGTCATTGTGATCGAACCCAAATTCACGAATACATTTCATCAATTGCGGACGTTAAAAGACAGAAATTGACGACAACGAACATGAATCAAAAAGGCCGTAAACAACAATGAAGTAAGTTTAAAATTGACCCAGTTACCATATCAAATAATCATTCCACAATGAGATGAATAGAAATGCCATTAATGCGTTCCAGCCTCCCCACCCCAAAAATTGAAAAATAGCACGCTATAATATACTTCATTAAAAACATCTAGTAATATTATAATTAAATATACAATTAAAAATATTTGGTTTTGTTACACTTTGCGGCAATTGAATGGCCATTGTGCTACTACCTGCCTTGGCCACTTGGGGGCAGTAAAAATAAAATACTAGTATCTCAAGTTTGGAAAGCAAAAAAATTGGCCGAGTGACAGTTCGTATCTCGAAAAATTAATAGTAATTTGGGTCACTCGTATCTAAGGCACCACTAAATGTACTGATTATGCATAGCTTTAATTGTTGACAATTTCGCAAAAGTGACTGACAACATTTTTTTTGACGGTTGTTTTGGAGGAGGCATCATAACCAGTTGATCACTCTTGCAAAATGATTTATTATTATAATAACAAAATGATATAATCTGCACAACATTACTCTGCTCAATATACTGTACATTAGTAATATATATTTAAAGTAAGGAATTAGTAACAATGTCACTAATAGGTCTTTTCAGGACATCTAAATATTTAAAGTTAATCATTTAATCAATTGTTGTTGGGAATTTGGAGGAAAAAGTCCTTCCTTATCACACCCAAGTCTGCATTTAGTTTTTTTAATTGTTTTTTTTTAACCAAGCTGCAAAAGTACTTGATTATATCACATTTACAGGAAGTGCTAAAGTTATGTCAGATTAATTCCAATTAATGACTAATTCAGGTCCGTGCACTTCATCGTCCCTTAGGGACACTTGAATTGTGGAAACAGTTACCGGGAAACTGTTTAACAGTCACAACGTTTTGAGAAAATTTACCAATGGGGACTTGATTATATTACTGCAACATCTCCAGGAAGTGCTAAAAACATAAATCAACCTCCTGCAAGAATTCCTCAGCCACAGAATTCTCGTCATAGTTTTATGAGGTTGCAATGTCCCGACACAGTAACAAGCAGTCAAGATGATGCATTTTCTGATGGCATTTCCATTTCCGTCCATATCTGCTCACCTCCAGGTGTCCCACGATGCAGAAAGTTTCGCCTCCGCGCAAGCCGCAGGTGGACGAGGCGTTGAGTTTGTGGGCGCGTCCGATCAGCAGGTCGCCCGTGGCCGGGTAGCAGCTGCCCTCCGTGCACACGTCGGCCAACTCGGGTGCCTGCGTCCAGGCGGGACACCACAGCACCGCTAAGGGCAGGATAGCGGACCACATCATCATCATCATCATCATCATCATCCATGTAGGTTATGTCCAAAAAAGTAGCTCATCACGCACACTTCCAGCTCAGGAGGAATTAAACTTAAGCTCCTGAATATCCTGGCTACTGTCAAGACAAGAAAAGTGAGTAATAGCTGGCATGTGGCTTCCATTAAGAGCCATGTTGTTGTTTCCTTTTTTGGCATAGATGAACAAAACATGACATTTCCCTCACATGTTTTCCCCATAAAACTCACCGAAAGTCGTCCAAATGGGGATGAAGAACGACATGTCGGAGCTCTGACAGTCTGTCCGGAGTCTTGATGGCTCCTGTCTGTGTGTTTCTCCTTCTCTGGTAGTTTGTGTGTGGTGTGTGTGAGCACGGGAGAAATTCTGAGGCGTGGGAGTTTTCCTTGGAGGAGTCCGCATCCCACTACCAACAGCTCCTCCCAAATGTCTGTGGTGCGCCCCCTGCTGGTCAAAGTGTATTAAAATAGAAAAAACACAGCATTGCGCAATTGCAACATTTACATTCTATAGAAAATGGATGTTGTTTTAACTCATTATTCATTTTAAAGTAAAATGTGATATATTTACTTTGGGAGTAGACTATTGCTACATCAAGCAACTTTTAAAACTACATTTAGGCAATTTAAACTTTTTAATTCATATTTAATTATAAACTTGAAATGTGTTTCTCTTTTTCATATTAATATGAAACATTCATATTATATCATGTATTTTACAAACCCTTACAATTAACTACTGTTCTTGAATACTGTAAAATGAAACTGAACGATCAGTTTTAAAATGTATGTGATGTATTTCTATAAAATAGCTTGTCGATAGCGTATGAGTACTAAATAAATGTTTAGATGTTGTATTAAAAATCATTGTGTATGTTGTGAAAGCGGAACGTTGGTTACCCTCAGCGCCAAGTTTCCGGTCGGGAAGGATTTTTTTTCACTGACGGACCAGGAAGTGCTGTGAGGTTACATCGGTAAGTTTCGAACTTGCACTCTTGTTTGTTTTCAATACGTCTTATGTTCCACACAAGTTTACGTTTATTTGAGGAAAGCATACATAATAGGAAGACGTAACAAACGCGGGCAAAAACGTACATTTTGACACTTTTTTTTTTTTTTATCTGTTCATTCAATGGCGGGAGACCGCGGGTACCACCGACGTACATGTGATAGGACTGATGGCACAATGTGTAATGGTTCACCTAAAAATAACATCTTTTTGTTGGAGAAAAAAATCCTCGCTATAACATTAAGCTATGTTGCACATTTTTTATTTGCAGGTTTTCACAGTATACATTCACTTTTGTGAAACATCGAGAACATGTTGAGAAGAGCTACAGCACAGGTAGGACAACAAACTCAAGATCTTTCCAAATGCCGTATTTATTATTAAGGAATGTCATACAGTACTGTATCACAGACTTGTCGATAAATCGTAGCGCTATTGTTTTGATGTACAGGGTGTCCATCGTTGTAAGTGATTGCAAATGAATCGACAAATCTGTGGAAAGTTACAAATTAGGATTATGTATGTTTGTATACAAATCTGAATTGGGTACGTAGTGAATGTTTTAAATTAAAAGGTTGTTTGCTGAACTAATAAATTTGTGCTTTTGCAGGTGTTCAGGGAGCTGGTTAGACACAGCACCACTGACTCCTCCAGCCTCATCCTGGAGAGATGTGAGTGGACGTCATGCATGCCTTTTCTCACCTTTATTTATAAAGCACCTTAAAAATATAACCATAGATTCATACAAAGTGCTGTACATAAAGGGAAAAATCAGACATTGAAAAAAAAGCAGTTCAATCAAATGAAAACCGTAAATACAAAAATAATGAGTCAAAAGTCAAATAGTTTTTTAAAGCGAGTTTAAAAAAAAAAATGGACAGAAAGATCTTATCTAACGTTTAGCAGGAGCTCATTACAAAGTGGGTGACCGGAAACGAAAAAGGTTTGAGCTAATCTGAGCCTCCGCGTAGTCCTTGGTACCTACAGTAGTGTCTGGTCCGCTGATCTGACGCACCGGCCGCGGGTCTGTTGTGGTGGAGCAGCTCAAAAGAGGTAAGGTAGGCTAAGACCAGTTTAAGATTTAAAAACAATCGAATCATAAAATGAACTATATGAACCAGTTAGGAGGTGAGCAGCAGCATTTTGGACAAACTGGAGACACTTGAGGGAGGGTTAACTGACTCCAAAATAAGGTGCATTTCTGTGTAAAACCCGTTGTAGTTCACCCGAGCCTGCTGTTTTGTCTCTGTTGCAGCAATAAATCGCGTCCAGCTGCTGGGCCGAGTGGGCCAGGAGCCCGTGATGAGACAAGTGGAGGGCCGCAACCCCGTCACCATCTTCTCCCTGGCCACCAACGAAATGTGGCGCTCCGGGGAGGGCGAGACCAGCCCCTCGGGTAACCAGTGCAACTACTTGACATCACACATTGCTTGAAACCGCACGTACGCGCTTTTTAATGGACAGAAAATCCAAAATATATTTTTTTTAAAAATCATTGTAACCTGTAAACGGTGCGAGTGCAAGTCTAGTATCTCCCCTATAGATGGTGCTGTTACGCAAACTAAACATGTAAATCTAATTTTGGAGTCATACAACCTCACTTGGCCTCTTATTTGCATGTAATTTAAACATTCAAAATGACATGAATATATTTTTCTTACTCTTTTAGTTTGAGGTAGTTTCCATGTTGCTACACTCAATCTAACAGTTTTCTACTTAATTTATATGCGCTAAAATATCTATATTTATTAATACATGTGTCACAGCCTTTTATTGTTTTTGTTCAATTTATTGTATTGTTTGTAAAGTGCTTTGTTACAGCTCTAGCTGTTATGAAATGCGCTATATAAATAAAATTGTATTGTATTGTATTAAAACGTCTTAATATCGATCCACTGGTCAAATAGTCAAATATGGTGTATTTCCTGAAAATTATGCATGCATAGTAACGTTTCCATTTTTCATTGTGGATCGCCAGGAGACATCAGCCAAAAGACAACATGGCACCGCGTGTCCGTCTTCAAACCCGGTTTGAGGGACGTGGCCTACCAGTACATCAAGAAAGGGTATGAACTACTTAGTGGTCCAAAATTGGACCGCTCAATTTACCCCCACGTTGCGTCTCGCAGGGCCAGGGTTTTTGTGGAGGGGAAGCTGGATTACGGTGAGTACGTGGACAAGAACCAAGTGAGACGCCAGGCCACGACCATCATCGCAGGTTTGGAAAACCGACAACAAAAGCGAATCACGCTTGCCCACACTTAGCTAACATGTTGACCTCTGTTTTCTCAGACAACATCATCTTCCTGAGCGACAATGTTCGCGACAGAACATGAAGGCCTCGCCAGTTCATCACACTTTTTTTTTTTTTCTTTTTTTACTTTCTCGAGTTTGCACCCAAAAGGACGCAGACGACCGCGGTGACAATTTTCATTTGACACAATTTGAAGCCACACAAAAAGCGTGTTGGACTGTGCCGCATTCCGCTGGTGGGAAAAGTGAACGACACAGCTCTTGTATTGATTTTGCAGTGTACAAAACGTCACAAGGATGCTGTCCCCCACCGTTTACCGGATAGGGCAAGAGGTGTCCTTGTTACATGTAAAGAATAACAATCCCTCGTGCTTTGTTAAAAGTGATTTGTAGTAGGCTTAAAGCCAACTATGACTGAAACGTTTGAAACACTATTTTCAGTGTTTGGTTCTTCAGTCATTTGCAAGTTTTCACTCTCTGGTGTGCAGCTGTTGTTTGTGTGTCGCATTTCCTTCCTACAAAGTTTGCTGGTTTCACTGTTTGCTTTGAAAGACATTTAAAGTCAAAATCATTTGTGTTTATGACCTTATTTCACAATGTCGCACAAGATTCACAAACACAGCATAAAGCAGCCAAGTGTAAAAAAAAAATAGAATTAAAACGTTAATCCAACACGTGTTTTGTTTTTGTTTTGTTTTATCATTGAAAAGCGTCGATTTAAAGATTGTTTGGAAAACTTTCGCGAGCAGAGGCGGGCTATCGTGCATGTGATTCTTGGCTTTAACTGATTGGACGAGGGAGAATTCAAAGTTGTTTCTCATTGGTAGTTCGGTTGTCAATCAGTTTTAATGAACGGCAATCTGATTGCACGGCCGTTGCGCATGTGTAGTATGGCAAACCGGAGGTGGAATAAATAAAAGACAAGATTTAACCATCGGATTGAATCACAATATTTTTTTCATGCAATTCATTTTGATATGGGTTATTTTACTTTTTGTCGTTAAAGACAGAGTTCACGACAAATGTTTCGTTGCTCGTAAACAAGCCGATGAAGAAAAGTGACGGCTTTACTTTGAAATGGACCACCGGAAATGTCAACATTAGTGCTAGAAACAGCTGGAACTCACAAAACACCGATTAACTTTGTTATTTACTGTCAAAACGTTGAATAAATTACGTACAATGACGCAGAATGCATAGTAGACACTTAAAACAGGTGGTTGGACCGCTGTATTTTCGATATGATTTCACTGTGTGGCCTGTGACTCCACCTCCGCATTCCGGGTCGTCTGTGTCGGTGAGGAAGAGGAGGAGATCAGAGGAAGGCGAGAGTAAAGCAGCTGGTCAGTGTCTGTGGATGTTGAGGTGAAAGGGAGATGATAAACAAACACTTGGACTTTCGTTCTTGATTAACTCACGCACAGACAGTCTTGCTTGCCGCGTCGACTTCTTAACAAAGAAAATTGGTGCGAACTTTTCCAAACTTTTTCGTTTTGGGGGGGAGGAGGCCACCGGGACGGCGTCATGGAGATCCTGGACTCGAGTGAAAGCTTCCTGCACTGGGACCGCAACCTCAGCGAGCTGTCCGAGACCGGAGACATGGACTGCGCCCTGTACACAAACGTAAGTCACACACCAACACTTTGTTATCCCCTCAATGTGTTGTTTTTTTTTTTTTTTTACAAGAAAGTGATCCGTGCAGAATGCTGTCAATGTGTGTGCCCTGCTCTCCCTTCACGAGTTGAGCCTTGCGGTCCAGGATGCCCCACACCCCCCTTCTTTTAAATGTTTACTTTAAGCACAGTGTTTATCAATGTTAAGACTAAGCATCCTAACATCAAATTTTAAGTACATTTTATTAATAGAAAAAACTCTGAGACACTCACTGGACTGAGGAATAAGGTACACATGCTAACAAAAAATAATCTTTGTAATCATGATAATGCTCAGTTTGAGTGGCATTCATTTCCAATACGGATATGTATTGTACTGACAGCTGTTTCTAATGTTTTGGATACCTTTAACAGCGCAAACTACAAGTACAATAAGCAACGTTAAATGAATGGCACTCAAAATGAATATTTTTGCAGTTAATAAGGCTGAAATGAAAATTTATTCTTGATGTAATATGCTAAAAAGAAAAAAAAAAAGATTATTTTGCAAGCAAAAGCAATACATTTAATATATAGTTGCTTTCTCCTGGTTGTTAATGAAAGTAGGTCATTAAAAAGTCACATAAATCTGAATTGCTGTTAAAAGACCGAGTGTTGCGCATGTGTCAAAAGCATCTTGAGGACTTTCCAAAATGGCCTTTTGCCTTTCTGCGGTTACGTAACTTGCGAGCACGCTCCGAGGAGAAACTTTTGAGATCATCTGCGGCGGCGAGATGGGAATGCAGAACACCACAACCGTACACGCTGTTCATTTGGCAACTTTTCACAGGTCCGGACTCGCGTGCTCAAGTACAACTGGGAGGCCCTTGAAACCAATCCAGAGGCTCGACTCACATTCTGATGCAACATTCCCGCGACAAATTAGACATTTCGAATTAATTCACATCTGGGGAGACACTTTGGAGGCTTTGTGTACATTTTGCGTGTACTTTTTTTTTTTTTCATCTTTCTAGCAGACATTTAAGCATTTAAGTTCATATATGGAGGGCCATAAACTACAGTTGATGGGGACAATTACAAATTTTATGGCCCACGGGCCGTATGTTGCGCACCCTGGAGCGATAACAGCACGCGTGTGTGTGCGCATGAATGTAAAATAGACTGTGGTGTTCACAAACAGACTGGCTCGCTTGTTCCCCTCGGCTGACCCCCGCCGCTTCCTCCTCCCCGCTTAACCAATATTGCCCCCTCCCCCCGAGCCTCCGCCTTCCTTTACAGCTTGCGCTTTCACTCCATTTCTGCGTTGACACCCGACTCGCCGCGAAACAATGCAAAGTCGGTGGTTTGTGCGTCATTCGTCCGACGCCTGAGAGTGACACCCGTCATAATTCGCGATCAGGTTCATCTGGTTAAATGTGTGAGTAATGACAGTAACTACTAGTTGGCCTTCATTGTTAACACACGGTGTCCTCCCGCTGTAAACGATGTCATAGGGTGGCCTCCTAAATGTAGCGCGGAAAATATTCACATGAGAATTTAAAGCGTGGGCGAAAAGGTGTATTCCTTTTCATTTGTTGTCGTAAGTGACGTGAAGAATGAGAAATAACGAGTCAAGAGCAAGGAAAGCCGCACAATAGGACCGGTTCAGAAAAGTGGTCTGAAGCGAAGGAAGGAAAGGTGGACGCAAAATGGAAAAAAAAAAAGTGTGGTAGGACGGAAGGAAAAAGAAAATGGCATGTCTCAGTTGGAAGGAAGGCATAAAGGTAGGTTTCAGTGAAGGAAAGGAGGATGCAAGGCTGCATGAATAAAAAGAAGGTCGAAAGGAAGGAAGAGCGGACAAAGAAAGGCTGAATGCCGAGTGGATCTGAGGTGGAAGGAAAGCCAGGCAGAGGTTGGAAAGGAAGGAAGCAGAAAAGCAAGGCAGGAAAACGGGATGCAAAGTCAAAAGGAAAGAAAGAAAGGAAGGCAAAAAGGAAGGAAGTAGGTCATAAAAAAGGTCATAAAGGAAGGATGGGGGAAAGTACGAAGGGAGAGAAGTGGTTTTGAATAAAACAAGGAAGGACGCAAAATAAACAGCAGATTTAGGGAGCAAAGTATGGAAGGCGCAAATGAAGGAGGGAAAATAGGTCGAATGTGGGAGGAAGGCAGAAAGTTAGGTTAGACTTCAGGATGCATGAATACAAAGTGAAGGAAAAAAGGGTGAAATGCCAGGAAAAAACTTGCTAATGCAATAAAGTGAATAATTTGTCTACTTTTGTCCCACCCTATCATGTATCACTATTCCCCCCCCCCCCCTCCCTCCTTGTTGACATTTCAAACATCCGCCATTTTAACCATCCTCCTCTTTCATTTGCCTGCGATTAAAATATACTCACGCTGTCATATTTCTGTTTATTAAGCGTTGCGGAATACTGTGATAAACACGCATGCAGCGTTTGTCTTGAGGGTGGAGAAACTGCACTGGCAACACACACAAACATCCCAAGCACGCTCCCGTCAAACCGTAGCGTACATTTTCAACTTTTAACGTCGTCGATGCTAAGCTAAGATGCTAATTCCTGCGTGTGTGTGTGTGTGTGTGTGTGGGGGGGGAAGTGATAGTAACTTGCACTCAATGCACTGCAGAAGCGAGGAGGAGGAGGAGGAGGAGGAAGGCTCGCCGTGCACATGCAGCGGGCCTTTCCAAGAATGTGTCCCCCTTACGTAACTTGGGCAGATGGACTGTAATGTCATGCTCTGCTTTTCGCCATATTAGCGCACAGGCATCCACTACTACGGGCGTGTGCGTGTGCGTGTTTCTGAGCAAACACGCAGTGACAGAGTAAACAAGCGTTAAAAAGTGAGGTGCCTGTTCTCCGGCGGGGCAGGGCATCCTGCTCGCCTCTGGCCTCCAGCCATCGAGGCTATGATTGGCTGATCAGTACACACAATTGTGAAAATACGCAAGTCACCTCAACGTAGTTCCTCGTTGCCAAGATGGCGGACAAGTGGCTTGTTGACTTTGCCCCCACCCCCCCACCTCCAGACGATTTTTTTTTTTTGTTGTTGTTTTTTTTGAGCTGAACTTTTAGATGGAAGCGGGCCCCTCGCCACTTGGCCGCCGGGCCTCCACATGGCGTCCACATGGAAGTTAGCGTCTGGATTTTCAGTCTGATGCAAGCGTCTCCTCCAACCCCCCGCCCCCCTTCGTTCTCCCGACTGGGAAAGTGGGCGGCGGCTTTCAACGAGGGGAACGCCAAGGTGGTAATCATCTGGTTTTGAAGGCATTATAAAGACTACGGGATGCCCGCAGGAGCCGTCGTTCTTCTGAGGGGAGGCTAAATTTAAATGTGGCTTTGTGTGATTGGGGTGAGGCGCGTCAATCCGGACTCCTCCCGAAATGGAGTTCAAACGCAATAGAACATCTTTGTTCGGCCTTAAGTCAAACCTCAAAAATTGGAATTCTGTTGATTGATATAATTGTTGCGCAATTGTGTGGCACCGAGTTGCAAATTATCAGTGTGTAGTTTAGCTGAGACATCAAAGTGTCTCATTAAAAACCGCCAGGTTGGCGCCTGCGTCCTTTTATAGGCGTCATGTGTCCTACTTGCTGCCTGTTGGTTGGGTGGATGAACCCTCAAGGCCGGTTGCACCCCCACTTTTCTCTTTGGGAGGGGGCCCCCATCGTTAGTGTCGTTTTAGTCCGCCCTCCAGTTGCTAGGCAGACTCGGCCGCCAAGGATTCGGATCCCCGACGAGTCCGGACAAGTTGGTGGACGTGTTTTGTCTTTGGCGCAGGTGTTTGCTGACCTACATTTTATGATGAGGTTAAACAGGCGCGTTAAGCAGTTCAAGTAACATGATTTAACTCATTCACTGCCAAAGACGTAGTTATATGTCTTTTCACAGTCCAGTCATTCAATCCCAGGAATTTACCTATATTTTTTTCAAATATTTGAAAACCTTAGGGTAAAAGTGGGTCTGAAAATGTCTGGCAGTGAATTAGTTAAAAAAAAATAGATAATAAATTCAAAAATGAAAAAAAGAAATGGAAATAAGATACTGCATATGAACCAAAAGCCCAATACCTCCACCAAGGATAAGCGCTTCAGATAATGGAAGGATGGATGAACTTTTATCCTAATCTGCACCAAAAAAAAAAAGAAGAAAAAATCCTTTGACCATTTTAGGCACTTTCTCAAAAGTGGGTCGTACGTCTGTGTGTTTTTGTCAGAGTGTGTCTGGCTGTGTGAGTGTGTTACCACCCTTGCTAACACACACAGAAATGACTCAACGAGTGGAAGGAGTATGTCATGACGGACGGGTCGCCGTGACGACGCGGAAAAAGCTGAGCTTCGTGCTGCTTGACCCACTAACACACACAAATTAAATTTTCACGGCCGCTTACCTTGCTCAAGGTCGCAAGCTCCACCAACATTATTTCATCAACAACAAAAATGATAATCAGCTATCATGATAAAATGTCCGCGCTTATCAGCTTTTTTTTTCCTGAACTATTCAGCAAGCAGATTGTGAAGTCATCCATGAACGTCTGGAGGTTGTTTGGGTTTGAGGCAGGGGGGGGGGTTGCCTTCACTTGCGCGTGTGCGTAAAAAGAATTTAAAATCCAGACATTTTCCATTTGTCAGCTGCTGAATTTTGACTCCTCTCTCCCTAGTGTGAGTCCTTATTATTCTCATTTGGAGATGTGACAGTAAGGAGTGAGTCATAGTTGTGACCTTTTTTGCAAACGCATCAGGTGGCGTCATCCCGGCCGCGTTGATTAATGACGTGAAGGCCCAAGAAGACGAGTCAGCTGTCTGTTAGCACGCTCGCCCTCCCTCGCTCCAAGATTAGATTTCTTTCACTTCCTGGCTTTATTATCACCACTCGAACCGTGACGCTATCTTCAGCGGTGTGACTTTATCACGTTTAGTTATGACTGAGTGTTGGTTATTATCACTACCTTCGCTCACGAGCACATGCAAGTAAAATCAGGAGGAAGTTATGCTAGCAGGCCGTCTTGCTGACTATCGATCAAGCTAATAATCATGCTAGGTAGCTAGCTATCGTTCAAGGTAACCATCTTGATGTAACTATCAAGCCAACTAATAACAATTAGCTCTCTGGTAGCTGTTTTCAATTCTAAAAATATTCAGTGGTGACATGATGGACATTTCTGGAGCCAGAGTTTGTGTTACTTAGCTCTCTTGTTAGCATTTTTTTTAAGCCATTAGTTGAGCTCGCATTGCAGTGTGTCACATCCACCCATGTGCTCAAACAATCATACGTGTTTAAACAGCTTGTATGCACTGTTGACATACCGGGTACTGCCTGCCACTTTGGCTAATGCTAACGATGCTAACGTGGAAAGCGGCCAGCTGACAAATAAAGGAGTTCAGATAGTAGCGGGGCGGGCAAACGCTGACTCGTGGGTTTTATCTTGACATGAACTCCTGCGGCGTGTTTGTCCTCCGTGTTCATGTCATCACATATCGCAGGTCGCGGTCCCGGGGCTAAAGTGCACACGTGCAAATCATATGAATAAACACACTCACACACAGACAGTAATTTGCAATATCTTGAATCAATGAATAATGGTTTCATATTAAATACATTTAAAACACACATACCCAATGTTGAAGAGGGGAGAATATTTTTCCAAAACTACCTAGAATTGTCAAAATCGTTATATATTTAAGCTGGGCTAAGGATTTCTAGAGGTGTGACAGATTTTGTTGTTGTTGTTTTTAAGTATGAATTTCTGCCTTACACGCCTTCTTCACATGTTGCATCACCAAACTGTTCTGCTTTTTTCGCCCTCGCTGGCCTCCCAAGTGGCATCTGGACATTGAAACGTTTATACGCACGCACATGCACATGCTAGTTTGCGGAGGACTTGAGTGAAGACTTGAGGGCAACATTCCTTCCCAGCCTTCCCCCCGGGGACCCTCGATTATCTCTGCATGCATGGACCCTCAGAGCTGGTGGGGGCTTTTATTGCGGTAGCTTAAAATTGCACGTTTTTACTCTCACTGCTTTTTGAGGCCTTGAGAAAAGTTGGTTTCACATATTGCCAATTATGTAGAATCTGATTAATGTATTTTTTAAATCAAGTCAAATGAATGCAGTGCGGTTGATAGCTTTAGTATGTTTTATTTGTGGCTTATCTTGCAGGCTATCATGTTGACTGGTAGCTATCTATTGTATATTTCTTGTTCGCCATCTATCTGGCTTTCTGTTAATAATGCATATTTTTTAGCTAACTATCGTTCTAGGTATACATATGGCTAACAGTCAGGCTAGCTAATGACTGCGCTAGGTAGTTGTTGGCTAACTATTGAAAGAGCTAATTATAATGCTAGGTGACGATTAATTATAACAGCGCTAATCTCTCTTTGAAAATAATGCTAGGTAGCTAGCTATCCAGCTACCTAGCCTTGTTAGCTGTATTTGTGGATAACCTGGATGCTAACTAATAATTATGCGAGGTAGCTTAATGTTGTTACACTTGACTTTTGTATTTGTACATTAGCTTTGAGCCTGAGGTGTTCCCCTTTTAGCTGTATTTAGTTTTCAAAAAAAAGGCATATCATGTATGTTGGTGTCATCTCAGGTTAAATAGTTTGTTGTGAGGATTACAAAGCCTCTTTGTTAGCACTCCTTTGGAATTTACTTGACAGATTCCTGCCTTGGAGTTTTCCCATTCAGCCGAGGGGAGGGGGTGTCGGGTTACAGTAGGCCCGAAACAACACGCCTGTGTGAGTCGCCAGTACAAAGGGGGTTCTGTTTGTGTGTGTGTGTGGTGGGCCACTCCACTACCCTACATGGCACACACATGCAGGAAAATGACAGGGAACGTCTGTGCGTGTATTTGTGTATTTTGTGGTTCTGTTTTTAAACTTTCAAATCGTGTGACCGCTCCCATTTCCCGTTCTTGAACAGAGGTTATTTTTGTGTTCTTAAAACCACAGTTAGCCACTGTCCATGCGCTGTTCTCTTCCCGAGCTAAGTGGCTAAATGCTAACAATTAAAGGGGGTGCTGTTCTGTAGGTTGCCATGGCAACACACACAGTGGATGAGTGTGTAAATATTTGTCTCCCCCTTTGAAATAAATTCACGCTAGGGTGTTAGCGTCTCAGCTGGTGGACTTTTTATGGCAGCACACTGAGAACGAAAAAAAAAAAAAAAAAAAAAGGATCACAGCAGGTCAAAGAAGGCACATTCGCCCCCTAGTGGCCATGTAATCAATTTTCGTCTGCCGTGCAGCACTTCTCGGAGCTTCTGGACGACCTCTCCCACGACGCTCTGCTGGGACAGCTGCTGAGCGACCCCTTCCTGTCCGGGGTGCGAGGCGGCACCGGAGGCATGGCGGACGACGACGAGGAAGGCGAAGAGTGCGGCGACCTGTGCTCGTCGTCGTCACCGCCGCCGCACATCGCCGCCGAGCACAGCTACTCGCTCTGCGGCGACAGTAGGCCGCAGTCGCCGCTTTCGCACCTGACCGGGGAGCGCGGCAGCGACGCAGGTGAACAAATCCAGAATTCACTTAATTCATTCAGGAGCATCCCTCAATACTTTTGTGTGTAGCATATATAAATCATACTGTGTCAATGGTTCGGCCGCAGAATCCGAAGGCGACTCGTCCGAGTGGCCCATGGAGCAAGACGACGGAATGGAGGGTCTGCTATGCGACGCCCCGTCCCTCCTTCCCGCCCTGGCCCTCGCCCTGGGGTCCGCCGAGGACCCCCAAACCCCAACCCCAGAGGACCCCGTCGCCGCCAGCCCTGCTCAGACCCCCGTCAGCAGCCGCAGCCACGACAAAAACGTCAAGGTCAAGGAGGAGAAGGTCTTCCCCCAGATTAAACTGGAACCGCATGAAGTGGATCAGTTCCTCAATCTGTCCCCCAAAGGTTCGAGCTATCTTCTTGATTTATGGCACTTGTGCCTACAGATGTAATTCATTCAGTTAATCTGTTCTTGCCTCCCCTAAAAAAAAAACATGAAATGTTCATAGTGTGTTTTAAATAGGACTCCAATACTCTAAAATTAGATGTATAAAAACGGACATAATTGAATACTGTGTCAGGAATTTTTTGCCGTAATTTTTGCTTCAATTCAATTCTCCTTCTGGTGTGTGCAACTCAGCCACTTGGGGGCAGTGTCATACACGCATTTGGATACGCACGGATGAATATACATAGTAAGATGCATTAATATTAGTCATTCTTCACAGAGGATAAAGAATTTATGCTTGCAAGTATTGCGATGCTATCTGTTAGCTCGTCCACGGATTTTGCATGGATTGTTAGCATTAAGCTAAACGGCCTATCTTGTTCGAAACATACTGTACAACGTGTACCAAGGCCTCCTCCTTAAACTGCTCTTCCTGCGTCAGGTCTGGAGGCTCTGCAGATGCCCCCCACCCCGCCCAGCTCGCACGGCAGCGACTCGGAGGGCAGCCAGAGCCCCGTGCACGCCCCGCCGGGCCTGTCCCGCCCCACCTCGCCCAGCAGCCCCGCGCCGCCACAGCCCGGCCTCAAGGCGTCCCCCCGCGGGAGTTCTTCCTCCTCCTCGCTGTCCAACTCGCCTCTTCTCACCGCCGCACACGTGAGGAGCAGACGTCGGCGCACGTGTACCTAATAAAGTGCTTGGTATTCATTTGGCTGAACGTGTGTGTGTGGGTGTAGAAACTTCAGGGCTCAGGGCCGCTGATGCTGACGGAGGAAGAGCGCCGCACGCTGGTGGCTGAAGGCTACCCGGTTCCCACCAAGCTGCCGCTCACAAAAGCCGAGGAGAAAGCGCTCAAGAAGATCCGCAGGAAAATCAAAAATAAGGTGCGGCGCATGGAAAAAATGTTGATTTGACTGTGAAAGTAAAAATAGGATTTTTATTTATTTATTTATTTATTTATTTATTTATTTATTTCCCCACCCTGTCAGATTTCTGCTCAAGAGAGTCGCAGGAAGAAGAAGGAGTACATGGACACCTTGGAGAAGAAGTGAGTGAACATTTTCTGTTGTGTGTTTCACGGTTGATATTTTGGACTGTCACGTACGGATGCATCTGAATAAAAAAACTCAATATTGGAAAACGACGATTATATCAGTAGTTCAGTTTAAAAAAAAACCTCATGAAAACCCCAAATTCACCACCTCAAAAAAAAAAAAAAAATACATGAGCAATAAGTTAGGTAGGAATTTGCATTCTAAAAAAAAAATACTTTCACATCATTAATGACCCTGTGTAATGTGATTTGTAGATTAACTCAATTCGTCCATTTTTACAGATTCATCCACATGTTGAATTTTAAGTCTTCATTTAACCAAACATGGACATTTTTTGGAATGTGGGAGGTACCCGTAGAAAAGCCACCCCTAGTCCACCGTCATGCCCACATGTTACAAATAAACAAATCAAACAAAAATTCACTCTGGAAAAATACATTTTTATTCTAAATAGCAGTCATTTTATTTCAAACAGTTAAAAGTAAAAAAAAAGAAAATCCCGTTGTGAGTGACGACTGACAGTGCAGTACTATCCATGTCCACAGGGTGGAGACATGCTCCAACGAAAACAACGACCTGAGGAGGAAAATGGACACACTGGAGTGCACTAACAAGTAAGAGTGCACACATACAGACAAAATAATTTGTTCTATTTATATAGTAGCCATAAATAAATGATGGAAAAGATGTTCCTCGATTGGATTTTTGTGATCCAAAACCGCACAAAAAATGTTAGTAACGTTTAAAGTTGAGTAAATCATATGACATACTTTTTTTTTTTTTTTGAATTATTAAATTTTCACGAAGAACAAATAATTCTTTGAATATCAATTTGTTTTATGATTCTACTTTTTACTTCACCCAAAAATAGGTCTCTGTTGCAACAGCTGCAAGCCCTGCAAGCTTTGCTGTCCGGAAAAGTGTCCAAGTCGTGCCGCGTGGTGGGCACGCAGACGTCATCCTGCCTAATGGTACGAGTGTGCGTGCTTGTCCCCATGACATATTGATCACTTATTGACTTGCTAACGTCTGGCTGTTAAGCGGCTAAGCACTCATCCGTGCGGTGCGCTCTTCTTCCTCTCAGGTGGTGGTGTTGTGTTTCGCTCTCTTTTTGGGAAGTTTCTACCCGGCCGGCTTCACCTCCAACTCCGGCGCGGCCGTCGGCGGCCTGGCCCCCGAGCAGCTGGCGGTCAAAGAGTCGTACGCCACCAGAGGTATGCAGAATTTGTGATGTCACACGCCGGCCCCGCCTCAATTTCTCAACGTTTTACGCTTGCAATTTTTATGTGCGTGCGTTGAAATAGTCAAATCCAGGAGCCTGTTGTCCACCTTTGAGGACGAGCCGCCGCACCTGCTGGGCCTGGGTGGCGAGTACCCCGACCAATGGGAGGACGCCGACGCCGCCGTGGTGATGGCGGCGTGGCGGCGGTCGGGAGAGCAGCAAAAAAAACGCAGCCACGGCCGAGGAGACCAGCCGGGCGGAGGCGCACCCGCCCTTCAGGAGTCAAAGCAACAAAACCAGCACGTCAAACAGCATGCTCTGGTAAAACTGAACCTCCACTGGGGCTCGTCTCAATTTTGTCCAAAAGCATCACAAGAGCATTGATTCATATCCTCGCGACGTGACCTTGATTAAAATGATTCAGTTGATGTACTTTTCGTTAAAATGATTAGTCCATGACATTGTCAAGAAGAATTCCATTACTCCGACATGACATTGGGTAAAATTAACCCAACATGTTTTTTCTGTTTTTAAAATCATTCTTCATTGGCCCTGTTTAAAAGCGTTACCACATGACAATGTGTCTCAAACTTTTTATTCCAAATATCCCCTAAAAAATTGACCAATTAACTCATTCACTGCCAGACATTTTCAGACCCTCTTTTAACCTAACATTTTTTTAAAAAGTTGAAAAAAATATAAATACGTTCCTGGAGTTGAATGGCTGGACTGTGAAAAGACATATAAAAGCATTTTTGGCAGTGAATGAGATAATAACCCTCAAAGTAGCGCCATCATGACATCAAAATGCAGTAGCGTAGTAGACAACAACATTATGCACAGTTTTGACATTATAGACAGTGTTCTTAAATGTAAGATTTTTTTTTTTAAAACAACTGAATTGATTGACTTAAATTGCACAAAAAAAAATTACATTTAAAAGTTTTAAAACAGTTCTTAAGATTATTTGAAAATGCATTGTGCTTAAAAGTGACATACAACCCAACTGTGCTTAACAAATGTACTGTGCTGGAGAGAAAAAAAGTTTAAACCACTGTTAAAGCGTTTGAATTTAATTCAGATTCTTTTACGTACCACTAGAGGGAGCCCAAGTTCCGCCGTTGCTACTGGTACCCACCGAGAATCACTAAATCATTGTTGTAAATTATGTTTGAAAATTAAATCAAAATCTAGAATGTGAAAATTATTCCTTTCAGGTGTACGTTAAGTCATTTCATCTACATTGCGACCTCAAATAAATCCCACTGACGACATACGTGCGTGTGTGTGTAGGCCTCCAGAGCAGAGGACGAAAAGCATCGCGATGGAGCGAAGCGTCAACGAGACCTCCTGAGGGTCGACCCCCGCCCCCGCCCGAAGCTTTCCCAGGTTCTGTGTCCTTGAACAAAGCCCGCAATTCCCACTGCTGAGTCGGCTCCTTTCAGAAAGCTCCTGTCCGAAGTAAATGTGCACTGAATAGTTGTGTGAGACTTGTTTGAGTTCATCAGCATGGTCACCCTGGCAAATTCCCTTTCATGATGAATAATGTAGCGTCTGTGGACGAGAGGAGAGGACATCGCCTATCATATTTATACATCTATTTTTTTTTTCATCCAAAGATTATTGCTCTCTTTTTATATTTGATGTTTTTATTCCATTCCGTGCCGTTCGTGTCCATCCTTTTTGATACTTGTCTTTTTTTTTTTTTTTTTTTTTTAATCGGTTAAACGTTTAGATATTGTTTATATCATTTCCTAATGGGCCTTATTGCATTTGAGATGCCGAGAATTTGGAAATGTTGACAGAGTGCAACAAATCCAGAAAAGGGATGCAGGATGTTTATAGTTAGCGTTTGTTAGCTTAGCGTGATTAAGACAGGAAGCAGATGGCTGTTGAGAATGATTTCATGGATAAAACCAAATCATTGAATTACCAAATGAAGAGATTTGGTACCTTGTAGCCTCATGCTAAGCTAAGCTAGCCACAAGCGCATGAAAAATTTCAGTACGTCTTTTGAGATGACTGTGCCTTTTTTTCTTCTTTTTGCCTTGCAGACTTTCACGCGCAATCTTTCAGCATTTGCCAAACAAAAAGAACCCTCCCAAAAATTATATTAGTATCTATTTTTGTAAATATGACTTGTTAATAAGTGACAAATGCCTCACTCTCACCGTTTGGTCACGGCCAATCACCGGTTTTAGGAACTTCATTACAACCTTAAAGATGTCTAATATTGATGTCAAGACAGAGAGAGATTGACAGGAAAGTGATGAACTCGTCGTGACTGAAACAAGCAGCCAGTGGAGAGTATTCTCACCCATGTTTCTTTTTTTTTTTTTTGCTTGCATAATAAAGTATTTTCCTTAGTAAAAGCATAATTCGTTGTCTTGTGATGTGTTTCTTGCTGCTAAGGGAAACGGGCTTCGGAGCCGGAATTAAAAAAAACAAAGACCAAATCATTTCAACAACATTCCAAGCAAAACACAAAATGTCCCTATTGAGTATGAGCTCAAACATTATTTTGCTTTCCAATTCTTTCTTTTTTTTGGGGGGGGGGGGGGGTGGACAGCAAAATTGTCAAAGGTGGCTCCTATTGCCGTGCTTGAACGCCCACGAGAGTCGCTCGGTCCCGCATGATGACGTCACTGTCACGCTGGAGTCCCGAACCCACTACATGTGTGCTCATTTCGAGTGTGTGGTACCTCCTGCCCTACTTTCTGACTGATGATGAGCGGGAATATCCCACAATGCTATGCTGCTTGTAACCTGCATGCGTGGATGGAGGTAGAGATCGTGTAGTTGTGTTACGCTCTCTGCATCCCGTGCATTAGCAGTTTCAAAACCATTCACAAGTCCTACAATGCGTACCAAGACACTTCCTGTAAGCACCCTTCACAATAAAGCCCGCGTCATGTCATTTGTTTTCGTCTTTGCAGCGCAAGGGTGTTCACATTTTTTTCCATCAAAGGATGCAAGGGCTGCTTTTGACATTCTTCACACGTAATTTATATAAAGGTGTGAGTTCAGGAATTTCATTTCGACAAGGAGTGCTTTACTGCTATCATGTGGCATCCTGGTTCCAAGAAACTGTGCTGGTGGGGCGTGAAAAGTTTCATTTAGTCAATTGTCATGCTTTGTTGCCATCTTGCGATGTTTGGGTGTTCAGAAACTATGTTGAAGTTAGTTAAACAAATTCAGGAGCAGACTTTTTCAGACCCTCTGTGAAATGACATAGATATGTCATTGGGATAGAATGAGTTCAGGAATTTCATTAAGACAAAAGTAGTGCTTTTCCACCATATTTTGGGATCTTGGTGGCTATGCTGAAGTGAGTTTGGAGGTTTCATTTCGACAAAAGTAGCACTTTGCTATTATCTGGTAGGATCTGAGTGCCAAGAAGCACTTTGCCATTATCTGGTATGATATAAGTGACAAGAATTAATTGATTAACGCTGTGTTTAAAAGCTAAAGAATGCAAAGTGGCCGTTGCATCCTTTGCTTTTTCTTTATGAGGCCGTAAAGCGTTCGCAGCGAGTACGTCATCTTATTTTGAAGGAGAGTCAGGCACTATGTTTCCGGTAGAGTGACGTCACGTGACAGCAGCCGTTCTGGTCTGAGCAGCACCAGAGTGCAGCTCGCCAGCCAGCTCTCCTCGGGCTCGGGGAGAGGAGCGTCGCTTCGCGGCCACACGCTGGACAACCTCCGCGCGGAGCCTCCACCTTTTCGTCCCGGAAGCCTCCTCCAGCGTCTGCCCGTCGTCGTCGCCGGGTGAGCCAGCCCTGGCGGCGGCGGTGGCGGCGGGGGGTCCAGCGCGAGGACCGACCGCCATGGACCCCCAAGCGGCGAAGGAGGCTGCGGCGGCGGCGGCAGCTCCGGCGGTCGGCCTGGGCGGGCGGCTCGCGTCGCTCGGAGCCGACGGCGGCGAGTCGGAGTCCGGCGCCGGCTCAGAGGACACCTCCGCGGGATGCTGCAGCGACACGTTCAGCAGCCTGCCCGACATCGAGCAGGAGAGCCTGGAGGACAAGCTGAGGGGGCTGGCGTTCCGGAAACAGACGTCGTATCGGTAAATTGACGTGATGCGGGAATAGATTGATGTATTGATTTGTGAAAGGAATTACAGCAGTGCTTCTCAGTTTTTATTGAGCCCGTGCATGTATTTTTACGTGGCTGTAGAAAAAAAACTCACAAACGTGCACAAGCAGAACTATGTGTGATGTTTGCGGTTGTCACGATACGTCACTGGCATAGATATGACTTAATGATCTCTCACGTTTCCCAAGAAATCTTGAGCCAAGGCACATTATTTCACACTGTAAAAATCTCAACAAAATCCATATTGTGGTGCTACTGGTTAGAAGAACAATGGTACATTATCTGCAGTTTTGGGTAAAAGTAGCGATTAATCGATGCAGCATCGATTCACCTCCTGGCCAGTAGCGTTCGGGCTCAATTTAGATTCCCATGTAAAAAGCCCAACAACGTAAAAAAAAAATAAAATAAAATAAATGTCCACAGGTTGTTTGCGTATTTCTACTTCTTACTGAATTGATATCAGAGCATTTAAATCAATACCAAATTGAATCCCATATAATCCAAACCGAACCATGAGGTTCTTAACAATCGAGCCTTAATTATTTTTCAGTAACTACATTAGTGTAGTGAAATTGGGATCACATCCCGACCATTGGTTTGGAGTCACCACACAAACAAGATATGCCGCGACGTTTGTGTCGCTAAATGTCATAGCATTGTGTGTTAGCCTCATCGGAAGCCTTAAACGTGTCTCGGTTAGCACGCTCGAAGCATTTCAAGCGTTGACGGGGACGATGCCTCGTTGTGCGGGAGCATGCGAAGGGGGGGGAGGGACACACACTATTGATTGTTAGCGTGTGCGTGTGTGAACGCCATTCGCCGCCTGACACCCCGGTGCGGCTGGCAGCTGCTGGTGATAGTGAAAACCACACACACACACACACATCACTTGATGTTGTCAGATGTTACTGTCAGGAATGTGCGGAATGTCTCAATCAGATTTTTTTTTGCACTCAAGTGTCACATTTTGGGGGCAGAATTAACTTTATTTGGCCATTTGACTTTGTCTATGACGACATAAATGAGAGAAGGACGTTGTGGTTCGTTCAAAGACGTTCATCGTCCATTGAACTGGTTTTGTGTAATGATGTCTCATGTTTAAGCATTTTCTTTTTATTGGGAAAGTCGTTCATAGGTTTGATTAAAAAAAAAAAAAATACACTGGAAATTGCCTAAATGGCTGCTTCAAACCAACATGGCAAACTTTCTGTGTCTTTTTGGCTCTGGCTTCTTCAGACTTTTTCATTGGTCGCGTCTACCAAATGTCATGTTGCTGAGGAAACAGGCTTCCGGGCTGGATTTTCAAAAACAGTTGTCAAGGATCCCCAAAAATTGCACCTTCAAACAAGAATGGCTGACTTTTTGTTTGTTTTTGGGAATGGCTTCTTGAGACTTTTTGGTGGGTTTATTCATGATGGACAAGTCTACCAAATTTCATGTTGCTAAGGGAAACTGGCTTCAGGAGCTGAATTTTCAAATACAAGTCCAGGTGGCAAGGATCCCTGGAAATGACCCTTAACTCATTCACTGCCAGACATTTTCAGACCCTCTTTTACCCTAACGTTTGAAAAAAATTCAAAAAAAATTAGTGCTGTCCAGCGATTACATTTTTTGAACTAATTAATCTAAAAATTTTCTGCAATTGATCGCGATTAATCGTATTTTTCAACCGCGATTTTTTATGAAGCTGGGATCCAATATTTACTTGAGTAAAATCTTAAATTAACGAGGAAAAAAAAGTATATTTTGATTCAAAGACGGTTCTAATAGCTTTCTTTGATCCTTGAATAAGATTCTTCTCCTGTAAACTACAACAGGTGAACGATAGACCAAAGCTGACAACTAATATGGTATTTGAATTTGGCTTTTCAAAGTGTGCAAATTATTTTGGATTTCTCCAATGAGCCGTCGAGCAACATTTTAAAGTTAAAATACATAAAAGTCGACTGTGAGTCTCCTCTAAGTTTAGCTGCAAAGTGAGCAGAGGTCAGCTGCTACAGGAGGTAAATAAAACTGAGTTAACTGAGTTAATTTTTAGTGCGTTATAAAATGTAAATTAATCTCCATATTAATGCTTTAACTTTGACAGCCCTAAAAAAATATAAATAAATTCCTGGGATTGAATGGCTTGACTGTGAAAAGACAAATAAATACATCAATGACAGTGAATGAATTAAATGCATCTTTTAAGCAAAATGGCAAATGTCTTATATACTTTCAGGCTTCTTGAGATTTTTTTTGTGGGTCTACTCGTGTCAGACACGTCTACCAAATATCATAAGGCTGAATTTTCAAATACAAGTCCAGGTGGCAATGACCCTTGGAAATGACACTTAAAATGCTTCTTCAAATCAAAATGGCCGACTTCCTGTTTATTTTCAGGCATGGCTTCTGGAGACTTTTTTTTTTTTTTTGCGGGTCTACTCATGACGGACACGTCTGGCAAATTTGATAATGCTCAGTCAAAGTGGCTATGGAGGAAGTTAGAATTTTGTGCAACGGAACCAAAGTATTGTAAAAGTATAAGCATGACTCGGGGCCTTCGTAGGCCGCGCAGATGTCCCGGTAAGCGTTTTGTTTTTTTGCTCTCCTCGGAGGCGCTCACGCGTAGGGAATAGCATTAGCCGGTCATCGGCGACGGGGGCGTAAGAAGGTTCTCGTTCCGAGTGTCCGCCCGCTCCCGCCGATGACCAAATGTGGACATGCGAAGGATGAGAAATAATGCCGTCCGGCACCAAATGCACGAGGGGCTTTTATTTATGCCAAAGTGCGTTTATGGTGCCACGTGTTACATATCTGACAGACATTCGTCACGCTCGTGTGTGTGTGTTTGTGTCCTTCCAGAATAATGTCCCTCCTTTCATCTATTCTTAGACTTGACAGCCCACCCCAGCCTCTAGAAAGATGATTTCGTTCTTTCTCTATGTGTGTGTGTGTGTGTGTGTGTGATGGCGAATTAGTCAGCAAGGCAGTTGGTGTGTAAGACATTCCTCCAATTAGCTGCTCAGTCACTAAGTGCACTTCCTGTCAGTGTCAGGGGCAGTTGAAGGCACAGCGGCGTAGTAATTGACCTCAGGAGGAGAGTCTGCACGTGTCGTAAGAGAGAAAGCGGATCTTGATGTCAGGTCGTTTTTCATTTCGAATTCCAGAAACAGAGATAATCACCATCGTTTTGGTAACAGTTGAAATCACGATGATTCAAACGGAAAAATAATTGAGTTTCAATTTTTTAAAACTTTTTTGTTGTATTTTTTGTACGTTTTATTTTGAGTTGGATTAGTTTTCTAGGTTTTTAAATGTATTTTCATTTGACTTGCCATTTTTTGTCAAAATTGTTTATTTTTTCCATTGTGTTTATTTTTTGTTTTATTTTGTACGTAAGCTATTTTTAATGTTCATGTTTTAATGTATTTTATTTGGTGTTTTTTGGGGCAGGGGCTAAATAGTTTTTACCTTCAATAAATGTGATCTCTTTTTCATTATATAATACAATTTTTTTTTTTTTTTTGACAATTGTTTTTAGCAAATTTTAACAAATTTTTTGTATGGACTAGTTTTTTTCATTGAAAAAGTTTTAAAGTATTTTTAATGTTTTGTCGCCCAAGAAACACCAAATAAAAACACATTAAAATATTAGGCGTTTTTTGGGGGGGAGGGGCAAAATAGTTTTTACCTTCAATAAATGTTATCTCTTTTTCATTATATAATATAAATATTCTTTCTTCTTTTTAACAATTGTTTTTAGCTAATTTTAACGAAGTGTTTAATTGGGATAATTTTTTTTCATTTAAAGAGTTTTAAAGTATTTTTTATGTATTTTTATTAGGTGTTTTTTTTTGGGAGTGGCAAGATAGTTTTTACCTTCAATAAATGTTATCTCTTTTTCATTATGTAATATAACTATTCTTTCTTTTTTTCAACAATTGTTTTTAGCCAATTTTAGTGTTTGTATTGGCTAGTTTGTTTTTTCAATCAAGGAGGTTTTAAATTAGCATGTTTGTATACTACATTTTTTGTTTTTTTTATTTTTAATCTTTTTAAAATGATATTTTCATTATTTTAGATCTTTTCTCAAAGCATTTTTCATTCAATTTTATGCTTTTGTTATTGTATTAATTTTCTGTTCTTATACTGATTTCACCTTTTTTTTTGTACGTTTTGAAGCGGCTTTATCCGTGGTGTCATAAATTTCTGTAGTGCGTAAAATGGATGATGGCGGCGGCGGCAGGCCCTTCGTAGCTTAAGTGGTTCTGGCAGATGAGATGAGTAACGAGCGAGCTCTCGGAAATTGACTCTCCCTTTTTGTCGCACGTGGGCTCGCGCTTAAGTTCAACGGAATGCTCCAAGGACACACTCAGTTTTTTGGGTGTGTGTTTTTGTTGTTGTTGTTTTTAAGTAAAAAAAGTGTTGTGATGTTTCATGTGAAGCGCAGGAGAAGACGAGCGTAACAGGATTTGTGCGTGTCTCTTTCTTCGCTTCTTTGGGAGCGTTTGGCAGTGCGTGCACGCCGTGGCTTATTTTGCCCATAATTCACTGAGCTCGGGCGTTAAGGGACTTTGGTGGTGGTGGGGGGGGGGGGGTGTTCCGCTCTTTATTAGTTGTCTGGCTGTAAGAGGCTTTTCCCGCTTTGGATAGGGAGCTAAAAAAAGAAACAGGAAAAAAGAGGACAGTACAAAAAGGAGAAGTTCCTGCCATGGCGTCACTCGAAAACATTTGTCAATTATTTCTCCATCTTGCGTAACATCCACCGCAGAGCCTACAGCAGCCCCTGAACACCTCGCAACTCACTTTGCACAATTAAAATAAACACACCCACTTGAAGTAGTCCTGCAAGTGACCTTTCTGTGTGTAGCAGTCAAGAAACTGCAGGGTGTCTAACCTCGCGCCTTGAGGTACCCCGTCTCACCTTGGTTCCCTTGTGTCCTCAACAAGCCCATCTGTCAGCTCCACGCCGATAATGAACCCGCTGAGGTGATGCTGACTCAATCACCCGGTCTCCCTCGCTTGGTCTCGCTGGAAGATCTTGTGAACGCACACACACTCACGTAGATTCTTCTTGGCCAAGTACGTAGGAAGGTTGAAAATGCTTCTTGTTTTACAATTGTTGACTGCTGGGGCTCCTTTTCCCAGAGCTTTTATGTATTCCCCCTGCGCGTTGAACGCTGTCGCGTGAGTGTAACGCATAAACATACCAATTACTACTTTCCTATTTGCCGTTTTATTACATTTTTGATTTAGCGATACGTCGATTCGCACATTTAAAAAAAAAAGAATAAAATACATGCTTTGAAATTGCAAAGGACTCGTTAGCTTTACTGTAGCTTAATTGAACAGCTGATCAGACGTTAAATCCCACCACGGCTTCTGCCACATTTGAGATCGGAGACAACGGCTTGACTTTTGACTCTTTTGAAGCCTCCTTTCATAATCCAGGCGATTTATTGACTCTTTTTAACGTCAAATTAAAAATCCGTGACGATTATTCACAACAGCCACAAAGGTGGAAAACGCCAGCTCGTGCATGTGTCCGTGCAGGTAGGATTACGGCGCGCTGATCATCCCGCAGCACTCAGACAGATGAATCGCGTGCACACACGTTAAAACACACGCGCGCGTTGAGAATCCAATGTGGCGTTCTGCTGTCATTATGTTCGTCTTTGTAGTGCAGCGTTTCATCCCCCGGCTTCATTTTGGATCAAACGCGCGCGCGCACACAACCTGGCAGACCTCAGCTACAGAGATACGCTATAATTAGTGAGACAGCATCTTTATCCCGCTGCGCCGCGCGTGTGTGCGCGTGTCATCAGCAAATGATGAATTTTATTAGGCAGCTGCGGCTCGAGGTTCAAGAGGCAACACACCTCCCCGGGCTCTCATAGGATACGATTTATGATGATGATGACGATGAAGATTATTTAGATGCGTTCACCTCAAGTTATGTTTTACTCATGTTTATCTTGATTTCTCATGTGCCTCTTGTTGCGCGCTGCGTCTATTCTCAGCAGGAGAGGTCAGAGATGTACACGCGGCGTGCCAATGCGATGCCTCCCACTCATGATAAACACACACACACACACACACACACACGCACACTCGAGAGGGAGGCTGAAGGACTATCACAAATTTTCTGGCTGCGTCTCATGACTTGCACGGATTAGAACTCCTCCGTGTCCAAATGTCAATTCAAAGGCATTGCAACTTTATTTTTACGAGTAGAATAATTATTGTGATGAACATTGACTTTCAAAACTGTTTTTAAAAAAAAAAAAAACGGGAAGTTGCTGGGCATCCTGCGCTTTAACAGCGGCGTCGAGAGTGGGAGTTTTTTTTTTTTTTTATCGAGGAAAAAAAAGTCAACCAAAAAAAAGGGGTCTTGCGTCATCATCTGATATGAATTTGACCCTCACTTGAGTCAATGTGCAAAAGAAGGAGCGAAAAAAAAATGGAGTGGGAGGATGGAGGGATGAGAGGAGAGCGTTGAAGGACAAACCAGAGTGCAGGAGAGGAGGAAGAGGATGAGTGGGAAGAGGAGGAGGAAGATTTGGATGATGAGGAATGGCAGAGGAAACGAGGAGGAGGAAAAGGAGCGGAAAAAGGACGAATGAAAAGGAGGAAGGAGACAATTAGGGAGCAGAAGGAGGAAGAAAAGGAAGGGAGGTCGTGACGTCAAGGTCTTCTCATGTCTCCTTGACGCTCTTCCTTTTGATCTCCTCCTTCCCTTGCTCCCCTCCACCCTTGCCCGAGGAGAACGAATGTAGGCCAGCGGAGAAGCCAAAGAAGGAAGAGGAGCTTCCCGGTCAACAAAACTGACATGCATCGCGTCACACGAAGCAGACGTCAAAGTGCGCACATGAGGAGATGCGCTATGACAATGAGACGACGCCGACGACGAACAATCACGTCACTGAGCGGCGTTTGCTATGTCGTCATCTTTGCTAGCGAAAGGACACGGCGTGAGCACACGACGTGCTCTGCGTGCCAACGTCGTCCCGCCCGCGACGGCCTCGTTAGTGATTCCGCGCGCGCTTTCTGATGTCACGTCTTCGCGTGGCAAACGGCAGCTTTGATTGGCTGCTGACACAAGCGCGAACAGCCATTTGCATACGGGGATTCTTCAGCCGCCATTTTGATATCAATGAAATGTGATTCGAAACACATCTAGCAGCCACATGTGCTACACTTAACATTTTGTAACAAGAAAAAGTAATACAAAAAAAAAAAAGCTACACGTGCTACATAATGTAGCTGCTATCTTGTTGTAGCCTTTCAATGGCGTTTTGCATTGTTTGCTAGCGTAAAGCTAAATTAATTTATAGGCAAATCTGTGTGGTTGTTTTAAGTCCACACGTCATTCTCTGCCTTCCAGTGGGGGTGGGCGGGGCCTGTTTGCGATCTGAGGAGTTGTGATCACATCTGAAATTGCGTCGACGCAGCCGCAACGGGAGAGTTCAGATTGCCAGAGTGGGAAGGCGAGAGACGAACTTATAAATAGAGGGAGAGGAAGGTCGGAAAGGAAAGAGTGGAACTTCCTGGACGCAACCTGACGACGGGATGCGCCGCGGTGACACAGAAAAGCACAACAAGCCGCAAAAAAACGGAAGTGTCAAAGTTTCCACTTTTGGGTTTGCCAGGGCATTTCACAATATGTTAGCATTAAACTAGCAGATTTTCATTCCATGCTTTTGCTTTGTCGGAATAAACCTCAACTCACTTCAACATGGTTCCCTGACACCAAGATTCCACAAAAGCACAGTACTGCTTTTGTCTCAGTGAAGCCCCTCAAAACAATAATAATAATAAAATAACAATCGCAGAGTATGTCATTTTGCATTTTATGTTAGCATGAAGCTAGTTTAGCTTTGATTGTGGTTTGGATTCATGTTTTCGAGTAATTATGTCATTATCTGTCAGTTTTAGTCAACTTCACAACTTGGGGGGGGGGAAAAACAGCCTGAAGCAAGCACGCTATGCATCTTTTCGGATGCTGAGAAATAAAGTTAAGTAAGGTTTGTGTACGTTTGAATACTTTGAAATGTGTTCAATACTGTGCATGCCGCGCCAACAGGGGGCGCGCATGTCACTGGAACGCTAATCGTGACGTAAAATCGTCTTGAATGCCGTGTCGAGCGGCTACTTACGGTGCTGCTGTTTTGGTTAGCAACAGAGTTCAATTTAGGTTGCCACATGCAAATGCACACAAGCAGGGAGGAAGACAGACAAACAGCAAGGAAAGTCACATGAACCCCCCCCCCCCAAATGTTGATCGCCACAATGTCACTGTTGTGTGTGCGCGCGCGCGTTAATGTCTTCCTGCTATTGTGGTTTGTGTGTTCCGGTGTGTGTGCGACGCAGAACAAACGTAAAGATTGCAGTGCCGTTTCCTGTCTCTGGCCTCGTGTGTCCCATTACTTTTGAATGCGTGTTATTCCCGCTCGAGCGAAACTAGAGCAATGATGTAGCTGTATGTACGATATAAATATATAAAATGTACAATACATCCTCAGGCGGGTAGCTCAATATTTATTTATTTATTTGTTTTTTTTTTTACAAGACTCATTGAGTGAGCCTTTTAATTATTTAAAGTTGCGTATGGATTGGTCAGAATGTGTTCCTTGTGGGAATACACAAGCACATGTCGTACTGATTTTTTATTATTTTTTAATCATTATTGTAATTAAATAGTTGGTTCATTGAATTGTTTCGTTACGATTATAATGTCTTTTATATACACATGAAAATATAGTTTTGGCATTAATTTTTTCACGAATTTGGTGAATTAAAATTTGTTTATACTACGGCTGTCAAAATCAAAGCATTAACTATGGAGATGAATTTACATTTTTATAGCGCACTAAAAAAAAATAACTCAGTTAACTCAGTTTTATTTACTTCATGTTGCTGCTGACCTCTGCAGCCAAACTTAGTGGAGAGTCTCTGTTGCAAAGACGGACTTTTACATAGATTTACTTTTCTTATTACTTTTCAAATTCAAATGCCATATTAGATGTACGTCTTTGGTGTATCGTTCTACTGTTGTATTTTACAGGAAAAGAATCGTATTCACGTATCAAAGAAAACTATTGGAACTGTCTTTGAATCGAAATATACTTTTATTTTTTTTACCACATTAATTCCAAGATTTTACTCAAGTAATTATCAGTTCCAAGCTTTGTAAAAAATGGTAGTTGAAAAATGCGATTAATTATGGAAAATTTTGCGATTAATTAGTTTAAAAAATGTAATCGCTTGACAGCACTACTTTTTATATAACAATGTTACTTTTCTTTATTACAAACATTAAATAATATTTTAATTAAATATCGGTTCCAATCTCCGTAAAAGAATTGTAGTTGAAAAATATGATTAATCGCGATCAATGATGGAATTTTTTAATTAATTAGTTTAAAAAAATCGATTGTTTGACGGCACTAGTTTATACATAAGGTATCCCATTTAAAAAATGGGCTGTTGTATAATATTAGTAAAATCAATATTTCTATAGCATCGGTTTCATTCATTCGAATCCAATTCCCGCAGGTGGCATTGAAAGTTTTGCTTCGTTGTCTCAGCGCAGCTCAGGTGTCGCACGCGGCAGCTCGGATGTCCGCCGGCTCTCCGGTGTCGCTCGCCCGGCGGTCGCCGAGTGACGCGCGCGTCTGTCGGCTCAACTCGTCGCGTCGCAGGAGAGGTCAAGTCGGCATTTGGACGGCTGCTCGGGCGCACGTGAGTGGTCGTACCTTCACGCGCTGGTCAATCTCAAATTCCGATTCAGCCTGGACGATTTTAGTTTTGCCTGGGTTGTTAGCGGAAGTACAAAGAGTGCTTTTTTTATTTTTAAAGTTGTGCGATTCATTTGAAATAACATTCAACTGTTGTGCGGGAAGTTACTGGCATGTTTACACTTGAAACCATTCATGTAGCCGATTATAAACGTTTTTAGAGGGGTGTCATTTTTTTTTTTCTGTGCCCGGTGGAGACGGCACTCCTGGTCAAATCTGGACAAAATGGATTTGGGCGCGCTTTAGAGATAAGCTCTGCTGCCGAGCCCACACTCCTCCTCCTCATCCACCTCCTCCTCTCGCGCCGGGCAAGTCCAAAGATGCTGAGTCGGGTTCCTCCCACTTGCGGCTGCTTTGTCATCTGTGTTGAAAGCGGCGCTGAAAAAGTTCAAACGGAGCCAGTGAGAGCCGCGTTGTCTTTCAAGCGAGTCACTTGAACACAAGTGAAGCACTTTTGCTGTTTGTTCTTTTATTGCACAGCCTCCTAGTGCGCTGAATTGTCCATGTGCTAGTACACACTAAAAGTGTGTGCACCAGTAGAACAGCTTTACATGCTACTAGTGAAGCAAAACTCAATACGCAATGACGTTTGGCGCAAAAGCGTCATTTGATCGACACGTTCAAAATGTGCTTTGCACCTGGAATGAAAAAACATTTCAAAACATAATTTAATCAACTCGATTAATCGAATCGATTAATCGATTAGTCAATACATTGTTTTCTAGATCAATTTAATCAACTCGATTTTCAATTAATCGGATTGATTAATGGATTAGTCGGGTGAATCGATTAAAAAATAGACTTTTGATTAAACGTTACATCCCAAATCACTAGTCGTACTAGTAGCATACAGTTGAACAGTTTTAATAATGTGTCGTTGTCCTACTAGTATGCAATAGAAAATTGTCCTAGTAGCACTAGTAGCACTACTACTAAGATAGCCCTATTAGTCCTAATAACACGCAGTTGTCAACTAGTACACCGTTTTGCCTTACTTGTAACATGTACCCGTTCTACTAGTGTGCAGAAATGTCACAGTGTGGACAAGTTGTTCTACTAGTGCACCCTGCTCATTCTACTAGTATGTCCCGATTGTGCTACTAGTATGTTCTAGTTGTATAGTTGGTCTACGAGTGCGCCCGAATTGTTCTACTGGTGCATCCTAGTCATTATACTAGTGAATACTAGTCATTATACTAGTGCATACTTGTACTTGGACAATTCAGTACACTAGTAGGATGTTGAATGAAGGTTAGTGTCGGCATGATATGAGCCAACGTGTCGTTTGCAGCGCTCATTTGAATATTTGAAAGGCACGCGCAGTATTTAGCGGATGAGCCGACGACCGTCCCGCTGCTCCGTCGCCACGGCAACGCCGACAGCCCACCTCTGCAGGGAGGGGGAGGGAAGAGCGCATAGGAGGAAGAATCATTTGTGTTCTTTGGATCTGGATAAACATTGTGTATTTTTAGATACTGTAAACCGCTCTTATTTTCGAGGGAGAGAGGAACCGAGTACTAATGCGAATACTGCAGAAATGCGCATAAAAAAGGTTTCTAATTTCGGCAAAGCGCTACTTATGTCTAAATAAAATCCCTCAACTCCCTTTTGACATCAAAGTTCCACTGGATGGCTAAAAAAAGCACTACTTTTGTCTAAATGAAGCTCTTCCATTCACTCCATCATAGTTGCTGGATGCCACAAGATGGCGCCAAATGAATACTTTTATTGCTTTGCGAATCGGCGAATTTTTCAGTGAATAGCAGAGCATATGTTCTAGTTGTGTGTGCAGTTGTGTGAAGGTTTGTAATTCTCAGAACATTTATTGCTAATTTATGTTAGCTGGTCTATGGAGTTTCACATTATATGTTAGCATTAAGCTAAGTACAATGCTTAATTCTCTTTGCAGTTTTGCAATATTTTGACAATAGGCGGAGCGTCTTAAAAGAAGTTTAAACGCGCATGTGGGAGGGATATAAAAGAATCGTCTTTCTTCAACAAGGGTTCGCTGTACTTGAACTGCACATGAAAAATGTGTGTGTTAGCGCCACTCTTCACACTTTTTTGTTTTTGTTTTTACATGTACATTTTTAGGAGCCAGACGTAATTCCCGGCACGTTGTCTGCTTTTAGTAGATTAGGACTCACTCAGACTTGATGCTGCCCCTGCCACTTTGCGTGTTCGCGCATGTGTGTGTGTGTGTGTGTGTGTGTGTGTGGCGAGCAGGTGAAGCGGCGTCAATTCTAGGTCACTCGACTTTCACTCTCTGCTGTTGGCCGTCGACACACTCGTGCTCCACGCTCACATAAGCAGCAGGTGATATGAAAACACCGAGTGAGCCAATAGGTCACGTTGTTAACGCGGCTTGTCATTTGCCTCACATAAGAAGTCGGAATGGATTTGTGTTTGTGTGGGCGTGTGTGTGTGTGTGAGGAGGGGTTCCTTTGTCCAGTTTGCCTTATGTCCAGTCAGCATACGTCCTCGCATTTCTGCCGTTGTCACCCACGCAATACTATTTTTATCCCAGGAGTCGTGTGTGTGTGTGCGTGCGTGTGTGTGTGTGTGTGCGTGTCATCGGGTTACAGGGTGTGTAAACAGACTCCTCTTTGTCCTGCAGCTTGATAGTTTGAGACAGGCGGCTCGGACGAGCATTGAAACTTAAGCGGGTTGGCACATAAGTCCCTGTATCATTCATTCAAAAAGCGGAAAAAGTCATTCAATCATTATTTTCTTGCTTTTTTTTTTTTTTTATTGTATTTTTTTAATCTGACATAATCTGAACTAATGAGTCACTTTCTGGTTTTGGGGTTTTCAATTTTCGACATAGGTCCGTGTATCATTCTTTCAAAAAGCTAAAAGACATTTGAGCTAAATGTTAATGCTAACATTTTAGCTAACAAAATAATGAGTCACTTTCTGGTTTTGGGGATTTCAATTTTCTACATAAGTCCGTGTATCATTCTTTCAAAAAGCTAAAAGACATTTGAGCTAAATGTTAATGCTAAAATTTTAGCTAACTAAATAATGAGTCCCTTTCTGGTTTTGGGGATTTCAAAGTTCTACTGCATAAATCCCTGTATCATTCATTAAAAAAGCGGAAAAAGTCAATCATTATTTTCTGCTTTTTTTTTTTTTTTTTTTTTTAATCTGTCATGGAAAAAAATTCATTATTCAATTTTAGGTTGGATTCATTATTAACATTTGATTGGTCAGGTTTGCCTGATCCAGAAGTTGCTATTAAAGCTTGGTTAGCTTGTTAGCCGCTACAATCAGTACAGAAAATGAGTCCAATCTTTGAACAATGACGCATTCTGTAGAGGAACAAAGCGCAAATCACTTCAACACTTTTTTTCCCCTCATTCTTTTTTCAACCATTGTGCGATGATACACGTGGAACCTGTGCGTGTCTCGGTTGACCGATTGCGGCGGCTAACAAGCTAATGTAGCTTAACTAATACTTGTTACTCGACATCTGGCTCATGTAAACACAACCAATTAAAAATTCAAATACAACTCAGTCCTTTCACAAAGTTACACATTGAAAAAGCTAAAAGACATTTTGAGCTAAATGCTCATGCTAATATTTTAGCTAACTAAATAATGAGCCACTTTCTGCTTTTGGGGTTTTCAAAGTTGCACATTGCTCCTGCGCTTCTTCCTCAAACAGATTTGAACGTAGCCTTGAAGACCTCGATAGCCCTGGATTGGAAATGACCGACGCAAATGAACACGAGAAGAAGAGCAGAGGAGCGGGCCCGCTGATGGCTGAGTCATCGTGCGGACAGAACGTCCGAAAAGCTGAAAATGCTGGCGGGCTGGCAGGCGCCGCCGCAAGCTGTTCCCGCTCCTTCCTCCTCCAGCGGAAGCCGGCTGAATGTGTGCGACCATGCCATGAATAATTAATTCCGCAATGGAGTTCTCGCTGTGATTTCCACGTGTTAGACAGTCACCGTGTGGATGACTGCTTTTTTTTTTTTTTTTATTGCCCCCCCCCCCCCCCCCCCCTGTCAAAAAAAACCATCCACATATCGAAAGCAGTAAAGTTGACTGTCCATTCAAATTGAGGTTGTAAATGCTGATTTTTATTTCGCCCCCCAGGAAAGCCATTTCCCGCTCGGGCCTGCAGCACCTGGGCCCGCCGCAAGCCGCCCTGCCCCCCTCCTCCAACGGGCCCAGCAAGGAGCCTCGCACCTGCATGGACTGGACGGTCAGACAAAGAAATATAAGAAAAAGAAATATAAGAAAAAAAACAAACACATCTGGTTTTAGAAAGTGTAATTAATACATAATGTAGTATTCGCGTGTTCGATGTGTGCCTTTAAGAGGCGTCACCTAGTGAGAATCTGGGTATGAATTGTGCCGAGAGAAGTCGTGCACGGGCTGCTGTCAGCCACTGCTCACACCCAGAGACACACACAGCGACGTTTCACCTGACCCCACTAGGCTCCGCCCCTTTTAATAAGTGGTGGGGGTGGGGGTAAAACTACTTTAAAAAAAACATGCTTTTTAAAGCGCATTCACTGCCAGACATTTTCAGACCCTTTTTTACCCTAACCTTTGAAAAAAAAATGAAAAAAATATCAATACATTCCTGAGATTGAATGGCTGGAACTGTGAAAAGACGAATAAATCCGTCAATGGCAGTGAATGAGTTAAAATATTATTTTTGTAACAATTTCTTATTTTTTCACAAAATGATGCTATTGGTTATTTTTAAGCATTAGTAACCAAATTGAAGTGTTTAGAGTGTTTAGAGCTGTAGTAACTCATTTGCATATTATTTTCCACCCCTACTCGTGCACACTTATCAAGCACACTACTTTAAATATCAATCCTGTCGAAATGTCCTTTTTGTTTTACTGCGCCGTTTTTTTTTTTAACCATCTTTTATTCCTGACTCATGTCCCGTTAACGTTAAAGAGACATTTTGAAGCCCTCCGCTGCCTGGTGGTCCATTATTAACAACACTCGAGCCTCAAATCACCACTCAAACGCCGCTGAAGCACTCTGATGTTCATTTTTTCAATTCCATTTGGAAGAGGCGCTATCCGAGAGAATATTGGGCGGCTGCATCGCAATGTTTTCAAAAAGATTTTTTGTGTGTGTGTGTAACAATCAGATGAAGCGGCGGCGGCTAAACTGCTGTCGACTTCTTTACAGCGGCTTTAACGTCAGAAAGGCGCACGCGCGGCTATTTTTAGTCGACTGCGGCGCACAGTCGCAGCACAAATGGATCTTCAAAGGAGGAAGCGTTTACATTCGCCGAGGCAGGAGCCCAAAAAAAGACAACGACGACAGGTTTTCCATCAAGCGGGAATTTGTTTTGGTTTCCATAGTTATTTTTTGAACTGAGTCGAACCATTTCTGGACACCCCTTTGTTGGGTTACCTAAAGCTCACAGCGCACCAAACCAAAATGATTATAAAATTGTAAACAAAGCTGGAACTGTTCACCCCCCTACAAAAAAAAAAAAATCAAAACTACAATAAGACACCGCAATATTAGTTGTTCTACACAGAGGATAACGACCCCTCCCCAAAAAAATCTAAACTACGATAAGACACAGTAATATTAGTTGTTCTACACAGAGGATAAAGACCCCTCCCAAAAAAAATCTAAACTACGATAAGACACAGTAATATTAGTTGTTCTACACAGAGGATAAAGACCCCTCCCCCCAAAAAATCTAAACTACAATAAAGACCCCCCTCCCAAAAGAATATCAAAACTACAATAAGACACAGTAATATTAGTTGTTCTACACAGAGGATAAAGACCCCCCTCCCCCCCAAAAAATCAAAACTGCAATACGACTCAGTAATATTAGTTGTTCTACACAGAGGATAAAGACCCCTCAAAAAAATAATCAATACTACATTCAAACACAGTAATATTAATTGTTCTACACAGAGGATAAAGATTACATGCCCGTGAGTATATTATATTGTATATAATGTGTTGCTGTTTTGCTTGACAACACAACTCAAAGCACCACTGTATGTGCCGCATGATTTTCATCGGAAGGTGCAAATCGACACTCTCCTGTGGCTCGGACTGCAGGGACGCTTCCTTCCTCCACGTCAGCGCTGGCCTTTAGCGCTCTGCGTGACACACGCGCGCGGGCTCGTATGCAATCAATGATCTCAATAATCGCTCTTTAATAAAACATCAGGGCTTGATTTCAGTGGGCGGTGTACGTCCAAACAAGTGGCGTGCCACTCGGCAGCGGCAATTATGTGCTTGACGCGTCGGCGGAGCACTCTCACGAGCCACGCTGGCAGTTTAAGTGAGTAAGGTGATACCATGGAGCTCGCGGAAAGCGGACAAATGTAGGAGGGAGAAAAAAAACAGGCGAGATGTGTATGCAATATGTAAAATTGTTTCTAATACTTTTTTTTTTTTTTTTAATTCATTTACTTAGTTTTTAAAAACGCCTGTTTGTTTTTTTGGTACACATGGGTCAATGTGAGACGCTGCATTTTTTACATTTATTTTTTAATACAGTGGTACCTCTACTTACGAACGTCTCTTCATACGAGATTTTCGCCTCAACAGTAAAATATTGCCTCTTGTTCCGAACGAAATTTCAGGATACGAAAGGTAAAAATACAGTATGGGCTGCTACTCGCAGCTCCGGAGTTTCCTGAACGCAACATACTCATAGCTGCTCTGCCATTGGCTATTACCTAGCATCTTCCTGACATCCCATTGGCTAAGAGGGACCTCTGCCATATGTGTCTATGTGTGTAGATAGACAGGTAGATATATAGATGTATATGTGATAGATATGTCTATGCAGTGTCCTCGTCATTCGCCCCTCGGGTTCTTCCAGAACCAATTAATTTCGTAAGGAGAGGTACCACTGTACAGACTTACATTGACGTAAGAGTGCTACAAATATTTCAAGTTATGCAATATTGCGTTTGTGGAATAGGAGTTAGGCAGCAAAATCCTCCCATTTTAGCCATCTAAGGGGCAGCCATTTTGTCACTTGCTGTCGACTGAAAATGACATCACAGTTGTTCAAGGCTCAGATGATGACCAATCACAGCTCACCTGTTTTCTGAATTTGAGCCGTGATTGGTCGTTACCTGATTCCTGAGTAGTTGTGATGTCATTTTCAGTCGACAGCAAGCGACAAAATGGCCGCTCCCCGAAATGGACAGAAACAGATGGATTTTGCTGCTTAACTCATATTCCACAAACGTAATATTAATCAGAATGCCGCGTTTCAACTAGTGGGCCTGCTGGGAACATATTCTTGAAAAAAACAAGTTTTGGTTGATTTCCTATTTTTAGCAGCAAATTCATCCCATTTTTAGCCATCTCAAGGGGCGGCCATTTTGTGACTTGCTGTCGACTGAAAATGACATCACAGTTGCTCAGGGCTTAGGTAACGACCAATCACGGCTGACATGTTTTCTGAAGCTGAGCCGTGATTGGTCGTTACCTGAGCCCTGAGCAACTGTGATGTCATTTTCAGTCGACAGCAAGTGACAAAATGGCCGCCCCCTGAGAAGGACAAAAAACAGATGGATTTTGCTTCTTAACTCATATTCCACAAACGTAATATTAATCAGAATGCCGTGTTTAGACGAAGAACATATTATTGTCCAGATTTTTTTTCAACAGGATCAGTTAACCAACAAATTGCAGCTTCAAGAAGACAACAAATTAATATATTCGACCTGCAGTCTTCTCATTGTAAATAAATCTAACCTCCCGATGTCACCTGGCAGGAGAACGCGGTGAACGGGGACCACCTGTGGATGGAGACCAGCTGCTCGGGCGAGCTGTGCTACCTGGGAGAGGACGCCTGCCTCGTCAAGGCCGCGGTGAGCCTCTGCTTTTTGGCACTGGAGGAACTCTTGAGTGTGGCATGAACGCACACACAAGCACACTCAAAGTGGCGAGCTTGTAAAACGAAGTGCAGCGGAAGCGAACCGGTCGTTCTTGGCTCTCAATGAGATGAATATTCCATCGGGGCTCGAAAAGGACGCGGTGACCTCGCGTTGACGAGCCGCCTTTCAAATGAATAAGCGCCTCGCTCGACGGGAGAAATGTGTCCGTGTGAAGGCTTGTCTGTCGTATAACTGGAAGATGCATCACTGGTCATGATTTTTGGGCCCAAAAAAAGTTTGAATTGTCTAATACTCAAAAAGACATTTTGCAGGTGATTTGCAGAATTATTTTGAGACAAGCCCTCAAAACCTGTTTCCCTTTGGAACACAAAATTTGGTATACCTGCCTATCATGGTTGGACCCACAAAAAAAATAAATCTGCCATTTTGCTTTAAAGCTGCCATTTTAGGGCTCAAGTATAGAGATTCTTCCTATTCTTGTGATTGTTTTTTTTTTTCATTCACTGCCAGAAATTTTCAGACCCTCTTTTACCCTAATATTTGGAAGAAAAAAAAAGAAAAGAAAAAAATATTAAAAAGTTCCTGGGATTGAATGCTGAACTGTGACAAGACAAATAAATCCGTCAATGGCAGTGAATGAGTTAATTCAGACCCCGAAGCCAGTTTGACTAAGCAGCATGAAACCAGGTAGCGATGCCTATCATGAGTAGACCCACAAAAAAAAAATCTCAAGAACCCACATCTGAAACGACACAGGAAGTCGGCGTTGCAGAGCAGCCATTTTCTGCTCAGTCGCAGCTATCCTTGCCCCTTTGAAATTCTTTCGTGAAAATTTCGCGCCTGCAGCCAGGATCATTTAGCAACATGAAATTTGATAACAATGTCTATCATGAGTAGACCCTCCAAAAAGTCCCAGGAACCCATGGCTGAAACGACACAGGAAGTTTTTCTCTCATTTCTCCAGCTCCTTGAACACCTGGAATTGTGTTTGAAAATTTCGCCCTCATGATTAGACCTGAAAAAAAAAAAGTCTTTTCTGAAATCCATTTTGCTTTGGAGCGGCCATTTTTTTAGGGTCATTTTGCGCTTATCTAGGTGTCTTTGAAACAACTTCTATCCAAACACCACACCTTTTGCTTTCATCTCCTGCCATCTGCTGTTTCTCCGTGAAGAAGTCTGCACCCAGGAGGAAGTGCGCCGCCTGCAAGATCGTCGTTCACACGAGCTGCATAGAGCAGCTCGAGAAGGTACCACCGCGCGCACACGCGGCATGTCAAAACTCCTCGCATGACATGTCTATTTCCTCGTGATCAAGATCAACTTCAGGTGCAAGCCAACTTTCAGGGAGGGAGGATCGCGGTGCCTGAGAGATGTAAGTGACCAGGTTGGGAAAGCGAATTGGACGCGTGAGCGGGAATGAAGCCGAGGTGTAACAACTCTGTCTTGTCTCTGACAGCAGAACGTGCTGAGGCATCACTGGGTGCACCGGCGGAGGCAGGAGGGAAAGTGCAAACAGTGTGGAAAGGTTGGTGCCGAAATGCGAGCGCATTGTGGTCCAAACGTGTTAGCGCCACCTATTTCTTTCCGTTTTTTTGTTTCTTTTTTCCACAGAGCTTTCAGCAGAAGTTTTTCCACAGTAAAGAAATCATCGCCATCAGCTGTTCGTGGTGTAAACAGGCTGTAAGTGAGTGGGTGAAATTTGAATTTGTTGCGCAGGTGTGACCTTATTTATGAGAACACATCGGAGCTGAATTAATTTTTGCACTTAATACTTGATAAGCATTCGACAAGTTGGACTAAAAAAAACCCCAAAAACATGACAGTATAGGATGGTCTTTTTTTTCAGTCCATGTGTAGTAAGAGAATCAGAATTTTAAAGAAAAAGAACATGGTGTATAGTAAGGCTTTTTTTGCAAACGTCATTTGAGTAAGGCTTTAAAAATGACGTGATTCATAGTAAGGCATTTAAAAAATGACATGTTGTATAATAAGGCATTAAAAATGTTTTTTGTATTAAGGCATTTAAAAAAAGGACATGCTGCATAGTACGGCTTTTAAAAATCGACATGATGTATAGTCAGACTTAAAAAAAACGATGTGATTTATAGTAAGGCTTTTTTGCAACCATGATTTATGTAAGGCTTTAAAAATGACATGATTCATAGTAAGACATTTAAAACAATGATATGTTGTATAATAACGCATTTGAAAAAAAATCTTTTGTAGTAATGCATTTAAGAAAAGAACATGCTGTATAGTACGGCTTTTAAAAATCGACATGATGTATGGTCAGACTTAAAAAACAACGTGATTTATAGTAAGGCTTTTTTGCAACCATGATTTGAGTAAGGCTTTAAAAATGACGTGATTCATGGTAAGGCATTTAAAAAATGACATTTTATAGAGTAAGGCATTTTTTTAAATATATTTTTTTGTAGTAAGGCATTTAAAAAAAGAACATGCTGTATAGTACGGCTTTTAAAAATTGTCATGATGTATAGTCAGACTTTTAAAAAAACGTGATTTATAGTAAGGCTTTTTTGCAACCATGGTTTGAGTAAGGCTTTAAAAATGACGTGATTCATAGTAAGGCGTTTATAAAAATGACGTGTAAAGTAAGGCATCTTTTAAATGACATGTTTTGTAGTAAGGCATTTAAGAAATAACATTTCTATTTCGTTAGGAATTTAATGAACATGTGTAGTACGGGTTTTAAAAATTGACGATGTGTAGTCAGACAAAAAAAAAACTGTCATGTATAGTAAGGCATTAAAAAAACGACAATGTACAGTCAGACTAAATTAATTTAAAAATGTAAAAAAAATGACATGATTTTTACATGAGTTATCTGAAAAAAACGATGTATAATAAGGCTTTAAAAAAATGACAAGAATATATATTGTAAGGTGTTTAAAAAAAACATGGGATGGTAAGCCAATTTCAAAATACAACATATGATGTAGGGTAGGGCTTTCAAAAAAAAAAAAAAAAAAAGTGAAAAATGACGATGTATATCAAGGCAAGGCTTTTTTAAATAACCTCATCGTCAATGAACTAACTCGTCATTTCTGTTCTGCGTCCGCAGTTCCACAACAAGGTGACGTGCTTCATGCTGCACCAGATCGAGGAGCCGTGCTCCCTGGGGGCCCACGCCGGCGTCATCGTGCCCCCCTCGTGGATCATCAAAGTCAGGAAACCGCAGGCACGCGCACGATTCAAATCGCTCCTTCTCCGTGTAGCGCTAACCGCTAACGCTAACCGCTACACTCCTCATCCTTGCAGAACTCGCTCAAGAACTCTGCCAGGAGGAAAAAGCGCACCTCTTTCAAGCGCAGGACGAGCAAAAAGGGGCTGGACGTAAGTGACTAATCGACTCCCAACACCGAGTATTTCTACTCGATTACATTTGGTTTCTTGCGTTACCTCAGGAGTCCAAATGGCGACCGTTCATGCTGAAGCCGCTCCCGTCGCCGCTCATGAAGCCCATCCTGGTCTTTGTCAACCCAAAGAGCGGAGGCAACCAGGTTGGCCTAACAATATCGATCGAGTTCATATCGGAGAACGGGACAATAATAAAAAAAAAAAAAAAAAATCATGAACACAGCTTAAACGGCTCCATAAAAAGGGAGCGTGGCCAGCATAGAGGTCAGAGGGTGCGAGTCGGTCCCGGGGCCATCCAAGCCCATCTGCTTCCTGTCTGCAGGGCGCCAAGGTGCTCCAGATGTTCATGTGGATCTTGAACCCGCGGCAAGTCTTCGACCTGTCTCAGGGCGGCCTTCGAGAGGCGTGAGTGTCTCCGTCTCGTCCGTTGGTGTGACTCGACAAACATTTACAGCCACTCAACGCCGCCTCTTTGGCTTTTTCCGCCGTGCCCACTCGCAGGTTGGATTTGTATCGCAAAGTGCCAAACTTGAGGATCCTGGCCTGCGGCGGAGACGGCACGGTAAAGTTTGACTTGACTTCCCCCCCCCTCGCTACTATGTTGTGCTGGGTTTTTTTGTAGGTCAGAAGTATATTATAATTTATAATTAAAAAATGTAGAATTAATTTATAATTAATGATATTTTATATATTAATTTATAATTAATTATTATTTTATACGTTAATTTATAATTAATTATTATTTTTATAATTATTATTTATAATTGATCATTAATATAATTAATAAATGTAATATGTTATAATTAAATATTGCTATAATTGGCACAAGGCAGCAGCAAATCGCTACATTTGACTCAATGAAACTCCTCAACTGACTTTAACATTGTTCCTTCGTGCCAAGATGCCAGAAGGTGGCGTCAAAGCACTATTTTTCCCCCGTCTTGCCGTACGAGAGCACAATAAAACATAAAAACAGCTGCTGTCGCCCGCAGCTCACATCCAAACACTCGCGTTATAGGTGTGTGCGTGTGTGTGTGTGTGTGCGTGTGCCGCATGTGGGTGCGTAGGTGGGCTGGATCCTGTCCACGCTGGACGAGCTACAGATGAACCCTCAGCCTCCGGTGGCCGTCCTTCCTCTGGGAACAGGAAATGACCTCGCCAGGACGCTCAACTGGGGTGGGGTGAGTTCCTAACCTTGATGGGCGTACTCGCGAGTCGTGCTAAACAAACGAGCTTTCGGTTTGTGTGCTTTTACATCGTAATTAAAAAAAAAAAAAAACATTTGAGGCTTATAAATAAATAGTTGACTTTTGGCGATTGTGGTTCTTGTGGGTGTCCCAATACTTTTGTCCATCTCCCTAAATCCACATTCCAGGAAGTTGACTCGTGGAGTTTTTTTTTTTTTTTTTTTTTCTCTGCACGTTGTCAACAGAACAATGCTCCATTTGACATTTGCATGCTGCTAGCAAAGCGCTAGGTGTCCCCACATAGCGGGGAGAACAGGAAATGAGAGTGAGGCAGACGGGCAGGTCGCATCCTGCCGCGCGCTCACCTCGGCTTCCCGTCCGTCCTGCGCAGGGCTACACGGACGAACCCGTGTCCAAGGTTCTGGGCCACGTGGAGGACGGCTCGGTGGTGCAGCTGGACAGGTGGAACCTGCAGGTGGAGAAGAGCAGCGGCGAGCAGCAGCCCGAAGACGGCGCGCAAAAGGTAAACGAGAAAGGAAGGCGGGAAAAAAACGGGAAGCGTGAGAATGTCGGATTCGGGGGAGATTTTCTGCCGGCGGTCCTCGCGTGTTGGTGACGTGTTGTTGTGGCGTCCTCAGCTGCCCCTTAACGTCTTCAACAACTACTTCAGCCTGGGCTTCGACGCTCACGTCACGCTGGAGTTCCACGAGTCCAGAGGTGAGCGCAATCCACTTGGCTTTGCCCACTCGTGTTCTATTTTTAACTCATGAACTGGCAGACATTTTTAGGCCCTCTTTTACCCTAACGAAGTGGCCCCCCAACCTTTTTTCGGCCCCGTAATTATTCGCCGTCAGTGGGGGGGGCGTGTGGTGCCCAATACGTCTGTTTGTTTTAATCATTTGCTAGCCTGTGCATTTAATATTAGCGTTATGCGACGGAGATGCTAGCACGGAGATGCTATCTTGTGCATTTGATATTAGCGTTACGCGACGGAGATGCTAGCTTGTGCATTTAATTTTTGCGATACACGACGGAGATGCTGGCACGGAGATGCTAGCTTGTGCATTTAATATTTGCGTTACGCGACGGAAATGCTAGCTTGTGCATTTGATATTAGCGTTACGCGATGGAGATACAAGCATTGAGATGCTAGCTTGTACATTTAATGTTAGCGTTACGCGACGGAGATACTAGCATGGAGATGCTAGCTTGTACATTTAATATTAGCGTTACGCGACGGAGATGCTAGCACGGAGATGCTAGCTTGTGCATTTAATATTTGCGATACGTGACGGAGATGCTAGCTTGTGCATTTAATATTTGCGTTATGCGATGGAGATGCTAGCTTGAGCATTTAATATTAGCGTTAAGTGACGGAGATGCGAGCACGGAGATGCGGCCCGGTCCCAAGCGGCCGGTTGTTCGGGACCCCTGCCCTAACGTTTCAAAAAAATATTTTAAAAATATCAATAAGTTCCTGTGATTGACTGTGAAAAGACGAGTAAAAACATTGTTGGCAGTGAATGAGTTTTAACCTTGGTGCCGATCTCATGTCCACTATTTTGTCTCTTTTTTTTTTGGTTTTTGCTTCCAGAAGCCAACCCTGAAAAGTTCAACAGTCGCTTCCGCAACAAGATGTTCTACGCAGGAGTGAGTCTCACTCTTGGCACACACGCCACGTCAACATATGTTCGATATCCTACTAGTGCCTTGATGGTCCATGTACTAGTGTGCGCCTCCAAGTGAAACAATCAATTCTACTAGTTAACATCCAGCACTTGACTAGTAGCACTAGTATGTCACAGTTATCATAGATTTCTCTTTTCTCTCTTCAACCCCCGTGTGTGTGTGGGTGTGTGCGCGCGCGTGTGTGTGTGTGTGGCTGCCAGGCCGCCTTCTCCGATTTCCTCCAGAGAAGCTCGAGGGACTTGTCCAAGCACGTCCGAGTGGTGGTGAGTGCGAACACGCTGTGGCCGGATCGCTTTCACGTTAGCCGTGTGTGAGATGACAATGTGTACATCAAGTACCAAAAAAAAAAAAAAAAAGGAATTGGATTTAAAATAAATGCACTGTGATGCACTGTGATGCTTTTAGTTACCACTAGAGGGAGCCAGGGTATCCATTTGAGAGTCAAATCAGTCATCCCATTACAGCCCTGCTGTGAACAGAAAAAAAAAGTAATTGATGCACCCCCCCAAAAGAATATATAATTTGGGGTGTGGAAACTTTTTTTAGCCAAAGGAAAAAAACAAATCTAAATCTCAGTTTGGTGTTATTATTGTAATTGCCTTTAGATGCCACAAGGTGGCACATGTACCACATGAAGGTTTGGACAAAACCATTTTCTATGATGTTTTTGTTGCATTTTCTTATTTAAAACTTAAAAAAACACGTTTCATGGCTGCAAAAAATGATCAGCATTCAAGACAACATAGTTCACATTTGATGTGTGTGTGTGTGTGTGTGTGTGTGTGCTTTGCAGTGTGACGGCACCGACTTGACCCCGAAGATCCAGGATTTGAAATTCCAGTGCATCGTGTTTCTAAACATTCCCAGGTGGGTTTCTCCGGCCGTTTTTTTTTTTCGCCCGTCCCGACCGTGCGCTAAACGCCGTCGGCTGGCGGCTGTCGACGCAGGTACTGTGCGGGCACCATGCCCTGGGGCAACACGGGCGACCACCGCGACTTTGAGCCTCAGCGCCACGACGACGGCTGCATCGAGGTCATCGGCTTCACCGTGGCCTCGCTGGTAGGACGCGCCCCGAATGATTGATCCGATCGATCGAAACGAGGCCTTGACCGCTGCCCCCCTCCCCTCCGTGTCCTCCAGGCGGCGCTGCAGGTGGGCGGGCACGGCGAGAGGCTGCACCAGTGCCGGGAGGTGGTCCTCACCACGTTCAAAACCGTGCCGGTTCAGGTGAGCAGCAATGCCGGACGGGTTTTCGCGGCGTTTTGATTTGAGATCATTCAAATGCTCGTACTCGGCAAGGTGGACGGCGAGCCGTGCCGATTGGCGCCGTCCACGCTGCGCATCTCGTTGCGCAACCAGGCCAACATGGTCCAGAAGAGCAAGCGGCGGACTTCGGTGCCCCTGCTCAACGAGTGAGTCACGCACGCACGCACGCAAACTGCGACGACTAATCCCCACCCCCCCCCCCCAGCACCGCACTAATATTCGTCATGTCTGTTTGTGTGCGTGTGCACTGCAAAAACGCAATCTGACGTGAACAAAAAACTGTAATGGCGAACCTCCGCCAGTAGATGGTGATGTTCCATCACCTTGGATTTGATATCAAGCACAGCTTTTGAGTTGACAATAAAGATCAGGCGGCGAATCTTGGCTCGCCAATTCCAACAGAGAATGCACGTGCGTCGTTTTCTTTTCATTTTCTTTCAATAACCCAGGTAGCATGAATAGAATTTATGCCGTGTGATTTTTTTTTTTAAGAAAGTCCAATTTTTCTCCGTTATTGGCTGATGATTTTGATGATTGCCTTCTCATTTTTTAAGGCCAGTTTTGTCAAGTCACATTTTTAAAAAATACATTTCCCACGGTAAACCCTCCTTAGTGTCAATTATTTGTGGATTTTTTTTCCCAGTGGGGTTTGAAGCCCGATTTTTTTTTTTAGTTTTTTTTTTAGTTGCCGCATCAAAATGTCCTGTTCTCGTGGCGGATAGTTTTGCTCAATTGTCGCTGTCCTGTGAATGTATGTTTTAAAAAATAATGATAATAATAATTTACGTGAATGTTGTTTTTGTGTTACAGACATCCAATGAATATGAAAAAAATTTAAAAATATAAAAAATTGGACATACAAGTTTTTCACAGGACATTTTATTTCTTTGTACATGTTTGCTAAGCCCAATTTTGCGGGGTAGTTAGCCCAGTCCAAATTCCTTGTTCAAGTAATACATTCCTCCCTTATTTATTATTTTTTTTATTTTTATGGCCAGTTCTTGCAGTGTGCGTTTGTGTGGCAAGCTGAGGGCATCGTGACTAACAGCAGTGTGCAACTTTCTCTAACTGTGCTGCCGTAACTTTTGTCGGTGTGCCGCAATTGACCTCTTTTCTCCACCTTCTCCATCCTCTTTGTCCTCCTCCCCCTTTCCCTCCGCCCGCGACGTGTCTCATCATTTCAATCCTTTTCTTCTCCTCCCTCGCCCGTGCCTCCCCCGTGTTCTCTCTCTCTCTCTCTCTCTCTCTCTCTCTCTCTCTTTCTCTCTCTTTCTCGTTTGTGTGTGCGCGGCGGTAGTATTCAGAAGGTGTGTGCAGCTGATCTGCGCCGCCTCTCTGCTCCCCCCGACTCCTTCTCTGTGTAAGTACCTCACCCGCTGTCATCGTACTGTCACTGTTTGTGTGTGAGCGCACATAGACGGCGGATCAGTTTGACGGCGCCGCTTTGTGGCACGTCGCGGTAAATATCGCCTGTTTCGAGCACCGTGTCGTCCTTTCTCGTCTTTGTGCTTCTGCTGCTTTTTCTGTGCAAAAAAAAAAAAAAAACATAAAAAAATGTTTAACTCATTCACTGCCATTGACGTATTTATCCGTCTTTTCACGGTTCAGCCATTCAATCCTAGGAGCTTATTGATATTTTTTTCAAATTTTTTCAAACGTGAGGGTAAAAGAGGAAAATGCCAATGAATGAGTTAACAAAAATATGACATCATCAGGCTTGGTCTGCGCGCACATTCACACGCGTGTGCTTTTCTCGCAGCCCTCACGCCGTCCCCGAGCGACTTCGGCTGCGGGTCAACCGGATCAGCCTGCACGAATACGACCGGCTGCAGTATGACAAAGAGCGGCTACGCGATATCTGTAAGTCGATTCTCTTCCTGCGTCGTAGTTTTGCGTCACCCCTTTGTGTTTTTTACACTGTCCGTTGTATTCATGTGTGTTTGTGTCGCAGCGGTCCCAGTGGGGATCGTGGTGGTGAGGGGCGACTGCGACTTGGAGACGTGCAGACTTTACATTGACAGACTGCAAGAGGTGAGATCCTCATCCTCATCTTTTTTGCTATAACTTTTTTTTTTTTACTGTTGCTTTTCAATTCACCTTCCCAAATTTTCTCCGTGCTCACCAGGATTTGCACCAGGCGCCCTCTCTTGGCCACAGAGTGCACTACCAGGTAGGCTTGGCAAACTGTAGTAACGCAAGTGGCAAAAGTACTCACACACGATACTTCAGTTGTATAAATGCGTAAAAAATTCCCATGTTCAGTAAGTGAAAAAGTACGGACGGTAAAATGCACTTATGTGAAAAAGTATTGTTTACGTTGTGTTGTCACGCGTGGCCGTTGAGAAACGAGATGAACCTATTTTGACAAAGTAAGGAGTCAAAATTACACAGATTTGTTGTCAAATGGAGGGAAAGTCAAAATAAAATGATAGAAAATAAATACTCAAGTACTGATACCTGAGAACTCCACTTAGCTCATTCACTGCCATTGACATATTTATCCGTCTTTTCACAGTCCAGCCATTCAATCCTAGGAATTTATTGATATTTTTTTCACATTTTTTTCAAAAGTTAGAGGGTCTGAAAATGTCTGGCAGTGAATGAGTTAAGTACAGTAAGAAAGCATTTGTACTCAGTTACTTTGCGCCCAAGTCTCCTCCACCAGTGGTTGCTGTATTTTTTGTTTTTTTTTGTTTTGTTTTGTTTGCAGGATGAGAGCCGGGGGATGCTCCGGACCACCTCAGCTGGCAGACTCTCTTCCAGCTGGAGCTTCTTGGATTGTGAATTAAAAAATTCAAAGATAATAACATTCTATAACATTTACGGAATCGATTTTGAATGTTTTCTTTTTTCTTCCACAGCCACATCAGCTGATCGCTTCTATCGCATCGACAAGGCTCAGGTACGAAGATCAACCAGAGATTGATGAACCCCCACCAAAGTCATACTTTTGCTTTGGCCTGAAGTCATGATTTTTTTTTTTTCTTTACATCTGTAGGAGCACCTTCACTTTGTCACGGAAATTTGCCAGGACGAGGTGTTCATCCTGGACCACGAGGGCCCCGCGGGGAGCCAGGTGTCGTCGGCCGGGATGCCCGACCTGGTGGTGGAACCCAACGCTGGGTACGAATTAACTCCAATAATTCCTAGGGATGTAACGATTCACTTAAACAGCCCCGATTAGATTCGATTTTCGGTTCCCGACTTTCGATTCGATTTTTTAAAAATTGCCACCATGATTGTCCCTGTGCACTAGCGTGGTTCTGCAGCCATCCACAAACGCAATACGCAATGGATGGACTATGCATCTGGAATGAAAAAACGTTTCACGACATCATTTTCACGACTAGATGCAGTTAATCAACTCCGATTTTTCGATGAATCGATTAACCGGGGCGAAACGGTTTTAAATCGATTTTCGATTCATCGCTGCATCCCTGGTCATTCCTTTCAAAGAAAAAACAGTCAGTCGTAATCTGAAATGTTTGTTGCGTGTATGTTTCTAGTGCGCCTTTGACTCCTGAGGAACAAGGTACACACAAACCCGCATGCAAAGTGATGCTATCACTCCCGTCTCGTATTTTCCGAATGCTAACCGATGCAAATCACTCCAACTTTTGTCGGAAATTTGACTTTGCGTTTGTCGGTTTGATTCCAGCACTGTTGACGGCCGCCAGCTCGGGGGATCTCTCCATGGTACAAAACACACGCCGAAACGTTTTTTTTTTTTTTCCTTATTATTATTATTCAACGCGGCATGTGCTGACGCTCGGTGCGCAGTTGTCGGAGTGCGTCCATCACGGCGTCAGCCTCCTGGTGCGCGACGCTTCGGGTTGCTCGGCGCTGCATAAAGCCTCGCAGAAAGGACACGCCGAGCTGGTCGTCTTCATCCTGCAGCAAGGTATATGAAAGCCTTCCACTTTATTCAGGCTTTTGACGGGCTGAAATTATGTTGCAGCGCCCCCTGCTGCTCTGGCATGCTAAGCTGTACGTTATCTTGTGTACTATCAAAATTATTATTTTTTTTTTCCTTCTCAGGATCCAAAGTGCTTCTTGACTTGCCGGACAGAGAAAAGTATGTTGACTTTTAGCATTTTCATCACGTTCTACTACGATAATGCACAGTTTCAAAATATTTATCGTGCGCGTAGAGGGGACACTGCCTTGCACAAAGCCGCCTTGGAAAAGCAGCACGCCGTGTGTCGGATCCTGGTGGAGGCGGGCGCGTCGCTTCAGAAAACCAACTTTCAGGTAGACTGTTTTAGATTCTCCTCATTTTTAGGGGGCGTGGCTAAAACGGCGCCAAATGACCCGCTTTGTGCGCGCGTTCCTCACAGGGGAAGACGCCGGTGGAGCAGGCAGCGGGCGACTTGGAGCTGACCTCCTACCTGAGCAGCCAAAAAACACCTCCCCCCCCCCACGAGGACTTGGAGACGGCGGTGTGACACACCGCGCGTCGTCTAAAAGTGAATCGGACGCAAGCGGCGGACTTTGGTTTATCGCCTGGCTATTTATTTTGTATTTATTTATTGATATTTGTATTTATTCTGTCTGGCTGCTTGTGATGGTCGCGGCGGATTTTCGGGACGCGAGTAAAGTGCACTTTGGAGCAGCCCGCCCGCGTTACGTCTCGAGCTGCGTGCTGAATTGAGTGTATAAAGTGTGTATAAAAAAAAAAAGAAAAAAAAAAAAAAGGCAGCGTTATTGAAGTGTTTCCGCCCATCCAAGCCTTTTTGTGCCAAAGACATTATGCACACATCCAAGTCTGTCACACGAATAATACCGCATTCAAGTCACATTAGCGTCAGTATTCTTTCACCAGTTGAAAAGCCACGACAAACACAAATGTCATTCAAGCTTATTTATAAAACGCCGGTTTGTCCAAGTGTGGATTCCGTCGTGTTGGTTTTGAACATTTCAATTCTGTCCTCTTCTTTCTTACTTGAAGGATTGTCGTCAAAAAAAAAAAAAAAAAAAAAAAATCATTACAATAGAGGAACAACCATTCACACTCCTGAATTGTATCCTGAAATTATCAAAATCCGTCATATCGAAGATGATCGAATGAACTTTCAGCTGCCATCCGATTTATTCCGTGTGTGTGTGTGTGTGTGTGTATGTTCATTCTGAGCCATATTCAATGCAATATGAACAGATGGCATCTTGTTGCATTTCTCCGCTATATCGTTTACATTACATTAATGTTGCACGGAGGGAGGTATGGTACTGTACTTTAAGTGCCGGTTGGCTTGGAGATTGTCTTCTTCGTTTGTCCCAACCTATTTATCGACACATTTTTATCAAATACATCAGAGGTGCAATTGGGTCAATTCATCACGTCACAAGTCCACTTTTGCAAACGTTTCCGCTCGATTGTGAATTCAACAAGTAAACCCAATGTAGTTATTTGAGGAATTTTATTCAAATAAGTTAAATTAAAAACAAACCCTATTAAGTGCCACGTGTGGAAGTGCATCTCAGAGTAAACAGGGTTTGAATGGAATGTGAGTGAAAATGCATTTGATGGCGTGAACAGAATGAAAAAGTTGTTGTACAGTTTTGTGTTGCTTTGTATATTTTGGGCTCACTTTTTTTTTTTTTTTTTCCTCCTCTCTCTGAATGCCCCGAGAGAGACATTTCATTTTGATTTCTTCTACTGATATGCACATGACGATGGCTGCTGTGTGACTGCTTGTGGGCGGGGCCTAACACTTACCAATTGAATAGAAACTTTATATACCATTTATTTCCACTAGCGCTGGTTCTGCATGGCATTTTCTGACCTCAGCATTGATTACTTTCCAGTATTGGCATACACATGCGTTATTATTATTATGGGGATGATGATTCTTGTTTCAACTATTAAATTATTGTTTGGAGTGTTTAATGCCTGGTTTTCGTCCGGGGATTGTTTTTGTATCGCTGCTGATGATGACGACTTGAAGTGTTTTCTTTGTGTTTTATTTGGAAGAAGTAACTTTCTCTGTGTTCTTCTTCTTCTCTGTTGGAATGCATGTTTCCACTTTTTCCACGGTCACAATCATCCATATTTCTGCTTTCTGGTCCCCGGAATCAAACCTTTTCTCAGACTATTAACACTTTTCATTTTAAATAAAAGATACACTGATCTTTGCTGGAGTTGTTCTTGTATGAACGGCATCTTTTGGCATTCGCTCGCAATACGCCGTTTTTAAGGCAGTTTAAAGTTCACATTTAGGAAGTGAAAGAATTTGAAGTCGTACACACCTGTATGAATCACGACAGGGAATTTCCAGGAAGTTGTTACTTAACTCATTCAATCCCACAGACATATTTATGTGTTTTCACAGTCGAGCTATTCAATCCCAGGATTTTTTTTTTTTTTTTCAAACGTTAGGGTAAAGGAGGGTTCGAAAATATCTGGTACTGAATGAGTTAAAGAGTACGTGTATATATTTTGATTAAAGTAAATATAGGTACACAGTACATATGAATTTTTTGGCTTGAATTTAATTTGCGGTTACGTTCAAGTGGGGCGACGCCATGACGTATCCATGACGTGGCACGCACAGCACTTTTGGAGTGACGCATTCCTGAAAGCGGAAGTGAGCGACAGAAAGAAGAAGGCAGTTGGAAGGTGTATTGTTTGGACTTGTTTGCCGGTTTAAAAAAACAAACAAAAACGCCTGCGTTATTCTGTAAGTAATTTGTTTCATTTTTAAACTTTTAATGAGCATTTATCTACATTTACTGAAAATAATTGTTGACGTCTCGTGTTTGTCCAAGTACTTGTCAAATGTTTTCCATCTAGTTGCCATGTGAATAAGCGTATTTTATACTTAAAGCTCATCTAGTTTTTAAACCTTATTTTGTACCCCCATTCTACTATCTTGATTATATAAATTATTTTGTGTGGAAAGTGAAATGTTTCTTTCCAATTAAGTGGGTTACCTGTTAGCCATTTAAATAAATTAATTGTATTACCGACGATTATATTTTCTCTCATACGCTGTTATACTCTCAGAAATCTCACAATTCGGATTTGTTTCGGTCTTTTAAAAAAAATTTTTTTTGACTTGTTTAATGACGTAGATACTTGGTGGTTTCGGTGAAGTCACAAGACTGAGTTTATGACCTCGAGTAGTTTTATTGCATTTCCCGCCACAAGAGGGAGACAACACACTAAAACTCTATTAGGGTATTTGTGGATTGCTAGATAGATGTTCACTATTATTCTAAATGTGTTCTTTCTCTTGTGTAAAAGCTGGTTTGTGTTCCCTTGCAGCAAACCAACATGGCCAACGGACGCATTGAAATTCACGACCCCTTCGCCAACCACAACGACCTCAGCGGGCCTACCTCGGACGCAGACAACGTCCAAAACATGCTGGAGTTTCGCCTCCTGATGGCATACACCAAGTGTAGACGGCGGGAAAAGAAGAGCCAGTCGTCCGTCAAGGACGGCGGTCCAGACTCAACCCACACGTGTTTGCTGCCGGCCGAGAGCCAAGAAAAAGCCACGCCGACAAAGACCAAGAAGAGGATAAAGTGGAAACGTCTGCCGAGCATTTTGGTATGCATCAAGCCCCAGGCAGGCAAACGTCAAAAAGAGGCTGAGGGAGAAGATGTCATTTACGAACAAAGTTTTAGAAGTGGTAAGGAAGCAACAATCCTACTTTGGATGCGTACATCTTATGACAATAAGCAAACGACACTGCGGCGGCCAGTGAGAACATGACAAAGTCCTCCAGAAGTGTAACATAAGCCAATCGGAATTGAGTCTGCCTCAGTCATGTTTCTTTATTGTCGCACCAAAACATTCACATAACCAGCATCAAGCTCCATGGAGAAATCATTGATAAATCAATAAATATATATATATATATATTTTTTGTATTGTGTGTTCAAAGTTTCTCCGGTGGATTTGAACGAGTCGGAGGAGAGGGACGAGATGGACGAGTTGGCGAGCAGGCTGACCGAGATCGCAGACGAAATCCCTTTCGCACCCCCGGAAGTCGAGGCCGATTCTCCCAGCGATGGTGGGCGAGGGTGGCAAAGATTGTTTCTAGCCTTTTTCCGTTCTTTAGTCATCTACACAAGGGTTGCTTTCACCAAAATATGGATTTCCGACCTAAAAGTGGACAAAGCAAGCTTTTTGTGAGAGAAAAATCTCTCCGTCAGAACAGTGACGTTGATGCTCGTTTTTGTGCTTTTGTGACAGTAAAACAAAACTGGCAAAGTGGAAATATCAGGGATGTTAAAGCATTAACTATGGAGATTAATTCAAATTTTATAATGCACAAAAAAAAATTAACTCAGTTAACTCAGTTTTAGTTACTTCCTGTAGCAGCCAAAATTGGAAAGTCACTGTCACAAAGACTGACTTTTACGTAGTTTTACTTTAAAAAGATGCTCAAATTTTCACAGTTTGCAAAGCCAAATTTAAATACCATATTCGTTGTACGTCTTTGGTGTATCGTTCAGCTGTTGTATTTTAAAAGAATCATATTCAAGGATCAAAGAAAGCTATTAGAACCGTCTTTGAATCGAAATATACTTTTATATTTTTCCACGTCAATTTAAGATTTTACTCACGTAAATATCGGTTCCAACCTTCGTCCAAAATTGTGGCTGAAAAATATGATTAATCGCGATCAATTGCAGAAAATGTTGAGATTAATTAGTTTTAAAAAATTAATCGCTTGACAGCACTGGAAATAATCATTTACACAGAATGCAACACTGCCATCTACAGGTGTAAGTTCATCTCTACAGTTAGTTAGCAAGACCCTTTTTCCAAAACAGTAATTGTGGGATGCCGGTTGACCAAAATGAACATCCACGGCAGTGACGAAGTTAAGAGCCAACCTTCAGTTTTTTGAAATTCCTGCTTTATTTCCCATGGAAAGTTTCCAACCTTAATCTTGCACGGTCATTAGAAGCTGATTGGTTGAATGTGTGTTTTTTTTTTTGTTGTTTTTTTTTTTCTCCAGAAGAGGACGCCAACGTGGAGAAGCTGATTGGTCTCCTGCTCAGGGAGTGTGGAGACAAATTTGACGAGGAGGTGACAAAGGTGAGTCTCCGTCCGCCGTCTCTTGCAAATCTCCTTTTTCCGCCCTGCTGCGTTTTCATCTGGTTTTTACGTCCCGCAGGATTTGAATGAAGCTTTAAGGTCCATGGAGCGTGTCTGGAACCACGGCTTCTTCGAGAGGCTGATGAAGACGCTGCTGATAAGGATGGGGCTCTTCAACGCCGACCCCGAAGCGTTGGGACCGCACACGTCGCCCAAGACTCAAATTGCAGTCACGTGCGAGGTAAAAAAAACAACAACTTTGGATTGTTGATTTGACCTGTCGCAGGCGGTTCACCGTATCAAAATGTATTCCGAACGATTCGTTGTCGTCCACAGGTGACGAGTCGCCTGTCCGCCGTCAACACGCTGCCCATGAACCGCCTGTTTGGCTACGGCGCCACCTACCTGCAGAATCACTTCTCCTCCTGGGCCAAGCAGCAAGGCGGTTACGTAAGCCACACTTTGATTTTGATGTGCTTCCGATAAATCTTTTAAAAGCGATTGAGCATCGTCGTCTGTTGCAGGAGGCGGCGTTCGTTGACGACGATGGTGACGATGATGTCCAGTGATGGCCGCCAAATCGTTGCCAGTGCTGCCTGATTCGGCGCAGTTAGCGCCTCAATGTTTTGCTACGTCAAAAACAGCGTTACTTGGATTTTTTTTCCCCACTGATTCTTGTCTTCTTTGCATGCAAACTTTGCGCGACTTGAAGTGGCATCTAACATCCATGACTCTGAAAAACGTTGAGATGAAATGTCAGGATAAACCTAAAGTGCACAAAAAAAATTTTTGTAGTGTATGTTTTAGGGCACATAGGTGATGACATGACGGGGAAAAAGATTTATCAGCGTGGTGACTTTTGCCTAAAATAGATCATTCTATTTTCATAATGGTGTGAGGTACACAATGCTGCTTTGCTACTGTTTTGTCTGAACAAATGTACACTGAGCAAAGAAAAACATAAATAAAAATGAATTAATTTAAAATGTTTTCACATATGAAGCTGTCCAGACTGATTTGTTTGTGTTTGAAGTCATCAAATGCTTTTATATTTTATATTTCAGGATGAACACTGCACGGTGTCATTTGAAGACTTGAGAAACAGCGCCCTCGTGTGATCGGGAGAATTATGGCAGCATTGTGTCGCAACAGGCAACTTTCAGTCTAAGTGCTCAAAATGAGACAATTAGGGTGGATGTGATTAATGCCGAATTGAAAACTCGAGTTCCACGAATGAAGTTAGTTATTCATTAAACGCGCGGAGGTTAGCATGTGCCTTAACTTGAGAGTCTTTTCTTGAACTGACCGTTTTTTCCAAGCGAGCGTAGCTGGTCCGCCCGCTCCTCTGCGGCCGCCTGTGAAATGAGATCCAACCCGTTCTAAGCCGCGCCGACTCCCTCAACCTGCTCGCCGACTAGGAAACCCGAGCGGCCAGTCTCCTCCTTCACGACGCCTCACGACCATGAAGGTGATCCACCACGGGGGTCGCAAGCACGTCGCCGCCACCGACCTCCTTCCGCTGCCCGGACTTAACGCCAACCGAGCCCCGCTGACACCGAGCGACTCTCCGGGGGAACATTCGCCGCCACCGGGCGCCAGGCTGCGCTTCCCCAAGGGCAACAAGGGCGCGATGGTCAAAGTGGTCCGGCGGCACCTGTCGCCTCAGCCGCCCAGTCTGGAGAGCCTGGAGGCGGCGTGGAGCGGCAGAGCCCAGCGGAGCCCGGAGCGGAGGAGCGGCGACCAGGAGGAAGGTCACGCCGGGGGGCCTCCCCGCAGCCGGAAGAAAGGATTCAAACCCCCAGACGTCAGGACCATCTTCACACCCGGGGAGAAGGACCCCCGGGTGAAGGAGGAGTCCGGTGAGGGTCACAGCTTCGGAGCAGGTGGGGAGGGCACCTGGTGCGACGTGTGCTGCAAATACATCTTCCAGAAGGGGCTCACATGTGCAGGTCAGCAATGACACTTACACACAAAAAAAAAAAGAGTTCGTCTCGTTTTGTCATTTCAAAGTTCAGCTCTTAGCGATTACGTCAGATTGTACCAATTTTGACTCTTACAGCCACTTTTGGCTCATTAAAATCCATTTATTCTTAGTTAGTCACTGGATTGAAATTGACAAAGTCAATGAATATTTGTAAAGAGGCTAAAAGAGGAATTTAAATGTGAAAGTTGATATTTGTTGAAACATTCTTCGTATCTCGAAAATGTCAGCTTGTTCGTGGGCCAAATGCTAAAGTTGACCTAAAGGGTTAAATGTAAATTATTTTTTAAATATCATTATTGTCAAGCAACTTAATGACATAAACAAAGCAGGAAGGCGTTTTTTTTTTCCATTCTTCCGTCAGACTTGCAAAAAGAAATCCCCCAACGATTTGCCGTGACGACAGACGCGGAATGTTGCCGGCATGCGGCCCGACCGGCTCCAGTCCGAAAGGATAGTGAGCCTGACCAAAAATTCCTCGAACCCGACTCAAGTTTGTTTACATTCTGCGACTTTGTAGTGCCTCCAAAAGTGGCGCTTGCAGTTCCACACGAGCGCGTCAAAGTTGCCCGAGTTGTTCACTTATTAACAAACACTCAAGGTGATTGCGAAACATTCCGGAATTATTTTAAACTGTCCTTGTTTTCGTGCTTTGGCCGTAGAAAGAAGTGTCATTTGCACCATTTTGTAGCAGCAGCAAGTATGTTGAAATGAATTGATGAGTTTCATTTTGACAAAATAGTGCTTTGCCGCTATCCCTCGTGCCAAGGGACTTGGTGCAAGTGAGTTGAGGAATTTTTGCCATTTTGTGGTATCTAAATGCAATTTTTTGGTGGGGCGTCAATAACTGGCGTATTTGTAATTTTCGCAGAAGAACCTGGTTCATATTTCTACAAATAGCGGGGCTTCACTGTACTCTGCAGTCCACTAGTACGTCGAATTCTGAGTGTGTGTGAGAAATCGTGACTGTCCCACGATGTGTGTGTGTGTGTGCGTGTTTTGTGGAGCCCAAGTGTCACAATGGCTGAACAAACAAGGGGAAGCAGCTGACCCTCCCAATCGGGGGTCGGCATGTGTGTGTATTGGGTGGGTGGCGCTGCTGTGACACACACACGCACACATGCGTGGCGGTATCATGGACGGCAGTGGTGGTTGCTCCAAGTTTATGCGGCGGAGCAGAGGAGCCTCCATCAGGGCGAGGTGATGGGCGTCGTCAAAAATTTTGGTCGAACTTTACGGAGAATATCAGGATTTTTCTTGCGTTTTCCCGCCACCATGAGGCGCTCAGGACGACTAGAGGTCAGTTTGCTGTGGCAGAACTCGGGTGAGTTAAAGGAGTCCCTACTTCCTGTGTCTTTTGGCGTATGGCTTCTTGAGACTTTTTTTGTGGGGCCCTGCGGGTAGACATGGCTACCAAATTTCTGTGGAAATGGTTTTGGTGGCGGAATTTTAAAACTACTCCAGGGCTCAAGGATCCTTGGGAATGATCACAAAGATGGTTGCTTCAAAGAAGAATGGCAGACTTCCTGTTCCTTTTTGACCATGGCTTCTTGAGACGTTTTTGTGGGTCTATTCAAGGTAGACATGCCAACCAAAATTCTGGTTGCTAAGTGAAACTGACTGCACGGGCTGAATTTTTAAAACACAATTTTAGGCGGCAACCATCCTCGGAAAGGGCCCTAAAATTTTTTATTCAAACCAAAGTGGCAGACTTACTGTAGTTTTTGGCATGGCTTCTTGAGACTTCTTTGATGGGCATGCCTACTAAATTTCATGTTGATAAGTGGAAACGGCTCCTGGGGCAAAATTTTTCAAAAATTTAGTGTGGCAAGCATCCATGGAAGCAGCCCTAATATGGTGATTTCAAAGTTCAAACCAAAGTTGGTCGATTTTTTATTTTTTATTTTTTTTTGTGTCTTTTCGGGCATGGCTTCTTGAGACGTTTTTGGATACTCATGATACACATGCCTGCCAAATTTCATACAGTATCTCAAAGTAAAATTGTCTTCACGGGCAGAACTTTAAAAATGCAGCCAAGAGAATCCCTGGAAAGGACCCCTTCAATGGTCACTTGAAAACAAAATATCTGACTTTCTGTGTTTTGGGCCATGGATTCTTGAGACTTTTGTGCTCACCAAATTTCATGGTGCTAAAAGGACCTAGCTTCAGTGGCTAAATTTTGAAGACCTTTTGGGTTTGACCTGAAGTTGGCAACTTCCTGTGTCTTGAGTTTTGCTAGTTTTGGTTTTGTTGAAGTGGACTCGAGCCCTTCATGTTCACACGACGAGATTCTTTTCCCAGATGCTGCTGCTGCTTGCCATTAGCTCCTCTGAGCCTTCCCGCTCTCCCTCCTTCTTCAAACACAAACCTGATTAGCGCCCTGCTGCTAAACGGACGACCTTTCAACCCCTTTAGCACTTTAGCAGAGCTGGGCATTTTACAAAAAAAATTGAGCGTCAGTTATTTATTGGTGGGGTAGTAACCGTATAGACCGGTCCGCCTCTAATTTTAAACGGCCGTAGTCGGCGAGTCCGACTAAACTTTCACTTGACCTCCATCCAAAATGGCGGCCGGAAGGAGGGCTCAAGCCCCTCCGCTTGGTGCGTGAAAGCGGGTGTGAAATCCGACAGACGCCCGCCAGTCATAACAGGAGACGTCAGTCGGCCTGGGCCAGAAAGCATGACTCAGCGCTCCCCACGCAAACTGCCCACTCGGCAAAACTGCACAGTGGCGCCGCGTGCGCGCCCGCGTGCGCGCACGCGCGTGCTCACAGTGAATGCCAATGGCAGACCCCCTAAACGCAGAAAGACGGTTTGGAGTGAGCCAGCGAGCGACCTCGAGGACGGGATTGATTGGTGGAGGTGGGAAATGGGTGGCGCCTTGTGCAGTCTCACGGATGGACGACAGGTGCCAAAAGCAGGTAGGTTTGTGGTTACCCGATCGGCACACGTTACCGTATCTGCCGAAGAGCCACCCATAGCATTAGAAAGTTCTATGTTTTTATCTAGATTAGCATATTTTGGACAAGTGATGTTCATAACAATATCAATAAATCTTAATTGGACGGGGAAAATGCAGTTAGTTACAAGCTTGCAGCTGATGTGATGCATATAGAGGTTATATAGGTAACTAATTGTCAATTTATGTCCCCAGTTGGGCTTCCACTACATCGCAGTGCAATATGAAATGTAAAATATACATCTGTTAAAAAGGACAAAGCAACCACCTAATTCAATAAAACATAAAAAAAAAAACTTCTTGTCTCAGAGTTGCCACAGATTATATTGAGATGTTTCCATAGTGGAATAAATAGTGGCAAAAAAGTGCACAAAACACAACGCAAAGATACGGAGTTTGATATGAGTGAATGATTTCTATGTGCCGTTGCTTGTGCGTTTGCAGGCTGCAAGTACGCGTGTCACGCCGCCTGTCGGAGCCGCGTGAGCCTCGACTGTCACCCCGCCGCGTCCGCGGTGGCGCCGGCGACATTGCCCGTCACTCAGGACCAGCTCAACAACAACAACAACGGCAACCATACGCCGCCGTCACATGTGAGTGGACACACATTTTCGTGGGTGATATTTCAATTGTTATAGGCCTAGGCTCACTTTAGGTTCCATGTTCTTTTTGGGGTTGATTGGAAATGATTAAAAACAAACACAAAAAATAGAGGGCAGTTCATTTGGTTTTGTGCTTTATTGATGTAATGCCGTATGAAACCACACGAGGGCGATCGTTTCACGTGCAGTACGTTGACCTCTGTGCTTTCTTGCTTCAATTAAAAAAATAAGTTAAATGACTAAGTTAAAATAAATATTTTAGATGGGGGATTTATAATAAAAGAAACATATTCTTAAAAGGAAGGTATTATTGCGGTATTACTGTAGTTTTTCAAACTTTAGTTTTAGTTAAACACATAGTGAGTGTGCGTCTCTGAACGCGTATTTTGCTTATGAAAAACACCGAACTCCCACTACGTGAGCTCACACGCCTTCATGTGTCAGTCTTTAAGAATGGTGCGTGTGTGTGTGATTCCTGGAAGGCTTGTGTGTGTGTATGCGGGCTTCTGGTTTGTGTTAGGCGTTACACAACATCTGAGTTGATTTTCTGACGAATACACCGCTCACACTAAAAGTTGTGTCATGTTCTTATGACGTCTGCGCTGCTTTGGCAACTGAAGAATTGATTGATTTGAGACATCAAAGGTGACCAATGTGTCTCACACGCGGTATTTTTTGGGAGTAATTGTGGGAGAGTCGTTAGAACTCGCTGCTTAGTTTGTAACAGGACAAAATGATGACGAGTTCAAAGGTCAACTCCTCAATAAGGTCACATTGCAGTGTTGACTGGGGGTGAGGGTGGAGCTCTGGATGATGATGATGTGGGTGTAGTTGCGTGCGTTTTGTTCTGTTTTTTGTGCTCGTATGTGGAGTATCTCGCTTCTGTATACTTTTCATTGCATCTTTTCCAAACGGAAGGACTAGCCCGTGAATAGAGGTCTTGTTTAGGCTTCATCGGGCACCTTTTGTGTTTGGAGAGATACGGACTCATGGAGTGAAATGATGGTAAACTGTGTGCAACGTGCAAGAACATGTCGTCCACACGCCGAATATGTCACAATGGAACTTGTCAGTCTGTGCGCATGCATTGTTGTCTAGCGTGTGTGTGTGTGTGTGTGAGACATGAATTATGGCAGACGCTGAGGAATAATCTTTGAGGATTAAGCGGGTCACGAGCGGGGCAGGACGGACAAAGCTTCCCCTTTCGTGCGTTTTGACAGCAGACGTGTCCCGAGTCCATCGCGGCACCTTTCCCGCTTTAAAAAAAAAAAAAAAAATTAATGTCAAGAAATATTTTGATTTAAACTTTAATTGACATAGCAACGGGTTCTCAAACCAGGGGCGGAGCCATGGGTGGGGTTGGCTGTGCACAGGCCCACCCGGATTGACAGATTGCTCACCCAGTGAGATTCATACATACTTTAAAATTTTTTGTAAATTAATTATTTTTGAATTTGTGTTTCGTTGTGTTTTTATTATTTTATTGAATATTAATAATGGCATAATTGTGGTTGTGGATTATGACCAGTGAAAGAAATATTCAAGACCATCCTAATTTTTCCAGGCCCACCCATTAGCCATGTTTTGTCCCCGCCCCTTTCTCCAACTTTTTGATAAAATTGTGGATTTTTTTTTTTTTTTTTTTGTACAGTTAAAATCTTGTAAAAATTGTTTTTGTGTCAAATACCTCTTTCAAGTGTGGCATTATATTAGTTTGAAGTTCCCGACTAGCTGTGTTGTTGACTTTGCACTGGTGGCTGGCGGGCTCGGGGCCGCGATTTCGGACCGCACCCCGGGTGGCTGCTGGCTTATCCGCCAATCTGTAATCTCCTGGCAGATGATGTGGAGGCTGTCGCCAGCTGGTTTGCTGCTCCACTCAGACATGTGGGTCATCCCACTGGGCTTCCATGCCAGGATTCCCATCGCGACTCCACAATTTGGCCACACTCGGCAGCAAAAGTGACATTTTTCTTTCCCTGTTCGGTTCGGGGGCGAAGAAATCTCGATCGGGGTGGGAGCTGAGACTCACTGTGTGCATGTGCCTTTGCTGTTATCTTCAAACCTCAGTTCGGGATTCGCTGCCAATGACAATTAAGGGATAAGTCAAGGATGAGGGGAAAATAAACGAGGGACTTCCTGCCAATCGTAGCATTCAAAATAAAACAAGCTAAGATAAGATAACCTTTATTAGTCCCATAAAAGGGAAATTTGCAAGGGGATTAAGGATAATTCAGTTTGAAAGTCGCTGCATTCAAAACAAAAGATGTTAGGGATTAGTTGGGCTCTTCTCTACCAAAAAACAAAACAAAAAAGGAGCCGTAAACAAGAGAAATGTGTCAGGGGCCCCAATTAAAAAAACATAAATGCAAAATAAAACAGGAAAAATAAGAATTATAGTGGTGGCTAATTTCTTTTTAATAATTCAAAACTCCTCAGTAAGATTTTTCATTTCATTTTTTTCATTTTTCGCAGAGGATAAAGAATATGTACATGTGGTTATTGCTATATTGTCTGTGTACATGTGTTGCTGCAGTGTTTGTATTCAAATCTGCATCGCGTCACCGATGCTAGTTGTTGGACCGTGTATGGTGTTTCCTATTGTGTGTTAGCATTAAGCTAGCAGATTTAGGCAAATAGCTTTGTCAATGTTTTACTTGTTTTTGAGTGTTTCGCCCAAAATTCGCCAGCGTGGTATGAACACGTCGAACTCGCATCCTTTGAACCGAATGAAGTTGTTATTTCACACAAACTTAGCCCGGACATGTCACTATGCTAATTTGATGTCTTTTTTTCTTTTTCTTTTAATTGCTGTTTTCAGCTTGCTTCCACTCTGCGTGTGTATTTATATTCGCCGCCACATGAAACGGGGCTGCAACGGCAGCGTCCGTCCCTCCTCGAGACGACATTCCTCCGCGCTTTGATCGCGCCGCACCACAAATTTTGACTGTCAGGGCGAACTACGGAACCAACAGTCAACAGCACACACACTCACACACACACACACACACTTTGAAGATCGGCTTCCGAACTCCTGAGGCCTTTTGGCAGGAGATCCTTTCAGTCAGTTATTCACACCTGGGAGAACGCACACAACCGTAAAGCATGACTTTTTTTTTTTTTTAAATGAAAAAGGAACAGCCCCAAGTAAAAAGTAAAAAAAAAAAAAAAACATGAATGACACAATTTTTTCATTCATGTAGCAATGTCAGATTTATGTGATGAAAAGCAGGTAGAACTAAAATTCAGACTTTTTTCCCCCCCTCATAAAAGTAGAACTTTTTTCTTGTGAAATATTTTTTTTTTTGTTTAATTCCAACTTTTTTTTTTTCCCTGGTAAAATACCGACTTTTTCAACAAAAAACGTTTTTTTTTCTCCGGACTTGGTTTTGTTAACAAGCTCTTTCCCACAGTTTGCGTCATGATGCTGATGGGGTTGTGAAACACCCTTAACTGCTGGTTCTCAGCATTTAAAGCAGCAATAAAACACACACGCACACACACAACCTACAACTCCACATCTAAATTACAGGCGCACACACACACACACCTTTCAGACACACCTGCACATGTGTAAGGACGGAAACTAAATCACGGAATTGTCTCTTCTGACTTGTATTCTTTATTGTGAAGCCAAAGGTCAAAAGCGAGGCCTGCTTATCTGTGTGTGTATTCACGCAAGTGAGTGTCTATACGCTCTTGTGTGTGCCTGTGTTTTTTGGATTTGTTTAAAAGACAAGAAAATGGATGGCGGCTTGGCTGCCCCTTTTGTGCCACGTTTATTTTTGGCGCTTTTAAATGAAAGCTTGTCTGTCTAAACATCTCCTCGGGCGGTGCAGCGTGATTTAGGGCATACGCACATTTTGTTCTGCGGCTCAACTTGCTAAACCTGTGTTCTTGTGGCTTTCTAGTTCACCTGTCTGGGCTCTTTTTGCGTTGAAATAAAAGCGGCAAGTCTGACGTCATTTGGAGTCGTGAAATGTCCACGATTAGCAAGAAAACGGTGTTTCCTCCTGTGAGCGAGTGCAGGCAAGTGTTAATGTGTAGCAGTAGCGCGCACAGCTGTGACAAACTGCTGCTGACCTTTTATTTTAGGAATGTGGGTAACCGTATTCCTTTCTGTGGTGTGTGTGTTTAAAGACCTTGTGAATATGCAGAGCGACACCGAGCTCGCATGAGGGATCAGATTCAGTGGAAGACTTTGCATCGCCTCTGGCCTTTGTGCTGGTTAATTTTCACTTAGTCATGGTTTTGGATCCCTTTTCATGTTTTTCCCGTTTAAAACGTCTTTGTTTGCTCAGTAATGTAATCTGAAAGCCTTTATGTGAGAACGTATTGTATGCAGAAGTAAGCAGTATCTCGTACAGAGCATTTCTACTCTTTTTTTTTTTTTCTGTTGGAGACAAATGAATAAATAAATTCGACTTTTTAGGAAAAATATTCTAAAAACGGAACTTAATAAAATGTGACTGAAAGATTTTTTTCTTTTAAATACCCCAAAAAATAATAAAAACATATTTTTTTTTTATTGACGGAATATTAAATTTTACAATTCAATAACATTTTAAAATTTCATTTGTCAATATTACAATGATCAATGAAACATGAACAAAAAAAAAAACATTCAGACATTCCAGTACAAAATGTTGACGGACTTCAATTAAACAACTTCGAATATATTTAAATATATTTTTTTACCTTTCTTGTTATCTACTTGTTTTAAACTTAAGAGACGAAATAATAATTATATAATTTAAAATGGTGTTTACTTCCTCATTAGTGTTGCAGCAACAGCTATCCGAGCGCTGATTGGTTGGTTGTCGTGTGTCAGGCGGGACTTAGCTACTTGTATGCTATTGGCTGGTTTACAAAGAGCTCTCGTAGTGGGCGTGGTCTTACTGTATGCGTTCTTTAGCGTTCAGTTACTAACAGTCGGCGTCAACTGCTCTGCTGCTCCTCGCCCAACTGAGACGGCAACTTCCCCAAGGTATATCGACTCGAAAGTCTCCAAAGTCACACTCCGGTGAATGTATGTTGGTTTAATAAGCGACAGTGGTACTTTTCTTTCAAAGATGGGGGCGGTTAAATGAGTCGCGCCGGCGGAGCGGAGCGACTGCGGGGAGGAAGACTGGCGAGCGGCTTGGAAAGCGGAAATGATCCCTTAGCAAGCAAGCGTCGACCAAAGCGAGCACTTGAAAGGCGCCGATCTACTTTTTGGTTAGTTTTTCAAGTGAATGGCAACTTTTTGTTTCGGGAAGTAGTTTGATGCGGCCGAATTGGAGAAGAGAAGTTTGTTCTCGCCAATGACGTGGAATAGCACCATGAGCAGTGGCTACAGCAGCTTGGAGGACGACTCCGAGGAATACTTTTTCACAGCCAGGACTTCATTTTTCAAGAAACCTTTGGGCAAAGTCACAGAGAGCAAGGTAAAGATGAACGTGCACCTCGCCAACCCCCGTATAAATTGTTCTGACGTGACGTCTGAAGAGAGACTTTAAACGCCACCATTTTAAATGGACTTGAAGGGGTGGTCCACCTGTCCTTGCCCTTCTTCCTCCCTCTATCTAGTCATGGAGGAATAAAGTAACAAACATGTTGATTTTAATGACGAATTCATTAGATTACCCTCAGCTTTCCAAACAATGTATATTTTATTTTCCAACATACTTCCATACGTCATTTATGTCTCAGTCATTCTTAAATGGCCAGAATGTCCAACGCGGTTTGGAATGCAGAGTGACAAGTATTTGCTGAGCAACCAGTTTTGGGGCTTAACCCCCCCCCCCCCCCCCCCTTGCCCCTGGTTACTATGACTTTTCACACATTTGACCCAATAACACATTTGACCCCTCCACCCTAAATGTAATTCTTTCTTTTTGCCTTGTAAAGTCCTAGAAAAGCGTGCAAGCCTCCAAGTCGTGGATTGTTAGTTAGCCTTGGAAATGCATCAACACATTCCCAGGAAGCACTGTGTTGACACAACCGATTTGGTGCACACTTTTTGGCTGTGACGCAAATCGATTTGTGTATCTGTGTGTGAAATGTATGATCGTTCATCCTACAACAAACCCTTTAACACGAGCGTGTGTGTGTACGCACAATGCGGCCCACAGAGTTCTCCCAAAGCGAGGTCACGGCTTGCCGCCCCCTTAAGATGTGGCCTCGGGCCCGCAGCGGGACGCCTGCCGTCGTTTGGCGGTTACACCCCCCCCCCCCCCAACCCCACGCCCCCCACATGCCAGCACTAATTACAGCCTCGGAGGGGGCGGGGACCCCCAGAGAACATGTGTGGGTCGGTTGTGCGGAATGACTGGCTGCGCCTTCTTGTGTGCTGTTTGTCCAGTTAAAGGGCATCGGGTGTTCCCACGGATAGATTGCGGGGAATAAAAATCTATGATTAGAACGATTTTTTTTTATTTTTTATCGTTTTACCCCCCTGAATGCTTTCAAATTCCACACCAAAATGTTCAAGCAAAACCTATACTTAAGTCTAACAAAGGAGCTTAAAGTGACAGTGTAGAATGTTTTGATTTTTTTTTTTTCCAATGGTCATTTATTTTTAAAAACCCATGATAATATGCAAACAAATATACTTACTAGGGCTGTGCAATTAATCGGAAATCAATGACAATTGTGATTATCACACTCCACGATTACAAAATTTGTAGAATCATATAAAAAACGATTTATATCCATTTATATCCAACGGAATATGTTTGTTTACACAAGGAAATCATACTTGAATTTATACATTTGCACTTTTTAAACATTTTTATTTTATAACAAGTAGGAATGTAACGATTCACTCAAGCCCCGATTCGATTTTTCAGTTTCCGATTTTCTATTTGGTTCGATTTTTATTTTTTTTTTAATTTCTACCATGCTTGTTTCTGTGCATTAGTGCAGTTCTGCAGCCATCCATAAACGCAATACGCAAAGTTTGATGCAAAAGCATAATTTGATCTACACATTCAAAATGTTCTACGCATCTGGAATGAAAAAAACGTTTCAAGACATAATTTTCTAGGTGAATTTAAGCAACTCGATTTTCGATTAATCGAATCGATTAATCAGGGCGAATCGATTTTAAATTGATTTTTGATTAATCGTTACATCCCTAATAAGTAATCTCATACATTTTGTTTGGTCCAAAAGGAACTTTCGTAAATTTGTCTTTATATTTTTTCCGTTTAAATATTTTTTGTACCCCGAAAAATTGTCGTTTCAATTATGACCAAAATAATTTTCATAATGGAGCAGCCCTAATATGTACATTAAAATGTATTATTTTGAAAGTGCATCCAAGCAATTTTGTGTTTGAATAAGAGCCACTTCGGTTTGTGTAAGTCCGCCCGCGTGAGCTTGTCCATCCGCAGGTTTTAATCAGCGCGTTGCCCGGGTGAAGGCAGAAGTTTGTGACATTTAATAAAGCGGAGGGGAGAAGACGAAATGCTGAGAGACGTAAGGAAGGCATTCAAATGAACATCACTGTCATGTACATCATTAAAAGAAGAACAGCTTGAACTCCGTTGGCAGCATATTTAAAGCCGTCGCAAGACACAAAATGGAGAAAATCTTACAAATAACACACGCGGTCGTGTATAATGGCGTTTCTGTGTGCAAATGTCACACTGACTGACAGCTCTGTGTGTGTGTGTGAGAGCGTCTCCATGACACACGCACACAAACTGGTGTGTGGGGGTTTTTCCTGATAGTAGTCATTCATGTCAGTGTGTTTTGGCGCATGTCAACCGCTTGTTTGTGCCTTTTAATGTGGTTTGTTGTGTGTTTGGTGGAAGGTTGTCCTCAGGTCCCCAGTTTGTGCCTCACACACCAGCCAAAAGTCAGCTGATTTTAAAAAAAGAAAAGCCGAGATGCAGAAAATTTCCAAGGAGACTTATACAGTTTCTCCTTTTTCCAAACATTTCCAAGTGAGAGGAAGGTGAAAGCCAACAACACATAAAGTCCCCATTAGACATCTTAAACGTGAAGTTGGCAGACCTAGAGCGTTCACAGATGAGCCGAAACGTAAATCATTAACGTCCATGGCGGCGTCATAAAGATGTCGAGGAAGCTGATTTTCATGCCAGTTGCTCTCGGCCCCGCGGAAAACTCCGTGAACCCGTCACGCTTATTTCTCGCCGCTATCCGCCGGCATGAAAGCGAGTCGCTTTGTGTGTGAGATCATCTGTTATCCGCGCATCTCCTCTGCGGGCCCAAGCGCGGGTTTCACATGTTTTCATCTCCGAGGGCCACGGCGGCCAGACGGCGCGTCTGCGTGCCTGCGCCATGGACACATCGCAGCATCTTTTGAATTTGTTTCAAACTTCCTCTTTTTTGTGTTTTTTTTTTTTTTGTGTTTTTTTTCCCCGCCTCCTCAAATGTCGATCATCACGGCCGACAACCTGCCAACTCATTCCTCCGTTATCTGTTTGACCATCCAGCAGTGTTATTAGTGACTGCGTGTTTTCACGTCTTTATCATCATATAATGCAGCCTAATGCGATTGCGGCCTAAAATGAGTCGAGAAAAAAACACTGACGCATTTTGGACTACAGTGGAACCAGAGTTGTCATGCATTGGCTCAGTTTAAGAAGAAGAAAGAAAAAAAAAAAAAAAAAAAAAAGTGTGACTAGGTCATTGATTTTCTCTGAATTGATGCGTGTTGGCCCCGCTCGATGATGAAAAACACGATTATTTTGGTAATATTTGAAATCATGATGATTCAAACGATCATTTATTTTTTTGGTACAAAAGAAAATGTTTAAATGTAAAAAAAATATTAAAATAAATAATAATAAAATAATTCCCCCCCCCCTGCTTAGAGAGCAATTTATTCCTTTATTACCCGAGCGAGCTCGTAAGCACCGGTTTAGGTGTAAAGTTGAAGGTAGGTAGAAGTTGAGGTAACACGTCACTTGAAGTTCATAGGTAAAAGAACAACAACAAAAAAAATATATTTTTTTTCAGTTTTTCTGAATATTTTTTTTCTGTTCTTCTGTGTGATTTTTTCCTGTTTTTCGGAATGATTATTTTTCTGTTTTTCTGAATAATTGTTTTTCTGAACAATTTTTCCCGTTTTTCTGAAGAATTTTTTTCTGTTTTTCTGAATCATTCCCCCCTGTTTTTCTGAATCATTTTTTGTTTGTTTTTCTGAATCATTTTTTTTCTGTTTTTCGGTGTAATTTTTTGCCGTTTTTCGGTGTAATTTTTTTTCTGTTTTTCAGAATAATTTTTTTTTCTGTTTATTTTTTTGATATAATTTATTCCAAAAAACAGAAATAAAATTTTTTTTAAAAAACAAAGTCCATAACAATTACTCAGAAAATCAGGATATTTTATTTTTCAAACAAAATTTCTAAAATTTCTTATCCCCCAAAAAAGTTGCAAATGTTTAAATTTAAGTATGATTTCCTTGTGTAAAAAAAAAAAAAAACACAGTGCGATGAATAAAAACGCATATGAATAATCGTTTTTTACGATTATGCCAATTTTGTCATGGTGGAGTGTCCCGCTCTGATCAGCGCATCCTGCCCTATGTCAAACCTTCAAAGTAAAAGAACATCATTTGACCGCACTTCATTTGGCCGCACTGGGTCTTATGTAGTAGCCGCGCTCGATAAACAAGCACAAAATAGCTAGCATGCGATAGCCATGTGAGCCACCATAATCAAGTTTGTTATTACGCAGAGATCCCGCCCCCCCCCCCCCCCGCCCCCGCTCCCTCCGTCCCACATTCTTCCGCTCTAGATTTCCTTCCTTCCTCCATCTTTCTATTGTACGTCACTTCCTGTTTCGGCCGTATTCTTTGCTTTTGTTAACACACCCCCTCCGATTTTTTTTTTTTTGTTTTTTTTTTTTTTTCCTTCTGACCTGTTGACGACAGCTTATGTAAACAAGATTTCTTTGCAGCAGGTTTCCCAGGCGAGCACAAGTGGAAACGTTGTGTTCCGCGCGGCGCAAGAAAATAGCGCGTGCTAAAGCCCCGGGGCAGAAGTCCAGTTAAAACTCCACATTGTCATTTGGCGCCATTACACCCAGCCCCCGCCTTTTAAAGCCATACACACTCAAAGTCACAGATACAACATCAGTAGAGCTTTAGGATTGGGACCCCAAGCGGACGAAAAATACTTGCGGCGCCTCATCCGCGGGTTATTTTATGTTTTTAATGAATCAACGGGATGAACAGGAGAATACTCGATTGTAAAAATCGGTTGGCGCATTTAAGTGAAATTGAGATTTCATACTTATTGCAAATGTCTTAAGGCGACCGTCTGGTCTCAATGTTTACCTTTCTCGCCCACCCGTGTCGTCTTCCTGCTTCTCCCCACTTCCTCCCCTTTTTTTTTTTTTTTTAAAACACCCTCATCACACTCCCCTAGGCTCGTTTTTGTCTGGGTGGTCCGGCAGTCTGCGGCGGTTTTGTGTCAGTACAGCACGACCGCGTCGTTTGTATTTTTTCTATTTTTTTCTTTCGTGGTCTGCACTTCAGTCGGCGGCTTTCACTTCCCTTTTTTTTTTTTTTTTTTTTTTTTTTTGCTCAGTTTGTCGGATGGAAACATGGAAGCGACTGTGTGTGTGTTCACCTAATAATGGAGGAATGTGGAAAGGTGTGGTCCATCTTGACTTCCCCCCTGTGGACGCAACAGGAAGTAACATAACCAGGAGGAGGAGGAGGGACGTTTTTTTTTTGTTTTTTTTTTACACAAAAGTAAATAAATAACATGAAGCCAGAAGTGGGCCACTGTGTAAATGTTCCATTTTACTCGGTCAAAGTCACAGTTGTTTGGTCTTCCCACAGCGAAGCGTAGCGTAGCTTAGCTTAGCATGCGATGACATCATCTGTTTACATGCGGACGGGCAGATAATGGCCGGAATGCCGCAGGTGTGTGTGCGCGAGCACGAAGATAAGAGGACAGCCGGCCTTCGAACTGAATCCAGCCGTCAAGGTTAGCATTTGTGAGAAGATTAAAACGTGACCGTCAGCTCACATGACGCTTGACTGCCTTCAGCCGAAGGTGGCTTTGACTTGAAAAAAAACATTTTTCTAAAAATGCATAATACAACAAACGCACATGTTAAAACGTTCCTTAGTATCTCGTCACTCTTTTGTTGGAAAGAAATGAGACTGTGGCATAACATCGCTTTGAGAAAATGAAGACTCTCACTCGCAGTTCTCCAAAAAAGAAGCCAAGCGTGCTTGCCTCCAGTTTGGGTGTGACTCCCAGTTGAAGTTTAGTGCAAAACTGATCCAAATCGAAATTGTACATTTAACTCGTTCACTGCCAGACATTTTCAGACCTCCTAACGTTTGGAAAAAATCGGGAAAAAAATAGATAAATAAGCAATGTTTGAAAAAATATATATAAATAAATTCCTGGGATTGAATGGCTGGACTGTGGAAAAGACGAGTGAATCCGTCAATGGGAGCGAACGAGTTAAACGCCGAAATGTTCAACCACCAAACCACGCAGCACAATTTCATCCATCAAAAGTCTGCCAGCTTAATGCTAGCATAATAATGCAAAACGACATAGACAGGCTAACCCAAAATGACCATAGATGTTATGGTCATTACAAAGCGCCAAACAACCCCCAACTCTTAACCACTAAAACGACTGCCTCAGAATCCGCGCTATGTTGGCGTGAATAATGAACCGCGATGTGACGGGGGAATGCCGCGTCATGTCAAAACGTCCGCTTTTTTTGACACGACGCGCTTCCTTCCGGCCGACGCCGTCGGGTTTCGTCATCTCATTACAACAAACATCTCGCACACACACACACACACGCGCGCGCGACGCGTTTCTGTGTGTGTGCGCGCATGCACCTCCCCCGCTGCTCCTCCAGCTGCGACGTCTTCGCCTTATAAGGCTCCCGTTCCCGGCACTCTCCCGCGGCGCGTGTGTGTGGTTTTTAATAGAGCAGAAGCAGCGTGTTGCCCTTGTAAGCGTTGACAACACGCACGCACAACGAAAGAATGCCAGAAAGTTTCATTCCAGGTCCGCTAGCGAGAAGCTAACGTAGCTTCGGCTTTGCTATAACCGCTCGCGCGCGGCGCTTGCGACGGTTAGCCGGTTTGACAGCCCGCCGCTAGCCGGCGCCTGCAGTCGGCTCTACTTTCACCCGCCCGGCGCCCACGTCACTCACCAGGCCAGGCCCCGGCCTGGATTTAAAGCCACGCGCACTCAAAGTCGGCGTTTCTCCGACGTTTGCCCTGTGCTCAGGATGTGGACAAGGAGACGAAGCTGCGCACCGAGTTCAGCCGCGAGGAAATCAGGCAGAAGATCGAGCAGTACAACACGCTGACCAGAGACCACCTCAAAATGACCCTGGTGAGAACACACGCACACACACACACACACACGTATGAATAGCGAATGACTTTCTGTGTTTGCATGAAGTCGTTTGTTTGGAAAACGCGCGCGCGGGCGGCTACATCAAGCGAGTATCTTCGTCTTCATCTCGACTCGTTTTCCTCGCGGACCTCCGCATTCCATCGCCGTGACATCAAACTCGCCGCTATTGTTGTGCTCCGCACGGAGGAATTGAGTCTCCCCTCTCACATTTTGAACAGAACTCAAAGCCAGGGCGCTGTGCAATCAATCGAATTTCAATTACAATCAGGATTATTGCACCCCACGAGTACAAAATTGGCATAATCGTAAAAAAATGATTATTAATATGCATTTGTATCCACTGTAAGCACTGAGTTTGTTTACACAAAGAAATCATACTTGAATTTATACATTTGCACTTTTTTTTTTTTGTTTTGTTTATAACTAATTTGCTCAATTTTGTTTGGTCCAAAAGGAACTTACTTACTTATTTTTTTACATTAAAAATTTTCTTGTTTTGTACCCAAAAATAAATGATCGTCTGAATAATCGTGATTTAAATTATTACCAAAATAATCGTGATTTTTTTTTTTTTAAATGTCATAATCGAGCAGCCCTCCAAAAGCCATTTCCTTTTATCGTTAGCTTCACGCTAGCACATCATGTGAAACCCTATGGAACTGCTTAACGTAAATTAGCGTCGGTTAAAAACGTGAACGCACACCGAGCAGCAACGCTTAATAGTGAATAGAGAAAATCGGTGAAAAACTGCTGCTCCGTTCTAATTTCCATGGGAAAAAGAAAAATCCGGGGGAAAAAAAAGTTAATAAGCGGATGATGAGCTTCAACGAAACAAAAATCTGGGGAAGAAAGCGGATGATGAACCATAACGAGTGGGCGAAAAAAATCAATAAAGTGAGTGATTTTCATGTTTTCCTTCTATCGTTTCATCTTGCCGCGCCAACTCGTGCTTCTTCCTTTCCATCTGACATCCTGTTGATCCTGTGTGTACACGCACGCACACACACACACACACACACACACACACATATCCAGGCCTCTAATGAAGTAATGAGATTAAAAGGACGACGCCGTGGGGCCCTCCGAGGCCATCTGTCCTTGACGCACTCTGCCGCCTTTTTGTCCTTGGCTCAGGGTTCCAGCGGCGTGTACACGGGCTTCATCAAGGTCCAGATGGACCTGCGGAGGCCGGTGACGGTGCGCGCCGGCCGCAGGGCGCCGCCGGCGGGCGGCAGCGCCGCGCCGGCGGCGGGCGAGGCCTTCTACCTGCCGCGGGGAGTCAGCAACACCCTGCACATCAGCTCGCACAACACCGTCAGACAGGTGCGCCGTATTCCTTTTTTTTTTTTTTTTTATATATATATTCCCGAAACCGAGAGTCCGGAGCGTCAAAGTTCTTCTTTTGTCCAGGTGATTGTGGCCCTGCTCAATAAATTCACCGTAGCAGACAACCCGGCAAAGTACGCCCTGTACAAACGATATCGGCGCGAGGAGCAGGGTAAGACACTGTTTACAAATAAATAACCCCCAGATCGTCACGTTTATATAAGATGGTGGTTTTGCCCGTCCGTCTTTTCAACTTTTATGAGCTTTTTAGCGGCTAGTATAAAAAAAAAAAAAAAAATCGTCTAGACAGCTTCAAAAATGGATGTCATTAAACAAAGAAGCTCACTAACCGTAAAAATCTGTGTGTGTGTGTGTGTGTGTGTGTAGTGTACGTGTGCAAATTGTCGGACGGGGAGCAGCCGCTGTTTCTCCGCCTGGTGGCGGGACCCGACGACGACACGCTTGGTTTTGTCCTGCGGGAGCAACAAACCGGGGAAGTCTTGGTAATTATTCCGAGCAATTGTTCGTATAAAAGAGTGCTTTGCCAATAAATCGAGTTTACGGAATGAATTAAACTTGTAAGTCAAGGTTAACGCTGTCGCGCCCGAGATGGAATATTGTTGCGGGTGTTCCTAATGTTATGACCGTTACGTCGTCAGTGGGACGCCTTCTCCATCCCGGAGCTGCGCAACTTCCTGCGCATCCTGGACAAGGAGGAGGACGAGCAGAAGGAGGCGCTGCTGCGCCGCTACGACCTTTACCGCCACAGACTGAAGGAGGCGCTGCGCGAGATACGGGGAGGAGCCCCTTAGAGCGACCCCCGGAGCTTTTTTTTTTTTTTTTAATAACGTGGCGAAGAAGAGGCGTCTGGACTTTTCGGACTGATGTGCCATGAACCTTAAAAAAAAAAAAAAAAAAAGAATACTTATTTAATTCCCTCACTACAGTCTGTACAGATTTTGTTTTATTTATATGGTTGAAGCTTTTTCTTTTTAGTTCGGCAGAGGCGGCAAAACAATCACAAGGCAGAGAAGAGGAGGAAAACAAAAAGACGCTTAACTGGGAGGATGAGAAAGTTGGATTTGACGGAACACTCGGGGAACGGACCTCGGGATGATGAAGCAACGAGCGGATTCAGGATGTAGATGACACGGGATAGAGGAAGTAGAAATAGAAATGGGAGGCAATAGAAAGCGGCCGCTTATCTGGCAGGGAACACGGCTGCACGCCTCGTCTTGGGGAATTGTGAACAGGAAAGAGAAATGAGTCGCAAAATGTGCATGGTATTGAGCTTTTGAGTGAAATTGTAGTTTGAACCTAAAATACGCTATAGCCAATTTGCATTTTGGGTTCACCCTGAAATTTCGCCCAACTTTTGGTGAGCAAGCATCCGCGGTGCACGTGACACGAGCATCAGCATTTCTAGTCAAACAGCACCTTCTAGTGGACAAACTTAGCAACTACTCTCCGACTTGTGTCTCTTATTTTTGTATTCTTTTTCTTATACGCGCGCGATATAACCAAAGATTATTTTGTAGTGTTGCCTGGTGCAAAAAAAAAAAAAGTAGATGCAGAATATATCGAGTAGAGATTTATTTAAATGATTTCTATGTCTATTAAACACTGGCTTTACATGGAAGCACCGAATGGTCAGAAGCAGCACTAAAAAGTGCATTACGATATCATTTGAGATGGACACAAAATCTTTATAGGCAATGTGAATAAAATTGGGCATTTAGGCGATTTTTTTCAATGCTGGAAATTTTAGTAAGTTTGCAATTTGTATTTTGGTCTTTTTTTGCTTCCGTACTTAATTCGAGCGTCTCCATGGAAACACGTTTCACACGTTGGTGTGTTACTGTAAGCTGAACTTGACATCGGTTGTATCAACTTTGACTTTTATTTTTGTTTTTGGGGGGGCACTTTAAATGACTTAAATTCAGGGACGACGGGTTGGTCATTTCTTTTGTTGAATATGTACGTGATGTTGGCCTTTTGTTTTTAATCAATTCAACATCCTTTTTTTTTCCTTGTTTGATGGCTTTCGTAGGCAGCCATTTTGAGAGTATACACTGAATCACATTATTGTGTTACTATGGCAACATGTTATCCAAAGGCTGTTTGATGCATGGTTTTATTGTTTTGTAACTGGATATTCAACAAGTGTGAGACTACGAAATACGTCACGCAGCTGTCATCCCAATTCTAATCGACGTTGATTTATCGCTGATTTAAAAAGCCTTGAAGCCATATTTAAAGAAGTTGGTCCATCAGAAAACCTCAGCAGTGCCTTTTTCTATCATTAAATAGCATCTGCAGATCGAAAAATGTAGCTGGAGAGGAGAGCTGTGCAGCTATTAAAAATTTAAAATATAAATAACGCCTTTTGTCTTTATATAAAGAGTTTTTATTTTGAGACGGTCCTCCTCCTGACCTCCATGTGAACTCACTTTCTGTTCATAGCCACGCCCCCCTCCGGCCTCACACGTGCAACTCCAAGAAGTCAAGTAGAAGTTTTATGGCAAAAGCAACGGGGAAACGCGGCTTACCCTTTGAAATAAAAAAGTAGTTTTGGTATCTATCGTAAGTCAAATATACATCCAACCAAAAATATGACAAGAATTTCACTTATCTTTAATTATTTGATAATGTTTCGAATCGTTACTTGCGTCTTGGGGATTTCGCCCTCACGCTGTACACGTATTGTGAAGGACTTGTCCGGATGTGTGCCTTGTACAAGCATTTATACTTGACGTCATCATTACGCTGTTTTCATTTCAAGAGTGCAACAGAAGAACAATTGCCCACAATGTAAGTTTAACTTTCATTCTTCTACTTTTGTCGCGCTTTGGTGACGTTTTTCTCGTTCCAACTGCTGACAACTTACGCCAAAACACTGATTACGGAACTGTGGCGCCCACCTGTCAAATCGTTTATTTATTGTTTACGGCGTAACAATGTAAATATAGTTTGAGGGACTAAGTCCTGACGCAAATAGCGAAAATCTACAATTAATTAATAATTATTGCCTATAGATGCTGTAAGATGGTGTGAAAGCACTACTTTTGTCCTAATGATGTACCTCAACTCACAATCAACCCAATTTTAACGTAGACCACAAAAACAAGTGTGTTTTCCAGTAGTCCGATAAAAGATTATTTTCATGGCGCACGTACACACCGCAGCAGCTTTACGTGGCGCTTGGACTACAAACATGGCGGGCGTGATTGCTCCGTTGTCAGGTGGCGTGGACGTTCGGTGTGCGTGGGTCTGTTGGCGCTCGCCGTCGGCCTCTACCTGCTACCTTCGCCCATTGACCCCAAGCCGCACGTGTAAGTCTGACACTATACCACTCACCTTTTTCAGTCCACACACACACACTCTTACACACGCTGACCCACAGTGTTGTGGTCCACAGGCTTTCGGGTCCTCCCCCGGACCTTGAGGGTCCGCTGGCTGCCAACACGCGCTTGCAGAAAGGCCGCAGGCTCTTCGAGGGGAGACTACACGGACCAGAATCCTTTGCTGCTGACGAAGAGGGTGAGTGAGAAACCTTTGCTCCTGTCTGTCTTTGATCTACTTGCCTTTTTTTTTTTTTTTTTTTTTTTCGATGCAGCCCACCTTCTTCAACAGTGTTTCCCAACCTGTATTGACTAAGTCGAAATGTGCTTTTTGTTCAGGAAACGTCTACACGGGGACGGTGGACGGGAAGCTGTGGCAAATCGGACCGGGCGACAGCCTGACTTTCGTCGCGCAAATGGGACGCGACTTGCCCGAATGCGGTCGGTGGCCCGGTGCGTCGGCCGCCGCCGAAAACCACGCGTGACCACGAAACGTGTTTGCGTGTAGGCAGCAGCACGGATTTTGAGCCGGTGTGTGGCCGTCCTCACGGCTTGCGTCTGGATCGCCACGGCAACCTGATTGTGGCCGACGCCTACTTAGGACTTCACAGCGTGGACCCGCGCAGCGGACGCAAGACGCTGCTGGTGGCCAACTCGCAAGGTTGCCGCACGATAATCTTTGTATGTGGATTTCACATTGAGCAAGTCAATTGACATGGCTTTTTTTTTTTGTATTTTCTCTACAGGTGCCGGCGGCGTCCCCTTCGCCTTCCTCAACGGCCTGGACATCTCTTCCCAAACGGGGATCATCTACTTCACCGACTCCTCCAGTCGATGGGGGCGCAGACACGTCAAGCTGGAGGTGAGACGTAACCACAAAACACACAAACTGGAGGGGAAAAAAAAAAAAAAAAAAGAATAAAATCTCCTTTTACTCCTTTACACTTTATTGCTTGATAACAATGCTATTATTTGTGCTTTTAATTAGGGATGAGCAAGTACCCGGGCCGATACCGGCCTTATTTTAAGGTATCGAGATTTTTTGTAAGATGCTGATACCAGTCATCGATACTTAAGGCAAAAAAACAAATCTGACATTGAGTGAGTCCTCCTCGGCAGTAGTTGGCACTATGCTGCGGTAGATTGACACGTGTCAGAAAGAAAGCTATTTGTTCACAATATTTGGTCATTGTGTTAATTGTATATATCAGTAGTACTACAGGTATCGGCAAGGAGAGCAAAGTGTTATCGAACATTCCTATTTTTAATCATATTATAGCTTCCGCTCATTTGTTTTATTTCATTGGTAATTTAATTCATGGTTTCATTTAATTTCTAAATTTTGTTTTTAAATGATTTAATTCCTTCAATAATGGCATTTTTATTACATGTATTTATTTTTTAAATTTCCTTTCTGTTTACAATTTTTTAATTGAATGAAATGGTTTTTCAAATGCAGAAATTGCATTTGAAAAAAAAATGTGTTCACATATTTATTTACTTCCTCTTTTATTTTCTTTGATGTTAATTTGTCATTTTATTTATCCCTTGATTTTTTTTTTGGGGTGAGTTCCAGTAGTTCTAAATTTAATTTGTTTTGATGTAATTCAGAATTTTCCTTAAAAATCTGAATATAGCTTGTTTTAATTTATTTCCCACTTATTATTTCATGGAAACGTAGTGTTTTTTTACATTTGGTTAGTATTATTTATGTATTTGTTTTCGTTTAGTTAGTAACTTAGATAACTCCAATTTTATTTTGTTTGAATTTAAATGTATTCATAAATAAATTTTCATTTTAGTTGAATTTTAATTTTTTTAAAAAATATATTTTAAATCTAATTTTTCTAATATTTGTAAGATTTATATTGAATTGGTATTTTATTTGTATTTATGAGTAATATTATTTCATACATTTTTATTGAATTATTATTAATCTGGTCCTTTAAATGTAATGAAGTTAATCAAGCAATAGTACTTTTTATTTATTTATTTATTTATTTTTAATACATTTTATCCTTGAGGTCATGGAGCTGAACCGCCTCGGTCGCCTTCTGTCCTACGCGCCCGAAACGGGCCAAGTCAGCGTCCTGCTGGATTCTCTCTACATGCCCAACGGCGTGGCGCTGGACCCCGACGGGCGTTTCCTCCTGCTGGCCGAGACCAGCGTCGCACGCATACTCAAGTACGGTACGCGCCCGACGCACGCGCACGCCCGTCGATGAAGTTGTCAGTGTGTGCGCTCTCTCAGGTACTGGCTGCGAGGTCCCAAAGCCGGCACGGCCGAGACGGTGCTGGACAACATGATCGGTTACCCGGACAACATCCGCCTGAGCCGGCGCGGGACCTTCCTGGTGGGCATCACCACGCCACGATTGCGCTCCTTCCTGCCTCCCTTCCTGGACGCCTTAGCGCCGTACCCCGCTGTCAAGCGCTTCCTAGCCAAGGTGGGCGTGGACGCGGTCGCCCCGTTTCCAGCGCGTCCCAATACTTTTATTTGTTGCTTCTCAGGTGGTCCCGCTGAGCTGGTACAACGCGCTGCTGCCGCGCTACGCCCTCGTTCTGGAGTTGGACCCGGACGGAGGTTTAGTGGGCTCAATGCATGACCCTGAGGGACGCCTGACGTGGGCCATCAGCGACGTATTCCAGCACGGCGGCCGCACTTTCCTGGGGAACACCGACTTGCCCTTCCTGCCTGTCGTCAACCTTGACTCCTGATGGCTGAACTCATTTCGGATAAAAAAACAAACAAAAAAAAAACGTGGAGGATGCAGGTTTGTTTGTGTTCTTAGCTAGCTTAGCATCACTGTGGAGAGCCCATTTAGCACTAGTAGCCTTCTTATCAAGGATGCTTTATCCCTCCATTTTTACTAGTTTTTATTGGTGCCATTTTTGGCCTACAAGTGTACAATTAAACCTTACAAGTCAACTACTGTGCACTAGTAGCCCTACTAGTATGCAATTTCTCATTACTAGTAAGGGAAATGTGGCATTTTTGGTTTAGTGGAATAAAACGTCGGTCAATGTAAACAACACGTCTTGATAGATGACATATTTTATTTGCACAAAACTGAGACAAGAAAAAGTGCAGCTGGTGAACACAAAACACTCGAAAAAAAAAAAAAGAAAAAGTTGAGACGTTTTGTCTGCTTCTTTCAAAGAACAAATCAGTCTTGCGGACGAGTCATCAATGCTCGTTTCGGCAACGCATAAAGTTTCCTCGCAAGTTTTCACAGTTGGTAAAGTTTTTTTTTTTCACCCTGTCACCCTCAAACTGCTTCTCAAACTGGGGTCTACAAACTGCTACTGGGCGGCTTAATTAAAAGCTGAAATATGGCAAATGAATATTTGGACAAAATGTTTTTAGTTTTTTTTCTTCAAGAAAAGTTTTTTTTTTTTTTTTTTTTTTTGAGAATGAAGGCGTCTTTTTCCAGAATAAAAGGTGCATTAAATATTGTGAGAATACAAATATAATACTGTATGTCATTCTCCCCTTGTTAAACTATCATTTTAATATCACCATACTAGTTTTATCTTGGAAAAATAGGACTTTGTTCTTGTCAGGTGACTTTTTTTTTTTTCAGTTGCGACTAGGGATGAAACGATTCACTCAAGCCCCGAATCGATTCGATTTTCAGTTCGCGATTTTCGATTCGATTCTGCAGCCATCCCTAAACGCAATACGCAATGAATGATGTTTGGCGCAAGCGCATAATTTGATCTGCACATTCAAAATGTGCTACGCATCTGGAATGAAAACACGTTTTAAGACATCATTTTCTAGATGAATTGAAAAAAAAAAAAGTTTTCATTTTTAAAAATGGATTTTTCGATTAATCGGAGGGAATCGATTTTCGATTAATCGTTACATCCCTAGTTACGGCTTGTTCTGAAAATACATTTTTGTTCTTAAACTTTTTGGAACGAGGCATTTACTTGTTTAATTGGCATAATTATGAGGAGGCTCTTGGAAAAGTTCCCTCCCTGCACCCCAAACGTTTGAGAACCCCTCACCTAACTTGCATTCCCTCAGTCTTCCAGAATCAAACTTTCAACAAGAAAAATCAGTAGCAAAACGACAAGAGACGCATCTCTTGGCTCCATTCAAACACTTTGGACTCTTCAAGTTCAAAAAGTGACAATTACTACTAACACGTGAATATGTTGTATATATGTATCATAGTATGTATGTTGAACAAAACCGTGTCCAGGAAATCCTGAGCTGTACTGTAAGTATGACATTTGGATTACTTTTGTTGTTTTTTTTTCCCTCCCCCCCCCCTCGCAACAAACAAAGCAGACGTCAAAAGCGCAATTAGACCCCACAGCGATGCGGATTCGGCTACTTTTCCAACCAGCGAGTGGCAACTTTCCCTTCATCCGAGAAAATAAGGCAGGAGGGGGGGGGGGGAATCCTCTGCGCGTGGAGTCGACGTGTTCGTTTTCACTTCATCTTCTGTCGCAGTTTGCTCAACTTCCAGTTGTGGCTGTTAAACATCTGGCGGGGATCAAATTTGAAGCTGACAAGAAAACAAAACGGGTTAGTCACGACACACTAGTGACAATCTCCATTTCTATCCAACATGACTGTAGTATACCGCCCCCGAGTGGCCAAACTGTGCATTGCAGCAACATGTCCGTTAGAATTGAAGCCCCCAAAAAAGGCAATTATTTCGCATACCACTAGAGGGCGCCTGTAATCTAGGTAATGTTTTGGAAGCGCACCGATTGTCGTAGACGCCGGGCGTGCGGCACGCCTGGCCCGCGCACGACTGCAGCATCATGAGCCGATGGTTCATCTTCTCCAGGACTTCCTGGTCGATGGTCTTGGCGATGTTGCTGAGCTGGAAGGGGTCCGCCGTCAGGTTGTAGACCTCCACGAACACCTGCCGCCAGACACCCAAATGTCACGCAAGCGCCACAGAAAAAGAAGAAGAAGGAAAAAAACACAAGTGGCCACCTCGTTGTCGTCAAACTCGCAGTACTGCAGGTTGGCCGAGGGCGCCACGGTGCGCACGCAGGCGTACGTGTTGTTGTACGAGTCCTCGCACACGCAGTCTGGGAAGCACTCCTGGGGACGGAACAAGTACAAGTACTCACAATGAACTCATTCACTGCCAGACATTTTCAGACCCTCTTTTAGTCTGACGTTTGAAAAAAATGTGAAAGAAAATATCAATCGGTTCCTGGGATGGAATGGCTGGACTGTGAAAAGACGTGTAAATCCGTCAATGGCAGTGAATGAGTTAAGTAAAAGTAAAAACGCTTGTAAAAAGACGACAGTGGCGCCTTGACTTTTAAGTTAATTTTGTGCCGTGACTACGCTCGTAATTTCAAATCACTTTTCCCAATTGAAATGACTGAAAATGCCATTAATCCGATGAAACCGTTTTTACCACGTTTTCACCACCAGGGGCCACTATAAAACTGACATACAGCTATATATGCTCTTGGTCACAGCTTCTCAGTAAACTGCAGTAATTTTAGTCATTCTTTGCACATGCCTGTTGTTGTTTTTTTTGCCTGTCTACATGTTGCACCACCATTTTTAGCCTGTCGGGTGTTTTGAATTGTTTGTTAGTATTAAGATAAGCAGATTTTCCTATGTAGTTATTTTAAATACAAAATGTTTCTTTCTCTTTGCAGCCACCATTACACAAAAAAAAAACAACAACAATGAGTGGACACGCCACGAAAAGAGCAAGTTCTTACGGACACTCCGGGGCCCAGCAGGGGGCAGGCTGGGTCCGAAACGTTTCTTCCTTCTCCTTCGTACTCCACCAGGATGTCGCTCCTCCAAGCGCTGCCGTTGACTTTGCCCTCCTGAGCGCAAACACGACGCAATGAAAAAGGTTCTCGTCGAAGAACGTGGCCGGGGGGCGGGGCTTACCAGAACGGGCAGGAAGGAGGTGCCGTCCATCCGCGTCTTGCTGACGTTGAGTCCCGCCAGCTCCAGCACGGTCGGGCCCAGGTCCACGTTGGCCACCAGAAACTGTCCCACAAAATGCAAATATCGCTAGCGCTAAAGGGCTACTACGTGAGCTCCCCGACGTGAGCGAGTCACCTGGCTGGTCTGGCCGCCTTTGATGTTCGGTCCTCGCACCAGGAGAGGAACGCGGATGTCAAACTCGTACAGCTGCCGCTTGTCCAGAGGGAGCGAAAACTGACCTGCGGGTAAACACGTGATGTTACGCAAGCCTTTTTTTTTTTTTTTTTTTGTTTTGTTTTTTGGTTTCCGGGTTAGCGTTAGCTACCCGTGTGGTATCCGTTATCCGACGTAAAGAAGACGTAGGTGTTGTCCAGTTCTCCCCCGGCCTCTAAGCTGCTCACAATCTTCTCCACCAGGTCGTCCACGGACAGCAACGTCCGCCACCTGCGCCCACACGGCGGCCGTTACACACAGCAGCTCGTCCGCTGGCGGCGAGGAGGAGGAGGAGGAGGACGCGAGCGCGGCGAAATCCGACCGTTTCCTGAAGGCGTCGTCCAGGAAGGCGACGGAGGAGTTGCTCATGGGGGTTTTGGCCTGGCGGATCAGCCAGTGTTTGTCCTGCGGCGCACGCGGACATGACATTGTTTATATCCGGGGGGTTAGGCTCCGCCCACCCAACCACCTCCCGAGCTGAGCTGACCTTGCCGTGGACGTTGAAGTTGGGATCCCTGGGCGCCTTGGTGCTGTTGAAGCGGTCCTGGTACTGAGGGGCTGCCGTCCACGGCGAGTGGGGGGCCGGGGCGGACACCATCATGAAGAAGGGCTCGTTGCTGAATTTGGACTGCAGGAAGTTCACCGACATGTTGGCCTGCAACACGGGCAAAAGTCACATTTGACATGTTCTCATCATCGCCGCTCTTTTTTTTTTTTTTTTTTTTATTCAGTACGACGTCATGGAGGTAAAACTGGCCCGCATCCAAAGGTTAGGAGGAAAATATGAATTTAAGACTAATTAGCACTATTTTTTTTTATAATTAAAAAAATAAATACGTTGAAGTTGTAACACTTCACAGCGTTTTTGTTCTAAAAAAAAAAAAACAAGTTTATTTGTATTTTTTTATTTCAATTGTCAAAATATTTTCATGGCACAACTTAGGTTTATTTCATGAAATGAAATATAAATCGTCACAATATTTTCATTTACAGTTGTAAAATTTGAATGTGGCATGACCTCACGCTAAAAAAAAAAAAAAAAAAAAATGTAAAATTGCATTTGTTATACTTATTTTTTTAATGTAAAATATTTCAGTGTTGCAAAATATCAAAATTGGAAAACAAAATGCATTTTTGTCTAGAAATAAGTTTAACACAAATGTCCGTGTTTGTCTTCTAAGTGTCCAATTTGAATAGGAGAAAATATCACACTAGATATCAAATAATATTTTTTTTAAATATTTAAAAATTTAAAAAAATAATGAAATGTATTATGCTTTTTTAACTTTAAAACATTTGAATGTTACACAATGTCACTAATTAATTGTCAAGTTGAATTTAAGAAGATAAAGTTTAAACTACAAATATTTTAAAAATATCAACAATGTAACAAATATGTCACTATCATTGAAAATGGTAAAATTTGAACGTGACAAGCTATAACACTTCCCCCCCCCCCCAAATTTCACCATTTTCAAAATAAATTTGAAACTTTCCCACACTGTTTTGTTGAATTGAAACTATTTCACTGTTACAAAGTCCAGTTGAGCGTTACGGGCAGCGGCATGTAAAACGTGATGTCATCTTGTTTTACCAGCACGTCAGTCAGGTAATCTTGGCTGTAGTTCGCCCCGTGTTTCTGAGCTTTGCCGTTCACTGACAGCGTGTAGTTGTAGTACTTTGAATTCTTTTCCTGGAGGGGAAAAAAAAAACCACATTGCTGTAGTAGCTACAAACAGTTAAAAAGAAAATCAACCCAAACATATTTTTTTTCAATAATATGTTCCCCGCAGGCCCACTAGTTTTGAAACCTGGCATTGTGATTAATATTGCGTTTGTGGAATAAGAGTTAATGCTCCCATTTTCAGCCATCTCCGGGGGCGGCCATTTTGTCATTTCTGTCGATTGAAAATGACATCACAACTACTCGGGTAACGACCAATCACGGCCGAGCTTCAGAAAACAGGTCGTTACCTGAGTAGTTGTGATGTCATTTTCAGTCGACAGAAGTGACAAAATGGCTGCCCCCAGAGATGGCTGAAAACGCGGGGATTAACTCTTATTCCACAAACGCAATATTTATCAGAATGGCTTGTTTTGATTACTGGGCTTGCATAGAACATAATCTTGAAAAAAATTAGGTTTTGGGTTGACTTTGACTTCAAGCAGCAAAGTCCTCTCCTTTTTAGCCATCTCAGGGGGCGGCCATTTTGTCACTTCTGTCGACAAAATGGCCACCCTCAGAGATGGCTAAGAACGGGTGGATTAAGTCTTATTCCACAAACATAATATTTATCAGAATGCCTTGCTTCAACTAGTGGGCTTGCATCGAACATATTCTTGAAAAAAATATGTGTGTTGACTTGCGCTTTAAGTGACGTTTAGCTTTTGAGTGCAATTTGACGCCTGAAGAGATTTTGCATGGACCTGTATTCGACTTGAAACATTCGTACGGCACACGCCCGTGCGAAGTTCTCGCCGCTATTTTTCTTACCAGTCCGACCCAGTGGCTCCAGCCAAGAGGAACGTGCTCCACTCCGCCAGCCTCCGTGTGGCCGTACTGCGACACAAAGCATTCGCGTTGTGTTTTCACGCTTGTGATAATTCGACAGCGGGGGGGAATGGTAACCCCTAACCTGATTGAGGTACTTCCCGGCGAAGAAGGTCTGATAGCCGGCCAGGTTCTTGAGCAGAGCGGGAAAGGTGTGCGCCTCCTCACTCTTCTGCCAAGCGGTGCTGCTGCAGTTGCCCTCCAGCGTGTTGTTGGTGACGTGGTGGTTGTGCGGGTATTTGCCCGTCAGGATGCTGGCGCGGCTGGGGCAGCACAGTGGACTGGCCACAAACTGGCAACGAGGAGGAAGGGATGACCATGCCTGAGTATGTTTGGAAGGGTTTCGCCTTCTTGCGCGTACAGAATGTCGACGAGCGCTTACTGCGTTTGTGAACGAGATGCCTGCGTCGCCGATGAGTTTCTTGGTCTTGTTGAGTGGAGTCTAAGAAAATACAATTTGCAAACGAATCACTGAACAGGAAATCTGGCTCAACGTGTCTTTGTGTAGCACCAGATGGCAGCAGTGAGTATATTGAGTGTGAATTCATATTCCTGGCATGTGAGTGATCGAGAGCAATTTGTAGGCTTCACTTGGCTTTCGTTGTCAGAGTAAATCATGTCTGCGCAATCAATGTTGACGCATAATTACATGACTGCAGATATGTCCTTGGTATGTATTTGGACTTATTCTATTTTTTTTAAAATAAGTCCAACAGGTCTTCTTTAGTTTGTTGGGGAAATGTTGGACCTCGTGGTCTGCTGAATTAAATTAGTTTGAACTATACTAAGATTATTTATCGCCTGTTATCTTTTTTGGTTCACTGATTCCTTTTATTATTTCAAATTGACAGTACGGAAAAGATGTATAGATGGACATATTAAGGGATGATGTGTAATAGTTTATAACGCGTGCATGTGTTAAGTAACGTCTCCTCGACAGCCGCCCAACAATTCATCACACGCATTGGACAGAATTTGCTCACCATCCCCCCCATGGCGAGGTCCAAGTCGTCGGTGAGGATCAGAACGATGTTCGGTCTCCGATACGATTTGGCAATAGCTCCGTCGTCGCTCATCTGGCTCCTCGCGATGGTGACGCAGATGAGGAGACACTTGAACCACGAACGCGACATTTTGCCCTTGTAAATCTTGACGATGGCCGTCAAGTCACTCGGCACCGAGTGCACTCGCGAAGTGAGAAGCAACTCCGATGCGTTGTTCTAGTGAAAATAAATGCACATCGAAGTCTGCGACATGAATGTTTACGACGGCCTTTCACTTCCGCGTTTACTGGTCACGCGGTGCTTGGCTACGGAAGCTGCGACGCCAGCAATGTGACATTGGCGTTGCTAACTGGCGCAAACGCTTTCGGAAAGGACAGAAAGAAGGCTCTTTGAGAATGTTACTCGTCCAAAATATTCAAAACCACAAGGTTTTTATACTTTTTTTTTAACGACACGATGTATTGCTTAAACATTTCACAGGGACTTTAAAAGAGACAATTAAGGCGTTTATTTTAAATGGCAATTCAATTTACAGTTCTTGTGTTCATTCTGGAGTGAGTTCAAAAGTGCCTTTCTGGATCTGCTGCATTGTTCGGTGAGTCAACACATATTTTACAGTGCTGTATAAAATATGACTGACATTAACATTTTCACTGGGGGCACTAGAAGCAGTGAAAATAATTTATCTGTGAAAACATGAGACGATAAACCAGAGGAAAAGGAAATACAGTACAACATCCAAAAGTCCATGTTGGATAGACCAATGTGAAATACAGTCAGGGCCGTTGCTACCCCTTTGGGTGCCCTAAGATGAAAAGTCAGATGGTGCCCAACACCCCCCTACCCCACTCCAACCCGATATAACAATTTTTCATGGCCTGAACATTTTTGTGCGTGTGTGGGGGTGGGGGGTGGGGGTCGACTGACGGCTAAGTGAAGATATACAGTTACTAGTTACCTTTTAAAAAAAATAGGAAGCAATTAAATCCAAGTGCGATAACATTAAAGTAATATAACTTGACCATGTTTAATTAAGGTTGGATTACTCCAATACCAGATATGTTGACAAAAATTCAATAAACCAAACCAAAAAAAACCCAATACGATGTTTATTTTGATATATTTCTGTCTGCAATTTGGTTTAATATGCATGGAATGGAATGGAATTCCCTCTGGTGTTCAAACATGTTACTGCAAGGTATCCGACCTAAAAGTTAGTTGAGCAACAAAATCAAGGAGAAACAATCACAATTAGTCGATCAGTGTTTCTTAGCCTTTATTTTGGACTCATTTGTAGTAATTGTTTTTTCAAATCAAGTACGAAAGAGCACGTATCCCCCCTTGAGAGTTAGTGCCGGAAAAATGGTCGCTTTAGGATTCTACGTGTAATCCGCAGCCAGTAGAATAGACGTCTGTAGCACCAAAACAAAAATAATGATAAATACAATAGTAAGAGGCGGTGACTTCTCGTGCACGCGTTTGCCCTCAACCACGCGACAGCTGCTGACAAGATGGCGACCCTCGGTGGAGTAATAAAAGCACAGCATTGAGTGTCGTCAAGTACAAGAGAAGCTTGGTATGTTTCTTTTTGTACTTTCTTCCGACATGTTCGCCAACTAACCCGGCTCCGGTCCGAACGAGCCCCGGTCACGTTGGCTCCGGAGCCGACATTTGTCGGCATTAAACAGCAGCTAACCCGGCTAATGTTAGCCTAGCATGCTCGCTCTTCAGTCGAGATTGACAGTCATAATGTGACAAACTGTGGCAATCGCGTGTACGTCAACAGTCTCCTTGTGTGTGACACGTTTTGACTTTGCAATCTTTTTAGTCGCTTTTGCTTTTTTTTTTTTTAATGCTTGAGGTGTTTGTTTACTGCTGTGTCAATTCCACGCAAGCTGCTTTATTTAGTCTTTTTCTGCACGCCTCTAGTTGTTGTTGTTTCGTAGCTGAGTGTCAGGCTGAATTTGTATTGGATTTACAAAAACATGCCAGCCTGTATCGTAATAGGCGCCAAGTTGCCGACTGGGGCGCATCCCAACTTCTGTGCCAGTTGTTTCCCAACTTGTTGCCACTCGTCAGGCTGCGTCATTTGCCAAAGACGAGATGCATTTGTTGTGTGGTTATGATGATTCAGTCCTCCCACAGTTGGTTTGCTTATCCTTATTAGGCTTGCCAGTGAGTTACTTGGAGCACACCCTGGACTGGTCGCCAGTCAACAAGCATTCTCATTCACATTTTTACACCTATGGACAATTTAGAGTCTCCATTAGTGGGAGGGAGCTAGTTAAAAACGCGAAATATGTCAACTCCACGCAAGAAGACAAGGGTTGAGATTCGAACCCAGAACTATGAGGCAGATGGATGTGGCAGCCGCTGGCAGAGTAGTTACTGAATAAACACACTTTGCTGTAAAATGCCGCTGAACCAAAAGAAACGCTGAAGTCGCATCTGCTTGCCTCTCGTTAAAGTTGTTTATCGGACGATAAGGCGCTCCTCTAATGAGCCTGAGTCATGCTGACAAGGAGAAAATCGTGTGGTTTTATACAAGGAGAGGTTTGATAGGACCGCCGCTCCCTGCTTTTTCAATCCTCTGGGATTTCGGATACAGTTTGTCCTTTGCGTGTAAATGTCGTCAATGTGGCTGGCAATGCTCAGTTCAAGTCGTGTTTATTGCCGCTTGCCACCAGGAAGTCTGCCGAAGTTGGCAGGATGTCTTGCGAGTAGTGTTTAGCAACCTTTGACGTTTGTTTGGAGAAATCTCATAGCACGCCACCAATCAAAAATTACAGAGTATACATACTGTAATAACGGTGACCACGTCTCAATCTGTGAAATCGGAATGTTGAGTTGGACACAAGGATACTGCTCTGTTGTATGAACAGCGACAGGCGCGTACGTTTATTAGGAGGAAATCATAAAAAAAAAATTTTAAAAAGTGGATGCAAAATCTGTATCTCAAAGCTTGGCGGTGCTAATTTTTCCAAACAGAATATTGTTACTAGCAATGCGACAGTGCGGGAAAAAATTCCGCAAAGATGGCGGCCACTTGCCCCGTTGCTAACTATAGCGTGCCCCTAGTGGACATTATTTTGTTGCAAAAAATCCATTTTTATCCAATTAATCGATAGTGTTTGGGAATTCTTATTTGTTGGACAGTTTCTCCAGAGAAAGTCTAAAAGTGTTTGCTTGTCCCCCGCAGGCATCAGCATGCCCCGGGAGGGTGGCCCTTCTCGTCGCCATGGTGATATGAAGCCAGCGTGACAGGGGGCGGCACGCGACAGCTTTGGGCGAGCGAGGCAGCCGGCGCGATGGACCGCTGCAAGCACGTGGGGCGTCTGCGCCTGGCGCCGGACCACTCCATCCTCAACCCGCAGAAGTGGCACTGCGTGGACTGCAACACCAGCGAGTCCATCTGGGCGTGCCTGGGCTGCGCTCACGTGGCGTGCGGCCGCTACATCGAGGAGCACGCCCTGCAGCACTTCAAGCAGCAGCGCCACCCGCTGGCCATGGAGGTCAACGAACTCTACGTCTTCTGCTACCTGTGCGACGACTACGTCCTGAACGACAACGCCACGGGGGACCTCAAGCTGCTCCGCGGCACCCTCGCCGCCATCCAGAGCCAACGCTACGAGGTGACCACGCGCAGCGGGCGCACCCTCCGCTCGGCCGCCGACGCCCCCACGCCGTGCGGCGCCAGCGAGCTGCAGCTGCGCGACGAGGACCGCATGTTCACCGCCCTGTGGCACCGCCGCCGAGCGCTGATGGGTCGGGTCTTCCGCTTGTGGTTCGGCCTGACGGACTGCGGCCGGGCCAGGCAGGAGGAGGAGAGTCGGCGCGAGGAGGAGGAGGCGCAGAAACGGGAGGCCAGGGAGCGGAGGCGGGCGCTCAAGAGGCAACTGCAGGAGCGGCTGGAGAACGCCCCGCAGAGGAAGAGCCGCCGCTTGCGCCGGAGGACTCGCAGGGCTTCGGACGCCGCCGTGGGCGAAACGGGCAAAAAGACGAAAGCGCCCGCGCCGCGCTCTCGGACCCGCGCCGCGCCGGCACCCAAGAAAAGCGGCAAAAAGACGCAACCCAAATCCAAGCGGCGCTCGTCTGCGAGCAACAAACGCAAGTCCTTAGCCACACCCCCCGGCCCGAGCTCCGGCCGGCGAAAGCAGGCCACCAAAGAGGGCGGCTCGCCCTTCAAGCGCCGCCCCACCGTCACCCCCGGCGTGACGGGCCTGCGTAACCTTGGCAACACGTGCTACATGAACTCCATCCTGCAGGTGCTGAGCCACCTGCACGTCTTCAGGGAGTGCTTCCTGCGCCTGGACCTGGCGCAGGCGCTGGAGCTGCTGGCGTCGGCCGTGCACGGCCGGCTGGCCGCCGGGCCCGCGGCCCGCCGGAAGGGCGCCCCGGCGGAGGCGGGGCTGAGCGGGGGCGCCGCCTCCTCGCGGGGCCGCAGCATGGAGCTGATCCAGCCCAAGGAGCCCAGCTCCAAACACATCTCCCTGTGCCACGAGCTTCACACCCTCTTCCAGGTCATGTGGTCGGGCAAGTGGGCGCTGGTGTCGCCGTTCGCCATGCTGCACTCGGTGTGGCAGCTCATCCCGGCGTTCCGCGGCTACGCGCAGCAGGACGCGCAGGAGTTCCTGTGCGAGCTGCTGGACAAGGTGCAGCAGGAGCTGGAGAGCACGGGGACGGGCGGCGCGCACCCGCCCAGCGCCGACGTGCCGCACACGCAGCGGCGCCTCATCAAGCAGGTGCTCAGCGTGGTCAACACCATCTTTCACGGGCAGCTCCTCAGCCAGGTGAGGCGCGGCGGCGTTCAAAAGCCAGCGGCGCTACTAGCTCGAAACGCTAACCGCTCGCCGGCGTCTTGGCCGGCAGGTGACGTGCGTGGCCTGCGAGCATCGCTCCAACACGGTGGAGCCCTTCTGGGACCTGTCGCTGGAGTTCCCCGAGCGTTACCACAGCAACAGCAGCCGCGAGTCGGCCACGCAGGCCTCCTGTCACCTCACCGAGATGTTGGCCAAGTTCACCGAGACCGAAGCGCTGGAGGGCAGCATCTACGCCTGCGACCACTGCAACTGTGAGTTTTGCGCAGCGGCCTCTGCTCGTTGCGTCGAGCTAACTCGTGTTTATTCTCAAGAAATGAAAGAAAATTTGAGGCTAATCGCAACTTGTGCTGTTCACCAGCGACGCGGAGGCGGTCTTTGTCCAAAGCGGTCCTCCTCACCAAAGCGCAAAAACAGCTGATGGTACACAAGCTGCCTCAGGTGCTGCGGCTCCACCTCAAACGCTTCAGGTAAGGACCGCCGTGTCCCACGTCGCCATTTTGTGCCTAGGTGCAAGGATCTGCCAAATTTCACATTTCAGACCCCTTATTAAACTCATTCACTGCCAAAAACGTTTTTATACGTCTTCTCACAGTCCAGCCGTTCCATCCCAGGAACTTATTTATATCTATTTTAGTGCTGTCAAACGATTAAAAATTCTTAACTAATGAATCACAAAATTATCCATAATTAATCGCATTTTTCAACTACAATTTTTTGCGAAGATTGGAAACGTTACTTGAGGAAAATCTTGGAATGAATGTGGGAAAAAAAGAAAAGATTTCGATTCAAAGTCTGTTCTAATAGCTTTCTTTGATCCTTGAATACGATTCTTTTCCAGTAAAATACAACAATTGAGCGATACTCCTAAGACGTACAACTAATATGGTATTTGAATTTGGCCGTGCAAAGTGGGCAAATTATTTTGGATTTCTCCAATGAGAGGTCGAGCACCTTTTTCAAGTAAAACTACGTAAAAGTCTATTTTTGTGACAGTGACTCTCCTCTAAGTTTTAGCAAATAAAAGTGAGTTAACTGAGTAAATTTTTTTTAGCGCGTTATGAAATTTAAATTAATCTCCCTAGTTAATGCTTTAATTTTGACAGCCCTCATTTTTTTCCCCCCGAAACGTTAGGGTAAAAGAAGGTCTGAAAATGTCTGGCAATTAATGAGTTAAATAAAAGAGGGAAAAAAGAAGTTCAAATGTGTATGTACAAGAACTTATTTTTGGAAAACGCGCCCGGTGCTCAGGTGGTCCGGTCGCAACCACCGGGAGAAGATCGGCGTCCACGCGAGCTTCGACCAGCTCCTCAACATGGAGCCGTACTGCTGCGGCGAGCCCCCGGCCGCGCCGGGCTCGCCGCGCGCCAAGCACTTCCTCTACGAGCTGTCTGCCGTGGTGATGCATCATGGGAAAGGCTTCGGCTCGGGCCACTACACCTCCTACTGCTACAACTCGGCGGGAGGTGAGGTTACATTAAAAAAAAAAAAAATTAATTAAAAAAATAGAGGGGAAAAAAAGCTATTTGCTAGCTAGCTAGCTAGCTAATGCGCCGTGCGATTTCCCTCCCGGCAGGTTTCTGGGTTCACTGCAACGACTCCAAGATGAACGTGTGTTCCGTGGACGAGGTTTGCCGAGCGCAGGCCTACATCCTCTTCTACACGCAGAGGCCAACTCAGGACAAAGACCGGCCCCCGTAGGCCGAAAGGACTTTTTTTTTTCGTACACGGCGGTGATGACGTCGCCTCTTCAGTGGACAGTTGAATTTTGAACCAGAGATGAGAGAGGATGGCAGGATGGGGAGGCTCGGTTCTGCTAACTCCGTTTTTTCTAGTTTGTTTTTATGCAGGCAGGCAGGCGTTGGCAGGACCGGAACAAAGCTTCACTTTTAGTCCTCACGTACAGGATCATGGCAGGTAATTTTGTTTCATCCCTGACAGATGAGCTAAAGTGCCCTTCTTTTTTTTTCTTTTTTTTTAAACGGAGATCTATTTTTATAGGCCAATTTTTTTTTTTTTTTTTTCAACCGAGGAATGTATTTCTTAATTCCTGATTCAACACCACCTGCATTTTTTTTTTAACACAGCACATTGGGATTGATTGTATTTAATGGGAGTACACACTCCTGAGATGTTACCTCCATATGGGAGGATGCTGAAAACAAAAAAAAAAAGTTTCCTTGAAAGCACAGTTTAACATCAAATCCTACTCCATTTGTGTGTAGTACTATGCAAATTGTTACCTCACTTTTATTTTTTCCAGAGAATATTACCTCAATAAATGAGAATATTTTTCCACTTTTCTACTAAAAACATGTCATCCGGTCAGTGCTTGCACATGTAAGGACAATCCCACGTAGCCATTTTCATTTAATCTTTTTTTTTTTTTTTTTCTTTCCTTAGAAAAACATTCCGAGGAGTTCAAAACGGGAAAGCGAGGCATTCATTCCCTGCTGTTAAGCGACAGAAGCCAAACGTACTGAATGCAGCCACCCAACGTAGTAGCTGAAGTAACTTGATCCGAGTTGGACGTGCGGGGGTGGTGGTGGTGGGGGGCGAAGGCGCTTTGCAGTTTTTCCATCTCGGGCAAATAAGACAAACTGAAACCTTCCTGTTTGTTTAACCGGGAGAAGAACTGATAGAAAAGTCAGAAAGCAAGTCCTCGCCGTTTCATCTGTCTGTGGATGGTGTCGGTGGTGGGATTGTTGGCGCGTGCGGGCATTCAGTAGTCGTCGCCGCGGCTGACCACTTCCTTGCAGGTGGGCCTGAGCAGGATGGTGTGCTCGAACTGCGCCGTGTAGCAGCCCTTGGTGTCGCACAGCGGCGGGTAGGGGTCCACGATGCCCAGGTCGCACAGGTTCTTCAGGGCCATCAGGTACTTGCTCTCACCCAGGCGGTCCAGCCAGCGGCGGCAGAACGCCAGCGTGCCGAAGTTCTCGTTGATCACGTTCAGGAGGTGCTTCGCCCGCGGCAGCCTGGACAAAGAAGGCAGGTCGGTCCTCCACTTCATTCGCAAACATGGAGAATGAGGCGAATTCTTATTTGTGTTTATTAGGGCTGTCAAAATTAAAGCGTTGACTATGGAGATTAATTTACATTTCAAAGCTCACTAAAAAAAGTTAACTCAGTTAACTCCGTTTTATTTACTTCCTGTAGCAGCTGACCTCTGCTCACTTTTACGTAGTTTTACTTTTAAAAAGTTGCCCGGCGGCTCATTGGAGAAATCCAAAATATTTTGCACAGCCAAATTTAAATACCATATTAGTTGGACGTCTTTGGTGTATCGTTCAACTGTTGTATTTTACAGGAAAAGAATCGTCGTATTCAAGGATCAAAGAAAGCTATTAGAACAGTCTTTGAATCGAAATATACTTTTATTATTTTGCCACATTAATTCCAAGATTTTATTCTTGCAAATATCGGTTCCAAGTTTCGTCAAAAATTGCACTTGAAAAATGCGATTAATCGTGAGCGATTATGGAAAATTTTACGATTAATTAGTTGAAAAAATTTAATCGCTTGACAGCACTAGTATTTATGAATTAGGACTAGAACGATTTACATATTTTGCATACTTGTAAGGTGAAAATTATTGTTCAGTAAATTTGTTTTCATTAATTCATAAGGCACTTTTCAAAATGCTATACTCAAATATGGTTATTTCTAAATGTTCAAGTGAAAGAAAAAGTTCAATATTTCTAAAACCATTTTAATTAAGTCACGTTCCTCTCAATTCCAATGACATTAAATCTATTTTTCTAAAAACCTCCAAATACAAAAATGACATTTGTTGAAGTCCAAAAATAGTCCACTTAATGCCCTCTTAATTCTCACTGCTTTCCATTAAAATGTAAATGCACCTTTTTTTTACAATATATATAATTTTGTCATCAATTTAAGCAAAATGACATACATAAAAACTATATTTTCAAAAATCATACCTCATAAAATCTAATTAAGAAAATCAAATAAAATAAGTGATTTAATAAAAGCCCACTATATTTCCTTATTCTTACATAGAAATTCTCGTGATAAAATGTATGTCATTCATAAATATTAAAGAAGATGCCAACCTGATGGGCACATGGCCCACGTCGAAATTCTTCATGTAGTGTGAGCACTCCATGTCGTCGTGGACCACGCCTTTGCCCGTGCTGCCAAACGTCTCGATGGCGTACACCTCGCCTTCCTGCCCGCAAAATCAAAACGTTCAGGAAACCTAACCGGTAGTTTAAAAGCAACACGGTATCATATGTCGGTTTTTGTTGATGATGGCGGCGCCATGTGGACAAAAGCGGTAGTGTTTTGACAACAAAAATCAACCACATTTCCCATGCGTGCCAGCGCATATTGTCGTGAGGAAGTGAGTATGCCGTAAAGCAATTCAGGAACTTTGTATTTTTTTTGTGTGCCAGGGTTGATCCCATCCTTCTCAAAGTTGCTTTGTGCCAGTAAAAACGATACAGACCCCCCCTCAGGGCATGACAAAAGTCCCATTCAACTACTTGTAAGTCAATGTTTCATCAAAAGAGTTGTGAAAAAAATGTATTAAGGTTGAATTCTTGCCCAGTGCTGCTTTAAAAAAAAAAAAAAAAAAAAAAAAAAAAGTTTGTCCGGCGATGAAGCCCACCTCCATTTTTGTGGCTTCTCCTCCTTTGACGATGGGCACCGTCTTTCCAGCGTGTATCCTGTACTGACCGATGGAATGACCGTTGAGGTTTCGGATGGGCTTCACTGCGGAAACAAGCATCTCATGCGTTAAGATGCGCTAGAATTTATTTAATTTTTTTAAACTTGCCCCCACCCAAAAAAAAAATATCCCTCACAAATGCGTTACCTTGGTACGTTTTGCCATCCAGCTCCACCTCGTAGGATTCCATCACTTCCTGAATGGCTTCACCGACATCACACAGACGCACGTCGATTCCGGCGTTCTGCCACGAGAGAAAAAAAAAACAAAAAAAAATTTGAATGGTGTTTTTTTGTTGTGTATTTAACACCCCGAAAACATCCTTTGCGCGTGGGCATACCTTGATGCCGGTGTTGGTGGCATCTCTGACGGCTTCCAGCAGCTTGTCGTACTTTGGGTTGAAGGTGACGGTGAAGGCACAGTCGATAATTCGCCCTGCGGACACCAGCAAACGTGACGCGGACGTTTTTTTGGGGGTTTTTTTTTTGGACCACGCGTTCCGCTCCGCGTACCGTTGACGTGCGTTCCGAAGTCGATCTTGCACACGTCGTCGTACTGCAGGACGGTGGGGTCGCCGGCGTTGGGGGTGTAGTGGGCGGCGCAGTGGTTGAGCGAGCAGCCGGTGGGGAACGCCAGGCCGGCGTGCAGCTTGTTCTCCTTGATCAGCTTGCGGGAGCAATCCTCCAGACGCTCGCTGAGACGCGACGAGAAAAAAAAAAAAAAAATGGCGTCATTGATTTTGAATGAGAAGGCAGGAGGGGAAAAAAAAAAATGTAGCCTCACCATATTTCAATCATGGTCATCCCGGGTTTGAGGAAGCCTCTGACGTGCTGGCGGACCTGCCGGTGAGCCTCGGCCGCCTGCCTGAAGTCGTTCCATACTTCCTCGTTGGCTTTGTCCAGCACTCTCCTCTCTTCGTTGGTGCTGCGCCAAGCCGCGCTGCGCCTGCGACCGCACACTGTTAGCCCAAAAAAAAAAAAAAAAAAAAAACACACACCGCAAATTGTCCTAGCGTGACGGGTGTCCTTACCCGTCGTGCGAGGGAGGGTATTCGCACTCCTGTCCGATAGGGAAAGCTCCACCGGGATACAGGTCGCAAATGGGAATAGAAGGCGGATCGGTCTGACCTTTGGCTGGGGGGAAAACAAAATCATCACGGGCGAGTCACTTCCTGTTTTATTTTGAAGGCGCACCCAAGCGCCAGCTTACATCCTTTCTTCTTCTTTTTCTTCTTCTTTTTCTTTCCTGCCGAGTTCTCGCCATCATCCGCATCTGCGAAGGTAAGAGATATTTGGTGACCGGTGGAATAAAACAAGCACGGAAAACGCAGCGAGATTTTTTTTGGGGGGTCGCCCACCTTCCTCGCCCTCCTCATCCTCCTTGTCTTTGTCCTCCATCACCTGTTTCTCCAGCTCCTTCGTCACCTCGGCAACATTGTCGCCCTCCGGACCTGCGACAAGATAAACTGGTTTGAAAATGCTCGTGTGGAAAACTGCTTAGTCAGCAAACTGCAAAAGGACAGCGATGTGCACAAATTAACACTTGACCATTTATTGATTTGAGCTACTTTGCTCCAATAAGGAAGTCACGCAAGCTTACGTAATTGAACGCACCATTACGAAACCGGGAAAGAAAAGTCGGAGTAAGACGTTCAAGCGGTGTAAGAAACGTTTTAACAATATGATTTTCATATTCGAGCGGCTTTCGTTTGTTCTCACGGCTTGTAGAAGTGCAACTTTTCCGGAGGTAGGCCTGACGTGAATTCCAAAAGTGATACCCCAAGCCGCATGGCTAACAGGGGCACCGTCAAGTCCACCTCGATATGTCAAAATACTTTCGGATCTAATTTCACAATAAAACACATCGATGTAGAATTTGTTTCCAGAAGGATTTATTAAAGTATGCATCCAAAATATTTACAGTGTACTAAATACGTAGTAACGGTTTCGCTATGATTTACTGTCTGGAATTCCAGCATGTACCAAAAAAATCCAACACGAGGTTGTTTTATTTTGAAGACACATTCCGATTGTTTCCGGGTTTGTAAGTTAAAAATGTCCGTCCTGTCGCAGGACCACCAACAGGTAGCATTTGCTAAGCTAAGCCTGCTCGCGGCATTCTTACCGGCCGCACTTGACTTGTTCTTTTTCTTCTTTTTCTTCTTCTTCTTCGCGGCCGCTTCTTCCACCGGGTCTCCGTCCTCCTGATCCGCAGCCTCGCCGTTCATCTGGGCTTCCTGGACCTGTTTTTGCTCCGCTAAGGTCTCCGCGAGCACCGCCGCCATGATGACAGCCTGCTGCTGCTTCTCCTGCTTGCTGCTAAGGTAAGCGCGATGCATTGTGGGAACTCCGGGTAAGCGCTTGCGTCATCGTCATGCGTTCAGGGAACGTCGTCATTTTGACGACTCGGAACGTTGGCCAATGACGCGGGCAGCCACTAGATGGCAAAGATGCACAGTGCTGGGAAGTAAATGAAAAGAATCGTGGCTGTTACGTTTTTAGTTGATTAAGCTGAAAGTGAATAGTGTGCGACGTCATTTGTTTTGTGGCCCTACCATATTCCCTTGGTTGCATTTATAAATCGTAAAACTGAGAACCAGATACAGGGGCGATTGTGCAATATTTTGTATGTGCAATAGTGTATTGTTCATACCTATGTACAGTCTGTAAAATCGACTTTTATCAGGTTTCTGTGACTAATAACTAAAAGTCAGGGATGGCTTAGAGGGGGCCAGCAAATGCAAAAAGCCTTGAAGAAAAAAAAAAAAACATATCAAGTGACCCACCAAACCTGTTCTCCGGGCACCCCTTCTTTGCAGCCCAGGAAACACGAGCAGCAAGCAGTATTATGAATAAAGAGATATACAAAATGCTTTTTCGCAACCGTATTTTATTTCATGTTGGAAAAAGAACAAGGCGTGTACACCTCACCCGCAGGGCAGGGCGAGATGAGGAAAGACTGTCCCACCAGTGATTGTCTCTTAGTCGGGAGAATTGTTTTTTTTTTTGTTTTTTTTTGTGTACGTGGGTTCAATTCCGAGCAAACGGTCCAAGCAGTTTGAGGATTGAGAATTGGAGAATTGTCCACATACTTTGGTGAATGCGCAAGCTTCCCTCCCGAAATAAAGTGCTGATGGTAAAAATAGCATCCTCACTTCCTCTTCCGCAAAAAGGTCAAGCTTGGGATCCGAGAACCCGACCAGAAGCGCTCGAGAAACAAAACGTTACCAAGACACCCTAGAATTGCCTGATGTTATTTATTGGTGGAGTTCCACACGGTTCTTTTCTAACCCCACTGTAGAATTACTGATTCCCCGAACAAGCCCAATTCCACAAGTATTCATTTTGTGTTGAAGTGAGGGGGGGGGTCTTCACATATTTGAATGGTTCTGCTACCTGAGCAATAAAAAACCGCCAAAAGTTTTTGAGAAATCAGTGCTCCTCTTCCTCGTCCTCTTCGTCGCCAAACGTCTGCTCCTCCATCTTGACCAGCGAGTGCGAGCGCGCCGCCACCTGCGCCGCCACGGCCGAGCTGAAGCTGAGCGACTCCGAGCTGTGGATTTCCTTCAGTCTGTCCATGATGGAGAGAGCGGGAACTTTGGGCTTGAGGAGTCCGTCCAAGCCGTTCAGGTTGTCCTCGCCGCCGTCGTACTGATGCAACTCGGACGCGCCGCCGCCTCCTCCCCGGGCGCATGCCGACGCCCCCGCCGCATCTTCCTCCGCCTCCAAACCGCAGCTGAACTCGCAGGGGTCAGGCCTCACCCGCTCGTCTTTTCCTTCCCGCTCTTCCTGTTCGCTTCCCGCCGTGGGCTCCGATAGGTCGCCTCTTTCCGCTGAGGCGGCGGGTGCGGCCAATGGCTCTGCCGCGGTGTCGGAACAGCAAATGGAAGCAGCTGCAACGACGGGAAGTACTCAGCTGATACGAACCTGCTTTCGATATTTTGGATCGGCAATCGAAAATGGGAACGACGAATTCAGAGTTTCAGACCTTGGTCGCTGAAGAGCATCTGCTTCCTCTTCATCCTCTCGCCTTCGGACGTGCGGAAGCCCAGCACGGCCTTGAGCTCGGACAGCACGCGGCGGGACTCCTCCCGCTCGCGGCGCTGACGTTCCCGCTCCTCCGGAGTCAGCATGTCGCACCACGAGTCCTTGCCGCCGCCGTCAGAGTCGGAATCCGACACGTAGGCCTCCAACTCCTGTCGCATTCGAGTCATATTTTGTCAGGCATCAGAAGCGTAACGGGAGAGCCAATATTGCGGGACAGTAGGGATGTAACGATTAATCGAAAAATTTATTAAATATCGGTTCAAACCGATTAATCGAGTAATCGATTTAAATGGAGACTAGGGATGTAACAATTCACTCAAGCCCCGATTTGATCGCTTCTCAGTTCCCGATTTTTGATTCGATTTGATTTTTTAAAAATTGCTAGCATGCTTGTCTCTGTGCGCTAGTGTGGCGCTGCAGCCATCCACAAACGCAATACGCAAACGATGTTTGGTGCAAGCGCATCATATTATCTACACATTCAAAATGTGCTATGCATCTGGAATGAAAATGTTTCAGGAAATCATTTTCCAGATTAATTTAATCTTGATTTTTCGATTAATCGGGGCAATCGATGTTAAATCGATTTTCGATTAATCGTTACATCACTAATCTGGACAAATCGAACTCTGACATCTCAGCGCTCACCTAACAAAAGAGAACATATCTAGGTCATTAGAATATACTAATTTAAAATGCAAAGAAATGATTTCTTCAATTTTTTTTTCCATTCCAGATGCATCGCACATTTTGAATGTGAAGATCAAATGATGCGTTTGCGCCAAACATCATAGCGTATTGTGTTTGTGGATGGCTGCAGAACCACGCCAGCGCACAGAGACAAGCATGGTAGTGATTTTTTAAAAATCAAATCCAATTGGGAACCGAAAATCAAATCGCCCCGATTAATCGAATCAAATCAATTTAATCGGGGCGAATGAAAAAATGTTTCAAGACATCATTTTCTAGATGAATTTAAGCAATTCGATTTTTGATTGATCAAAAATGTCATTTTTCGATTAATAGAAAATCGAATTGCTTAAATTCATCTAGAAAATGATGTTTAAGCAATTGGATTGTTGATTAATCAAAAATTTCATTTTTCGATTAATAGAAAATCGAATTGCTTAAATTCATCTAGAAAATGATGTCTTGAAACGTTTTTTCATTCCAAATGCATAGTCCATCAATTGCGTATTGCGTTTGTGGATGGCTGCAGCACCACATTAGCGCGCAGAGACAAGCATACTAGTGATTTTTTTAAAAATCGAATGGAATTGAAAATCGGGAACTGAAAATCGAAAAATCGAATCAGATCGGGGCTTCGGTGAGTCGTTACACCCCTGTGGGTCAGAATTGATATAAGTAAACCCAAATGAGATCACAAGCTCTGAAATTCACCAGCTCATCAGGAACAGGATCTCTGTCCAGGATCAAAGGATAGGACGGAGGAGGATCGGGAACCTGGGAAACGGGCGTCCCGCACCGGTCCGGCCCGTCAACGTTACCTACAGAAACGTTTTGGAGGCGCATGATTCCAAGTCTGAAAATCGTCTTGATGCGACCGGTTCCAACCTGGACAGTCGTTGGCGCGCCTCAGCATGCGCTCCACCTGTCCGACGGTGTCGTCCCAGCATCCGGCGCTCGCCCGCATGTGCGGCTGCAGCTGGCTGAGCCTGTCGCTCAGGTCGCGGTAGCCCTCCAGAGTCAGCTCGCTGGGCTCCTTGGACACCATCAGCTTCTCCAGCTCGTCCTCCATGATGATCATCCTGAAGAAGACATTGGGTTGGCTGGGCGCCGGGCGTGCGCCGGGCGTGCGCCGGGCGTGCGCCGGGCGTGCGCCGGGCGTGCGCCTTACTCGCTCAGCAGGGCCTTGAGATGCAGCTGCAGGCTCCGGATGGACGCGTGAAGGGCGTTGAGCCGCCGGCACTTGTCGCGCGCGCGGGCGGCGCGCTCGGAACCCGGCGTCCCGGCCTGCGTCTCGAAGTGGCGGTGGAAGTCGTAGCTTCGCCGCACCTCGGCCAGGCAGGCGGCCAGCGCGCGGTGGAGAGGCTCGGTCACGCCGGCGATGGAGCGGTGCAGCGCGGGGGAATCGGCTTTGGCCGCCGCGCCTTCCTTCGGTTCCTCTTCCAATCGGCGAGGCGACATTAGGAGGGCTAATCGGCGGAAGCACTCTGAGCTTTGCCCGACCCACAGCTGGAACAACATCTGGAACATGTTCAAGAGTGCACCTTAGGATGAACTGCAAGCAGAAGACGATTTAGTTGACTCGGACGGGAATTCCAAATTCACGTCGACCTTGAGGGCGGGCAGGCTGTAGTCGTCGGTCAGTTCCTGTGCCTGCTCGTCGCCCAGGTGTTCGATGCCAAGGCCCAGGCCCAGCTCCTTCAGAGGCACCGCCGACACGTAGTTGGTCACGTTGTCCACCTCCGAGCTCAGCGGGAACGTTGGCAGCCGTTAAGGGGAACAAAACTCAACCTGCTTCACTCTCAGCAACTTTTGTTGACAAAATTGTTTTCCTTGGCCAAAAATGTTTCTCTCCTTTGATATTATGGAATTGTTTACATTTGACAGTATGCTAGGAGGAGGCGGGTCAGGAAATTGACTTGCATTCTGGGTAATTTATTGTAAGCTTGAGTGGAATTTAGGGATGTAACGATTCACCGAAGCCCCGATTCGATTTTCAGTTCCCGATTCTCGATTTGATTTTTTAAAGAAATCACTACCATTTTTCGATTAAGCGAAAATCGAATTGCTTGAATTTTGATTAATTGAAAATCGAATCGCTTAAATTAATCTAGATGTCTTGAAATGTTTTTTTCCATTTGCCCACGATTAAATGATGAATTGATTCGATTAATCGGGGCGAATCGATTCGATTTTCGGTTCCCGATACGATTCGATTTTTTAAAAGTTACATCCCTAGTGGAATTGTAATTTGAAACCCTAGCGGAATTGTAATGTTGAGACTGACAATTACAAAGCACGAGATGGTGACAGCGAACTTCCGACTTAGCCTGCTAGCTAATACACAATGCAAAACGCCATAGACTAGGCTAACAAAACTAGCATGAATGTTACAGTACGCTTTAGACAAAGTAATACTCACACGCATATAATCTTTATTCTCAGTGAAATCGACTACTATTGCTGCATCTGTTTCGTTATTCATTATGGGTGTAACGATTAATGGAAAATCGATTAAAAACCGATTCAAAGAAATCAATCGAATAATCGATTTGAATCAAGACGAATCAAACTCGGACATCTCAGCACTCACAAGCCCTATACAGCAACACCTAACAAAATACAACATACTGTACGTAGGTCGCTAGAATATACTAATTTAGAGTGCTAAAAAACGATATCTTTAATTTTTTTTCCCATTCCATATGCATGGCACATTTTGAATGTGCAGATCAAATTATGTGCGTGCGTCAAACATCATTGCGTATCGCGTTTGTGGATGGCTACAGCACCACACTACCGCACAGAGACAAACATGGTAGCGATTTTTGAAAAATCGAAAAATCAAATCAAAAATCGGGAAATGAAAATCGAAAAATCAAACAGACTTGAACCGAATTTGCCATGTGTAACGCCAAAGGATATTCCTTGAGCATGTGACAGGTGGCCCGGCGCGAGGCTCTAAAGGCCGAGCGGAGAGCCCGGTAAAGTGCCTTCCGCAGTCCGATCAGCTGCTGGCCTCGGGGCCCCAACCCTCCCGGCCCCGCCCTGCTAAAGGCGCCGGCCGCACTCACCCTGTCGAGCAAACTTGACAAGTGAAATGTGATACAACTGTGGAGACGCCCCGAATTGGTAAAAGGCGGACACACGTAAAACAAACACGACACCGAGGACCAATCACAGCACAGGACAAAACGAAGCCCCTTTCACACGATCCGTTTCAGTCCCAAATATCTCATTGAGGGAACCCGCATCGACCGCCAATTTTCGTATAAAACCTGTGCGAAAGGGACTCGTGAATCACGTGCGGGAGGAGCGGGATTTTTGAGAGGAACACTTAAGCTAAGCGTTCCTTTCCTATTGGTCCATGCAGGTTTGGGTCCGGCATGCGGCGGCGGCGGCGGGCAAGCAACCTTACAGGGTGAAGCCTCGCGAGATGACTTCCGTCTCCTGCGCCAGCCGCAGAGCCTTGCGGGACACCCCCGTCAGCGCTTTGCAGTTGTGGACCAGCGTGCGCACCTGCGAGGCCCGGGCGTGGACGAGCCGCCGGGCGCCGCCCCGCCTCCACAAAGCCGCCGCCCGCCACAGCGCCGCCAGGACCAACGGGGCGGCCGCCAGCGAGCGCGCGTCCCCGCACGCCGAGCACAGACCCAGCAGAACTGCCGCCAGGCCCGCCAGACCCGCCAAGTCCCTGAGTGGACACAAGCGGAGGTAAATCGACACACAATTAACGTCACTGACAGATACGCACCGGGGATGGACCGAGTATCGGTCGCCGGGCCGATTATCGGCGCCCGATATTCGGCAGGACGATAACAAAATCAACTTAAAACTGTGTTAACTTCAATGAACCATTGATGTACATTTTCAGTTAACTTTATAAGAGATTCTACTGACTCTGCACAGTTTGCTTTTGTTTGAAATCAAAACAAAGATAAGTGAAATTTGAACATTTCTGCCTTTTTTAACATTTTGGAGAACTTTATTTCCTATAATGTTATAAGTAAAGTACAAGTAAATAAAGTATTTCCTGTATGTCAGAAACTATAGGGAGCGCTATATAAACAAAATTGTATTGTATTGTATTGTAAAATGTACATCTGGAATGACAAAAACGTTTCAAGACATCATTTGAAGTTAATCAACTAGATTTTTCGATTAATTGAATCGATTAATCTGGGCGAATTTTAAATCCATTCATCGTTACATCCCTACTAGAGATCAATTTATTGTGTTTTTGATTAATCTAATCGATTAATCGGGGCTAAACAATTTTAAATCGATTTTTGATTCATCGTTACATCCCCACCAGAGATCAATTCATTGTGTTTTCGATTAATCGCTTAATTGGGGCAACTCGATTTTGAATCGATTTTCGATTAATCGTTACATCCCCACTAGAGATCAATGTATTGTTTTCGATTAATCAAATCGATTAATTGGGGCAATTTGATTTTAAATTGATTTTTGATTAATCGTTATATGCCTACTAGAGATCAATCTATTGCTTTCGATTAATCTAATCGATTATCGGGGCTAATCAATTTTAAATCGATTTTCAATTCATCGTTACATCCCCGCTGGGGATCAATTTATTGTGTTTTCGAATAATCAGATCGATTAATCGGGGCGACTCGATTTTAATTAGATTTTCTATTAATCGTTGCGTCCCTACTTGATATCGTTTCAAACTCATCCCCTTCAAAATACACGGCAATCGCGGACCACGCAGGGCGGTAGCGTACCACAATGAGGGTGTGGCGAAGACGCCGGGTCGGGGAAGTGTGTCGGCGGCGCGGTCGGGCGACGAGCAAAGCGTCAGCAGGCTGGGGTCCAGCAGCTCGATCAGCTCCACGTCCTCCTGCAGCAGCACGTCCTGGTCCAGGATGCAACGCACCGAGTACTCGCCCAGCACGCCGTCCTGCGAGCGAGCGAGCGAGGGAGGTTGGCGAAGGGGGCGCGCTGATGTCGATTTTTGATTTCAGTTTATTTCACCCACCAGCTGCTGCTCCAGTGTTGGAGAGGAGGCCGCCTTCTGAAGTGGGTTCCATTTCCACAAGGTGTCAGCCAAGGTCTGCATGACTCCCCCCTACATGCATTCCGAAAAAAATGTCCTCCAATGTCGTGCAATTTTCACATCAAAAGCGGTAGAAGAAATCCTTATTCTAATTCCCTGTTGTGCTTTTTTCAGCGTGTAATTCCGTTTGACAGCGTCATCGATCCCGTCTGGGCCCGGGGTCCGTCCCATTTCCCCAGGGCGACGGGGGTGTTTTATTAGTTGCATTGATTTCCGATTGGGTAAGTGCAGGAAGTAGAAGCGCAAAAGAATTCCTGCTCACTGTGCACAAATGTGGCAATTTGTTCCGTTTGCAAACGCTAAGCAGGATTTAACGTCACGTTCGCCGACACGTCCGTCGTTAACAGATTAGTCCCATAATTACGTCTTTAGCTATCAGGCATTTTTTTTTTTTTTTTTAGCAAAAGCGAAAGTAGTGGGTGACATTCCCGGCTCGCTCTGACTTTATCTGACATCCGGGAAGCGACACGCTGTCCAAAGACTTCCTGTCCTGAGCAGCACAGAGGAAGTGTGGCACAAATGGAAAGTTCCACAAGCGCGAGGGCATCATAGCGACCAACACGTGAAATAGCTTAGCGATAAATAATGCTAGCTGGATTAGCTCATATGTACCCAGGGTATACACTTTATAATTTTTTTTTTTTTTTTTTTCCAGGTACTGTGAATAAGGATTCTTTCAAAATAATGAACAGGAAAAGACGCAAAGGGAGGTAAAATGGAAGGAAGGCGGAAAAGTAAACAAGGGAAGAAAAATGGGATGCAAAATAAAAAGCAGCTCTGGGGGGGGGGGCGGGGGTTTGGCTCACCTGGGCTTCGTGGGGAACATTTTCAGATCCCACGTCGCCGTCTTGCTCCCTCGCCGCCGTCGGACATGCCTCGAAGTCCGTGTGTCCTAAATCGTGCAGGTAGTGGAAAAGCGGCGAGTTCTGCAAAGCAAACGATGACGTCACAGTGCTTCCCATCTTAACGCCGACCTGTTGAACCATCCTCCATCAAAGCTGCCCCCCCCCCCCCCAAAAAAAAAAATGCTAATCTACTTAAGAGCACACGTACACGTCCGGATTGTGTCCAAAATACTAGAAAATGGACGTCATAATCCTCCTTTTTTTCCCCATCCCTGAAAGATGTCTGACCCGCTCAGCATCGTTGCATTACACTACTTACTGGACACTTAACAAATGCATCATGGGAGCAGCTGTGTAATTACCATCACATACATGCTCTTAGGATAATACTCACTTCCATAGTATTCCGAGATCATTTTGTCGCAATCCAGATTTGAGAGTGCGTGTTTTTTTTTGTTTTTTTTATCAGAACCGACGCATTGGTTACGTCTGTTTGGTCACCCCCGCCCCATCGACTGCAATCAGTAATAGTCGCCAAACTTGAACCAGTTTATGAGAAGCACATCTAACATAAGGCAGCAAAGTATGAGTATTTATTTCGCACTTTTAAAAAGAAATTAACATCTGTTTTGGTGTATCTTAAATTGGAGCTTTCAGCGAGTGTCTATTTGCAGCGGTAGCATGACAAAGCAGAGGCTAACAAGTGACACACAACGTTACGAACCTCAAACACGACATCTTCGTCAAACTCCTCCGTCATGGCGCTCGTCCATCGACGCGCGGCTCGCTCTGCATGCCGAGTTTCGGGGGCGACTGGACGGGAGGCGTCGGGCGAGAGAGAGTTGGGAGTTTAGCCGGTTTGCTAAACAAAAAGAACTACAATTCCCAGCCAAGCGCACCCGTTCGCGCTTCTTCTTCGCGAGGAACCACGATGGGAGCCGCTGGACTACAGCGCCCCCTGTGCGGCTGCGTTCAAACACAGGCCCAACCGTTAGAAAAGTCAGGCGAGAAAATGTAAAGCAACGAGGCGGAAGTGTAGAAAACAATACTTCACAATAAAAAAAGCTCATATTGAAAACATGAGGATTACAATTGCAACGTAAATCGATGGAACTTGAACACTATTTGCATCTTATTTATAAGTTATATGATGGCTTTTCTTACACTGAAAAGCACCAGATCCATCACGTCGTTACAACCGGATATAATTCTGTATAAACAACAGGAAGTCATTTGTCCACATTGCTTGTAGCTTGAAACAACCGACAAACTTTGCTGAAGCCGAAAAACTGGGGAAAAATGGAAAAAGCAACAAGGATAAAGTCGTTATCGGTGGATGTGCGAGCGGTATATGGAGTAAGAGCCACGGTCCGCGCTTTGTTTTAGCTCCCCGCAGTGGATTTCCAAGTGACAATGCTGTGGAGGCAGGAAAAAACCAAGATCTTGTCGCGCTTCCATTGAAAGTGAATTTACGTTCCTCATGGAGAAAGCAGCAGCAACAAATCGGGAGTCATGAGCACAGGTTTGTTTCTTGCGGGGTCAAACTGCAAATTAGTAACATCTCTCTAGATTTTTATGCTCACAGTAAATGCAACGTCGTGAAAAAACAACTGCTCAAAGTTACCATCCAATTTTTTTTTTTTACCACTTAATTACAACCCTTCCTGAAAAAAAAAATCGCCTCCGCATAAGTAGTACAATAGGACACACTAGACGTCGTTTTGGGAGCTCTTCAAAAGGCCTCCAATCCTGACAATAATAGTACAATAAAAGTCGCTTTCCGTTTTAAGTGGCTCACTTGTAGCTGGAGCTGGTCAAAACTTCTTTGTCTTTTAAACATCTGTCCTGCTGTTGATGCTACGCTCCCAAATATTCAATAGGCGACGTTAACATCTCTTGTAAAGCTTCGAATAAAGCTTTGCTTCACTACATGTTAGCCCATCCACGTCACATGCATTTTGCGTCATTTATGATAATTTTGTGTTTTTTTTTTTTTTTTTTTGAAGAGTTCGCATTACCTGACGCTTCATTGCCAAACTCCGTTTAGAAATTAGCCAAACTAGTGTCCTCTCGCTCGTCGGTTGTCGTATAAAGTACTTGCGGGGCTGTGACGGCATCGTCGTCACAACTGGATGATATCGGCGTGTAGCGGTTCGCATTTAAGTCAAATTTAGCACCTGGGGCCACACGAAACCCGAAAGAGAGTTATTATTACTGCATTCTGTGCTTTCTATCGCATTAATATGTTAATACGGCTGATCGAAAAATATACCATTTTTTTTATGCAAAATGTATGTGTCAGAATCGGCCATATTGTGAGTTCGGTGCCTTAGTTTGTGGTCATTGACCTTTTCAAAACAATCCTGGAGTGGTGTCACTGCACGTAAAATGTGTACTTACTTTTTAACTGCTGTTATTGTTTTTTTTGTGTGTGTGTGAGTATTTGTACAACATAACCATTTAGCTTTAGGATGTTTCTGGGTGGAATTTGGCCACAAGTTGCCGCTTCAGTAAGTCAGTCGGTACTCCCAGCTCTTCCATTGAAATCGTGTATTTCACACGACTCCCGCTGAATGTTTTAACCTCGCCTGTAACTCCATCCCGCAGCTGTCTCTGCCGATTATTTGCTGAAGGAAGGAAGTATGAAGCGCTAACACGACGCGTGTTTTGACTCCTGTCTTGTGTTGCGTGCATGCAGGTGTGAAGAAGCCTCCATTAGCTCCCAAACCTAAGCTTCCCGCCGTGGCCAAACCCTCACCCCCGCCCATCGCCCCCAAACCAGGCCTGCTCACCACATCCCCCGTTTCCTCCCAGCCTTCCCCCGCCACTCTCAAAAAGACAAAGCCGGCCCTTGCCCCTAAGCCCTGCATCCCGAAATCCGCGGGCCCTTCTCCCCCCGCCTCCTCGCCGCCCCCCACAGCTCACCTGATCTCATCCCCCGAGCAGGATCTTCTCGAGGACAGCCTCTCGCTGCTCAACACCCGAAATGGGATTTTATCCGAGCGGGAATCGGACTACATCATCCCCACGTGCGCCTGCGGGCCGCGGGACTGTTGCCGGTGCCGGCGGGTGGGGAACGGGGTGCGCGACGCGCACGAGCTGAAGAACGGGATTCACGAAGGGACGCCGGCGGAATGTTTGTGCGAGGTGAGCAGAAGGCCTCGGGACAAGCCGCAGAGACGGAGACACTCGGGCAAAGAGGGGAGCGGGACGGCGGTCGATGTAAACGCGGCGGCCGCGGACGTCAGCTGTGATGTTGCGGGCAGCATCGTCGCCTCCTCTCCGCCTGCGGAAGATGAGCGACTGGAATACGGCGCCCATTTACACGGCGACTCCTCGGTCCCCGCGCCCCCGAGTAAGCCCCTCCCTGTCCCGCATCCTCGCAAGCACAAGAAACCCGCCCTGGTGAGGCAGGACGGCGTGGAGGGCGCGGCTCACGATCCCGAGGAGGCGGACGAGCCCGGCGCCCCCGTGCCGCCTCCCCGCCAGACCTCGCTCTCGCCTCGCCTGCACAGGACGCGCCGCGCCTGTCCGGGACTGAACAAGAACGCCTCGCACTCGCTCAGCCTGCTCTCGCCGCCTCACCCGGCAGACGAGCGAGAGGGCGAGGGCGAGGGCGAGGGGGAGGAAGACGGCTACGGCGATTTTAAGCGCTACCCCGTCACGCACAGCCTCCCCAAGCAGATCAAACTGGGCTGCCCGCCGCCGCTGCCGCACGCCAGGAAGGCCTCCTCGGCCGACGAGCGGCAGCCGCTGAGGCCGCCGCCCCGGAAACCTCAGAGGCACAGCCTCCCCGCCCCGCCGCCGCCCTCCGTCTGCCCCCCGCCGCCTCCTTACGGCCCCATGAGGGAGCTGCCCGCGCCACCTCAGGAGAAACCTTCCTGGCGCTTCGCCCGGCCCTGCGTGACTTTCTTCAGCCGGCAGATGCCCACCAGGAGCAGCGTGCCGCCCAAAAGCCGAGCGCCGGCGCTGGGGGGCAAGCAGCGGGCGCAGTCCTTCTCCGCCGCCGACCTGGCCACCCGGGTGGACCCCAACAAGCGCAGCCTCTCCTTGCGGAAGCTTCTGGAGCTACGCGTGTCCGTCAAGATGCTGCCCAAGCTGCTGGCCAAAGGAGGCCACTCACCGGACTGCGGCGTGCCCAAGCGGGCCGAGCGGCCCAACAGCTGCATCGGCGAGGTCAGCATCGGCGACGACGGCAGCGCGGAGTACGAGAACGTCCCCCTGTACGAGGAGATCCCCGAGTACATGAACCTGCCCTTCCGCGGCGGCAGGCCGGGCTGGTCGCAGGACGGCGACGACTCGGACGTCTACGAGGCGCAGGACCCCTACCGCGGGTTCCAGGAGGACCACTGCGACAGGTAACATTTCGCCCCAGGCAGTGTTTCCCGTCCCCGACTGAGCCGAGGCGCTTATTTTACATTTGAGGAATGAAAAATGTCACAAGAAATACGAACGAGTCATGATGAGCGCTCCCGTCTACTCCTTAATTGGCTTGATGTGAAATCCGAGCCTGGTTCTCATACGTCACCGAAGCCATTTTCTCGGAATCCAAATTATTGCTAAGCATGTTGACGCACACGAAGGTAGTTGTTGCCGCTGTAGTACCAAAGCAAAAAAGACAAAAATATTTGAGCTGTATTGGCAAAGTGGATACGCAGGTAATTATACCTTCTGCCATCTAGTGGAAGAGCATTTAATTGCGCTGCCAAAGAGAGATTCTTTGAAGTACATCTTTTTGTGAAATCGAATAATTTCCTGCGATACACTTCATGATTAGAACAGTTGTTGGTAGTATGGATAGACCAATTATCGGCGCCAATATTCTGTGTTTTGATGAATATCGGCATCGGTCTTTTGAAAACATCCGATGGCCGATAATAAAACAATTTCAAACTGTGTTGAAATCAAAACAAAGATATGTGAAAGTTACATTTTCTCTCATTTTGAAATTTTGGAGGATTTCATTTACCGTCGACTACGACCCTGCGTGCTCCCTGAACCTTTTGTTAGAATTTGGTAAAGATGTACCTGTATACTGTCAAAAAATAATAATACAAAAAAAAACCCTACATTATGCAAATCTGAAAAATTGTTCAATAAACATATGCTTAAAGGTGTTTCAACAAAGTTAAGGAATTTTTTAAATTTTGATAATATTTTTAGAAAAAAATGAATATCAGCCACCTTGACCACTAATAATCGGTATCGGCCCTGAAAAAAACATATTGGTCTATCTCTAATTGGGAGGGCTGTGCAATTAATCGAAAATTCAATTACAATCACGATTATTACACTCCACGATTACAAAATTGGCATAATTGTAAAAAACATAATATTTATATATATATATCCAACACACTGTTTGTTTACACAAGGAACTCATACTTGAATTTATATATTTGCGCCTTTTTAAAAAAATGTTATAATAACAATTTTTTTTTTTTTTTTTTAAATGGTCCAAAACTAACTAACTTACATTTATTTGTCTTTATATTTTTATTTTCAAATGATCGTTTGAATAATCGGGATTTCAATTATAACCAAAGTAATCATAATTGAGATTTTTTTCATAATCGAGCAGCCCTAGTTGTTGGGAATCGGAATTTCAGTTTCAGTTGGATGCAATTTTATCATTTTCAAGCTCAGGTAATTAACATGACATACTATTATTATTATAACTCCGATGTCACTGTAATGCATTTACATGCACATACATTCCGAATCAGTGGTTACTTCCTTGAGCCCTCCGCGTCATTTTTCGGGAAATGACTTGTCATTTTTGACTCACTCTGCTCACAAATTCCTTGGCGGAGGTAACACGAGCACAAGGCAGGCCTGGTGCAGGTGGTCCGCGCTCTCCGGGGCGGCGACAGGTGACATCAGCACGAGTCAGCAGCGTGTCAAACCTTGGCGGCTCGTTGACGTGCTGCAGGTCGGCCCCGAGCTCTTCCTGTGGGTTATTTTCAGCGTGCCGGGCAGGAAATGTCTGAGCGTCACACACACACACATACACCAAAAAAAAAACAAAAAAAAACACCACACAGCTCTCCAGAAGTGGGAAAAGAAATGTGCAGCAACCACCGGCCGGCCTCCTCCTCAGGCTGGCCTTCCTCGCTCTGTGTTTAGCCTTCTCGTAACCTCAACACTCAGCTTTTCTTTCGTCTCTCTCCTCTTTGACTTGAAGAGAAAATGTGAGCTTTTAACTTTGTTTGCACGCTGCTAAATATTTAATAGAGAGCAGAGGAGCCATGCCCTTTATTGCATTTTTGTTGGGGTTTTTTTTGTCAGTTGTATTTGGGTATGGAAGGATAAGTTGGAAGGAATTATGAAGGATTTGAAATGGCACTCACAGTTAGCCCAAAACAGCTAGATGGATGGCAGGAAAAGCCTACAAGAACATTTGAACTTTATGTGGGGCTTTTTTCTTTGAAATTTCCCTAAGGGAGGGCGGGGGGGATTATGAACTGTTCCAAACAGCAGTAAAAAGATTCTGCTGGATAGCAAATAAATAAATAAACAAAAAGTCCAGCAAAGCCATCTTGAAATCTTTATTTTGGGCCCTTTAAATGAGTTCACGTGAGTTCGAATGTGATTGGTTTATTCCGAAATCATTACGTTGGGCTAGGGCTGTGCAATTAATCGCAATTCAATTACGATTTCGATTAGTATTACACGCCACAATTACAAAACTGGCATAATCGTAAAAAAAAACGATTATTAATACTAATTTTGAGTTGTTTTGAGGCATGCGCACACGAGTTACTCCGCCGCGCCGCCCTCTCTAAGCTAGCTCGCTAGCTAGCCCGCACGTCACACTGCACACGCTCCTACTCAACGTTTTAACAGAGTAACAAACCTAAAAATGGCACAAGACCCGCCACAGGAACGACTTGTAAACAAGCAAGGCAAGTCGAAATCGCTTATTTGCTTACATTTTGGGTTTGCCGTGGAAGACGGCGAGCAAAGACATATTAAGTGCAAGTTGTCTCTGCACCCACCGGCAACACGACGATTCTATTCAACCATCGTTTGGTTTACGATGATGTTACGATACACCAAAGCAAGAAAACACCGAGTCAGATTTGGTGCCGTGCGCAACGTTGAAACGCTGTACGCAGCAACCTCCACCCATCAACATTAGAGAGACAAAAAAAAGATAACAGAATCTATTGCCCGGACAAGGCTTCCAAATGTGGGCTTTATTTTAAATAACATATATCATGCAAACTACTTTTACCAGCACAAAAATAGAAACCATGCTAAACATTATTACTGTGACTTAAGTTACATTTCTTGTGTAGTCTATAATATGAAGCCATTTTTTTTTATTTATTTTTTTTGCAAATTGCTTCAAATGCAATTTGCAAACATATTATTGGTCATTATATTGTTGTACAGTTTATATATGGCCTACTGTAATTTAGAAGTATAGTATAAATTACATACTAGTATGTAACAGTCAACATTTAAATGAGTTTGACCCAATCAGCATATTAAATTTATAATTTATCAGATGCAAATTACTTTCTTTGTTTACTATGTGTACATATTACTGTAAAAACAAAACAAAAAAGGCTCCAGACAAAGGTCTAAATGTATAGATGAATAGCATGTCTGTTATTCTGTCAAAATTGGCATTTTACTCCAAGCAGTTTACTACTTTGGCAATTTCTAAGTGTTAACTCGTTTGTTTATACAAGGAAAACCATACTTTAATTGATACATTTTCACTTTATTTTTAAAAAAAATTAATTTAATAAATGTTGTTGGGTCCAAAACGAATTTAAATTATAATAACGTTTCAAAGAATTTTGTCTTAATATTTTTTACATGTTCAAACCTGTTCTTGTTTTGTAGCAAAAAAAAATAATAATAATAATCGTTTGAATAATCGTGATTTCAATTATTACCAAAAATAATCGTGATGAATATTTTTTTCCTAATCGAGCAGCCCCACGTTGGGGTGTTCCGCCTGGAGCGAAGCCGAGGTTGAAAACATTGGAGGCCAACACGTGTCTGTGCTTGCACTCGCCCAGCCGCCTTCGCACACACCTGAATGGCAATGATCAACAAACACAATTACACACAATACGTAACAGCTTAGCCGTTTTCCAAACTAATTCCGCACGTGCGTCCGTCCGTCTCTGTGTCGTGCAGCGGCTGGCCGAGGAGGGACGTCCACTCGGAGGAGGAGGACGAGGAGGCCCGCAGTTGGGACGAGGAGGACAACAGCTCGTCGTCCAGCAAGGAGCACGTGGACGAGGCGGACAGACAGGTGAGCGCGACGGCGGCGCCGGACGTGGCGTCCCGAAAAGCACACCTTTTCGTTGAAATTATCGTCAATAAACTTATTAGTGTTGTCCCGACCGGATGAACATGATCGGAAACCGTGGCGATTTTATGTTGGTCGGATTTTAAAATGTTCTTAACTCATTCGCTGCCATTGACGATTTTATTTGTCTTTTCACAGTCCAGCTATTCAATCCCAGGAATTTATTCATATTTTTTTCTATTTTTTTTTCAAACGTTAGGCTAAAAGATCGTCTGAAAATGTCTGGCAATGAATGAGTAAAATTCTCAAGTCAGGAATGAAATGTTTTAGTTCTTGACTTGATTTGAACAACTGCTGATTTAAAGCTATAAAAAACTAATCTTGGGATACATTTATTTTAAAAAAAGTGCTGTCAAGCGATTAAACATTTTCAACTAATTAATCGCACATTTTTTACATAATTGATCGCGATTAATCACATTTTTCAACTACAATTTTTTTTACAAATCTTGGAACCGAAAAAAGGGTAAGACTGTTCTAATAGCTTGCTTTGATCCTTGAATACGATTCTTTTCCCGTAAAATACAACAGTTGAACGATACACCAAAGACGTGCAACTAATATGGCATTCGAATTTGGCGTCGCGAAGTGTGCAAATTATTTTGGATTTCTCCAATGAGCCGTCGAGCAATTTTTGAAAGTAAAACTACGTAAAAGTCCGTCTTTGCGACATTGACTCTCCTCTAAGTTTGGCTGTTACAGAAAGGAAATAAAACTGAGTCAACTGAGTTAATTTTTTCCTGCATCACAAAATTCAAATTAATCTCCATAGTTAATGCTTTAACTTTGACATCCCTAAAAAAAACGAACAATAATTGAGACAATTTGGATGTGGTCTTCTTTTTTTTTTTTTTTTTTTTTTTTCTTCTTTGCATTTCGAAACAAGCCCTCGTGACGGTTGGCGTCCCACCTCCGCCGCCGCCGCTGCCACACGGAGATAACATGCTCGCAAATAGCTGCGAGCAACTTAACCCCGGCGTCAGCCGCACCCCGATGGCGTCTGATCGGCCCTGCGCTCTCTCTCTCTCTCTCTCTCTCTCTCTCTCTCTCTCTCTCTCTCTCTCTCTTCCGCAGCTGGAGGACGAGACCAAGCGCAAGAAGGTGGCGCACATCGCCCAGGAGATCATGAGCTCGGAGAAAGTGTGAGTGGCCACGGCGTCGAGATTGGTCAAACGCGGTCATGTGACTAAAGACCCCCCGTTCTTGTGCGCTGCAGGTTCGTGGATGTCCTCAAGCTTCTTCACATTGTAAGTGTCACATGACCATCCTGTTGCGGGGGGGGGGGGGGGGGGGGGGATGTTCTGTCCAAGAAATCGGGTCAACTCGCATTCTTTTCTGCCCGCGGACGCCGCAGCTGCTTCCTCCTGCCACTGAGCTGACCTCCACGCGCACACACACACCGGTAGAATTCTTTGTGTGTGTGTGTGTGTTGTGCGCATTCTTGTGGCGAGCCATCCAGCCAGTTTTTTAAACTAAACGCCTCTGTGCGTGCGTGCGGGCGTGTCGACAAAGTAATACCGCGTGACGTAATGAGATGATCACATATTCACCCAAAACCAATCAGAAGACAGAAAAGTCCCGAGTGCCCTGCGCCCTCGCCGCTTCCTTCCAGGTGGATGTGTGCGTTGGCACGCGGCCTGGCTGGCGGCGCTGACTCAACTGTGCGGGTGTGTCACGTGCGCACGTGTTCCGCCTCAGGACTTTCGGGATGCCGTCGCCAAGGCGACGCGTCAAAACGGCAAGCCGGTGGTGGACGAGCGTGTCCTCAGCCAGGTCCTCTACTACCTGCCTCAGCTCTACCAGCTCAACAAGGATCTGCTGAGAGAGCTGGAGGAGAGGGTGGCACACTGGTACGAGCTCGAGCCCACTGGAATTTCCACTCCTCGCGTGAGCGTTCACCATCCTGGCTTTGCGCGCCCGCAGGAGCGAGCACCAGCGCCTGGCGGACATCTTCGTGCAGAAGGGCCCCTACCTGAAGATGTACTCCACGTACATCCGGCAGTTTGACAACAACGTGGCGCTTTTGGACGAGCAGTGCAGGAAAAACCCGCCCTTTGCCACCGTGGTGCGAGACTTTGAGGTAAGGAGACTTATGGTCTCCCTCCAGACGACAATCAGCGAAGCGTTTCCATCAGGCTGATTGTGGCGCTTTTTTTTTTTTTTTTTTTTTTTTGGGACTGCAGATGAGTGCCAGATGTGCCAGCCTTGCCCTCAAGCACTACCTGCTGAAGCCTGTCCAGAGGATCCCTCAGTACCAGCTGCTGCTCACAGGTGCCTTCTCATTCTCAAGCACGCCGTCTAATTTAGAAATATTGACCCAGCAGTCCACAAATGGTTAAAATGTTGGCAGAAATGTCTCATTTTATACAACCCAATCATTTCATTTCAAGTAATTGCAGCGGCTCACATTGACCCATCAGAATTTTTGCTTGGCCAAGCTATAGAACCAAACATTGCGTTGATTCTGTCCTATGCTGCCGCTTAGTGGACAGCGACAAGAATGTCACCCTCTGCCCTTTTGTAGATTATTTGAAGAATCTGCCTCGGGACTCCGAGGACTACAAGGACACAGAAGGTGAGGCGGGAACGCCCCGTGAGGCAACCTCCGTGAGGAATGCGTTTTTTTAAATTGTTTTTGTCCGCGCAGCGGCCCTCAGCATCGTGAAGGAAGTCGCTAACCACGCCAACGACATCATGAAACAAGGGGTGAGACAAAGGCGGAAGTCAACCCAAGCATATTTTTTTCAAGAATATGTTTTCAGCAGGCCCATTAGTTGAAACACAGCATTCTGATTAATTTTGCGTTTGTGGAATATGAGTTAAGTAGCAAAGTGCACTCGTTTTTAGCCTTCTCTGGGGGCGGCCATTTTGTCTTCTGTCGACTGAAAATGACATCACAACTGCTCACAATGACCAATCACAGCTGACCTGTTCTCTGGATCTGAGCCGTGATTGGTCGTTGTGAGCAGTTCTGATGTCATTTTCGGTCGACAGAAGACAAAATGGCCGCCCCCGGAGATGGCTAAAAACGAGTGGATTAACACTTATTCCACAAACGCAGTATTTATCAGAATGCCCTGTTTCAACTAGTGGGCTTGCATAGAACATAATCTTGAAAAAAAGATGTTTGCGTTGACTTCCGCTCTAAGTCTCCCTTCTCATCTTCATCATGTGCTCATTTCTGAAATTGGTCCAGGATAACTTTCAGAAGCTGATGCAGATCCAGTACAGTCTGAACGGCCACCAAGAGATCGTTCAGCCAGGCAGGGTAAGAGCCTCGCTTCCTCCTCCATCGCCCTCAAGGCGACGAGCGTTGACTTGCGACGGGTTCCCGCAGGTCTTCCTGAAGGAGGGAACGCTCATGAAGCTCTCCAGGAAGGTCATGCAGCCGCGGATGTTCTTCTTGGTGAGCGCAGCCGCCGCCGTCCCCCCGCAGCTTTTTCCTTCTCCTCGTCACGTCGTCTTTTCGTCCGGCTAGTTCAACGACGCGCTCATGTACACCACTCCCGTGCAGTCGGCCCAGTACAAACTCAACTGCGTGCTCTCCCTCGCCGGCATGAAGGTGAGGCGAGAAAATTTCGCGGTGCCGCCTGCGATTGTGACCGGTTAACGCCGTGCGCCCTTCCGGCAGGTGAGCAAGCCCAGCCAGGAGGCCTACCAGAACGAGCTGAACATCGAGAGCGTGGAGCGCTCCTTCATCCTGTCTGCAAGGTTGGACATCAGGAGCTGAGCTGAGAAAAAAAAAACAAAAAAAAACCTTTGAAGGCGAAGTCAACCCAAAATATTTTATTCAAGAATATGTTCTATGCAAGCCCACTAGTTGAAACAAGGCATTCGGATAAATATTGCGTTTGTGGAATAAGAGTTAACCCACCCCTTTTTAGCCGTCTCGAGGGGCGGCCATTTTGTCACTTCTGTCGACTTAAAAAGACATCACCACTTCTAAGGGCTCAGGTAACGACCAATCACGGCTGACCTGTTTTCTGAAGCTGAGCCGTGATTGGTCCTTGTGAGCAGTTGTGATGTCATTTTCAGTCGACGGAAGTGACAAAATGGCCGCCCCCAGAGATGACAATAAAGGGGTGGATTTTGCTGCTCAAAGTGGAAGTCAACACAAATATATTTTTTCAAGAATATGTTCTATGCAAGCCCACAAGTTGAAACAAGGTATTCGGATAAATATTGAGTTTGTGGAGTATTAATCCATCCCTTTTTAGCATTTTAGCTATCTCGGTTGGCGGCCATTTTGTCACTTCTGTCGACTAAAAATGACTTCACAACTGCTCAAGGCTCAGGTAACGACCAATCACGGCTGACCTGTTTTCTGAATCTGAGCTGTGATGTCATTTTCAGTCGACGGAAGTGACAAAATGGCCGCCCCCTGAGATGGCTAAAAAGGGGTGGATTAACTCATATTCCCACTAACGCAATATTAATCAAAATGCCATGTTTCAACTAGTGGGCCTGCTGGGAACATATTCTTAAAAAAAAAAAACAGTTTGGCTTGATTTCCCTCTTTTTAACTATGAACAGTCAACCACGAGTGTGTACGTGATCGCCGTCGAAGGCCTTTGCACCGATCGCAGCTGTTTTCTGCCTCCAGTTCGGCGACGGAGCGAGACGAGTGGCTGGAGGCCATCGCCCAAGCCATCGACGACCACGCCAAGAAGAAGATCAGCTTCATCTCCAGTCGCAGTCAGGAGGAGGTGACGCTCCCCTTCCCCCGCGCCGGCGCTTTCAAAGCTTCGCCCCGCCCCTGACCCTCCGACCCCCTCCCCCGCGCAGGCCGACGGCGTGCTGGACAGCGGCGCCCCCCTCGGATCCAAGGCTCCCATCTGGATCCCCGACCTGAGGGCCACCATGTGCATGATCTGCACCTGCGAGTTCACCCTCACCTGGCGGCGCCATCACTGCCGCGCCTGCGGGAAGGTGCCCGGCACGCCCGGACTTTGCGGCCACAACTCCTCCTCCTCCTCCTCGTCACGCTCCTCCCGTCTTGTATTCCGACAGGTGGTGTGCCAGGCCTGCTCGGCCAATAAGTACTACCTGGAGTATTTGAAGAACCAGCCGGCACGCGTGTGTGACCACTGCTTTGCTAAACTGCAGGAGAACAGTGAGCACATGTCTTTTTTTTTTTTATCTTCATCTAATTGTTGTGATTTGTAATATATTCACACTTTTTGCGATTGTAGACCCCCACACCGAATAATGCTTCACAAAAGCTTTCGTAATTGTAACGTAGCTCCATGAAAGAGGAAATCAACCCAAACACACACAAAAAAAGACATCTTTCTGATTAATATTGCATTTGTGGAATAAGAGTTAATTCACCTGTTTTTAGCCATCTGTGGGGGCGGCCATTTTGTCACTTCTGTCGACTGAAAATGACGTCAAAGTTGCTCAGGGAACGACCAATCACGGCTGACCTGTTTTCTGAAGCTGAGCCGTGATTGGTCGTTATCTGGGCCCTAAGCAGTTGTGATGTCATTTTCAGTCGACAGCAAGTGACAAAATGGCCACCCCTTGAGATGGCTAAAAACAGGTGGATTTTGTTGCTTAACTCAAAATTTATACCAATCATATTCCCTTGTTTCAACTAGTGGGCTTGGATAGAACATATTCTTGAAAAAAAAATGTTTAGGTTGACGTTCCTTTTAAAATTGGCCTTGAAAAAAGCATGGAAACCCACCACTTATCTCATTTTCTCATTTCCAGGTGACCGCTGCGCCTCGTCGTCCGTGTCTCCCATCAAATCCGGAGCGTTCTCCTTCACCAGGAAACAAAAAAAGATTCCGGCCGCATTAAAAGAGGCGAGTAGCGATCGGGAGGCGAGTTTAGCGCCGTAGCAGTGGCGTGACCCGCTCGGCTCTTTTCCCAGGTGTCGGCCAACACGGAAAACTCCTCCATGAGCGGCTACTTGAACAGGTCCAAGGGCAACAAAAAGCAGTGGAAGCGGCTGTGGTTCGTCATCAAGAATAAAGTGTTGTACACGTACGCCGCCAGCGAGGTAAACGCCGCCGTCTGGTTTTCACTTCCGTTGCCGTCGACTTCACTTTGTCTTCCTCCCGGCAGGACGTGGCGGCGCTGGAGAGCCAGCCGCTGCTGGGCTTCTTCCTGCGGGAGGAAAAGAGCGGGCCGGCGCAGAAGCTGCAGTTCAAGCTCTACCATAAGAACACGCTCTTCTACATCTTCAAAGCCGACGACATCCCCACCGCGCAGAGGTAAAACGCCCCTCGCGCACTCGGCGTGAAACACGTTATGACCTCGCCGTCTTCTTTTAGGTGGATCGAAGCCTTTCAGGAGGCCATGATCCTCGAGCAGTGACGAGCCGGTCGACGGACAACATGCTGCTTCCAGTAGGAGATGGGACACCGATTGGGACGGCGTTGCCCCTTTTTTTTTTTTTTTTTTTTATAAAGTCTAATGCTGCAGCTGTGGCTCAAATGCCAAAGAATGTGCGTGGAAGTGGACAGTTTCCACCAGGAAAGCCCTGGTAGGGATCCCCGTTGAAGGAAATAAAGGACAAATACGTCATGTGAAATTCAAGCAGGTTGACTGACACATAAAACAATCAATTACAATGAATGACAAGTACAGCCAGTGTTTTACAGTCAGTAACAGGAAGTTGCTGGTGTTGATCTTTCCGGTTAAGAGGTTTTATTCTTGTATTTTGATATTCTGAGTAACTACCATAGATTATGGGTCTAACAGCGTCCTGGACAAAACTGGAAGTAAATGATTGAACTTAGTTTACATCCTCTTCAGAATGTCAACTCTGCAGCCTTAGAAGCAACCCGTGAGTCATATTGTGTATATAACAGAGCGACATTGACATTTTTATACAGCAGCCTAGAGCTGATATTTATAAAGTATGAAAAAGCAGGCCACTATTTCGTAGTCAGGGTCTGTTAATTTCTTTTTAAAAACCTTTTTTGCTGTACTATTTTTTTTTTATACAGTGAAACAATCAAAGTGGTCTTTTCTGCCATAATCTCCCACCCTTCACTCCTATTTGACAAAATTTGATTTTTTTTCCCCCCTAAACGTTGTTTCATCCACAACTTTATGCTCCATGTTGTCATTGAGACTCTTGAATCTTTGTCTTCCTGATTTTAACTTTTCAGGGTATAGGAAGCATGCATTTCCTCGTGATTGTACATTAACAGTGACTATTTTTTAATATCAACTGTGTGGGAGGTGGACTCTCCCACAAAGCAATCATAACAAACTGTCAGGCAACAGTTTTTAATAAAATTTCTAAATATAGTTTTGTCTTTGTGTTTTTGCTGACGGGACATCTAGGAACTTCCGTTCCTTCCCCAAACATGGTTTACATTAATATGGACTATTTTGTCATACGAAATGTGTGGGAGTAGAGTCTCCAACAAAACAATTACAATCAGGCAATTGTTTTTAATTCAACGTTGCTTTGGTTGATACGTTTCATCTAAAGTCTAAATTATATGGAACAAATTGTTGCGTTTGCTTGTTGCTGTCCGGACATTTTACTACTGTGCGCAAGCGTTCCGTTCCCAAATTGTTCCGTCTCAAGATGGCGGAATACGTCAATATTGTTCGAAGGGCTTTGGGACAAATAGGAGGTCACGGCGGTGTCCGAGGCTTGCTTCTCCAACTCTTTAGGTGAGTTAGCGTAATTATTTGGAGTCTTTTATTTTTGAACGACTGGCAACTAAATACTGTCAATAAACGACGACTGTAGATGAGTGAACGTCGCTAGCTCGCCTAGCTTGCACTGGTTTCATTCCCAAATATGGTGGAATAAATGACCTTATAACGTTTATACGTGACAGGGTAAACGATGTGAAGACAGGAGCCCTCATTGGTGTGGACAAATATGGCAACAAATATTACGAAGATAAGAAGCACTACTTTTTTGGTAAGAACGACTTTGTGCTCAAATTGTTTCACTGTTATTTTATTATTTTATCCGTCGAGATTGACAACCCCTGCATTAAATCGCTCTTGCGTCCAAAATGCATCCAGGACGTCATCGCTGGGTGATCTACACCACAGAAATGAATGGAAAGAACACTATGTGGGAGGTGGATGGCAGCATGGTGCCCGCCGAATGGTACGTTGACTCATGTCACATTCATTTATTTTTTTTTATTGCAAGTATTTAGTAAAATCATTTATTTGAATAAAATACAGTCCAAAAATAAAAGGTAATTGGTGGTACACTACCATTAGTTAAAAACATCTTAAAAATATATTTTCTAAAATTGTTTTAATTTTAATTGACAAATTTTATTGTTTTCCACTTTTAAAATGTATGTGAAAATTAAAACGTGGAATATGTTGTGAGATCTGATTTTTTATTTTGGAACATATTTAACCCACCGTCCCCGTGTAAAAAAATGTTTTGTTTCCCCATAAAGTCAAAAACTGACCTGGGTAATTCTGCTGATTAAACAAAGGAATATTTAAAAATTGTAACAAATAGTATGATTGCTTTAGCCATTTTTTACCTACTGTCACAATAATATATCAATATAATACCAATGTGCTTACTGAATTTTTTTCTTGTTTCTGAAAAGCTCAAAAATGACTTTGGCAGTGATGCTATTGCTAACAATGTCACAAATCACCTTTCCCCATTTGAAATGAATGATTTTAAACAAGAGTAAAAGCAATCTACAGTATTGTACTTTCTAAAAACATACAATAACAATAAGTGATCAGAATATAAAGAATGAAACAGTTTGTGATTCATGATTTCATGGCTTCAATGCCCATTGACGTTATTCTCCTTCTGGTATGTGCATCTTTGCCACCAGAGGGCAGTATAATACATACAGACATACTTGTGGGTTTGATGATGAATCGCAGATTTTTGGAAGAAGTTGCAGTTATGTTAGTCATTTACATTATTGTACTTTATGTATAACAACATACAGCAATAACATACTGACATATAATATTGTGCATTATTATTTTATTTCTTTTGATTTATTCTTCCCCCCCTAGGCATCGCTGGCTCCACTGCATGACAGACGACCCGCCCACCACGCACCCGCCCGAGCCCAAGAAGTTCTTGGCCGAGGTGCACCAGTTCAACGTGAGCGGCACCTCGCAGCAGTACGTGCCCTACTCCACCACACGCAAGAAGATCCACGAGTGGGTGCCCCCCAAAGCCCAGTGACCCCCCCCCCCAGCCGCCTGCTTATGTCCTTTGTACACAGCTGCGCCTCAATTAAATCTGTTGAATATTTGCACTTAGCATGTTGTTCTTTATAGTGTTGGTGAATGAGGACAAGCAGATAAGCTTGTATTTTCACTGTCACGTGACAGAAATGGAGACTGCGAGATTAGATTCAATTTTTGACATGACGCAACAATATGCACATTACAACTCACCAGAATTAGCCTACAGTACACAGCAGAAACGGTATGAGGTTGTATGAAAGTAAAAACGCCAAATCACATCATATTGGCTTTAAGATCGCCTTATACACTTTTAACATTTTTTAAAACTTTACGTATTGTTAAAAAGCAATGTATATGGTTAAACATTTTTTGATTGCCTTACTACATAGTTGAAAAAAAATACTACTTTTTTTTTTTACAAATACTATAATATCAAGTTGATTTACATCAGATTTTAGATAAAAATCCCTTACTATACATATATTCAAATTCCTTACTGTAATAGTAGTTTTTAAATCTATAGATTTTGTTTACAAAACACCAATACATGTAAATCAATAAAAAAAAATACTGATTGTATTAAGGAAGTTTATACCTCGTTTCGTTTGCTAAACAACGCTAATGTAACTCATATATATTTTTTAATTGGCTAACTTGGTAAAAACATGAGCAGTATATATTCCCTATGACACAAAATACTTTTAGGGGCCAAAATTCTTGGGGCCCTAAGAAAGTCTTCCCATTTTTCTCACCTATAATCTAATTATTATTCTTAAATTTGATTTGACTCTTTGTCATAGTCATCTTCAATTTCAAATCAAGTTGACTTTGCGAACTCTCTCCTGAAGGATGAAATCATGAGGTTAGCGATAGTAAACACCCGTGGGGTAGGAGGCGTGCAAGTTGACTAACCATCTTTTGTTGACATTTGATTTTAACATAGCCAGCTTCCAGTGACGTAGCGAGTAAAAATAAGCAAACTATCATAAACATGCTTCTTTCTACCTTGTGTACATATACAGCATTTAGAGTTTAAAAATGTTTAAAATACTCACTCGAAACGCATGGCAGACATTCAGCGGAAGGCTTCCTTGCTGAACAGGTGTTCTGCAACGTTCAAGTCAAAGGCCCAATCCCAATACCCACACTTGCACCCTTGTGCTCTTCATTTGGGCGTTCCCGCCGAGGGTACGACTGTGTAGGGTGTCCCAATTCTGCGAAGTGCTCTGTTACCCCACCCCCTTTGCGCCCTTGTTCCGCACTTCGGCCGAGCCTGCATCCCTCGAGAACCCTACGTGCACTTCGACTAATTGTGCACTTCAGCGAAGACCGTAGGTACCCTACGAGTGTGGGTTTTGCGATTGGGCCTTAAAGTCACGCGAAAGTGCGTGTTTGATTGATTAGCTTGACAACGCAAAAACAGCACATCAGAATTGCAACAGCAGCCCTTACTGCATTGTTATAAGGCTCATATTTTCTCAAATTTTAGGATAAGTGATGGAAACACTTCGAAGTAAACTTCTACCAAGCCGGCCACAACTGAGTGACGAATGTGCTATGGCGAAATAGACTGCTTGATTTTCGATGCCAAAATATCCAGTCTAACTTTTTAATAACTTTTAAAAAGGTGGTTATTTATAAACGAGGGCAGATTCTGAATCAGCACCAAAAAACATTTGGAAAATGAACTTGCATTTCTGAGACCAGGAATACTGTGCAAACATCGCGAGTTTTGAATACTCCCAGGATGATGTGGGTTTTTTCCTTGTGGCGATGATTCCGGTCAATATTTCAACCGAGCGGCCCGCACCGGACGGCCAGGAGGTGGCAGCACCCCTCCGAAGCTCCAAGCCGCCCTGTCACAAAGAGGTACCCATCAACCTGACTCGTCTGCGGCCGCCCGGCTCGCCCACACTGGTGGTGGAAGTAATCCCTGCGCCTCGAGGCTTGTCATTTTCCCCGTTTGGTGCGAGTGGGTGGTTTGCCGTCTGTGGTTTGTCGCACTGCGCGCGGACCCGGAGCAGACGCTCCCGATTGGGATGGACGTGACGATCCGTGCTGTCTTTTTGGGCCCAGACGAGGACAGACACGCAACTAAATGCCCTGTGGTCGCGCATTCCAAAACTCCTCCAGAGCTTCCTACAGACCAAAATATCAGATCCTGCTATGCCAGCGCCTGCCGTCACAACATCACACAGAAATATGTTTACAATGTCACATGTTCACAATTGTATCTTGACTTAATAACAGTACAGTTTAATCCATTTGGGGGTTTTTTTTTGCTAAAAAATATAACAGGAAATTATAGTATGATCCCATACAAAAGCACGTCGACAACAAGTCGAACCTTGAGGAGTTGGATTTTACAAAAGAAAGGACCTGATGAGGTTATATGTTAAAAAAAATATATTTTTTTTAAAGATACAAAACTTTTCTTATTATTGACAGAGTTCGTATTATATCCGACCAATAACGAAACCGTTAAAATCCCAACCTGGGGGTACGTGGAAATTTGTTTTATTTATTTCCCAGATCAATAACATGTGGCACAGCCGTGTTTCAACTCAAGTGTTTCATTAAAGGTCAGATTAATTGTTAAAAGGGGATTTAGTCAATGAAACTCAATTTTTGTGGTAAATGTAAGATTTATAACAGCCATTTTATTTGTAAGCATAGGCAACAACGGAGTCAAAAAGACAGCGCGTGAGAATTAGAGGTTTCAATTAAGCTTAGGAAACGAAATTAAACGTTTTTTTACTTTAATAATCAGCCGGAACCAACAAGAGCAAAAAGTTTGGGAGCCACATTATAGAGCCTTGAATTTGATTTCCTGAAGCGGGAAATGTAAAAAGACAATCAGTATCTTGAGTTGACATGTTTTGTTGACACCTGTTGCATGAGGCAAAGCTGGCCGAGCAGCCGAGTTGGCAGCGGCGAAAATCATCAGCGGCCTCCATTTGAGTTTGTTGTTGGAAGTGGTCAGGATGCTGTTTCCCCCCTCGAATGAACGCCATCATTATGTTGTGTGCATGCGGCGGCGGTCCAGAGTGGTAGTTTGCGTAAAGGGGGGGGGGGGGGCGTTTCCTCCAGGGCCTCTGCCCTTGTATGGTCTTCCGCTGTTGTTATTTACGTTCCGCGCAATGAATGCGCTATACGTCGGCATCGCCTGTGCAAAGTACTTTTGGGTTCATTTTCATTTATTTACATGCTGCGCCGATTCGCATATCCGGTGTGCCGGTGATGCTTAACCGTGACCTTCAATTGTCACATGTGCCGGTAGAGTCGAGGCGACCGCGGCGCAGACGTCCTCTCTGGTGCTGCCACTGAGAGTGGGCAGACACATGTGTCAATGAATGGCTTCCGGAGTTTGTTTTCCGAGGTCTCGTCTTCTTGAGTACATGCTTTCCCCGCAAGGCTAATTGCTAGGGACGTAATAGGACATGTGGGCTTGCGACTGCACAAATTTAGGACGCTAAGTGCTTCCATGGAAAACAGCGCACGTTGATTAGTGTGCCTTTTTGTGTGAGGCGTTCAGGTGCATCACTTGACTATAGAGTCGAGTTGTTGTTGTTTTTTTTTAAAGGTCGATTTTCTGTGAAAACCTGAACATGTCACGGCCACTTTTCAGGAAACTTCCTGATCCTAACTGTGACTTGATGGACATTAAAGCCCTGCTATTTTAGCCTCCGTTGATTATTATTATCCCCGGATGTTAGCTATGTCTCAGTCGGATGAGCTCTTCTTTACGTTCGGTTAAAAATTAGTTTCGAGCCAGTGTGGCATGCTTGCTAAATGCCTCCGCGTCGTTTCCCAGTGAAGAACTATCGATCTGCCTCAAGTACATTCCCAGTGCTGCAATGCAGTCACAAACCTTCAGGTGGGTGCTGCGGTGTCCTGACGCCTCTTGGACACCAGAGGGGGCAGTCGAGTATTCGAGAACAAACCCGGAAAGAGTCATAAGTCATTTTTTTAATTCTGCCTTTCGTTCTGATTGAAATATGGATTGAACCTTAAAAACTTTGACACATTCTATTCAACCGTTATGCACATTTCCTTGATGTGTTGTGCCTTTTCCGGGAAGAGCTTTCAGGCTTCACATTGGCTGAAATTGTCTTATGACTTTTTCACAGATTCCTGGCTCTCGATCCTAAATATCGTTTGTTAGTTGCTCTCCAAAATAGGCCTCGTGCCAAAACTTTTGATTAACTCCCGGGTGTGGATTTCATCCGGCAGAGGCCGTGACGGAAATAAACGGTCTGATCTTTGTTGTGCTGGCTGAGTGACAGCTCATCCATTTTCTCTTCTCTTCTCTCTCTCCCCTCCATGATTCTCCATTCCCATACTCGGCCTTGATCCGCCGCAGCGTTCTTTTCATCCTGTGGGGTGAGAACGCGAAGAGCGGCGGGGCAAATGCGCCAGCCGGATTCCTCGCATTCTCGCAAGCCGGCTCGGCCCCGGTGTTGGGTTCCCGGGAGGGGGCAAAGGGGCCGGAATCGGTTGACGACTCAGCAGCTGACACCTCTGTGATCTCTGCCTCTTCCCACCGCCGTAAAGCAAATCATCGACTTTTGCCACTGAGCACCAGGTGTTCCACTTTTCTACCAAGTGTTTCGGTCCGGTTTGGCTCACGGTGCTTCAGTTTGGATAAAACAATTTGTGAGCTTCCTTTTGAGAGAAAAAAATTGCTTTGCCACCATATTGTGACATCTTGGTGCCCAGGAACTTTGTTGAAGTGAGTTGTGGCATTTCATTTAAACCAAAAGAGTGTTTTGGCACCATCTTGTGGCATCTGTAAGGAATTGTTAACGTTAGCGTCAATTACTGTACTTGTGAGTATTTTCTATTCCCGTCTAGCTTGGTCTAAAATTCCCACGAGTATATGGAAAACTGAAAAAATTTAAATACTTAACTATTAATCTTAATTTCATGGAACCTCCTTCAACAATCGGGCCGACTCTCAGCACGTCGCGCTGGAAAAATACACTGCAACAACAGACAGCGACTGACCATTAAAGTAACTTCTGCGCATGCGTGAGATATAATAATATAATACCCCTCCAGACCATCGGCGGCGGTAGTCACTATTCCTCGTGGTTAAAAAAAGCAAACCGGAAAACTATTAGCCACGGGCGGATTATAACAATTGTAAACAATGTATTCAGCTATATTTTTCACTCACAATGAACTCCCACGCGAAGCAAACACTCTTAACACATTATCGTAAAATACTTACATTGTTAACCCTCGCTCTTGTAAGAAGATTAAAGCAGCAAAGGCGTGTTTCACTGTTTATTCGCATGTCACTTCCGGCTTTTGCCGTGCGCTGATTCGCTAGCTAACAACCAATCAGAGAGGCCAAATGTCACGACTCCCGACGCCGATTCAACATGTTTTTTTTTTATTATTTTTTTTTTATCACATCTTATCACCTCCTTAAACCGTGTCAGGATGATCTTGTGATTACGTCAGTCGCCGTAGCCGTGTTGCATTCAATGACACCAAACCGCTGCGTCACAAGCACCAAAAGTCACCTCCACCTCGCTGAGTCAGCTGCTGCTTCCCGATTTGGCAACGGATACCTCTGCAAGGTCTACTGAATGTTTGCATCCTTCGGGAGGTCTCGTTACCGGGAAACACCCGCATCGCTCCTATAGTCACAACCACGATGGATGCGGAGGCTTAAAAAAGATCCCCTTGCGTCCAAAATTTATTTATTTATAAGTGGCAGCTCCGTTTTTTCCCTCTACTGAATTAAACATCATCTGACTCAGCAGGAATCACAACCCACCCTCGCGCTCAACATTTAGTCGTCTTGAAATCCCGTTCGGTTTATTTATTTGTTATTGATCACCGCATTGCTGCAACGTACAAAGTTAGAGTAAAAAAACGTCATGTCATCCAAGTTGATGCATATAAATCTCAAACGAAACAACCGTACCGTTCAAAGGAATTTTCCCTGTTTAGAAAATATTATTTTTGCCTGCATCTTGAATTCTTATTCTTATTCTATCTGCATATGTCAAGCATTAATGTCATTCCGGCGAAGTTGCAGCTGCCGAGCCAATATGTTCTCTTAAAGCCCGACTTAATCATGCGCTCATTGCATTGGATCCACTTACTTACACTATTATAATGCTCATTGAACGGCCCATTGATTGGTTGCACGTGTGCACTAAATGGATGCGACAATTGCAAGCAAGACAGCTGGCCCCATCTGTCCGTCAAAAGGAGTCGGGATGCTCTGACTCCGTCAACTCAAGATGGCCGTCTCTATTTTGCGGGTGCGTGTTTGACATGCGAAGGACGCCCCCCACCCCAGGTGCTAATTAAAAGTGTCCACTCGGCATCGATTCGGGTTTCATTTGTCGATAGTGTGGCTTCTCTTTTGCAAATTCAGGCGTTCGGTGGCCTTGTGCAAAGCTGACAATGCGCAATGTGATGGAAAAGAAGCAAAACACACACACACAAAAAAAAAAAAAATCTGTCATTTAAAAATTAAATGAGCCATTGGAGTGGCTAGGTGAGATTTTCGGTTGATTGTTGAGGAGCACTGAGGTATTTCTGGCTTGCTTGCTATGGCGACCTGCTTTGAATATCCCCCAGCGATGCAAATGTTTGCATCGTGAAGTGTGGCCACAAACTTCCGGTCTAAATCAGGCAGTCATGCAGGCACACATGACCCCCGTCCCCAATTTAGGCTGCGGACACCGTATCCGTCCTGCCATTCCGTTATACGATTGCTGAACCCCAATGAATGTCAAACACACGACCCCCCCCCTGCGGGCCGCCAGCACCCTCAAGATGGTCTCCAGTGTCACATAAACGCCGCCACAGGAAAATGGAAAGACGACTGTGGCGCTCTCCAAAGTAAACGCATTCAATGTCAGGCTATGGCTTTTTCACCCGTCCCGCTTTTGAAGAACACATTCACAAGTACTGAAAATGACAAAGCAACAATTTGAGGCTCATGTGACTCAATGCTGCCCCTTGAGGCACAATGTCGCAAGCTTCTTCCACTGCATTAAGTTATTCTTGCAGCTATAGCTGGATTTTATTTTGAAAGTCGTACCAGGAAACTGTCTCTCTCATATTGTGTGCTTGCTTGGCTCGTGTGTAAGGTGCAGCACCCCCATTGTGCTCATCACAAGTGCCTCTCCAAGACTTTTGGACCCCCGCCCCCTCTCTCTCTCTCCCTCTCCCTCTCTCTCTCTCCCTTCTTGTCCTCCTGCCATCTCCCACTCGTGACTCATGTGTTAGTGGGACAGTGGGGGTCTGCAGCGGTGAGGTCACGCCGCTGAGGTATGACAGCGTTCGGGCCAAGGTGAGTCGGTTAATCTTGCCTGCTCTGCGGAGTCCCTCCACTGGCCGGCGTTGCCCGCGAACGAGGCGGCGAAAGATGCTCATCGCCGGCGGCGCCGCTCCATGCTCGGACGCGCCCCCTCTCGCCGCTGCCGCCGCCGCCGCCGCCGCCGCTCGGATCCCGAGGCCATGGCGCCTTGAGCCGCCTCACCAACAGCCTCCGCCGCCGCCGCCGCGATGTCACAAGACGACAGGAAGTAGGACTTGGTGCGTTTCGAGGGCAGGTGTCCGCGTGCCCCCTGCGGTCGCCTCTGCAGTATGACGCTGCCGGCCGCGCTGGTACTCTGGACTTGCGTGTGGGGGGCGGTGGCCCCGAGCGGGAGCGGGGCCAACGGCACTGAGGTGGAGAGGCGCTGGGAGACGTTGTTCTCGCGCTCCTACCTGGGCCTCGCAGGCGGGCGGGCGCAACCCGGCTGGCAGAGCGACTACCTGCGAGGCGTGAAGCGGGTGCGCCGCCTCTACTGCAACGTGGGCATCGGCTTCCACCTGCAGGTGCTCCCGGACGGCAGGATCGCCGGCGCGCACCTCGAGGACCCGCACAGTGAGCTCATTGGCGTTTGTGCACCATGCGCTCAACATGATAATGATGCTAACACTTCTTTTTCAGGTCTCATCGAGATCTCCAGCGTGGAGCGAGGAGTGGTTAGCCTGTTCGGTGTCAAGAGCGAGATGTTCGTGGCCATGAGTCGCAGGGGGAGACTTTATGCCACGGTAAGTGTGTGTGCGTGTGTGTGTAAGCTGACACTGAAAAAGAAGAAGAAGAAAAAAAAAGGATCATTATCGATAATCAAAAGAAAAAAATGAAAATAAATTGGAGTCTTTAAACTTTAGCACGTGTCAAATGTGACAGGATGGGCATTTAGGTGTCCGTGTAGATGCCCGATGGCAACTTGTCTTACTTTTTAAGAGCGATTTTGCAAGCAGCCATGACTCCCTTCCCCCTTTCACAACCAGATGAGCCCAGAACGGCGACTTTACGAGTGTCGTCGTGTTATTAATATTCTGGCGCGCCGAGGCGTCGCATGCCCGAATGTTCCTATTTGTTTATATTTCGGGGGAATTAATGCTCATCGCATTATTACAAAGATGACCTCATTCCCTGACTTCGAGACGACAAATAAGAACATTCCAAGAATTTGACTTTTACGTTGAGCTCAAAAGTATTTGGACAGTTGAATGAATTGTAAATCATGTTCTATTGTTTTTAGATCAGGGTTGTGACGACAACACTGACACTGTGTGTTTCATTTTAGGGGCTCTTCGGCGACGAGTGCAAGTTCAGGGAGACGCTGCTGGCCAACAACTACAACGCCTACGAGTCTTTTGTTTACAAGGGCTTCTACGTGGCCCTCAGCCGGCACGGGCGGCCGCGGCGAGGCGACAAGGCCAGCACCGCCGCCACCGGCACGCACTTCCTGCCTCGGTTGTGACTGACGCCGTCGACGCCGGCATTTGCACATGCAGATTTTTTTTTTTTTTTTTTTCCCTTCCAGGTAACGCCACGTCGACGCCAACGAACTGCGCAAATTCTGTTATTATATACATATATGTATATTTGGAGAGCTATCTTTGTATATGTATGCCATACTGTGCTGCTTTTGGGGCCTCTGCCACTTGGTGCTTGCTCAGCTACACTCGATGGACACGCCTCTTAATCAATCTATTGATAAATCTGTCCAACTCTGAGAACAGTGCGCAAAAAACACAAAAGCATGCTTGGACGAAATTGCTGCGGACGGAACATGCGCAAAAATTCCCCACAAAAACACTCCCTAAAAGTCACTTCCGTCCGTGCCTTGAGATACAAGCGACTTGACTCACACGTTTTTCCTCATACGAGCTCCCACTCCCACTTAAAGTTCTTTGTCAAATCAAACATAAAACAAAGAGAATTACTTTTTACAAACTTTGCGTTGTTAACACAAGGTGTCGGTCCGCATCGCTTAACGCTGTTAGCAAAAAAAAGCAAAACGCCATAAAGGTTAAGTAACGGATATTTTACCACAAACTGTGGAGCAACACATGTAGACCGATAATATAACAACATGCACAGCATATATTCTTCATCCTCTGCAAAGAACAACATTGCTGCAACTTAATGACTTAACCGCCCTCGTTTATCTATCTGTATAATACTGCCCCCATGTGGCCAATTAAGGCACACACACCAGGAGTAGCACATTGTCCATGAACTGTGTCCAAAAAAAAAGTTTTTTTTTTTACATTCTACTTATTTTTTTTCAACACTGTATGTTTTTATAAAGTACAATATCATAGCATGCTTTAAGAGTGTTTTATGTTACAAGCGTGGAAAAGGCACCGAACTTGAACTTGTATCTCAAGGCACCGCAGCCCAGATAGTGTATGCCGCTAAAACGGGGGATGAGCGTATGTGCTTCCATGTACCTCAAAGCACCAAGTTCTAGCTGAAGGACGCATGGAACGAGCTTGCGTGCGTGACTGACTTTAAATGCACTACTTTTGCTGTACGAATTCAAAAGGTGCCTTGGCGCCCCCACTCCAGGCCCCCTTGAACTTGCATGTAAGAGACACCCGGGTGAGGCAAAAAATAGGAATGACGATCCGCGGCGGGCCCCAAGGAAGGCGGGGGGGGTGGGGCTGTTGTTTCAAGAGGGAGACTCGGGTTCTTTGCGCTGTAATTAGATGGATTACGTCATTTGCAATCAGAGGGAGGGAGGGGAAGTGGCAGTAAAACAGGCCAAAATCCAGCCTAAATAATGATAATACTAAGAATAAAGTCAGACAACTCGCCCCATGTAGTTAGACAACCAAATTGGGCTAATTTTCCATGCTATGTCATGATGCGGTTAGCTCCATGCTAATTTTGTTAGCATCCGCTTGAAAAAAAATTAAATTGTGTATACAATTGATTATGAGTCACATATAGGACACCCTTTTGGGTGTTGGAACTGTATACAATACGCTGCTAAAATGTTAGCGCACATGTTAGCCGCTGCATGTGATTAACACAAAAAAAAACACACACACACACAGAAAATGTAAATAGTGCAAAGTTATCAAAATGAATTCAGGAGGTTTTCTATGAGGAGACACAACTTTCAAGATGTGGCCTCAATGTTTGTGTTGGTGAGTGAGGTGGTGAGAGTGTGCGTGCCCTTGGCCTTTTCCCCAGTGAGTGTGTGCGCGTGCGCGTGCGCGTGTGTGTGTGCGCACAATGCAGTAGCAGCCAGCAGCTCTTTCTCCGCTTTCAATGCAGTTCGAGCGGGCCGCATGCAGGATGCAGTAAAGGACAATGCGGAAAAATGATCATGTAGCACTTTTTTTTTTCCTGCTCAACTAGTCGGGTCTGGATTAATTGTACTGGCAATATCCGCGACAAATGTCACCCATTTAGGCGACAATCTTGAGTCTGAATTAACCCGACTAGCAATGCTGACAACAAACTTGTCCTTAGCCTCTGATTTGATTTTAACAGCAGCCCGTTTAGGCGGCAAACTGCTTTGTCATTTTATTACCCATTAATGTTTGCCTCCAAATGACTTATGTCTCATATTCCACATGCTTAACACATACGGTGAAATGCATTCACCATACCCGTCTAAGAGCAGTTTTCTTGCAGCATCCACCTGTTTTCACTTCTCCCCTTGACCTTCTACTTTCTCCATTGGCAAATTATTTGTGACTTATTGACTGCGTAATAAAAAAAACTTCTGGATCCAAAACAGTGGAGCTTTAAATTTGTCCTCGTCAGCCGAATTTTCACTGTACTGTTTGCATGAGCGACTTCACCTCCTGCCTTAGTTTGACTGTTGCAAAAAAAAAAAAAAAATCAAAAACAATGACTCACTGTCGTGAAAGCAAAGCGACTTGGAGTCTTTTTATTTTTGTACGAATGTGCTGTGCACAGCAGAGATAACAATAAAAACTTTGGAACAACTCACTGCTGCCCCCAGTGTCCACTCACGCGAGTCACACTCACGCCTCATAAGACGAAGGATTCAAAACACAAAAAGCAAAAATAAAGTTAGTTTTAACAGAACTTTTTTTTTTCACTGATCCTGCTACAAAAAGTACATTGTCACTTAAAATGTAATGCCAATTTGCATCTATAAAAACAAATTAACTTATACATCTTTAAAAACAAATTAACTTATACAATGAATACACACAACCACTGTGGTAGCCATTCCCGCCAGTTAAAAAAAACATTAAAAAGATGCTGTTTTTTTGGGTTTTTTTTTACCAGCGGTTAAGTTAAAAACATATTTTTTTTACTGGCGGGAATGGGCTTCTTCCATGGTTAAAAAAAAAAAAAACATTTTTATTTTTTATGTAGAATGTTTTTGTTTGTTTTTTACTGGCGGGAAGTTACTGTTTTATGGCAACAAATACGTTTTCTTTACGTTGTAGTTGAGATTAGGAATGGCGCCATCTGCTGGCTCACCTTGGTGAGCAAGTGTTGGCCAGGTGCGTCGAATCTGTTAGGTTTTTTTTTTAAACAACAAATTAAATCATACTTAAAATTATGTATTTGTATATTTAGCCACCGGAACACATTTCCTGTGTGAAGTGGGCAGTGAAGAGTCCAAAACACCTCCCCAAAAAAAAAAAAAAAAAAAAAAGCACCACCAACAAGTGCGGTGACCCGGGCCGCGGGTCTAAACACGCCCAGGTGGAAGTGGCCCTTCCGCCGCTGCAAAGCCGCACATCTGCGTTGGTGGACGGATGCGAGTATGCAGGGGTGGCGCGGGGCTCCTTAAATAGCATCCGTCTCGCAGCCCAGCTCCAGAATTCTCCCATGATGCGCCCCATGGCAGCTCTCCGATCCGGGACGGAGGAGGCCACTCAGAGCCGCCGAAGCGTGCCGGCCTGGATGCTCGCCCTCGCCCTGCTGCAGGGCGGCTACGCGGCGCCCAATTCGTCGCCCCTGGTGGGCTCCAATTGGGGCAGCCCGCGGAGGTTCGTGCACCTGCAGACGTCCACCGAGCTCAGCAACTTCTACCTGGAGATCAAACTGGACGGCACCGTGCGGAGAAGCACCAGCAGGAATCCGTACAGTACGTGTCGCGTGTTCGTTTCTCCTCCGTGTTTGGTTGTGTTGTGTTGACGTCTTGTTGCTGTTTGGCTTCGCGCTTGCAGGCGTCATCATGCTGAAGGCGGACACAAGGGAGCGCGTCGCCATCCTCGGGGTCAAAAGCAGCCGGTACCTCTGTTTGGACCTGGACGGAACTCCCTTCACCTCAGTGAGTCATCTTCATCATCCTCATCCTCCTCCTTTGTCAGCTACTCGTCACTATGTTGTCCTGTTTTACGCACGCATTTATGCGCAAAGTTTCACTCAATTTACGACATTTTGGAAGAAAACGACAAATATTAATTTATGAACTTGCCGAGAAATTTAATAAATATTTTGAAATTTGAGTAAGGGATTCAAAGTTTTAAGAACTGGGGTGAGGGATTCGATTTCAGGTTTTAAAATAAAATTAGGGTTTCAAAGTAGGGTACACTCTAAAAATAGTTGGGTTAAAAATAACACAATTTGGGGTCATAAAAGGACCAATACACAAATTGGGTCAATTTGACCCACTTTCTTGCATTGTTTTGAAAAATGGGCTGTTTTGTACAACTATATTTTTTGGGGTTGTTTTCCGCATAAACAGCCAAGAAAGTTGGGTCAAATTGACCCAAGTTGTGGATCGGTCCTTTTTTGACCCCAAATGATGTCATTTTTAACCCAACTGTTTTTAGAGTGTAGGGTTTCAAACTAGGGTTGGGGTTTCAAATTCGGGTTAGCGTTTCGGGGTTTAAAAGTAGGGTATTAAACTTGTATTGGGGTTCAAATTATAAATAAGAATAGGACAAAAAATAACACAATTTTGGGTCACATATGGACCGATCCACTACCGATCAAACTGACCCAATTTGTGGATCAGTTCATTTTTGACCCAGAATTGTGTTATTTTTAACCCAACTGAGTGAAATATAAATATAAATATATTAAGTCATGATAGATCATGAAAATTAACCTTTTGAAATGGATTTGCGATAAATGTAAATATGCTTACAATGTTCATTTGAGTTGCTGTTAAGGTGAATGTGTGAATTGAAGTAACGGCGCTTTCTCTCCCACGCATGCGCACACGCAGGCCGTGTGTCAGCGCGACGACTGCGTGTTCGAGCACAGACTCCTGGAGAACAACCGCGACGTCTTCTACTCCACCCGCACCGGCATCCTGCTCAACCTGGAGGGCTCCCGCCAGGTGTTCGCCGCCGGCCACAACCTGCCGCCCACCGCGCTCTTCCTGCCCAAGAGCAGCACGGTGCCCCTGGGGCGACTCTCGCTGAACCGGGAGAGGCGCAACCGGCCACAGGGAGAGCCCTCTTCCGCCGCCGCCGCACCCGCCGGGGAGGGTTCCGACTCCCGGGCCGTGCCGGAGGATGACGCGGAGCTGGAGCTGCTGGAGCCCGGCGACGACGGCGCCAACGTGTCCCGGGAGTTGCGCCGCGAGCCGCCGGCCCACGACCCGTGGAGCGTGCATTCCTCCAACCCTTCCAGCCCACGCGGCACCGGCACCGGCACCGTAGGGTGACACCGGTGCCATCATGCGCCAGAGTGAGTGAATGAGTATTTATATCACATCAACCCGAATCAAGACAACGGGGTGCCTGACTAAAAAGAATAGTCAAATTCTTTTTTTAAAATTCTTTATTTACATAATTATCATTTTTCGGTTGTAGTCGTCGCTCGATGCTGCTTCCTTGACTTAAATGGCAAAAGTACATTTTGTTGAAATGTCATGTAAACGTTTATGTGTTTTTGTATTTTGTAATTTATTCTTCAAGCAGCCAACATTTCAGGCAAGGACTTCAAGAGATTGCGACAAAAGTTAAAATAGTATACATAAACAATATATGTGTTTTTATTTATGTCTTTCCATTTTTTTTAAAATGCTGTTTTAGACCATAAGGAGGATTTATTTATTCAAATCTTTTCATGAATTGTAAATTATGATATTTATACACGCCTGCATATGTCATTTGAAAATAATGCTTTTAAATGTGTTTGTTCACTGTGGGACCAAATAAAATGCAAAAGGAAGCTTGTTCGGTTGAATTTGATGATTCCTCCGATTCACGCATGCGGCAGCACACCGGAAATATACACCGCCGCTCATCCAACCCACGCCTAGCCCCAAACACCGCCACCTTCTAACAGTCAGTTATTGTGGTACGGTGTCTCGCCACACGGTGGCGCCTCTTTGGTTTATTGTGTAGGTTGGTCATTTCTTTTCCCTGAACTTCAGTTCACCTTCTGTCATGGCTCTTAAGTGACGCGTGGTATGCTGGGGAAGTATTGTTTTGTTGCAAATTAAACAATGGCTTGTGGAATATCAAAAAGTTTTTGCTCCTTCGGCTACCCAACAGCACCCGTCCAAGACTAATTGCCCCCTCAGCTCGCCAGCACTCGTTACAACCTCCAAACCAAATTTACCAGAGTGTGCATGGAAAAGATTAACGAGAATAAACGACGACCAACAGATGTACACAGACTTGTGTATTGTACATACACATTTGACAAGTTCGATACCATACCTCGGGGTCAGTAATCCAATCTTTCTGTTGACGTTTCTAAGATCGCTGACGCCATCTTCTGGTCACTAGGAGAAATGCTTTCGGTGACAACTTCCGGGAATCTATAAACTAATATATGAGCACTTTTTCGATTTGTGTCTCGTGATATATTCTATTTACGTTTCAGAATTTAAAAAATGAACATCAAACTGTGTTTAGACATTTTCTTACTCGTTCCAGTCACCAAACTAGAAGATCAAGCTGTATTTCAATTTTGATATACAAGAACGAAAATCAAATGAGTTTTTAATATCTTGTTTTAAACGTAACATCTAATGACCAAAAGAGACACGGTCCGTGTACCTTAGGGGTTCATTCTATTTTTAATTGTGAAACGCAAATCAAAAAACAAATTTAGGGTTGTACTTTCAATTTTCATTTTTGACACAAAAATAGCATATTCCTTTTAACGACCCTTTAAAAAATAAACTGCAAAATATGTGGAGTTTACTGGAAAGGGCTTTTTTCAATTCACATTTTCAATTTTTACGCTTTTCAGCCGTTGGTTCGCGCTGCAGGAAGCACAGGAAGTGGTGCAGTAGCCACTAGCTTCGCTTTCAGAGCGAGAGAGAAAGGAGAAAGGGCTTGCAATCATTTATTTTACAACGTCAAAACATAACTCCGCTGGGCCACAGGAGGGCGCTCCGGGTTAGCGCATGCAAGAGTCTGTACCATAATATCCCCCTTCTTTCTGAGTACATTATGAACTGATTCGAAATGTTTCAATGTATAATGTAGAGTGTAAATCTTGGACTAGAGGTGGTGTGAAGGAAGAACCATTCAGAGGAGAACTTTTGGAATTGCTCTGTTAAGAACATGTGCTGCTGAGGGGAAGAGAGTGTGCAGGGATGGTTCCGATCAAACAGATCCACACCAACTAGCTCCCAGGGACGTGTTGGGAATTCCGTGGGCAGCAGTGTTGTAGTCTCTCTTTAGCACATGTGACACATTCAGACACTATGTGTTGGTTTATTTATTGTATTGTTTGTAAAGTGCTTTGTCGCAGCTCTATGAAATGGGCTATACAAATAAAATTGTATTGTATTGTATTGTAATAAAAGGCCATAATACACAAGTGTTAATCAATAAATTAACATAAAACACTATATACAATTGACACGGGAAAAGAGCCGAACATTTCAGGTCTGATCAAAAGCCAGCGAATGGAAGTGTGTCCGCCTGGGTGATAACTTACATTTTGGCCAATTATGCTCCACTACCAACATAAATAAATAAACACATTATAATAAATAAATAAATAAATAATTATGTATATATGTTTGCACGCATTCACGCACGCACGCACGCACGTACGTACATATTTTCGTTTAAGAATTAAAAATTGAAAATCAAAAATGTTTTTGACTATATAATATCCAATGACTAAAAGAGACATGCACCCGGTTTTATTTATTTATTTTATTTCTACGACAGAAAATCGTATATAGCACGGGACACAAATCGAAAAACGGCTCGTCTATTTATTTTTGGATTCCCGGAAGTTGTCCCGACAGCATTTCTCGTACTGACCAGAAGCAACGATTTCCATTCCACAGTGAGCCAAAGCAGTTATCATGACGCGTCACCAGGTGGCGCTAGTGTGCAAAGTGCCGATCAACAAACAGACGAAGAAGGCTGGCTTCCATTGGTGCACGTGACGTAAGGCCTGCCGGTGATTTGGGATAGTGATGGGCATAACGTTTCTTTTAAGTGGACTGAATCATTAGAGTCAGTTCATCAAAAAGAATCGTTCAAAAGAATCGTTCACCGAATCATATTTCATAATATATATAAATATATAAAATTGTCCACACCTGATGTTCTACTTATTATAATTGGTGCGTTTGGATTATCGTTGCTAACAAAAACCTATGCGTTTGCATTGATGCACTGTAATCACGCCAGGCAATAATCGTATATTCGTGTTTGGTGATAATGCACCGGACTTTCAAAAAAAAAACACACACAAAAAAACACTCAAATATTTAAAACCATTAGCGTAACCATTATAATCGTGGTTATAATAACGGTGATGAATACTAACAACAACAATAATCGCAGTAGACACTATGCCTACATATATAAACATTTGTTATTTTGGAGGACATAACAGACGGCCAGTGTATTTTTGTTTTCACGTGTTACGAAGTGCAGGCTTGTCAAATGAAGCGGATGACTGCATGTATGGTTAAACGTTCTGTTGCGCTGAAATAAAAACAAGAATGAATAAAACACTCGAGCACCAAACAAGTTTTGTAATAAAAGTACAATTTAATGGCACACCAACATTTTGATGATCGCACCACCATTATAGTTGCAGTATAGACAGAGCGGATAATAATATGTGTGCACATATGTGTATTGTAATAAATGTTTTCAAATAAAGTTGTCCCATGTCCACAACAACGTCATCTCCCAGCTGCTGCAGACCGGGGCGCCTCATCACGATCTGGCAAGGGACTTTTAAGTTTGTCAGAGCTCTTACTTGTTTTCACGCGCTTGCCCACGATGGACTTAACATTAGCCGTTAGCTTGGAGAAACGAATGCCAAAGAAAGCTTGTCCCCGCGAGCACGAAAGAAGCGGTGCTGGTGAGTGGTTCCTTCCTTGGCGAATCGCGAATCATTCATAACAAAACTCAGTTCACTCACGCATGGAATTCTCGTTCTCGTTCGTGAACGAGAAATGGCAGCGACACGTTCACTCACCGAATCGTTGGTGAACGGGAAATGAAATCACTGATTCCTTCGTGAAGGCCAATAGCGTGGCAGTATGTTCAGTAAATCCCTCTTACATCCGACGTTGGCCGCTGATTGGTCGATCGCGAAGATTGATAACATGCGCGTGGCTGAGCTCAAATGAACTGAGAAAAGAACGAATCACTTCAGGAAGTGATCCATTCACTCACGTTCACTGAAAAGATTCGTTCTTTTTGAACGAATCGTTCGCGAACGGCCCAACACAAATTTGGAACAGGTGTGCAGAACGGAATTCGTCGAGTGCGGCGCACAGGTGCGGCAAGATGGCGACCGACCGCTTGGCGTTTTCTCGGGTAAGTGAGTACTCGAGCAAATGTTTGTCGTTTTTTTGGCCGTTTGGCCAATGATATTTTGTTTGTTGAAGGATTTGCTCACTTGAGGCACGCAACAGCGTTTGAGGTTTGAGCACAGCAACCTCAATTCACTTCCCTTTGCTTGATTTCGATCATTGTCCTCTTTGTTTGTTTTGCTATGATTTCAAAATTTATTTTGGTTTGTTTTAATGCTGGCCAGTTTCATTGTTGTCCATGACAATGCCTTCGTACTCTGCAATTGAACTATAATGGCTCTTGTTCAACTCATTGTTTGGGGGTTGTATTGAATATGGTGCATTTTTTTTTCAGGTGGTATGAATGTTTTGCAAACTTGTGAATGTGGTTTTGTGTACCCTTTCACGCCGACTGTCACGAATTTTCATTTAAACCCTTTCCGCTCCAAATGGTCGAAAATCCCGACTGTATTCTTCCGCTGCCGGTTAAAAACAAAACAAAACAAAAAAAAAAGAAGCCTTTTGCAAGCATTCATTTCTCCGGTTTCCTGTCAGAGGGGAAACTTTGGACAATTTGGACGGCAACGCTAGCCTCGTGCCATGCTGTAATTTTGAACTGCGAACCTGAGGCAAGTTGTGCTAAAATGAAAACATGAATGGTCTTAATGCGTACCAGTGCGTCCAATCAGATAAAACAAACAAATCTGTAGCTTTACCACTATCAAACACGGACTGCACTTCATCACTCAATGATATAAATGGGCCAATCAATGAAACGTGTGTAAAGATGAACGCTTACTACTGATCTCCGAGTCGGTAATGTCTCCTAATGTATTTCGTCCGTTGACGTGTGGACTAGCATGTCTTCGGCGCTCGTTGTGGCCGTTGACGAAACATACGGCATCCTGCTCTGAAAGCCCTCCGCTTTCTCCGTTACAGCGCCGACCCGTTAAATGGCAGTCTGTGCGATTACGAAGTTGCGCATTGTCAAATTGCCATTATAGTGCACGTGCAATTCATCGTTCAGCCCTACTGTTTTCTGTTTTGCGCGGCGGATGAGCCGCATGGGACGTGAGGCCAGTGAACAAGTACGTACACCCCCAAAATTGGGAATTGTGGCCCAAAAGTCACGGGTCCCTCACTACAAATGTGCTTGACTTGTTGCAGGGTGGAGAAGGAGCCAGATGGGTCAAAGGTCCGCTGGATGTGTCGCCTGCAGTCGACACGAACCTTCAGAAGATTTCTGGCCATGATGATCTGCCGAAAAAGAGGTAAGGGTATAGTATGGCAATTTTTTCGAAAAACAGGGTAAGGGGATAGTAAGGAGTCTTTTTTCGAAAAAACGAGGTAAGGGTATAGTAAGGTGTTTTTTTTTTTTTTTTTTTCAAAATTAAGGTAAGGGAACAGTAAGGCGTTTTCATTTCGAAAAACGAAGTAAGGGTATACCCTTATCCTCTTTTTCAAAAAACGACGTCTTTTTTTTGGAAAATGAGTAAGGCGTTTTTTTTTTGCAAAATTAAGGTAAGGGTATAGTAAGGCGTTTTTATTTAAAAAATGAAGTAAGGCGTTTTTTTTTTTTTTTTTTGTTGAAAAAAGAGAACCATGTATACACCCATTATGTGAGTGTATACGCAAATGCATTGGACATACATCTGTGGTTCGGTTTACTTGCACAGACCTATGTGAGGCTTGAACCCGCAACCTCTGATTCACAATCCATGTCGCTCTCCTCTGAGCCGGCTGGGACCTGAAAGTCATTGTGTCTCCTACCAAAGGATTTTTGAGCTCAGGACAGGAGGAGGCAGGGGGAGGGAGGTCAGGATAGGAGGAGGAGGTAGGTAGATGGGAGGTACTCAAACCTGAGTATGGATGCTTGTTACTGTCAACTAAGTTCAGAGGGGCAGTCTGCCGGGAGTCACATAGCTGGATTGTCATTGCTTCCATCACATTGGGGCGTCTGAAGTGGCCTGAGAACCGCAGTACGGATGCTTGCGTCCATTAATGACGACCACCTCAAAGTTCAGGGCGGAAGTTTGTTGCTCATGTAGGGCATCACAAAGCCCACTTTTCTTTTTTTTTTTTTTTTTTTTTTTTTTTTTTTTGCTGGGATCATGACTCAGAATTGAGTCAAAAAAACGTGGTAAGGGTATAGTAAGGTGTTTTTTTCCAAAAGCGTTGTAAGGGTATAGTAAGGCGTTTTATTTATTTTTTCAAAAAACGTGGTAAGGGTATAGTAAGGCGTTTTAAAAAAAAAAACAAAACAAAACGTAATGGTATATAGTAAGGCATTTTTTGGGGGGGAAAAACATAAGGATAAAGTAAGGTGTTTTTTGTGAAAAACGTGGTAAGGGTTTAGTAAGGTGTTTTTTTTTTCAAAAAACGTGGTAAGGGTATAGTAAGGCCTTTTTGAAAAAAAAAAAAAAAACGTAATGGTATAGTAAGGCGTTTTTTGGGGGAAAAACATAAGGTGTTAGTAAAGTGTTTTTTGTGAAAAATGTGGTAAGGGTATAGTAAGGTGTTTTTTTCCAAAAGCGTTGTAAGGGTATAGTAAGGCGTTTTATTTATTTTTTCAAAAAACGTGGTAAGGGTATAGTAAGGCGTTTTAAAAAAAAAAACAAAACAAAACGTAATGGTATATAGTAAGGCATTTTTTGGGGGGGAAAAACATAAGGATAAAGTAAGGTGTTTTTTGTGAAAAACGTGGTAAGGGTTTAGTAAGGTGTTTTTTTTTTCAAAAAACGTGGTAAGGGTATAGTAAGGCCTTTTTGAAAAAAAAAAAAAAAACGTAATGGTATAGTAAGGCGTTTTTTGGGGGAAAAACATAAGGTGTTAGTAAAGTGTTTTTTGTGAAAAATGTGGTAAGGGTATAGTAAGGTGTTTTTTTCCAAAAGCGTTGTAAGGGTATAGTAAGGCGTTTTATTTATTTTTTCAAAAAACGTGGTAAGGGTATAGTAAGGCGTTTTAAAAAAAAAAACAAAACAAAACGTAATGGTATATAGTAAGGCATTTTTTGGGGGGGAAAAACATAAGGATAAAGTAAGGTGTTTTTTGTGAAAAACGTGGTAAGGGTTTAGTAAGGTGTTTTTTTTTTCAAAAAACGTGGTAAGGGTATAGTAAGGCCTTTTTGAAAAAAAAAAAAAAAACGTAATGGTATAGTAAGGCGTTTTTTGGGGGAAAAACATAAGGTGTTAGTAAAGTGTTTTTTGTGAAAAATGTGGTAAGGGTATAGTAAGGTGTTTTTTTCCAAAAGCGTTGTAAGGGTATAGTAAGGCGTTTTATTTATTTTTTCAAAAAACGTGGTAAGGGTATAGTAAGGCGTTTTAAAAAAAAAAACAAAACAAAACGTAATGGTATATAGTAAGGCATTTTTTGGGGGGGAAAAACATAAGGATAAAGTAAGGTGTTTTTTGTGAAAAACGTGGTAAGGGTTTAGTAAGGTGTTTTTTTTTTCAAAAAACGTGGTAAGGGTATAGTAAGGCCTTTTTGAAAAAAAAAAAAAAAACGTAATGGTATAGTAAGGCGTTTTTTGGGGGAAAAACATAAGGTGTTAGTAAAGTGTTTTTTGTGAAAAATGTGGTAAGGGTATAGTAAGGTGTTTTTTTCCAAAAGCGTTGTAAGGGTATAGTAAGGCGTTTTATTTATTTTTTCAAAAAACGTGGTAAGGGTATAGTAAGGCGTTTTAAAAAAAAAAACAAAACAAAACGTAATGGTATATAGTAAGGCATTTTTTGGGGGGGAAAAACATAAGGATAAAGTAAGGTGTTTTTTGTGAAAAACGTGGTAAGGGTTTAGTAAGGTGTTTTTTTTTTCAAAAAACGTGGTAAGGGTATAGTAAGGCCTTTTTGAAAAAAAAAAAAAAAACGTAATGGTATAGTAAGGCGTTTTTTGGGGGAAAAACATAAGGTGTTAGTAAAGTGTTTTTTGTGAAAAATGTGGTAAGGGTATAGTAAGGCGTTTTTTTTTCTCAAAAAGCGTGGTAAGTGTATAGTAAGGCGTTTTTTTAAAGAAACGTGGTAAGTGTATAGTAAGGCGTTTTTTTTAAAGAAATGTGGTAAGTGTATAGTAAGGCATTTTTTTTCTAAAAACGTGGTAAGGGTATAGTAAGGCGTTTTTTTCCCCAAAAAGCGGTAAGGCGTTTTTTTGTGAAACACGTGGTAAGGGTATAGTAAAGCGCTTTTTTAAAAAAACGTGGTAAGGGAATAGTCAGGTGTTTTTTGCAAAAAAACTCAAAAAACAACCATGTATAGTAAGGCGTTTTTTTTGTGAAAAAAACCCAATGTATAGTAAGGGTATAGTTATTAAAAATGTTTAATATTTATAAAAAAACCCATAAAAGACCACAAAAACACAGGTGTTTTATCATCCAGCGCTTGGATTTTATTATAAAAATGTCGACAGACCAGTTCCCTCTCAAAAACTTAAATTATTTGGACTGTCTGAACTTCATGTTTCAACTTACACTTCTTTGTTCGTTAAAAAAATAAAACATATTCAAACATGCCTCTTCTCCCAACAAGTGTCAAGAACAAACTTGAAAATACAAAGAGACCACAAAAACAAAAGAGCACAGTTCAACATAAAAAAAAACAATAGAAATGACAGCTTGACATGAAAACAATTTTAAAGCTGCAAATACATTCTTTTACCAGAAGAGAGAGGAAAAAAAAAAAAAAAGCAGTCAGTAAAAAGCAAGCACTTTGGTCTCCTTCAAACGCACACAATTACAAAGAATGATGTTAGCAACATGCTAACGCGACAACATTATATGTCAGCATTTCAATTTGATGAGACTGCAAATTATCCACGTGTGTAAAGTGCATGTTCTTTTACTTTCAACAAACCGGCCGGTTACACGCTAACACTGATGCATGTAAACTGACTCATCGCGTTTGTTTTGTATTTTGACTCGGCTCAGACGGAAAATATCAACGAGAAATACTGTCGAACCCAGTTGGTGGAAACGGGCAAATCGATTCAAATAAAAACAACTTGAGTAACATTGAAAATGAGAGAAAACGAGTTCCACGCTTGTGTTTTCCTTTCCCTTTTGGGTTTTTCAGTGTGGCGTCCATATTTGTAGTCTTACTGCCGCCATACCATCTTATTTGTAGTTTTCTTTCCTCCTTTCCTCTACATGATTGATTTAGCGCATGCTTCGCGTTGACCTGAAATCTTAGGAAGTGTACCGAACATTTGCGCCCCCCAAAAAAAATTCGCACTATGAATCAAAAGCGGAGCAGAACACGCGAGTAACTTTGAAAGCAAAATAAAAACAAAAACGGCCTTCGGATGTCAGAACTGAGCCGACAAAAGCGACATGATAATAATATTGGTGACAAAAAAAATCAAATAATTTAGGCTCACGCGAGCAAATGTGTGATGTCATAAATAGTCAAGTTAAATAAAAAGTGAGAACACTGAGCGGGTAAAATAGCTTGTTGAAGGTCAAAGCACTCTGATGATACGTCGTCGTCGTCGTCGTCTCCTTCAGTCGTGTCACGATTTGATTTTCCACAGCTGCGCACAGTAACACACGCGTTAGCCACACGCTTGCTTTGTGTTTTTTTTTTTTTTTTTTTTTTTTGCATATTTTCGAACGCTTACCTTCAAGTTAAATCCTAACAGGTCTGAAATGACTCCAGAGACGGCGGACAGGATGACCACCTGCGTGATGTTGTACAGCAGAGGGTTCATGGTCAAACCGTACAGCCGGAACGGACTATCCAGCTCCTGCCACAAACACGGCAACATCAATAACGTGCGATTTGTTTTCCGATACGTCCGGGAAAAAAAAAAAAAAAAAAAATAATCGCTTGGCACCTTGAGTAGTTTGGTCGCCAGTTTTAAGACGTTGTTGACCAGCGTCAGCTCTTCCTTCTTGTTGGGCTTCTTCTCCATCTTCAGATACAAGTTGATCTGACACACACACACAGAAAATGTATATTAGGGCTGTGCAATTCATTCAAATTCAATTACAATTACAAAGTTGGCATAATCGTGAAAAAAACAATTTGCATTTATATTGATATGTATCGTCACTGTCCTGTGAAAAACGCTCATGTCCAATTTTGGAAACATTTTTTTTATTTTCGCGTTAATGCGATGCCTGTAACGCTGAAACACCATTCACGTAAAAATCTGAAAATTGAAAAAAATGGAGATACGTGTTTTTGACATGACAGCGACGATACATTGTTTACACACAGGGAAATCATACTTGAATTTATACTTTCGCACTTTAAAAAAACAACAAAAAAAAAAAAATTATAATAACTAGGGATGTAACGATTCACTCAAGCCTTGATTCGATTTTCGATTTGATTTTTTATAAAAATTGCTACCATGCGTGCACCAGTGTGGTTCTGCAGCCATCCACAAACACAATCATGTTTGGCGCAAAAGCATCAATTGATCGACACATTCAAAATGTGCTATGCATCTGGAATGAAAAAAATGTTTGAAGACATCATTTTCTAGATGAATTTAATCTTGATTTTTCAATTCATCGGGGTGAATCAATTTTAAATCGATTTTTGCTTAATCGTTACATCCCTAATTACTCATTTCATAAATGTTGCCTGGAACTGACATAATTATAGTGCTTGAAAGAAATGTATTTGTCTATATTTTTTACGATGAATTTTCATCTTGTGAAAAAAAAAAAAATGATTGTTTGAGATTTCAATTATTACCAAAATAATCGTCATTCATATTTTTCCCCCCCCCCCATAATCGAGCAGCCCTAGAGTGCCGTTTGGGTTCACCTGTTCAGTGAGCAAAATGGAGGTGTTGCTGTACTTCTTGCTGGTCTCCGAGCCCAGCGTGACGAACCGGAGCAGGAAGAGCGACAGACTGGAACACCAGATCACCAGCTCCCAGTTGTAGTGGCACTCCAGGAACGTCTCGTGCACGTGCAGCAACTGCACCGAGGGCAACAATGCAACGGTCAAGGCGAGGTCGCCATGGCGACGGGGGGGGGGGGGAGGGGCGGGGCGGCGCGCCGCGCGTTTACCTGCGCGCAGCAGATGAAGACGACCGAGAGCGTCAACAAGAAGGCGGAAGACACGATGACGTCGACGGAGCGTTGGGGGCCTCGACGCTGCAACGTAACAATTACGGTTGTCATTTTTCAGAATCGTTCGGCCGATAATGTTCACAGTGAAGAAGCGCCGCGTGTTTTACTTTAAGGTATGAGCGCAGCGAGAGCCACATTTTGATGTTCTGGACATTCTTCAGTCGAAAATGAGGAACTTCGGATTTCCTGGCTCTTCGGGCTGAAGTCAGGTGACCAAATAGTTTGGCAAACAGCAGCCTCTGAAACACGCACGTTTATTTAATACGACCTGGCGATTTTCGATTTGGGATCTTACGACCATTGCGGGACAAAAATCAGTTAATTCAACAGTCTTTGAATCGAAGTATACTTTAAAAAAAATGTCCACATTCATGCCAAGATGTTACTCAAGTAAATATTGGTTCCAAGCTTCTTAAAAAATTGTAGTTGAAAAATACGATGAATCGAGTCAAATGTTACGATTAATTTGTTTGAAAAATTATTTTTAATCGTACTTTTCAACTACAATTATATCTATTAGCGCTGTCAAGCGATTCAAAATTTGACATAATTGATCTCGATTAATCGCATTTTTCAACTGCAATTTTATAAGTAAGTCATATAATGCGCAGTATTGGGCTGACCTGCTTGTAGGTCCTCTCCGCCACGCTCAGCAAGAAGAAGAAGAGCCAGATGAGGCACACCCGCACCATGAAGCTGACCGTTACCATGGTGACCACCAGCGCGTCCGAGCCGCCGCCGCCGCCGCCGCCCAGCGCCACCGACAGCAGCTCGTTGGCCGACAGCGCCGTCAGCTGGTCCAAGTCGCGGTGCTGAGCCAGTCTGAGCGCACCAAGTCAAATAAATATATCGGATCTAGCGTGTCTCGAATTTACTCGATCACGGGTTTCAAAGTGACCTGTAAACGAAGGGCGTGAGTCCCAGCGTGACTGACACCAGATTCCCAAACACCTGATAACCAATTCCCGGCGTGTTAAGATTCACCTGGAGCACACAAACATGTTCAGATTCCCTTTTGAAGTACTTAAAAGTGAAATAAAAAGCATACGGGTGCTGCTTTGCGCGCGCTCACCCGGTTCATGATCATTCCACTGATCTCCAGGACGGACATGTCGGCTTTCTTGCAGTCGTTTCCCTCCCAGACGATGGCGCTCACTCTCTCCAGGCCCGGATTGGAGCTGTGCAGCCAGGGGGCGTGGCCCTGAGGAAAGAAAACGTGAACGAAAACATAAACCTGACCACTTTGGGTTGCGCTTGCGTACCTGATGGAAAGGATCGTCCCTGTACTCCTTCTTGGTGGGAGGACACACGGGCGCGCCTCCTCCTTCCCCGTCTGCGAAGGAGGACAGTTCTCACATCAGGCATGGAGCAAGGAATTTGGTTGTGGGCGGGGCCGTTGACTCCCTCACCCGTCTCGGAGGTGCAGGACGACCTGCACTCGGCGCAGTGCAGGAAGTCCTCCCACAGCAGGTCCTCCGTCTCCGACTCGTGCCGGGTGCTCTCCGAGTCCGGCGTCCTCAGGCTGGAGCACCTGGAGCTGCAGCTGGTGCCCGACTTGGGAACGTCCTGATGCAAAAAAACGCAAGAGCTGAGATTTGATGTGAAATAACAGGTATTCTGCGGTCAAAATGACTCAAAAATGCTCTAAACGGTCGCCGAAATCGACTGGTTCAAAATCGACTAGTTCACAATAGACTAGTTCAAACTCAACTAGTTCAAAAACGACTAGTTCACAATAGACTAGTTCAAAATCGACTGGTTCAAAATCCACTAGTTCGCAATAGACTAGTTCAAAATCGACTGGTTCAAAATCGACTAGATTGCAATAGACTAGTTCGCAATAGACTAGTTCAAACTCAACTAGTTCAAAAACGACTAGTTCGCAATAGACTAGTTCAAAATCGACTAGTTCAAACTCAACTAGTTCAAAATCCACTAGTTCGCAATAGACTAGTTCAAAATCGACTAGTTCACCTCCACGATGTAGTGTTTCTTGTAGTGTGTGCTCTTGCGGTTCCGCAGCGCGCAGTCGGCGTTAAGTCTCTCGACTCCCCTGCGGCGGGCGACGTAAGACGCCTCGCGGTCCTCCTCGCTGGACGCCTCGTCCGAGGCGGGGCCCCGCGGGACGCCGTCGAGGGTCGCGGCGCCGCGCCGGGAGCCGCGCGGCGCCGGGCGGCTCGCCCCGCCGGCGGGGTGCGCGGGCGGCCCGCGCGCGGCCCAGCACGCCTCGTCGAGACGGCTGAGGAGCTCGCAGCGCTGCTCGTGCTGCAGCTGCAGACCCTCCTCGCTGCTGCGGTTGGTCACGCGGCCGTCCAGCGACACGTAGCCGTTGTCCGTTTCCGTCGATTTATCGATGGACATTTTGGACTTCTTGGACCTGCGGGGCACGGATGCGACGATGAGACGCTGGCGATCGATCCGCCGGATTAATGGCAAGCGGAACACAACGCCTCACTTTGGCCAGTCCAAAAAGGAAGAAGGGGAAAAGATACACACCCGGCTTTGAAAAGATCATGCCAGAAATCGTGGAAGAGAGAGCCCAGGCTGTTTGCGGCGCTGGCTGAGTAGGAGTGCGGCGCCCCCTCCTGTGTGTTATCGGTAGTGCTAGAGCCGTCGCCTTCCCTATGCACCTCCATCTGAGAGGCCTTCCTCAACTTCCTTTCGGTCGGGAAATACAAAGCAAAGACACGCTTTAGTGGCCGCCTCGCGCGTGAGCCCGATTGCGTCGCCGATTATCTCGGGAGCTTTTGTCGTTGTGGACTTTGGATTTGTTGTGGCGTGCCGTAGAATTCAAACACTCCAAAAACACACACGGCAAGCGTCAAACTTGAGGTTTTGCGTTCATCGTGGAGAAGCCTGATCGATAAATTGTGAAATGTGGCAGTCAAAGGACGACTGATTGGTTCCGCAATCGAAAAACAATCGAAATTGAGAGACTCTCTCCATGACAAATGAAAATAAAGTTTGGGGTTTTCTCTTGCGCTCCTCACCTGCGTCTCTTGCCGCCGACGCCGGAGGCCGGCTTGGGCGTCCTGGTGGAGACGATCTGGCAGTGCACGGTGCCCAGCAGCAGCATCAGCCAGATGGCGCCAAACACCTCGGTGGCGGGGATCCCGTGAGGCTGCGGGATGCTGGCGTACAGGACGGCCGCCGCCACTGTGGACGGACAGGGGAGGGGGGGGGGCGGGATTACAAGACTTTTCAAAGGTTTTAACTCATTCACTGCCATTGACGAATTTATACGTCTTTTCACAATCCAGCCATTCAATCCCAGAATTTTTTTTTTTCCCACATTTTTTCAAATGTTATGGTAAAAGAGGGTCTGAAAATGTCTGGCAGTAAATGAGTTTAATAGCAGGTTTGTTTAATTTTATTCGATTTTGTTTTTTTCTTGTGTGCAAGAATAATAATAATGAAAAAAAAAAAAATCATGATAAGTATTGTGTAGTACAAACAAGGGATGGACTGACTATCGGCCGGACCGATTATCGGCGCCGATATATGGCGTTATGACAGATATCGGGCATGGGTCTTCTTTAAATATTAAATCAATTTAAAACTGTGTTGAAATCTAAACAACGATATGTGAAAGTTTCACATTTCTGTCATTTTGAAATTTTGGACATCTTTACGTCAAAAACCACATGGATGAACTCTTTGTTCAAATTTTATAATAAAGAATTATTGTAATAATAATTTGAATAAATAAATAAATAACATTACGCAAATCAGAAAAATTGCTCAATAAACATGATTAAAGACGTTTGACCAAATTTTCCTTCTTAGATTTTCTCACCAATATTTGCCTTTTTACTGAAAATGACTATCGGCTCCAAATATCGGTTACTAATAATCGTCATCGGTCTATCTCCAGTGAAAACTCAAAACTCTTTTTTTTAAAAACAACCATCCCACATCAAACACCGATACTGCAGAACAAGCCACAGACTTGAACGTAAAATTTAAACTTGGATGCATCGCAACACTGACATGTTGAACGACGCCAACGATTGTCTGTCTCCATCCTTTGCATGCTGAGTCACCAACCTCTAAAGCGCATGAGTTGCTTTTATTTCCTTCATGAGAAACGTTAGCCACGCCCCCACAATTGGAATGATTTCCACCAGACCGACCTTGCAACATGTAGAGAGCCAGCAGCAAGAGGAAGACGGCCCTGGAGGTGACCCGGATCCACCATCGATAGAAGAAGGGGAAGAAGACGACGCGGACGATGCCCTTCCGAGTCAGCGAGGTCCACGGGCTCTCCGGTTTCGCCTTAGCGAAGGCGGAACCTTCGCCGGGACACAAACCGAGGATCAGTCGGCCATCGTCGCGCGCGGGCGCGAACTTTGGCCCCTTCTCACCTCTAACCAGGTCCACATCGATGAGGTCGGGCTTGACGTGACCCGTCTTCTTCGGCTTGTTCCTCAGGCCCTGCCGGGGGACAGCGCAAAAACGTCAACGCGGGCACATGAGCGAAAAAAAAACAACAACAACACGTCGGCGCCGTGCTTTCTACAAGCGCTACTTGCACTCCTACTGGACTATTCGCAATTTTGGGAAATTTGGGGGCATTTTTTTGGGTGACACACATCTACCAAGCCACACCGAGCATTTGTTGTGGAAATGAGAGGCGGGATGTGAAAATACTTCTCAATGCTTCACGGCGCGTATCACCGTTCCTCGCCCGTCCGTCCTTATATACGGGCTCTTATCTTTATAACGGAGTCGAAAACGTCCGCGAGTCCACCCGGGCGATGGCGTGCGTCCCGTCATGCCCTCCTCGGGTGAATAATAACGTGCCATGTGTGCAAGCGTGGGGTTATGACACACCAAACACACAGGCTGGGACGCGGAGCCAGATCACAGCCCGCGCTAGTCTACGCCCGGCGCTGCGCCGTGCTGCCGCTGAATACTCACCAGCGAGATAAACTGAAGACGGGGACGATTGACAGGGAAGGGCGGGTGGAGATGTAGAGGAAGTGGGGCAGAAAGGAAATGGTTAAAAAAAAAAAAAAAAAGAAAAGAAAAGAAAAGAAGCACACCGGACAAAAGGTGGAGATGGGAGGGAGGAGACAGAACTCAAAAAAGACGGGGGAGGGAAATACTCATGAAGGCGTTGAGAGAACGGCACCTTGATTTCCCGCTGCTCCACCGACTTCTCCCATATCTGCTGGTCGTAGGCGCCGATCTGCGCGACAAAGGCGTGCAAACACAGATTACTCGTGGAAAGACGACTAGGGCCGTAACAATTCAATTCGATTTTCAGTTCCCGATTTTCAATTCGATTTTTAAAAAAAATTGCGACTATGCTTGGAGCGTGTGCTATGAAGCTGCAATGGAAAAACCTTTTCAAGACATCAATTTAATCAACTCGACAAAATCGATTTTCGCTTGGTCGTTACATCCTTAAAAATGGCATACGCAGGTGAATTCGTTTGACTTTGAAAGTGGGACCGCGCTTTTTGAGGAGCTGTCCTCGCGAAAAGCGACCGCACGTTCTATTTTTGATCCACAAAAATGTCAAAGGATGTTCACTCGTGGACGTTTGAAATTCATCACGTGCAACTTTTGACTCATTCACCGGCAGACATTTTCAGACCCACTTTTACCCTAACGTTTGAAAAATTACAAAAAAAAATAAAAATAAATTCCAGGGATTGAATAGCTGGACTGTGAAAAGACGGATAAATACGTCACTGGCGGTGAAAGAGTTACTAAAATGCAACAACGTTGTTGACAACGATGATTCATTGTACGCACACGCACAATAAGAGGGCGTGAGTGCAAACACGTGCCGCCGTCATCTGTCAGCGTGGACTTAATAGCCCGGCGTGGCGTTGCCGTGGGAACCAGATAAGTGGCGCAGCTTTACGAGCGACAACAAACAAACCCTGCGCGGTTCAACTGCTTTCGTCCCGCATTGGCCCTGCGAGTGACATCTGACAGCCGTGGAATTAGCGGCGACCTGATCCTCTTAAACGCTCGGCGCCGTGTTTACCGAATCACTTTCTGTCCAAGTGACACACACGCGCGCTCTCTCTCTCTCTCACTTTGTTAACGCTTGACATTGCGATGCCGAGATTCCAAGTGTGCCGCCGCTGCGGCGAGGGTCGCCATGGCGACGCGGGGAGTTAAGAGCGAAGGGCGATTATGTCGGACAGCCAACGGTTACACAAGCGAGGGGCTCTCCGCAATGGCGGAGTCTTAAAAATAATACGGGCGCTAGCAAGCATGCTAGTTAGCGCTAAAGAGAGTGGAACAAAAAAATTGAAAAACCCCTTTGAGCTCTGGATTAACACTCCAATCCATTGTCAAGACTCGATGATCAACTACAGAGGGATTTATTGTCCAGAAAACAAGTGGGCCAATTATAGCGGAAGCAAACAAACTGGAAGGAATTTGGGTCAGACAGCTCGTCGTGGCCGGAAGATTAACCCCTCCTTCGTTTCCGCATGTGATCATCTGTGTGTGTGTGTGTGTGTGTGGCCTATTTTCACTTCTGACAGGTGTGTTAGCGAGAGCAAAAGGAGCGCACGCGGACTTGTTGAAACCGATCCAGTCGAGAACAAATCTGCCAAATGTCACGGTTGACTTTTTTTCGGTCATTCAAGGCTAATTGACGCGCGCTAAGCTAACTGAAATCTCAAACTAGAGTCTTGAAACCTTAAATACGTGATGCGCGGGTACATCACCAAAGACAAATCCTACTTACTCAAGAGTTCTTGGGGTTCACCAAGGGGCACCCGCAAGCTAGTTACTTGCGTAGCGGCGTAACAGGCTAGCTTTTCCTGCTAGCCGGCCTTTTGCCGCTAGCACTCTAATAACGCTTATTATTAGTTGTGTAATAAGCTTTATAAGGGTTTTATTTATCTCATGCTTCACGTATCAAAGTTTTGACATGTTGCAATGTGGATACGTTTTATATTCTTGCTATCATAGGAGGCGGCCATTTTGCTGTCAAGTACAAATGACATCACAGTGCGTAAGGGGTTAGCTTGCGAACATCACATGAAGAAAAAAAAAACAAAAACAGAAAACAGCTGAGCCGCTATCTGACCTCTGGGGCACTGTGATGTCATTTTCAAATCGATAGCAAGTGGCAAAATGGCCGCCCGCTCAGATGAATACAAACGGGTGAATTATTCTGCTTAATTCATATTCCACAAATGCAATATATGGTGTTTACACTCATCGCGGCACATAGAACATCAAGCAAAGACTTTTTTTCTTTTTTTTTTTTTACCACTTGACTTTTTCTTTAACTCATTCACAGCCAGACATTTTCAGCCCCTTTTTTTTTTACCCTAACGTTTGAAAAAAATAAATGGAATATAAATAACTTCCCCGGATTGAATGGCTGGACTGTGAAAACGCAAATAAATACGTCAACGGCAGTGAATGAGTTAATAGTTGGGAAAACACCTGTCAAATCCAATTTGGATAAAGTTCATAATGTGTTTGCATGTATGAAAACAGATTTGAATGGAGACGGCCTGAGGTCACACGGCGTGTCTCTCATTCATGACTCATGACGCAGTTCTGCACACACAACACACACAACAATTTGACTGGGCGCGTGAGAGACGGAAAAGCCTGAAGCTCCGATCGCATTTAAAAAGCAGTCAGCTGAAATGTTCGGTTACAGGAAAAAGTATCACTTTTAAACGCGCGTGAGTCATGTTGACGCGCGTTGCCAAGTCGAGTTTGTCCGACAGCGAAGGAGGGAAATAAAAGAGGACACTGCGGAATGGCCAGGAGGGGACAGAGTGTCAGCCCGGGGGAATCCGATATCGGAAAACCACGGAACAAGATGACACTCAATACCGGCTTGCTGGCACATTTTGGATTCTGAGCGAGTTAATCCTTTGCTACAAATGTCACTGAATACACCGCGTGGACAAAAGTATTGGGGCACATCTCATTAATAATCAATTGCTTAATCATCAAGGGTCGGATGAGACCCGGAATCTTAATTAATCATCTCGGGAAAGACATTTTTGCACGATTGCATGCTTAACACGCGCGAGACGTAGCCACCAAAGCGTCTTCTTACCTTTTTCTGGTACCACACCACGGCATCTTTCACTTTGGAAGCCATTTACATGTCAGCTCTCGCCGTCTGGGGCATCTTAGACTGGAGGGGGGGGGGGGGACAAAAATCAATACAAAAATCAAACTGGATGGAGAGCCGGAGAGGAAAGTGCGAGTCGACAGACCCGTGGGAGCGCACACGCCCGATCGGGGCAGGTGTGTCTTGACTAGTAATGAAAGGGGCGGGGAGGGCTTGACACTCGTGCGCACACACTGGAGGACAGTTGTAACATGGTTGCACAAATACAGCAATCCTTGTGGTTGACGGGGCACTTAATCACATCAACAAAGTATGAATGCTGCAAGAAAATGCCGCGGTGGACTCCACCCTCGACAACTGGGCGTTCACGCCCGCTTGCTGCATTGCACGCAAGACATGTCACTTTTGACGGGCACATTCTTCCATTTGACCTGTTGTGAGGCAGCATAAAAAAAAAAAAAGGAAAAACGCAGAAAAGGTTCACACCATCTTGCGTTGACAGCAATATCGCAACAGGTGCCAAACGCCGGACCTCCCCCGAGGCCGGTGGTCCCACCGCGATGACGTCACGCGTTGAAAGGAAGTCAGGACTTTGTGCTAAAGCTGTCACAAGGCTATGTGAGGGGCGACCGGTCTAAGCACGCTAGCAGGAAGGAAACAAGTGTGAGAAGACGCAGCGCGAGTGTTTCTAGTTTCAAGATGTGGTCAGTAAGCGTCCTGTGAGAGGTTACTTCCTTGTTGTCGCTACTTTTCTCATAAAATGTTTCCCTCAGTCGCACGTCGTGAGTCAGCAACCGACGCTAGCAGTGACGCATTTGGGGGCATATGTTGCCACCGCGCCGCTGATAAGCGCGATAAAGTCAATTTAACTTGTGTGTGTCAAGGCCACCCGTGCTCGAAGCGCTGGGAGCTGCGCGGGTATTTTCACACAGCGCAAAAGACGAAAAAGATATTTATAATGCTACGTTCACACCAAACGCGCATGAAGCGTTCCGAGTGACCGCGGGAATTTTAACACCTGAATGCAGCAGCCGCTCATTCGTGCACAGCGGAGAGGGGAGGGGCTACGCTTCGTAGTAGAGACGACAGCATTTTTCAACATCGCAATCGAGTGGCCGACACGCTATGCTAATGCTAACAATATTGCTGTCTTGGTAAGGTTCAAGAACTGTTTAAAAAAACACACACAAAAAAAAAAACACCGAGTGAACAGGACGCTGTGTGTGACGTAGTATGCCCGAAATGGCATAAAAAAGTTAATTTGTTCTATACGTGGCGAATGGGCAGGTTTTTGGTGCTTCACGCCGCGCCGCACGCAACCGTGCCCGCGCGAACTACTTTGACTCCAATTCAAACGCGCCGCCCCAAACGCTCCCAACGGAATTGGTGTGAACGTAGCATTACAGCAACAGGAAGAACGCCGGAATTGTCTAAACTTGGCGAGTTCAAAGCCAAAAGAACAATTTGCATTGAAAGTTGCCTAATATGGCCTCAAACTGCACATCAGCTGCTCACTGAAGCTCATCATTTAAGTCTGCAAACATGCCCCCCGCCCCCTCCGAAAAAAACCCTCAACGTTCCCAAAATACACTGTGGCTTTGCGTGTGTATTTAGGGAACTGGTAGCGCACAGCACACATTTTAATGCACTCAAGTCACTCCCGCGTGACGGTGAGGAGGAAAACGGGAATATGCTAAAAGGAAGAGTTCATTCAAGAGAGAAAAAAACTGCACACATTCAAGAGGCTGTGAAAAGGAGGAAAGTCAGCACTAGCCTGGGGGGGGGGGAAACGTCACTAAATATTTAAGAAAGGAATACAAATAGGACAAGGCTAGGATGGAGTCTTCCACTGACAGCGCTTGCTTGCCTTATTTACGACTTTCAAACCGCACGTTTGGAAGATTGAAAACGTCAACTCATGTCCGAGTGTCATACAAACACACAGCAACAAGGGAGTGGTAAATGCAAGGCGGAATTAACCCATAATGGGGGCCATAATTGGATTATGTAATCTGCAGCTATCCTTTTATTGACATTTTAGGGTGATGCCCAAAGTAAAAGCAAATGTTTGAGAATGTTTTATTTTGAAAAAAAAAACAAAAAAAAACCCCACAGCTAATCCTTCTGCTTTTTTGGAGGACGACAGAAATCTGCATTTTGAAGTTAAGTCCGAACGGTGAATTGATGATCAAAATAATGACGTTCGTTTGATAATCAATTCGTAGTTTTTACATGACCATCTGCTTGCTAAAATGGATCTTTATGTGAATACGTTTGTGGATCTTGCAGGTTCGTTCAAGATGTAAACATGAAACCTCCTTCAGCCTCGGCTAACTCGAGATGTGGAACCTGAGCTGCACCCCCCCCCCGCCCCCCACTTGCGGGTGTTCTATATTTCATGATGGGTGCCGGTTACATCGCTTGTGCCGCATTGGAAAAAGCGCGAGGCTGCCAAATCAGGGCCGAACACAAGGCCAAGTCAGCCTGCCAAACAAATACACACACCCCGATTGCTGGGCTCAACCGGGGGGTGTCGACCCCCCCCCCCCCCTCTCGAGACTTTCCGTCTGCCTCGCTAAGTGGACGGGATCAGACTCACATCCTCTTCATCTGGGAACTCATTGTGCTGGCCATCACATTTTCAAATTGACAGGTTCCTTCCTCCTTAGCCGTTTGTGTCAGCCGACATCGCGCGGACAAAATTACCGGGTCAGTCCTGGCACTTGACACTTTTTAACATCTGCAGCGGGTGATGTAACTAATGCAGCGAGTGATGTAAGCAGCTCGGCGGGGCGGCGGGCTCGCTCGGCCGAGCATCCGAGGTGAGCGACGGCTCACCACTAACATACAAACTAAGAAGCGGTCCATAATCACTATCCCCGACTGTATCCATGGCAACCAACATCTGAGGCCAATCTCACAGCCGGCACAGCACACACTGACATTTGACCTTATTATTTTAAGTCTCATCCGTGTCAGCGCGGTACCGTCGCACTTAGGTTGTTGCACATTTCTGACCAAAGAAGCATCCCGTCACCTTTTGACCTCATCCTACAAAGAACGCCCTCTAAAAGCTGTAAGTAAAAAGTCACTTAATTCGTTGGAGAAAAGCAGGATTTTAGACAAATCTTGGAGAAAAAAAAAAAAAAAACATCTCAAGATTTTGCTGTATTTTATCCATGCACGAGAACCCAACATGAGTACAGAACACCATGGGCAAAGTTCATGTCGTATGAGTAATAAGTCAATTTAAGGAGCAAACTATTCAGCGCAACCTAATATGCTCAAGTGGAAATAGAAAGATGTAAACAACGGTGCCCTTTCGACCGTTTGAAATTAAAACGTTAAAGCGATGTTCACAACGCGAATGCAACGTGTTCTCCCTCTTTATCCGTTTTGTAAGCGTGTTTAGTGAAACACTTATAAAGCTAACGCCTCTACGAAATGTAAGGCTAGCTCGAAAGCTAACTAGCCAGACAACTATGCTACCGGCGGCCACAAAGAGCCCCCCCCCCCCTCTACCCAGACATGCAGCTGACGCGTCTTACCTCGCGGACGGTTAGGGCTACTCCCGGTGTAGCCACTAAAAAAAAAAAAAAAAAAAATGTTTACCAGGCGTTGGAGGGGAGCTAGTGAGCCTGGTTCATGGTGTTCGGATGCTCGGCGTCTGCTCACTGGCTCGGCTTGTAAACGTTGAGCTGCTCTGCAGCTGAGTGACGGCCAATGCAAAAATCCAAGTTCACTTCACTCGCCCCGGCCGTAAAGCCCCACTCAAAGGCGCATCGACATTTTCAGCGATTTCAGTAATGCCGTTGGAGAAAACATTGACACGTCGTAATACTTGCAAAGAGTGCGGTTCAACACCTAGAATAACGTGTTTTATTTATTGAACCGCTTTAAAACGCATAAAATGGTCAGAAGAGAGAACATTGTCTACCTCTAGTAGTCACTATCAAGTTACTGCAGGTGGAAAATTGCCCTGCGTCACGAGCACAGAGTGTACGGCTAAACCTGTTGCGTGACGCAAGAACTCGGCGGCCAATCCGAATCAAGAGTGGGCGTGGCAAGCACGGATAACGGATCCACTTTCTCTCATCTTCCAGCGGTCGTCTGCGTGCAGGATAACAATCAAATATTTGTATTAAGAAATATTTTACCAGTAATGACGTAGGCCCTACGGGAAGATGGAGAGGCTGGTCACCGGTGTAGGAACACGCTGACGTGAGCACATCGTCCGCAGTTAGCTTACTGCTATTATGCTATCAAAGCTAGTTATGCTATCTGACGTGCTAACGACGTAAAGTGGATTTAAAATGCCCCCTTTCTGTTGGCACGTGCATGAATGCATTCAGTTTATTGACGATACATCTGTGAATGGGAACCCCCTTATAAATGATAATAAGGCTCAGTTTTTATTGATAGTGCACTTTTGTTTATTTATGCACCTGACAGTGATCATGTGAACACATTTGTATTCCATCCTAGCCTGTTGGTCTCCCGTCGAGCCCGGTCAAGATGTCCTTGGCTCAGAGGGTCTTGTTGACCTGGGTTTTCACCCTGGTCTTCCTCATCATGCTCGTACTCAAACTGGATGGGAAGGTAGGGCATTGCTGCAGAAATGACCTCTTAACCGATGAAATGACAAGAATGCATTTTCAATGTATACCGTAGGTGCAGTGGAACTGGTTCCTTATCTTCCTGCCGGTGTGGGTCTTCGACGGCATCCTGCTCCTCATGCTCACCATCAAAATGGCCGGACGCTGCAAGCCGGGTTTCGACCCCCGGAACGGCTCGCCGGACCTGCGTCTGCGCGCCTGGTACCTGGCGGCCATGCTGCTCAAGCTGGCTTTCTGCCTGATGTTGTGCACCAAGCTGGAGAAGCTGGCAGAGGTGAAGCTCACGTTGGTGTGCATCCCGCTGTGGACCATGCTGCTGGGAGCGCTGGTGGAGCTGGGCCTGAATATCTTTCCTGAGAGGAGAGAGGCCTGACAGGGATGATGGAACCAACACATTTTGATGATATTGGACTCATCTCAAAAGCGTCGACATCTGTTTCCCCCGCAAGACTACTGTGAACGATACACTGGATTATTTTACGTGTTGCCAATATGTTGAGTATTGCTCCGTTGTGATTTGCGATTGTGCATGTTGCACAATTATCCTTGTGTCCAAAAGTCAAGTACTGTATTTAGTAGCTGAAGTTACACATTCTCAAAGAGTTGGCTCCAACCAGAAATGCTGGTTAGAAATGACCCTGACTTTAATGAACAAATAGTGGATGCTACACGTGTCATAAATTAATTGCATTATTTTGCACTGTGCTGATGTTTTCTGATTATAAAAAGGAGTCTCGTGGAAATAATTGATGATTCTGCACTTAAAATGTATTATTCTACAAACACTCCATTACTGCTACTACAACACATATTTTTAAAAAAAAAAAAAAAAAAAAAAAAAAAAAAAAAAAAAGCTAATGCACCTTATGACTCAAGTGTTAATGTCGTGTGGCCTACAGGAACCCGACAGAAGGAAGCGAAAGCATTCGAGGACAAGCGTCTCACTTTGACACAGAGGGTGGACACAACAACGGCCATCAGCAAAAGGCTGAACAGAAACAAAATGTTGAAAACATCATGAATGACCTAAAAAGAGACATTTGACGACCTTGGAAAATGACCAGTAACAATATATCATTTCATCCAGTGAGCCTTTTATTAGTTGGGCTCTTATTTAAAAGTAGAAACCTTTTCTACGCGTTTTGTCTTCACAAAACCTCTTATGTACACTACAGTGCTGGCAGTTAAAAAGAAAATGGCTGAAATCAAATAGAAAAAAAAAACACACACACACACACACACACTTGATAAATAAATCCTGAAAAAAGTCCCTGAAGACTTTCTACTGTCAATGCTAATTTGTACAAAAAATATATAGATCACATCAGGTTTTTTTTCCATTTCGGTTTGACCACACCTGAACCCACATGGCGTGAAAAAAAAAAAAGAAAAAAAAAAGCTGCTTCACATTGACCTTCGCCTCTCACGTGAAGCCTTCCGAGGAGCAAAAGACAACAAGTGAGGCATTAGCTTACATTTTGGAAATAGTTGCCACTAGCTGCGAGACTAAATGGCGGAAAACACAGCTCGGCTTGCGGGAAGTCTTGCCGAGCTGCTGGCCATTTTTTTTTTTTTTTTTAAGGCTTTGGTCTAATTTTCGATTTGGGGGGGAAAAAATAAGTCAAAGCGTGAAACTTTGGATGATGAAGCAACACAACAAAGTCTTTGTGTGAACATTCCATAGTTGACGATTGAGGACAGGCACTGGGGGGGGGGGAATGTCGTGGGCTACATTAGCAAGTGGAAGGAAGAGACGGGAAACATTCCACGACCGTGCGACAAACACACACGAGACAAATCGTTTCAAAATTTGGAAGCAGAATGTCCGTCACTAAGCGCTTTTGGAAGCGCCTGTCGCCAACATTCATGGTAGGTTTAAAAACAAGTTGTGGTGTGTACAAAAGGCTTGGAAGACCACACTACCTCCCTGTGGAACGCCAGAAATTACATCCACTCATATGCTGAATCTGTGCAATACTGAAAAATGACAGGGCGACTGTGGGCTGTATATTGCCCAATTACAATTGAGGATTTTTCCTAATTGTGGTTTGAGCGGCGACGACATTATTTGAACGTTTTTTTTTTGCACTGGTATTTAAAATAAAAAATTAAAAAAAAATGACGGTGCAGCATCGCTTAAAAAATGCTGGGTTGATTTCCAAACCCACTCGCCTAGTAGCTGTGGATTTTAAGCAGACTGGGTTTATCCAAGGTTGGGTTAATGATTTTGACCCAGCAGATTGGGTTGAAGATTGGATTTAGGCGAGTTTGCCTAGTTGGAAGTCAATTTGATGAACCCGACCGTTGCCAAAAATGGGAAAATCAGAGCCAAACATATTGTTACTTAGAAAACATTGGTGGAATTTTTTTTTTTTTTTAATTTATTTTTAACGATAACCTGTTAACTTGGGATGTAACGATTTGATTTGATTTTCGATTCGATTAAAAAAAAATAAATAAATTGCTACCACGCTTGTCTCTGTGCGGTTCTGCAGCCATCCACAAACCCAACACGCAATGATGTCATTTCATCTACACATTTAAAATGCGCTATGCAGTCAAATGTCTCCTTGTGTTCGTGGGGGGGGGGCAGGGATTGCTATATTGTAAAATATGGGCATTATTCTATGTACTGTTGGTTTTTTTTTCTCTCTCTTTGTATTTGTTTACAAAGATACAAGACATTGCTTGTGTCATAAATGATGCTCAATAAAAAAAGTGCTGTGCATCTGGAATGAAAAAAAAAAATGTTTCAAGACATTTTCTAGATGGAAAAAACCCCCATTAATCGAATCGATTAATCGGAGCGAATCTCTTTCAAATCGATTTTCGATTCATCGTTACATCCCAATGTTAACCCATTTTTCTGGTCGCTTTTGCAACCCAGCGCCGGGTTAGCTAATCCACCCAATTTGGGTCACTTTCAACCCAGCAGTTTTAAGAGTGCATGACGATTACGACAAAAAAAAATCTCCTCACCGGGCTACTTGCGATTGAGTCTGAGCCGGCAGGCGGTCGTGACATCACTCCGGTAAGACGACATGGCAACAGCTGAATCGGTAGGCAACACCCGATGTAAAAATAGTAACATCTCAGGAGGAAGTGTTATCATCTTACATAACATTGTCTCAGCCATTGAATTACACCAGGACACTACTACAAGTATTGTGTAAGGTGGCGGTTTTTGTTTCCTAAACAGTCTGGGGCACAAAATGGAAGCATTGGCCGCAGGTGGCACAGCAAAACGTCATCCTTCAACAACGAGACTCAACGTACCTGTTTTGTTGGGAACACTTTTCATACCGCAGCGGGACTTGCCAAATACCAAACGCGTGAAAGTACAAATCAAACTGATGTAAAAAGGGGTTGAAGGAACCACTTTCCTCTTTACCTCAATTTGCCACAACCAAAAGGAAATCTGTACATTTCCACCAAATCATTCTAAAACCTCATCAACTCTGCTGCTCCTCCTCCTGACTTGGGGGGAGCGGGGGGAGAGGGGGCGGCGGCGGGGGAGGCGGGGACTCCAAGGAGGAGGGCGGCGGCGGGGGAGGCGGGGTGAAGCTGCGAGACGGAGGGCGGGGAGGCGGGGCCGGCGCCACGGGTTGGTAATGGGGGGGCGGGGTGGCGGGGGAACGGCTGCGAGGGGAGGAAGTGGTGGGAGGGGAAGTGCGAGGGGTAGAAGGCTTTGGCGTGTGGGTGGAACTGGTGGGGGGACATGAGGGGGGCCATTTGGGGGTAGTAACGCTGGGACTGGGTGGTGGCGTCCCCCGGGTGGGGCGGGTGCAGGTGCAGCTGGCTGATGTGAACTGGGTGGGGGGGCGGCACCTGACTGAGGAAGGGGGGCAGGTTTTGGTGCGAGGTGAGGGGGGGTCTGTGGGGGAGGTGGGCGTGAGGCAGCAGTGGCGAATAGGAAGGGGGGAGCATTTGGGGGAGGTGGTGGGGAGGCAGCATGGGGGGAGGGTATTGCTGCACGCGGTGACCATGCGCGAACGTCCGGGGGCTCATCTCGATGCCGTGAGTCCACGTTTCCGCCAGGGCGTGAGTCCGTGCGTCGCCGTGGCAACCCAGGTGGGCGAGGAAGTCGGAGGACGCCGGGGTCCGCCGCTCGCCGGCCGCTTCCGGGTTGAAGCGGGGCGAGTCTTTGTCCTTCCGAGGGGGGGGGGCCAGCCGGGAAGACGCGGGGTCCGAGGACGGGTGCGGGTGAGAGTCGGGCGCGGGGCTCTGTGATGAAGAGGAGGAGGAGGAGGAGGAGCAAGGAGGGCTGGCAGCAGCCAACGCGGGGCGTAAAGACGACGCGTGCGGCGAGGAAGTCGTTGGGGACAAAGCGGAGGAGCTGGAAGACGGCGTGGTGGCGCTCGCGGGACGACGATGAAGATGATGACGATGGAGGTGGGGGTGAGGGGTTTTTGTCGACTTGGCGTCAGGACGGCGAGGAAGAGGCGACGGCGGTTTGCTCTTTTTGGGCACTTCTGCTTCGACTTGACTCGGCGGCGACGGCGGACGTTCGGGGCCCCCGCCCTCCTTTGCAACCTCATTCTCCCCCGACTTCTCGCTCGCTCTCGCTTGCGAGTCCGCCGAACCAGGCGAGCGAGCGCCAGGAAGATCCTCCGGCGTGGGCAAGGTCCCGTTCCTGGCCGCACCCGAATCCTCCTCCTCCACTTTGACGACATCTCCCTCGGCCTTCGTTCCTTCCGTTACGTCGGGCTCCTGGCCTTCCTCCTTCACCTCCGCTTCCTCGTACTGCCTTAAGCGGACGTGCCAGGCCAGGCTGCAGACGGCCGAGACGGTCTTGAACTGGTGGACCACGTTGCGCGGGATGAAGTAGACGTCGTCGTGAGACAGGCGGATGCGGGCGTAGCGGATGCCCTCCCGACGGAGCTGGTTCAGCTTGGCGTCGTCCACCCATTGCACGCACTGCGGGGGAAATGCAATAGAACGCCACGATTGTGCAGTCGTGTTAAACTCGGATTGAATATTGCGTTTGTGGAATGCGAGTTAAGGAGCAAAATCCACACGTTTTGGTCCATCTCCGGGGGCGGCCATTTTGGAATAACATCACAGTTGCTCCGGACTCTCGACCAAGCACGGCTCACCTGTTTTCTGAAGCTGAGCCATGATTGGTCGTTACCTGAGCAACCGTGATGACATTTTTAGTCGACAGCGAGTGACAAAATGGCCGCCCCCCTGAGATGGACGAAAAACAGGTGGATTTTACTACTTAAAGTAAAAGTCAACCCAAACATATTTTTATCAAGAATATTTTCCATGCAAGCCCACTAGTTGAAACAAGGCATTCTGATAAATATTACATTTGTGGAATAAGAGTTAATCCACTCGTTTTTGGACATCTCTGGGGGCGGCCATTTTGTCACTTCTGTCGACTGAAAATGACATCACAGATGCTCAGGGCTCAGGTAACGACCAATCAAGGCTCACCTGTTTTCTGAAGCTGAGCCGTGAGTGGTCGTTATCTGAGCCCTGAGCAACAGTGATGTCATTTTCAGTCGACAGAAATGACAAAATGGCCGCCCCCAGAGATGGCTAAAAACAGGTGGATTTTGCTGCTTAACTCATATTCCACAAATGGAAAATTAATCAGAACGCCTTGTTTCACCCAGTGGGCCTGCTGGGAAAATATTCTTGAGAAAAATATGTTTGAGTTGATCTCCCCCCCCCCCCCCCTTTAAGGAGTAAAATCCACCCGTTTTCATCCAGCTCAGGCGGCGGCCATTTTGTCACTTGCTGTCGACTGAAAATGACATCACAGCTGCTCAGGTAACAACCAAATACGCCTCACCTGTTTTCTGAAGCCGAGCCGTGATTGGTCGTTACCTGAGCAACTGTGATGTCATTTTCAGTCGACAGCAAGTGACAAAATGGCCGCCCGCCTGAGATGGGCAAAATCAGGTGTGTTTTACTACTTAACTCATATTAATCAGAATGCTGTGTTTCGACTAGCGGAGCCGCATATTATCGTCAATATTTTTGGGGGGTTGACTTCTGGAAACTAAAACAAACTCTAGAACAAATTCAACTCCCAAGTCAGAAGGTGCCATTGTCAGTGCAAAGGAATCCAATGCAGTACAACTTTAACCCACCAGGCGGCAGCATACCACATCACATTAAAAAGGATCGTGATGTGAAACGTGTCAGATTACGTGTGTGTGCGTGTTCAAGACCTGCGAGAGGGGAGGCTCATAAAGATCCAACTGCAGCCGCTGAACCACGTATGGGAAATCAGCAGCGTGGAAGCACACGACGTCTTTGGTTACACGAGGAGGCTCCGGGCTGGAAGCGCAAAATTCACATCATGAGGGCAAAAGCAAGCGCTGGGAACGAAACGCAAGCGGCGCGCCGTACCCGTCTTTGTAGCAAACGGCCTTGAGCACGCCCACCGCCGCCGTGGTCTGACGCTCGAAACCTTGTCCGATGTGATCGGCGTGGGCTCGCGTCCTGTCCTCGAAGAGCATCTCTCTGGGCTCGCTGGTCCTGGGCAGGGACTGGAGGAGGTTCTTCACCTCGTTGGTGGAGCTGGGGGCACATTTTTTAAAGATTGGTTATGCCTGTTCACTTTAGCTCTTTAGCGCCACGTCAAGGTCGGCAGGGAGAAGACGCTGCGACTAATTTGCGATTACGCAAATGGGAGACTTAAGACACCTTTGTGTGGCTGCATCTCGATAAAATACGATTTGGTTCAGCTGTTGCGCAAGTGCTTCTGACAGCGGGCACACATCCATCGCATAACAGCGGGGACAATTGCGCGACATAATTCATGCCTGAGTGTAAAAAATAAGTACCGGTCAACATTTGTGTGTGTGTGAGTAATTATCGTAAACGAAAGCTAACAAAATAAACTAAAAATCGGTAAAAGTATTTTTGTTAACGAACCAAAAAAAAAAAAAAAAAAAATTGAGAGCGCTTCTAAAAAGACGATAACTGACAAACTAAATGTTATTTTTATAAAACTAACTGTAATTATAGTGAAAAGGCTCTTTGTCTTTGTCAATTAATTCTGTGTTCCATTTTAACGTTTTTATTTCGGTATTGCTGTACAGCCATAAAGAAGAAAAGTTGTATAGGAATTGTAGTTGACTAATACTCCATATATTAAAAAAATAAAAAAAATAAATAAATCTAACACTAAAACTAATAACTATAAGCTAAAATGAATCATTAAAAAATAAAACCCACTCTAAAAACAAATTAAAACTAACTGAATTAAAAAAAATAAAATAAAAATAACAAATGAAAAATCTAAAATATAAGTTACACACGCACAATAGAATTGCCTCATCCGGCAACAATAAAGGTTCAAGCTGCTGCTTTGAGGGTATTTTCTGTTATTTTTCGTGAATGCGCACAAAAAAAAGTCACAATCTGGTTTATCAAATTGGCGGCCTTACCGTTTTCTTTTAAAAGGCGACTTTGGTATGTCGGCTACGGGTATCATCTGCTCGCCCGGTCTCACCCACATGATGGGCCCGTCGTCGCTCTCGTCGGGGCTCATCGTGCTCAGGCTGGACGACGTCCCCCAGGGAAGGGTGCGCTAACCAGGGAGAGAGCAATTCGCTTTGAAAATAGCATTTGGGCTAAACGTCACATTGGTACTGGCCCGCTGTTGCTCAAACGGCAACGCCGGCAATTTCTTGTCCGTTATCTCAGACAGCCACCCGCTCTTTTCGCCGACTTGGCTATTCATCGGGTCGTCCGAGGGACTTGCGTCCGGGACTCACCTTCAGGAAGGGCGACTCCTCCAGCATGCCGAGGAATTCCGGGAAGAAGTTGCCCACCTCCTCGTCCACGGCTCCCACCAGGCTGATCTGCCTCATTGCCCCGGCTCGGTACGTGCCGTGGCTGTAGGTTCTCTTCACCTGCGGCACGGAGAAAGCAAAAATGTGAACATGGTGAACGTAACGATTAAATGGTTTCATGTTTACTGGGAGAAAGCTGGGCAGATTTTTGTACGATTTTGGTACATGTTCGGACTGGGCTGATTTTCAGTTGAGCAAAGCTACGGGGAGGTATAAGGTCGCAACATTTTTAGGGGGCATGAAAAAAGGATCTCAAATGAAACTGTAAAAATAATTTTTAAAAACGGGATAATGTGGTTTCACATTCTAGTAGGCTTTTCATTATATATTTAAAAAAAAAAAAAATTCCCCCCACAGAAGACGATTTGGTTATAAGTCACATTAAACGGTGGAAAACATGATCTACCTTGGTCTCCTTTTTTTTTATATCACAAAAACCTGACATTTGAACAGCGGCACACTTTTTATACCCTCCGAACTTTAAATAGTCCGACTGAGTCGACGACCTAGATACTGAAGGATCATATTTTTTTGTGAGCACACACACTTTCAAGCTACCCGCTTCACGGATCCGCATGAATGTCGTTTGTGTGCGTTTGTAATCACCGGTCGGTCCCCGCGAGCGCACCGATAATAGCAACAGTCCGTCCTCGTCGACTTCACGTGGCGTCTTACTGCCTCACAACAAAGCCACCGCTTGGTCCAACACGCATTTATTACATAATCTCTCCCCGGCGCTTGGCAACAAAAGGAGTTGCTTGAACGCGTTCCGAGTAAAAGCGCAGACTTGGGACGCCTTTTATTGATCGTCGACGAACGGAAATAAACGTGTACGCTGCTGGCTAACAGTAGCAAGAAGCTAATCATGACAAATAGAAAAATCAAATCTTGCAGCTCGAAAACAAGCACCATTACGCTATTCTTTTTCAATGACGCGTCGCCTCCCGTTGCGTTCGAGCGATGGGCCATTAGCGTGAATGGCAAAAGCGCTCTCCAACGTGACACAGATGGAAGCAGATGCTCCGACCAGTTGGTCAGCGCGGCCGTTAGCGCAGCCGTAAGGGCTCGGGGAGGGAGGGACACGGATACAAGGCGCCATCTCGCCAAGCAGTTCATTTTTAAATGCAAGCTATTGCGTGAAGAAATGCTAATTAAGGCAGCTTTGACGGTCAGGCGTAAACCGCAAAAGTCAAATTATATTATTCATTATTAGCCCATCTGTTGTGTTCTACCACAATAAAAAACAACAACAAAAAAGTGTGAAATCTGCTTTAACTATCACACCCAGACACACACACTTGTTTGGATGACACCTTTACCTGAGAGTAGAAATTAGCCATTGTGGTGGTTTCTATGTCCTTCTTTCCCAGGATCTCCATTTTGACCGGCGCCGATGAGAATTTAGTGGAGAAGTAATCCAGGAAGTCGGGCAGGTAGGAGGCTTCCCCGTGGACGATGCCCATGACATAATGGGCAGCCTAGGACGCAGGAAGTAAGGGTGAGTAAAATCGCGCATTTACAGCAGGGATGAACATCATTGAAAAATAATCGGAAAGCAAAAAGTCCATCTTTGGTTTTGTCAATTAATATGTATGAGCTTTTTAAATTTATTAATATTGATTTGGCTATTGCTGCTGAACCAAGGACACTTTTTTTTTTTTAATACTAAAAACTAAACCTAAAACTAATAAAAAAACTAAATTGAAATGAACAATGAAAGTAAAAAAGATACATTATAAACTAATTAAAACTAACTGATTTAAAAAAACAAAATAAAAGTCAAAATGAAATGAAAACTAACTATAAATGACAAACGTAAAACCCTGCTACTTGCACGGCTAAAATTTATTAAACTAGGGCTGCTCGATTATGAAAAAAATATTAATCACGATTATTTTGGTAATAATTGAAATCACGATTATTCAAACGATCATTTTTTGGTTACAAAACAAGCAAATGTTTAAAAATAAATAAACATCTAAAGACAAATACATTTCTTTGAAACACTAAAATTATGTAAATTCAAAACCACATTTATAAAATTTGTTATTTTATAATAAAAAAAGCTGTGAATGTATAAATTTAAGAGTGATTTCCTTGTGTGTAAACAGTGCATTGGATATAAATGCATATTAATAATCGTTTTTTACAATTATGCCAATTTCGTAATCGTGGAGTGTAATAATCGAAATTGAATTTTGATTAATTGAACAGCCCTAATACATACACAAAACTATATAATAAAATAAAGCCTACTGTTCGACAAAAATTCAGCATTTTTTTTCTCCCAAAACTGCAGTCCATTTGAAAGTTGCTTGGTACTACACTGTGATGTCGGTTCGAATCCAATTAACTCATTCATTGCCTGGGCATTTTCGGACCCTCACGTTTGAAAAAAAAATTGAAAAAAATACAACTCAATTCCCGGAGTTAAATGGCTGGACTGTGAAAAGACGAATAAATTCGTCTTTGGCGGCGAATGAGTTAATTGTTCACCCCGAATTTATCGTCGGCTCAGCAGCGGATGGGTTTGCCGGTACCTGCGATGAGTCCTCGCTGAACGCCAGGGTGACAAACTCCTGGGCGAACCTCTGCCTCTGGCCCGTGGAGAGCGAGGTCAGCTGCGAGGCGTAGGCGTGGGCCACCAGAGCGCCGCCGTTAGGCTGCGTCTCGATGTGGATGTAAGGGGCAAACTCCAGGCCCGAAAGGCCGGGGTGGATGTAGCGCGCTGGGTGCTTGTTCGCCAAAGCTTGCGGGCTCTTGTGCGGAGAGGTGTTAAAATAAGACGAGTGGAGGTGCCCGCTTTTGTTATTGGGCGATGGGTAAACAGGCAGCGGCGATTTAAACGGGGACACGGCGGCGTCCGGAGCATCGGCGGTGGAGGAATCGGCGCGGTGAGGCTGGGGAGACGGGAGGAGAAGCAGGCCGGCGCAAATGGTTTGGCACGAGCGGTGGTACATCTTCACTCGCTTGTGCTTCTCGCCCTCTTTGTGTTTCTTCTTCTTTTTCTTCTTGACTTTTTTGATTTGCAGCTCAGAGTTGATCTTGGCTTTGGCGCCATCTGCGGGGGGGACGAAATCATTAAAGTCAAGTTTGACTGACTGTCTGTTTTCATGTTTGCGGTTGACTAATAAAAACAAAATGTTGCTATCCGGTCTTAGCAGTGAATCAAATTCAAGTTGACGTTGCAATGCGTACATTTGTTGGCGTGATTGTCATAATCGGATTTATGATTTCATGACGCTGCCGCAGCGAACGCTTAAAAGACCGCAAGCCAAAATGTTGGTTCTACTAACTCAAGTAGATGGAAAAACAACTTTCTTATTAATTAACTCATTCACTGCCATATATTTTCAGACCCTTTTTTACCCTAATGTTTGAAAAAAAAAAAAAAAAGAGAATTCCTGGGATTGAATGGCTGGACTGTGAAAAGACGTCTAAATTCGTCAATGGCAGTAAAATGAGCTAATGATTTAAGACCAAAACATTTCTTATAGTTTATTGTAACACTGATTCATTAATTGGCCGTGTTTCTTGAAAAACGCATGGGAAGAGGCACTTCAAAAAAAAAAAAAAAAAAAAAAAGTACATTAAATCGCAATATTGAGGGAGGAAAAAAATTACAAAAAGAAACAAATGCATAATGAGAACACTCACAAGGAGCTGCTGACAACCGACAATGAATTTCACAGCTACTTCAACTGCTGCAGTCCCCCACTGGGCTACGCCCCTTGAAGCGAATGCACACATTCAATACACAGATACTACAGTACTTATACTTTATAAAACCGATTTATTTCTTAATGTTCTCTCTCTCTATATATATATATATTTTGTAATCTTTTCATAGAACACTTATTATTTTTCGAACGAAGGCGGCGTTTGAGGCAGAGGCGGGACCGAGCCACGGTAGCATTTCCACCCGCGCCATCAAACGTAGCGAAACGGAAACTCCGGAGAGAGAGCATCTCCGCAACGCCGGGGGGGGGGGCAAGATGCATTTATCCATGCGCCCGCCGTGGCCTCTTCGCGGATACGAGGACGCGCGTCTGTGGCAAATTGCGCAGCCAAAGTGGACAGGTAGCATAAAATACACAGCAAGCCGGGATATACGTGCTGCTGCATCAGCACAATTTCAAGCGACGGATAACATCTCGCGCCGTCTCGTTTGTAGCCCAGGCACGTTTTTTTTTTTTTTTTTTTTTTTTTTGTTGGCACATAACGCTGCAACGAGACGGGCTGAGCGCAGACTGTGATACAATGTATGTCTGTGTGTGTGTGTGAGGGAACAATAAAGGGGGCAACGGAGCGAGTATTTGCACACAAGCTACTAATCCAAACGAACACACACAACCGCCCCCCCCCCCCCCCCCCAATTTTGCTTTCTGCAAATACAAACGCTTTCATCCCGAACAGAATATCCGGAAGCAAATTATATGAGCGTGTTGGTGATTAGTTTCGCTTTATTTGATAACACCAACAAATGTATGTATAATAAATCTGATATTGTTGCTTGTGTTTGTTATGAAAAAAAAAAAAATACATTCAGAGGACCTGGGAAAAATAATCACAATTGCAATATTGTGGGGAAAAAAAAAATAATCACACATGACCCCAAAAACTCAAGTGACAATTTTGGACAGGGTGGGGAGGGGGGGGGGGTGAACCTGGGGAGTGATGGCTGCTAAAATGTGCACTAAACACAAGTACGAAAGTGTAGCCACGAGATGACTTTAAACAGCGGAAATCTGTTTTCGCTTGGAGACAAGTTCCCGCGCACAAACACACCGACAAATAGCCTCGGCGCTCGTAAAGCAGCCGCTTGCTGCTTATTGATTTCCTTTCGCCGTTTCCCCCGGCCGCCTCGCCGGCCGCGATGCCCCGCGTCGGCAGTAAACTTCAACTGATAAGATTTCTGCTTTCCGCTCCTAACATTTGAGGACTTGGAAAAATAAACACTCAGTCAGCCTCCTCCACTCGGACGCATCAAATCCACGAGTGTTTTTTTTTTTTTTTTTTTTTTTTGCTCACATGATCGAGCTGCCTACAACAGCACAATACTATTTTATTTTATTTATTTATTTATTTTTTAATCATCAAGCCCCGCCCCCCCCTCCGGAGGGGATGAAGCAAAACGAGCCCCACAACGACAGAATGATTTATAGTTAATTTTATGTGCGGCCATTGGCTACGAATGCATGAAAGACCTTCAAATGTCCCCCGTTTGTGTCGACCGGTGAACTATTTTGGGGGCTAACAAAAAAAAAAAAAATCTATATATACCTTTAATGGGCTGCTTGACCTCTCCATTCTCCCGTTTAATGTCATTCATCATTTTGTGCTTCTTCTTCTCACGCTCCCGATCTTTAGTCTTGTCCTTGTTGAGGAGCTCCACGGGGACAGAGAGGAGACCTGAATTTCAAAAAGAAACAAAAAAAACAACAACACTTTTTTGTCATTTTACAAGCTGCTTAATTCCCTTGTACACAAGATTAAAGACAGAAGAGCTATGATGCAGAAATGATCATAGCACTTAATGTTTTCTATGATATGGTTATTATATACGGAAGCGTACTGTATTCACATGGAAAAAAAAAAAAATCCTGTTTTTCTAAATATTTTTTTTGTGGGCCTTTGTTTTAAGGATTTTTTTTTCTGTTTTTCTGAGTATTTTTTCAGTTTTTTTTAAATATTTTTTTTCTTCTGTTTTTTGGAATATTTTTTCCTTCTGTGATTAGAGGAAATAAGTTACACGTTCATTCCTTTAATGATAAAGCGAGCTCGTAAGCACCGGTTTAGGTATAAAGTTGAAGGCAGGTTGAGGTATGCTGGAAGGAGTCCGCCATTAGAGAGTCTGCAACACGTCATTTGGAGTTCAGAGGTCAAAAATTTTTTTTTCCAAAAAACAGAAACTGGCATGCTGTTTTTCTGAATATTTTTTTTTCCTGTTTTTCTGTGTAATGTCTTTCTGTTTTTCTAAAAAAATATTAATAGAAAAAAAATATTCCAAAAAAACTGAAGAAAAAAAAAATCAAATAAAATTACTCCGAAAATTTTGATTTTTGTTTTTCATTTCAATGCAATACGCTACCGTAATAGTGAACATTAATAACCATTATAATTTTTTCCTGCAACATCGACTCATTTCACTCCAGCAGCATTTTCCTCACATTTCTTTCCCTTCTTCAAAGAATCCTTTTCTTTGAATCCACTTGAGTCTACCTTCTTAGAAAAAAAAAAAAAAAAAAGAAGAAGAAAAGAAGCTGGTCCAACCCCCCCCCCCCCCCTTCTTCAAACTCCTCATTGAGAGTGTGGACGTGGGGAGTGTGAAAGTGAACACGGCAGGGTTGCGGGCGCCACTCGCTCCATCAAAGTTGAAAATGCTTTCATGGAGGCTTAAAAAGAAGGCTTAAAGGAGCAAAAGGAGAATCAGTGCAAGGGCGACCTCTTTTTTTTTTTTTTTTTTTTTTAAATAACATAACGCTCCTTCAATTTTTTTTTTTTTTTTTTTAAATACAGTTTTACATTTCAGCAGGTGCTTTTGCTTCCACTACATGCAAGTGTTCGACGGGAGGAAACTGCGAGAACGCATATAACCCAACTTTGCTCGAAAAAAATGACACCGTAAGATGCTCGAAAACATTCATTTAGCTGGCCTGTAAAGTGACTACAAAGGAAGGCTTATTGAGCTCAGTGGCCAGATTAACGTGACGGACATGCCAGAACAAATTTAAGATCCTTCCAGTGTCGGGGGGGGGGCGGGGGCGTGCATATAAGGCTCGACTACACTACTTGCGCCCCGAGGCAACGTCAGGTCATACTCACGGATGAGCGGAGAGACGTTATCGTGTCACTTGCAGCCAGATCGACAGCTTAAACGTGCATTTTTTGTTGAGGCGGAGCAGGTTTGACGAGGGGAAAAAAAAAAAAAAAAAAAAAAAAAAAGCTCCTTGCCTTGCGCGGTAAGAGATATGGGTCAGGTCAATGTGCCGAAGAGCGTAATAGTGGGGCGTGTGGAGCAGGTTTCCACCGAGTGAAACAGGAAGATGAAAGGAACACCTGAGGGGTGAACGATTTGCGGGAAAAGGATGACATCATTCAACACAGCAACACTCAGATACATAAACAAACGACCAGCCTGTAATGATGTATCCTCAAGTACAGAACCGGTTAACCTAAATGGTTACGGGCCACAATATCTACAAGCTCGTTGTTTTTTTTTCAACGCGGTCTGCGAAAATACTGATTAGAAAATAGCAATTATTACTAGTCAAGGAGGCCAATAACTGATATTTGGAGCCGATATTCGAGTCCAGTGAAAGCAAATAAAATTGCGTCAAATTCAACTCACTTGTTTGAAATATCTTTAGGCTAATTATCTTAGACAATCTTTGTTTTGAAATTCTAACAAAAAGTTCAGGGAGCTCGCAGGGTCATCATCTTGTCTTCAAAAGTTCAATGAAACCTTAAACAAGTAAATAGCTATCAGTAGCTTTCTTTATAGTAAATAAAGTTGACCAACATTTCAAAATAACTCAAATGTTGAACTTTCTCATCTTTGTTTTCATTTCAAACCAAAACAACCGTTGCAGATTCTCGGTCTCTTATTTATGATTGAAAACAATACTGAACCAAATTCGAAATTAAATATGTATGGTAGGCCTACCTGTGGATGAAAGAGTGAAGCGATAGACTCAGTGGCCAAAATGCACTCGGGTACGTATCGCAGAATGGCTTCGATTGAATGTGCACAGTAAAAACAGCAAAGATGATTTATTAATTTAAGAGGTTAAAAATAAAAATACTGGGCCACCATTATGTCAGACCCTGCGCTCGGTTAGCTATTTCACCAAATTTGGGATACTTTCAACCCGGCAGTTTTAGGATGATATCAAAATTGTTAACATTAGCAGCATGTGTTTGATCTTAACACGCAGTGGACTGCAAATGGCCTCCAAGTCGTACTTTGGACAACCCTACAATAATAGAATGAGACTAAATGGGAACATATTCGCCAGTAAATTGCAGCTTTGTTTCACTTATATCGTTCGTGAGACTAAAAGACATTGGTTGAAATTTGGGTTGAAGCATCTTTACAATGGACGAGGTTATTAAAGGAAAACGTGTCCAAAGTAAGTCGCATGAATGGAGCGGAGGGGGGCGTGGTGCTCCACCAAAACAACACTTGCTCCATAATGGCGGGCGCCTGTCATCGTCTTATGACAGCGGCGTGTACTTTTCAGACACAACCTCCGCCGACAATAAAGCCACAATTCGACGTTAAATACCCTCGTGGGGATTAAACCAACCTACTCAAAACACATTGGCTTTGTTTTTTTTCCCCCACATTATTCATGATATATGCATTCGCATCGTGACCACCACCGCGAGGGTTCAGCAGCGGGTGAGCGAGAGCTGGCAGCCATTAGCCCCGTGGAAACGTCGACTAAGCCGGGGGGGGCTTTGTGGCGTAAACACCCCCACTTGTGTTCCAGCCCAGTCAGTTTCACGGGTTAAAAACGTTCGAAAGCGGGACTGTCCAGACGGATTAGAAGGCAGACTGGTGCACACTCTCGTTCAGGGGGAGAGGGGCACATGTTCGAGAAGTCGCTAAATGTACCAACCACTTTGCAAAATAGTAGTTAACTCAACTTAATCGAATTGCGTCGAGCGTTAGTGTAAAAGATAACGTGGCCTACCTTTTGGTGGCAACGTGACATCCCCGTTTTGTCTTTTCACTGGAGAAATGTGGTTCAATGTGCTCGTGTCGTTGTTAGCGGGCGTCACGAATAGTTTCTTTTTCACGTCTCCTTTCTCGCGCTGTTTATCCTTGTTCGGCTTCTTGCTTTTGGGCGCCTTATGGAGGAAGAAATCGCTCTGCTTCAAGATTTTGTGCCCGGTGGAGGCTGCTGCTTGGTTTCCGCCGATTGTGTGGACCAAAGTGGCGCTCGCGCTGGCCAGGCTGAGGCTCCACAAACCGGCAGCGAGACCGGACTGCTTCGTCGGCGGCTGGAGTTTCTCTTTCCCGCTACAGTTGCCTCCCAGCAGCCCTCCATCCCGGACGACTTTCTTTGGTTTGACGCTCCTCTCCTCGACCCGGAGCTTCTTGGGCGGCTGCGCGTTCAAGTCCCGGGAAGACTGCGGGCGGTTTTCGGGGGCTCCCTTCGCCTCCGAGGGCTTGGGCGGCGGGCTCTTGACGGGGACAGCCGCCGCGGCTCCGCTGCTGAGGCGAACGGAGCTCAGCGGGTCCGCCATCTTGAGGCTTCTCTCGCTATTTACTCGCTGCGCTCAACTGGCGCGAGACGTGCGGGCGGGCAGGCAGGGGCGGGGCTTGGCTCACTTTGATTGACAGGTCCGGAGGGGCCGGTTTACAGTGCAGTTGATAAAACTACGTATACGTAGTACTCAGTCGTTAGTAAAAGCTAAATTCCAATAATTTTACATTTTTTCCCCCCCATGAAATTGTATTAATTTATTCAAAACCGTCTGTTCCTTTCATTTCAGCGCGTTTCTCTTGGCTGTACTGCTTCTTGTGCGTATTTGTTGAAGTTAGTTTTCATCAAATCAGATTTCAAACCCAATGTGTTGCCAGGTGAATGTAATCTGCCCATTGCATTCAGAATCATGTAATTTAAACTATGCAGTGTTGCCTTGAGATACGAGATGAATTTGTTCCATGCCCACGATTGTATCTTAAAGTGGAAGTCAAGTCAAAAATGTTCATCACGTGACAGTCGCAATGTGAGCCCAAGGGCATTCTGACGTCATCTCCAGTCGACAGCAGAGGGCAGTATAATACCAAAACGGCTGCGCCGTGAGATGTCTGAAAACTGCTAATTTAATCTCCTTAACTCTTAATCCACCAATGCAATATTAATCAGGAATATCATGTCTAGACTTGTGGGCAGAGATTTATTTTGACTTGACTTCCATTTTAAATCATCTTCCCCCATTTTATTTGTCAACCAACTTCGACTCCCCACACATTATTACTTGAGCTGTCACTATAAAATATTTTTTTGAATTGATTTATTAATCAAATAATCAGACAAAATTTCATTTTGCATTTAAGTGTACCACAAAACCGGTTTTATCCTGCTTACTGTTTATCAACCAATTTTCGTTTATTTGGTATTGGTTAGTGATTAAAAAAATAACAACCAAGAAATATCACGAGAGGGACTGATGTATTTACCAACCTTTTTTTTAAACTGATTCAGTTTGTGGTTCGCTTGTTTTCCAAAGTAATAGCAGATGTTGGCAAATGCCTTACTTTGATTAAACACAAAAGCTCATGAAGGAAATCAAAGCATTAATACTGTTAAGAGGCTGAAATAAGATGATTTTAACCATTTGAAATTAAACAAAAGCTCTAAACTTGGACACTTCTCAAAACAGCTGTTGATTAATTTTGACACCTCTAATTAATATATTTAATTAGCATCTCTGCTGAGTATTGATTTTTTGGGGGGGGTGAGGTTGTCATGTTATTAAATAAAAAATCATTCCGAACCGCTCACAATCCACCGGCTTGTGGACGGTCCAACCAAACACTGTAAAGATAATGGCGTGCGTTTGTCTATGGGCTGAAAATGAAAATGCATCCATGAGGGGGATCCACTTTCCTCTTTGATCCAATCTTCCCAAGAGGATTATCTTATCTCCCTTTCACACACACAAAACACATCATTATACAGCGTCTTGCAAACCGTCCGGGCATTGTGTACACTTTGACTGGATTCAAGACTGGCTGCGATATCAGCATGAGGCAGCCAAGCGCGGGAAGCGAGACGATTAGTGGTTGAACGAGGAAATGAGCATTGTGGCAGGATTACAGTGTAAATCGAGCCGCAAACTGCGGTTGCGATTAAATTGACTGTGGCGATTAATTAATCCGTGCTACTAGCGTGTGTGTGTGTACAGGTGGTGGCGACATCTTGACGCACGCACACACATTTCCAGCAAGTCATGACTATCAGTTTACATGAGCTCAACAAATGGAAGGCACCCAACTACACTTAAAAGTGCCTTACGAGTGGTGCCCAATACGTGTTTGTTTTAGTCATTTGCTAGCGATATTAGTGTTACGCAATGGAGATGCTAGCTCGTTTTATGTTAATTAAATCAGCCAATCTAACACACGACGTGCTGCCAACTCTAACAGAACATATCACTCACCTGTAATGAGCCAACATATCACTCACCTGTAATGAGCCAATCAGATTCGTGTGCACTTCAGGGACCATTCGGAAAACATAAACTCAAAGCGGCCCACAGCCGGGTACCGTGGTATACCACCGAGAATGCTCCGCCCCCTCTGTGCTGAAACCTATGCTCCGTCCCTCTATTTAATATTTCTATTTCTGCGTCCAAATTCAAAGAGGGTTTGACCTATCAATGTTAATATTTTCAACAGAAAAGTCCCCACCAAAAAAGGAGTCACGCCTTCATATAATGTTCATTTTACTGATTGATTTCTGCAACATACAGTTTGTGTGTGTTTGTGGTTTTTAGGGGACAGCAAGGTGGGGGGTACATGGGGGTACAGAAACAAAAAGAGCTTCAGCAGCAGATATCAACGCCACTAAGATGATAGGTGGGTGATGACGGGGGGGGGGGCAAGGCTGTCTCGTAAAGGCACAGGTGGGCTCGTTCTGAAATCTAGGACAGTGTGCATAAGTGGTCGTCGGCTAAACCTAAAGGCCAAGAAAAGAGAAATAAAAATGCAACTGGACCGGGTTGACGGGAATTGTGCGAGTGAACAAAAAACAGATGTAGTGATGGAGTGAAGCAACAAACAACTGCGCATACAAAAATAACATTTAAAACCATTTACAGAAAAAAACATTATCATTAATAATAATATTACAATCTTATTCAGAGCCCGTTTGTGGCTACTATACGAAAAGGGCCAACAGGCTGCTTTTCTGTCAACCAATTAAAATAATCTTGTTTTTTTTTTTTTTAAGGATATCATTAAAAAATACAACCCTGAAATATTATCCAAAAAGGAAAAAAAAAAAAAAAAAACTAACAGCAAGAAAATAATTTACACTTTTTTGTAGGGTTGCACGGACTTTCTTACATCTTCTGTTTTCAACTGAAAGAAAATCGGAAAAAGAGCTCAACTGTCCTGTGCGGTCTTGAAATCGTTACAAAAACAAAAAAAAATAAATAAAACAAGGTGTATACTGTAAAAGAAGTGGAGAGAAACCTTGTGAGTCGTGGGTCAGATTTGAGATCCTTTGGACGTTGTGGTGTCGGTCAACTCCCGCGAGAGTTTCGCACGTGCAACGTGACAGCTTGCTCCCATATAAGTTGACTGACGTGGTCGTTCGCCCGATGGCCTCCCCCACGAGGAAAAAATGAAGCAAGCGGTTTAAGAGCTAAATATAATAGCACGGCTTGATGAGAAAGGGACGTTACAAAAAAAAAAAAAAAAAAAAAAAAAAAAAAAAAATCCTGAGTCTTCAAGCGTAGTTGTTTGGTCCTTATTAACGGCTTTAAATAATGCATGTGGTGAACCGGTATATGGTCAGATTTGTTCGTGGTCCAATCGGCGTATCGCTGGCTCAGGCCAAAACATTAAACCTCCGAAATTTTCAGGAGACCCCGAAAAATGGTTTGTGAACTATCAAGCATTGTATCGTGAAAGAGAAGCAAGCCATTTTCAACACTTTAGATTGGTTGATAATGTGTATAAGTAACACCCCCGCATGTTATCGCATTATCGGCGACGATCTTCAGTATTTTAGTGAATATCGTATCGGTCTTTTTAAAAAAAAAATTATTTTTTTTAAAACAGTGTTAACTTCAAGGAAGTATTTACATTTTCAGTGAACTTTATAAGAGATTCTACGGACGCTGGAAATACCTTTTGTTTTTATTTGAAGTCAATACAATACAATATGTCTTTTTTTTAAGATTCTTTTTTTTTTAAATCAACGTTATGCAAATCAGAAAAATGGTTGCGGTCCTGTTTAAAACACTTATCTCCAATTTTTAACTAATTTAAAAATAAGAAAATGAAAAAAAAAAAAAAATGCAGATTAAGTATTTTTATTTTTATGACAGCGACGATATTCTCGAAGACGATTAACCTTTTTCTGTGAAAATTAATAGCGGCTCCAAATATCGGCTTCCTTGACTACTAATAATCGGTATGGCCCTAGAAAAAAAAACATCGGTCTATCTCTAGTATAGATTTAAAAAAAAAAAAAAAAAAAAGAAATTCACCAAAAGGTGACTTTTGAGGCTTTGGCCTGACGCCAGCGATATACGGTATGGCAGTTTCGTCTCGTCTTTTGAAATAAACGTCCCTTATATCGCCTTAGAAAGTAGCCTCGTGACCCCCAAAAAAGCATTTTTCCACCAAGCTGTACAGTTCTATTCATTTTGGTTGCGAATAAGATGAGTTCATCTTTTCGATTTCAAACTTATATGTATGTAGTAGCATATAAGCAACACGGCCGTGCTGTGATAACTGGGACCACACGTTATATGTCCCCCTAGTGGACAAACGGTGCGCGGACATCACTCTGATTGACTCCATCACTGAACAGTAGGGATGTAACGATTCACCCAAGCTGCGATTCGATTCCATTTTCAGTTCCACATTAAAAAAAAAAAAAAAAAAAATCGCTAATCAAAAAGTCCAATGCATCTGGATGCTATGCATCATTTTCTAGATGAATTTAATCAACTCGATTTCCGATTAATCGATTTTCGATTCATCGTTACACCCCCTACTGAACAGCATTGCCCGTTTCATGAAATTCACTGAGCATATATCGCCGATGAATCGGCAAAACAGCCGATTATGAGTAGGATAGCGGGTCACGTCAGCTGCGAAAACAATCGTCCGGGCCCTCGTCTAAACCACTTTCTCGACACACTGCGGGCTGCTGGAACCGTACCGCGTGGTGGGAACCTTTCGTCATCTCTTAGCGGACAGGTCGCAACGTCTTAGGACCAAACCACGTCACTCTGGGAGCCCGGTCGAAAACATGGAACTATTAAGCTAGCGCGCATGCTAGCTAGCGTGTTGCCACGTCAACCATGAAAGAGGAGACACAAGAGTCCGCGCCCGTCTTTTTTTTTTACCGTCGTTTCCAGCGCTCATCCTCGGTAATGCAGCACCCGCGCACAGAAAGTGAGGGGTGAGTCGACGGGTAAGTGGGCGGGACTACGGGTACGATTATCCGACTTCGCTTTGACGATTGTTGCTCATTCGACGGAAGGTTGCCCCTTCTAATAGAAGGGGGCTTCCATTTTGGTTCAAAGAGGAAATGTCTCCAGCTCAGAGAGAAGATCGCCGTCTTGATTTGCTATCAGGTCACGGATGGATCCCGCGTTGCGGGGGGGGGGGGACTTAAGGGGGGGGGGCTCCCACTTGTTTATAAAAAAATAAAATAAAAAAAAATTTTTAAAAACGCACAGCCGGCAGGGTGGCATCTTATAAGCTCTGTGGTTTCGGACCACCCGGGTGAGATCTTGGTCCATCTCCGGAGGGCGGAGGGAGGGGGGGGGGGGTGGGGGGACCTTGTTGTGGACAGAGCGCTCCGTCGCGTCCACTCCAGGGGGCGTTGTTGAGCGTCTTTGGCTGGAATGCAGCGGTTATCGAACCCTGGAGACAAGAGAGGAGGATCGATGAATGAATATGAAACCATAAAGCACTGACGTTGACACTAAATAAATTAATAATAAAAAAAAAATAAAGGAAAAAACAGGGACGTATATTCGGGGACGAGTGCTCTACTTTGAGTCATCACAGATACAGAGAAGCGATACTTTTAGTGCTAATGATAAATATAATTTCATTTAACACTTTAAGAACTCTTTTTGATGGGTCAAACTTTTCTTTCGCTTTAGTATCGGTGACTGGCATCGGCAGCCGCTATGAGTACCCAAGACCTACAAATAAGGTTGGTATCGGCCTGATTCTGATACCAGGTATCGGTACTCATCCATCCCTAAAATAAAATAAAATAAAATAAAATAAAATCGGTACTCATCCATCAATAAAATGCAATAAAATAAAAAATTACAAATAAAATAACATTAAAACATAAAATAAAGCCCACCGATAAAATAATATATATTAAAAAAAACAAAACAAAACAAAAAAAAAAATATATATATATAAAATAATAAAATATAAAATTAAAAAAAAAAAAAAACATAAAATAAATGAACATTAAAAAATAAAATAAAGCCAGCCGATAAAATAATATAAAATAAAAAATAAAATAACATTAAAAAATAAAATAAAGCCTACCGATAAAATATAAAATAAAATAAAAATAAAATAAAACAAAATAAATTAACATTAAAAAATAAAATAAAGCCTACCGATAAAATAATATAAAATAAAAAATAAAATAAAAATAAAATAACATTAGAAAAAAAAGCCCACCGATAAAATAATATAAAATAAAAAATAAAATGGAATAAAAATAAAATAACATTAAAAAATAAAATAAAGCCTACCGATAAAATAATATAAAATAAACTAAAAAAACATTAGAAAATAAAATAAAGCCTACCGCTAAAATAATATAAAATAAAATAAAAATAAAATCTAAAGGCCAAAAATCAAGCCTACCGACCGACCAAAATGAAGCAGACTTACCCACTCAGGTCTGCCTTGCTGTTGGCTGCTGTGGTACCGCAAGACTGACTATCAGCCGGAGACGTCTTTTTGACACACTCAGACAAATCTGCACAAAAACAAACACGTGACGGATCCTCACAAATCCGTCCATCCATGACCTACGCCGCCTACCAAACACTTGCTCTCAATTCCATTTGTCTGCCCGACATTTGCCGACAAATGCCATTTGTGTGACTCATTAACTGAAAGTCAGCACTGTTTTCATCCTCTTCTTGGCGTGCGTACAAAAAAAAAAAAAAAAAAAAAAAAAAAAAAAATATGCCAGTGACGTCATGTGTCCAAGCCAAGCCAAGCAGACACAAACGAGTCAGGCGGACTCACCTTTGTGTGAACCGCTCCACTCGGCCGAGGCGGGCGTCCTGACGTCCGGGGGGTCTGGGGAGGGGGCGGGAGGGGGAGAAAGCAGCCATTTGAAAACCCAAATCTGGCTCAAATCCGAACTGTGCTTCACAATAGTCTCCGGTACAAGGGCCGACAGCGCCCTCTGTTGGACAACTGTATAAACTTCACTTCTCATTGTAAAGCTCCATTTCCAGATTTATTGATTTTTTTTTTCGGAAAAGGACGTGAGCATAAGAAGGTCCTGCCATCATCTAGGGGGGGTGGGGGTGGGGGGGGGGGTGCCCCCCACCCACTCGCCCCCCCCCGCCCACTGAGGCAAAACGCACCTGTGGCCAGTATGAAGGACTCGGGGGTCCTCTCTGGGAGGGGGGGAGGGGAGCCGTCACTGTCCCAGCTGTCTGGGTTCAAAGGGTCAGAGGTCAAATATTACAAAATGAGAAAAAAAAAAAAAAAAGGCAATCTGGATGGACTGATTGGCGGATTGAGAAGCAATCAGTGGAGGAAAACAAGCAGCCACCAAGCAAGCAGAGATCAGCAGAGCCCCGCCCATTTTTTTTTCTCTCAATGCGATTCTCCAGCGTGACACCTCCGCTGCTTGAAAAGCGCCTCGCGCCACCGCAATCCCGTGAGCGCAATCGTCTTTCGCATGCACCATTGATCCTTCGCCATTCAACATGCGCGCGCGCGCACGCACACACACACACACACAGGCAAACATCATTTCAAAACGCACACTCTCCAATATGAGCACTTTTTGGAGAATGTTTGCAGATACAGTTCACTCATCAACGTGTGTTCTGAGATTGCTTCATCGTCACTGACCCAGAAAGTGTGCGCCGATTATGAAGATGAGATCAACCGGCGATTCTGCTCGATTGCGCCAGGCTGTTTTCATGACATTAGAATTTATTTTCACGGAAAAAAAAAAAAAAAAAAAAAAATCGGAACATTTTATTGTAACGTCTATGGCATTTAGGATTATTGGGGCAATGAATCGAAAATCAATTACATTGCAATACACGATTACAAAATTGGCATAATCGTAAAACAAACGATTAATATGCATTTATATCCAATTCTTATAATTTTGTTTAGTTTTTATATTTGTTTGCCTTTATATTTAATTTTTTTTTTTTTTTTTACGTTTCAACATTTTAATGTTTCGTACCAAAAAATAATTATTAATTAAAATTAAAATGTGCATAATCGTAAAAAAACTATTTAGATATGCATTTATATCCAATGCACTGTTTTGGAAATCAGGAAATCATACATTTGCATCTGTTTTTATTTTTTAACAACTAACTTTATAAATTTTGTTTGGCCTGACATTTATTTGTCTATAAAAACTTTTTACGTATAAATATTTTCTTGTTTTGTACCAAAAAATAAATGATTGTTTGATTAATTGCGATTTCAATTATCACCCAAACAATTGATTAGGGACGATTAACCGAAAATGGATTTAAAATCGATTCACCCCGATTAATCGATTCTATTAATCGAAAAATCAAGTTGATTAAATTCATCTAGAAAATGTCTTGAAATGTTTTTTTTCATTCCAGATCTCATTTTGAACGTGTACATCAAATTACGCGCTTGTGCTAAACATCATTGCGTTTGCCGATGGGAAAAATAAAATCGGAAAAAAAATCGAAACGAAAATCGGGAACTGAAAATCGAATCGGGGCTTGAGTGAATCGTCACATCCCTAATCGTGATTGATTTTGTTTTCATAATCGAGCAGCCCTAACGCTAGTGTCCTTTTCACACTGCGCTTAGTTTTCTTGGTGTTCGCCGCCACGACATTGCAAGCTCGCCTACATTTGGAAATGCTTGCATAGCAGCACACCAGGAAGTAACCGGGGGGGACTTTTTGGCGCATTTCTGTCAGCACTCTGAAATCGCTCTGCCGACGCGCTAAGTGCAGTGTGAAAAGGCCTTGATGAGTTTCTTCCGAAAAGCAAAGGCGGAGCCTAAAGCTGACGGGCGTACTTGCTGTGGCCGCAGCGGGGGACGAGGAGCTCTGCCCGGCGATGGACATGGGGGACACCTTCCGCAGCAGCTGCTGATCCCCAAAGTGGAGGGACGCGACCGTCGCCGTGGAAACGCTGGTGCGGTACCCCGCCCCGCCCGCCGACATCTCCCCGTCGCCCTCTTCGTCCGAGTTGTCCGAGTGCAGCGGGTTGGTGAAGCTCAGCGCGGTCCGAACCGGGGTGGAGGAGGACGAGGACGAGGAGGAGGAGGAGGAGGAGGAGAGGTGCGACGAGGAGGAGGAGGACGGGGCGACGCGGTCCGACGAGGACGAAGACGAGGAGGTCTTGGGGAAGGGTTTTTCGGGGCTGCCGCAGGGTTGAGTCCAGGCGGCGTGGCTGGCCTTCGGCTCCCCCCCGTCGCTCTTCACCGGGAGGTGGTTGGGCCTGGCGAGGGCGCCGTCCGCTTGGCTCTCCCCGCAACCGCCGGCTCCGCCCTCGGCGCCGGAGTCCTCCGACAGCGAGGAGCTGGACGTGAGCAGGGACTGTCCGGAGCGGGCCTTGAAGGCGTGGCATCGCTGCAGCATGCATCCGCTGTTGGCCGAGCCGCCGCCCGCCGCCGCCGCCGCCGCCGGGGAGGAAGTGTCGAAGCTACGAGGTCCTTCCTGCAAAGGCACCTTTTTAATCTCGATGCTGAGCTTCCTCTCGATGCGCGGCGCCACGCAGCAATCGGCCGCGGGGGATACGGGCAAGGGCGGGGTCGCGCTTCGCCCCGATTCGGACTTCGCCGCCGCAGATAGTTTGTTGTTGTAGTTTTCGTTGAGATCCCGATTGGACATTTGCTGCTTTTGGCAGAGCAGCTGTCGGTCTTTGGGTTGTGATGGACTGGTGTGTGTTTTGGGACTGGCTTCCGACTGGTTCTTCTCCTTTGCTGTGCCTTCATTCTGAAAAGGAAAAAAAAAAGGCATGACAAGTAAATTATGTGGAAAAAAAAAAAAAGAAACATTCGGTTGTAGCGGGGCTGCTCGATTAAGAGAAAAATGTTGATCGCAACTGTTTTGATCATAATTAGGGATGTGACGATTAATCGAAAACCGATATAAAATCGAGTCACCCCGATTAATCGAAAATAGAAACATTTTTGTTCGGCCTTACATTTAAACATTTTCTTGTTTTGTACCAAAAAATAAATGACTGTTTGAATAATTGTGATTTTTACACAAATAATCAGGATGTAACGATTAATTGAAAATCGATTCGCCCCGATGAATCGATTCTATTAATCGAAAAATCCAGTTGATTAAATTCATCTAGAAAACGATGTCTTGAAACGATTTTTTCATTCCAGATGCATAGCAAATTTTGAATGTATAGATCAAATGATGCTTTTGCGCCAAACATTTGCGTATTGCGTTTGTGGATGGCTGCAGAACCACACGAGTGCACAGAGACAAGCACGGTGGCAATTTTAGAAAAATCGAATCGAAAATCGGGAACTGAAAATCGAATCGGGGCTTGGGTGAATCGTGACATCCCTAGTCATAATCGAAATGACGATTATTCCAACAATCATTCATTTTTGGGTAAAACAAGACCATTTTTAAACCAAAAAATACAAGGACAACATTTCTTTGAAACACTATCAAAGTTACTTTTGGACCAAAGAAAATCGATCAAATAAGTTCTGAAATAAAAATGCACATTTATAAATTCAAGTCAGATTTCCTTGTGTCATTGGATAAATGCCTTTTAATAATCGTGTTTTTACGATTATGCCAATTTTGTAATCGTGGCGGCGCGATAATCGTAACTGCAGGTGGATTTCGATTAATTGCGCAGCCCTACCGCACTGGTCTTGGGATTTGTTTGGAAAATCAGGCGCAAGAACAAAAGCTTCACCTGAGCGACGTTCTGCTGCGCGGTGGCCAGGACGTGGATGACGGGCTTGGGATGGTAGCGATCGTTGTCCTGGCGGACGTTGGTGACGGTGGGGAATGCCGACGGGGGCGACGGGGTCAGTATGGGGGGCACGGGGTGAGGCTCGGGCGGCTGCAGTATCTCCTCTTTCACGTCGCCTTCCACTTGAGTACTAAAGAGAGAAGTACACCTTTTCACCACTAGAGGGCACAAACAGTAGGCAAGTCTATTTTTGGTTTTTTTTTTCTATTTTCTGGATGTAAAGCGAAAATGATGCATTGATGTAAAAACGAAAAAAAAAAAAACACATGAAAGCTCCAGCTTGTGAGAACCGCTTACAGGAAATTGAGGTTGCGGCAATTGACGTCGGTGGCAGAATGGTGCGTCGATTTTTTTTTTTTTTTCCGATTTGTTTCTTTCGCCGATGATATTAAGCGAAGGCACGGTGGCTCTGACGCTTCCATCGCAAGCCTTCTCAGGATAATGTCAAATGCCTTTTGACTTGATTACGGGGAATAATGAATTTAGTCTCCCGGGCTACGCTCATTTCTCTTCCTGCAGATAAACAATCTTTAAAAAAAAAAAAAAAAAAAAAAAAAAAAAAAAAAATGGGTTCGCTGAGCTTCATCCGGAATTTTCTCTCCAAACAACTTGAATATTGGCTGAGCAAAGAAAACAGAAAATGACACAGTAACGCAGACGATTCCCACCGCTGGAGCGGATTGTTTCCATGGGGATATGAATTATTAAAAAGCAAGAGTTTATCCGAGACCTTCGTCCTTCGAAGATAAGATGAAACTTTTATGATCCGCTAAGGGGCTAACAGGAAGGCGCTCAAATAAGACACGGGCAAAACAAACGAGAGCGGGCGACAAAGCCAGCATTTCGCGTCGACGCCATGTATGCAAATGAGCAGGGACGGAACGATTCGCTCAAGCCCCCATTCGATTTGCAGTCCCCGGTTTTCGATTCCATTTTTTTTCAAAATTGCTACCATGCTTGTCCTCTGCGCACGAGCGTGGCTCTGCAGCCATCCACAAACGAAATGGACGGACTGTGCGTCTGGAACGAAAAAACGTTTCAAGACACCATCTTCTAGAGGCATTGGAGCAATTCCAGTTTCGATTCATTGATTCGATTAACCGAAACTCGAATTGCTTAAACGCGTCTAGAAAATGATGTCTTGTAACCTTTGTTTTCATTCACTAATTTGATTTTTGATTAATGGATCCGATTAATCGAAAATCCAATTGCTTAAATTCATCTAGAAAATGATGTCTTGAAACCCTTTATCCCATTCACTAATTCGATTTTCGATTAATCGAATTGCTGAAATTCATCTAGAAAATGATGTCCTGAAACATTTATCATTCACCAATTCAATTTGCTTAAATTCATCAAGAAAATGATATCTTGAAACCTTTTTTTCCATTCACTAATTTGTTTTTCCATTAATCGAAAATCAAATTTCTGAAATTCATCTAGAAAACGATGTCTTGAAACCTTTTATTCCATTCACTAATTTGTTTTTTTCGATTCATCGAAAATCGAATTGCTGAATTGCATCTAGAAAATGATGTCCTGAAACAGTTTTCATTCACCAATTCGATTTTCGATTAGTGGATTCGATGAATCGAAAATCGAATTGCTTAAATTCATCTGGAAAATGATGTCTCGAAACCTTTTTTTCATCCAGCAATTCGATTTCCGATCAAAACGATTCGATTAATCAAAAAATCGAATTGCTTACTAAATCCATCTGGAGAACGATGCCTTGAAACGTTTTTTTTTCTTTTCTTTTTCCATTCGCCCCAATCAAACAATCCGATGAATCGGGGCGAATGGATTTTAAATCGGTTTTTTTTCCCGATGAATCGTTACATCCCAACAACCGAGCGTTTCAATTCACTCGAGTGAAGTCTTAAGAGTGCCCCCGCGGTAAAAACATGCCAAGGCCCCCCCCATATATGTTGACAGCGTTCGTTTTTAACCGCACGTTTGTGTATTTCGGTTGGAGCAGCCGCCCTGAAGCACTTTGAAAAATGTTTGCGTTCCCATCGACCATCTTGGTTGGATAGATATATCGAGTGTTTTTAAAATGCCCGAAAGGGAAGGTTGAGCGCTTCTACTCGACGATTGCCAAGTGTTGCAAAAGGATTTAAAAATACAGACGTTCCACGGAAAGTTCATTTGGGAGTCGAGGTCCCTTGGCTCCTCAGACCCAAAAAGTGGAAGCGCACTTATTTGGGTCTGAATGAAGTTTTTCCTTGTGATTTTGTTCATGGCTCGCAGCCGCCGCCGTATCACGTCTTTTTAAAGCAATTGTCGTTTTGTGATTGTCTTTTGAGTGCCACTGACGTGAAATGACGTCACCGTCAGTTGCCGTCAAACTACGTTTTTCAATTTTTTTTCAATTTTTTTTTTTTAATTGGGCCAAAGAAAAGTCTTGGCCAATTGTGGTTTGATAATTAAGGCGGGAAAGTAAAACAATTAAAAAATAAATACATCCAAATAACTATGGCAATTAATCGAAATTCAATTACAATTACGATTATCACGCTCCTAGATGACGAAATTGGCAAAATCGTAAAAAACGAGCATACTTCATTCTTGAGTTTATACATTTGCACCTTTTATTCTGTAATAAAATTTACAAAAATAAAATTTGTAACAAATTTTATACATTTTGTTTGAAACTTACTCAATTATAATTTTTGAAAGAAATTTACTTGTCTTTTCACATTTTCTTGTTTTGTACCCCCAAAAAATAAATGATCCTTTGAAATAATCCTGACTTCAATTATTACCAAAATAATGGTAATGAATATTTTTTCATAAATATTTGAAAATATGGAAAACGCAACCATTCCAAGCAGCCTGTGATCGATCAAAGTGTTTGTCATGTTAAATCGACGACAAAGAGTGTCTCAAAAGAGAGGAAGGAACACAAAGATGATTCACATTTACAAGTAGAAGCGTCGCACGCACACACACTACTAAATACTACTACTGCACTAGCAACTGGTGTCCAAATAGTTTGTCAAGTTTGCCGAGAAATTGTCACACCGGTGATTCATTTTCGATACCTTATTTTGCCATGGAGACAACATTTGCACTCCAAACGACTTACCTGCGTATACGAGGCGGCTTCGGGGGAGGCGTGTCCCATCGCTCGTCATCCGACTGCTGGCTCGCTTTGTCCGGACTGCTTTCGTCCTGCGTGCAAATACGGCACAGCGGTCATTACAAAAGCGGACACCTGGTCATTAAACCCGACGGGAAATGAAAAGGAAAGAACGGCCCGCCTGTGCGTCTAATCGAGGCGTGTCCGGCTGGCCATGTGAGCCGTGGGAATTTCAGTCGCGTCGGGGAAAGAACAACGTGTAGGATGTGTCGACTAACACGCAGTTGGGGCCACTAAACAATGGCTGGGTAGACGTCGTGACTCACGTGCCGCTTTTTCTGGCGTGAGTCACTAAGGCCCACTTGCTCATGTTTGGAGAAGCAGCTACACACAAGATATAATAACACGGTTGTGTCCGCAGGCCAAGTTTGGCACGCTAACCTACAATTCGTACATCCTGGTACTTTTCAATCATCGCCGACGTCATTCCCTTTGATGCCGCGCGGGATTTGCCAATTCACTCTCAAACGTGGTTCCTGCGCGAGTGTCTGGCGTGAAAACCCGCCAGACGTTTGGAACAGCTATTCTCGGGTCGAAACGCAAGGCGGGAAAGGATGGCAGGGGATGTAACGATGAATGGAAAATCGATTTAAAATAGATTCGCTCCGATTAATCGAAAATCTTTTAAAAAATTTTTTTATTGCATCTAGAAAATTATGTCTTGGAACAAATACATCATTACGCTTATTGCGTTTGTGGATGGCTGCAGAACCACACTAGTGCACAGAGACAAGCATGGTAGCCATTTTTTTTTTTTAAATCGAAAATCGGGAACTGGAAAACGAATCGGGACTTGAGTGAATCGTTACATCCTAGTGATTATCAAAGCAGTCCCGTATCAATACTACGGATGTAACGATGAATGGAAAATCAATTTAAAATAGATTCGCTTCGATTAATCGAAAAATCTTTAAAAAAAATTTTTTTTATTGCATCTAGAAAACGATGTCTTGGAACAAATACATCATTACGCTTATTGCGTTTGTGGATGGCTGCAGAACCACACTAGTGCACAGAGACAAGCATGGTAGCCATTTTTTTTTTTAAATCGAAAATCGGGAACTGGAAAACGAATCGGGACTTGAGTGAATCGTTACATCCTAGTGATTATCGGAGCAGTCCCGTATCAATACTACGGATGTAACGATGAATGGAAAATCAATTCAAAATGGATTCGCTTCGATGAATCGAAAAATCTTTTTACTTTTTTTTTTAATGCATCTAGAAAATTATGTCTTGGAACAAATACATCATTACGCTTATTGCGTTTGTGGATGGCTGCAGAACCACACTAGTGCACAGAGACGAGCATGCTAGCAATTTTTTTTTTTTAAATCGAAAAATTGGAAACTGGAAAACGAATCGGGACTCGAGTGAATCGCTACATCCCTAGTGATTATTGGAGCAGTTCATCAAAATTCAATACTACGAATGTAACGATTAATCGAAAATCAATTTATAATCAATTTGCACCGCTTTATCAATTCGATTAATCGAATAATCGATTTTTTTTTTAATTCATCTGGAAAACAGTGTCTTGATAGGTTTTTTTCATTCCAGATGCACAGCACATTTTGAATGTGTAGCTCAAATGACGATTTTGCGCCAAAACATCATTGCTTATTGCGTTTGTGGATGGCTGCAGAGCCACACTAGGTCACAGAGACAAGCATGGCAGCAGATTTTAAGTTTGGGATGATGAAATGTTGACATTGTTTATTTTTTTTTTAACAAGTCTAAACTTTTCTCCTCGGTTGCACTTCTGGGCCACGGAGCTCGTTAGCGGTTATGCGGGCCAAAAGGAGGACGGCGAGGAGTAAATAACGACAACAGAGCAAAGAGTTCCTTTCAATTCCAAAGTCCTCTGAGGCTCCGCTTTCACGCTCTTTTAGGTCACAACTCTTGCCGCGTTTTCTGCAGGCCAACTCTGACACTCTTGCCTCCCCGCGAGACTAATTATTTGTGTTTTGCCCTCCCGCTTCCACCGCGTGACTCGGCAACATTCTGGTTTTTTTTTCTTCAACGCCAGAAAGTGTCGCCGATGCGCGTGCGTGCCGTACCATGACGTCATGTATCTGCACATTTGTGGGACTCTCCAGTCGCTGCAGTCGCTTCCGGAAGAGCTGCGCTATTGCTCGGTGGACTAACTCGTACTGCTCCTGGCGAAGGGGAAAAAAAAAAAAGAGACGGATGACGAGGAAGACGGGAGGAGGGGGAGGAAGGGGGAATGAGGCCCGGCAGGAGGAAGAACAGTGTCATAAAAAAAAAAATCAAAATCAAATGGGAGGTGTAAATGAGATGATGGAAAAGGGGGAAAAGGAGAGACAGCAAATCAATAGCGAAACACAAACATTTTGGCGCTCAAAAGCATTCATTTAGAAGGCAATGAAACGTGCGGGCTGAAAGGCGCTGGCTGATGAACGCTAACCTCATTATTTCCCCCAGTGAGGCAGGAAGTGTATGTGGGGCCCTTTTTTTTTTTTTTTTTTGCTTTAAATTTCATTACAGGCTTCCTGGAAACTGCCTCAGTTTTTGTTCAACGTAATATTTCGATTCAGGCGAGAGGTACTAACACAATATTCGATGAATTGCACAGCCCTCAATTGAAAACTTGTCCTAGTGAGGGGGAGAAAAAAAAAAGAATAAAAAAAATCAATAAAAAGAAAGTACATTAACCTTAGTCTGAACAGCTGAGTGTCGCTGCGTCCTCATTTCTTCGATCAACCGGTAAACGTTGAAACCTTCGGGAATTCTCTGTAAATGTAAAAAGGGTTCATTTATAAGGATGTAACAACTAATCGGAAATTGATTTACAATCGAGTCGCCCCGATTAATCGATTCAATGAATCGAAAACACAATAAATTGATCTCTGGTAGGGGTGTAACGATTAATCGAAAATCGATTGAAAATCAAGCCGCCCTGATTAATCGATTCAATTAATCGAAAACACAAATGGATCCCTAGTAGACATGCAACGATTAATCGAAAACCGATTTAGAGTCGATTAGCCCCGATTAATCGAAAACACAATAAATTGATCTCTAGTAGGGATGTAACGATTAATCGAAAAATGGATTCGCCCCGATTAATCGATTGGATCATTGGAAAAAAATCGAGTTGATCAAATTCATCTTGATCTTCTTTCGTTCCACATTTGGAATGTGTAGATCGAATCGAAAATCGGGAACTGAAAATCGAATCGGGGCGCGAGTGAATCGTTAGATTTATACATCAAACACCACTGGAAAATAATTCAATTTGTCGGGGGCCTAAACGAACCTACCCCAGCTTTGAGGAGGTTCCATGTGTAGTCAATGGCGCAGATGGCTCCTGTCCTCCCGCAGCCGGCACTGCACAGTCAAAATCAAGCAAACTTTCACAGAAGCATTTTTCCGCGTGTTTCAAAATGGCACACACGCTCCACGGAAGCCGAAACGATGTGCCATCGCGTCGTAAAACGTGATCTCATGCTGTCGCGCCAGGATGTGTCCTCGGGCTTCTCATTACGGCTTATTGCACGCGTGGAGACGATGCATCGGCGTCGCAGTGTGCGCTTCATCCTTTGCTGGAGGGAATCGTGCGGTCGAGCGAAAATGTGCCGCCGCACCAACTATGCATGAGCGTGTAGTTTACGTGCGTGTCGGTTTAACCACCTGCAGTGCACACATATGGGGATATCGTCGTTCTCTTGGTATTCTCTCATGAGTCCGATCATGTCCAAGATGGAATCAAACGACGACGGGACGTCGTGGTCGGGCCAGTTGATATAATGGAACTGCGTTATCCTCCGGGTTTCCTTTAGGAAGAAACACGGCTCAGGACAGGGCTGTGCAATTCATCGAAATTCAATCAAAAATACGATTATTACTACACTCCACGATTACAAAATTGGAATAATCGTAAATTTTTTAAATGATTAACATGTAGGGATGTAACGAGCAATTGAAAATCAATTTTGAATTGATTCGCCCCGATTAATCGATTACACAGAGACAAGCATGGTAGCATTTTTTAAAAAATCTAATCGAATTAAAAAAATCGGGAACTGAAAATTGAATTGGGGCTTGAGTGAATCGTTACATCCCTACACGGCATGATTAAACAATTAGCATAATCGTACAAAAACAGTTATTAACATCTAGGGATGTAACGAGTAATCGAAAATCTTAAATCGATTCGCCCCGATTAATCGATTACACAGAGACAAGCGTGGTAGCAATTTTTTAAAAATCGGATCGAATCAAAAATTAGGAACTGAAAATCGAATCGGGGCTTGAGTGAAACGTTACATCCCTACGCGCCACGATTTAAAAATTTGCATAATCGTAAAGAAACGATTATTAATAGTATGCACTGTTTGTTTACACAAGGAAATTTCCACCTTTTTAAAATTTTAGAACTAATTTTTATACATTTTGTTTGGTCCAAAAGGATAATTATCGTGTTTCAAAGAAATTAATTAGTCTTTAATTTTTATGTTGATACAGGTCCTTGTTTCGTACCCCCAAAAATAAATCGTTTGAATAATCGTGCTTTCAATGATGACCAAACTAATCGAGCAGCCGTAGCTCAGGATTGCCGGCAGATGCGAGCCAACCTACATTCTCATACTCCACCACGAGAGAGCGGATGGAGTAGTCCGTCCTGGCCTGCTCCGATTCCTGGAAGACAGACAGCACAAAGCTCAAGCGACGTGGTTAGGACAAAAAAAAAAGTGAGAAATGCTCCGCCCATCTCCCACCCGCCGTCATGGCAAAGCGCAGCAGCGGACGGTGCGCATTTATCTACTTACACAGGAGATTCGGAAAGGCCCGAAACTCACGGGCTCCCCGAACAGTGGGAAATACCGCTCGCATTTTTTCTGAGGACAGAAGAAGAAAACGTCTTAATTATGACTGCTTTAAAAAAAATGATAATACATTTTTATCGGCTTTGGGACGCTCGACTCACCCTCCCCATCTCAAACTCCCGACAGGCCATCACAATAACCTGCAGGGACGCACACGGGACGGATTTGAGCGGCTACGCACTTTTGACGGCGCGCTTTTATCACATCCACATCGCCGCACCCGCCCAGCATGGGACCCATCTGGTCCGCCCCATCTGCCTCTCAGCTATATGAAATATTTATCGATGACTTTTGGAGTAACCGCACTTTTTTTTTTGGTCTTTGAATCCGCCGGAGGCTAAAACTGGACGAGGCGGACGGCGGGTCATAATTGTTTTGGGTTACGTTTTTCGACAAAAAGCCCGATTAAATGGCCTTCGCGCCGTACTTACAGCTACATTGTACTCCCAGTTCATCCTCCAGAAGTCGATCACGGTGTTGGGGAGGGGGCCCTGAGTTGCTATGTACGCCTCCGGGCCATCCATGCCCTGGAAAAGCAGATGACGAATTAGCAAAAGAATTCACTAGTCAGTTCCCGTGTTGTTGTTTTTTTTTTTAAAAATCGTCACACCTTGATAAAATTGGCATTGATGTAATCGGTGTCCTGATTGGTCGTTTTTAACGTCAGCTTCACCCGAGTGTGATCAACTAGGAAGAAAAGAGACATCATTACACAGTTTCAAATGGGGGGTAAAAAAAAAAAAAAAATAAAAAATAAAAATAAGGGGGGCGAGTAACTAGCCCAGGGGTACCCCTCAGATTTGAAATAAGCTCAAGCTACTACTTCAATTTACTTAATGAGCCTTGCAGTTGAAGCTTAGTGTCCAACTAAACATCAAATGAAGAGTATGACACCTTTTGGGTTTCCTTGCATCGGTGTCACTTACACGGCAGTATGTCCTTATATCGATTCTTCTTGACGTTTTCTTCGCGCTCGCCGACGTTGGTGGGGTAGATCTTCTCCGTGCGGTACTTTGTGGAGAGCCGCCGCAGACGCTGCAAAATGAGGAATCAGACCCCCCCCCAAAAAATAGGCTTGAATATTTTCCCCGTTCAAAGCGCCCCAAAAAAAAAAAAAAAAAATGCAGAGACCCTGCTTGTAATTACTCGTACTTCCTGTTACGTAAAGAACACACGTGTACTCCCAACAAATAATAGAGGACGCTTGGAGGGCGGAAAGGGACCGCGTTACCGGGCCGGGGCGCTCGGCGCGAAAACGTCGGTGACAATTCAAAGCATAGAAACAAGCTAGGCTAACTGAGCGAGCGACTCGATGCTAACCTACTTTCCGTCCCCGGGCTGAATAAGCATCGCCTGAATAATTCACGGACAAACACACACTCGGGCGCCTTTGGCTTTCTTTCGGCTCCGTCGTAAGCGCCGATTGGCAGAGCATGCGTTCTTCCTGCGTGTGTATAGTGTGTACGTACGTGGGGGGAGGGGGGGGGGGGGGGGGGGAGGGGGGGGTTTGTGTTTGTGTGGTCAGGAAGTGGGGGCGTCGAGCTGCTAAAGAAGCTGCACTCTGATGGTCACCTTTCATAGACATAAAATAGGTCAGCACTTACAATGCTGGGGGGGGGGGGTTGCGGGGAGGGGATTGCGGGGGGGGGGGGGGGAGGGGTCGGAATGACAGGCAAAGATGAACTGCTAGCGCGCTAAAAGCCTCTCTGAACTTGGTCATTTTTGAGTTGAAATTAATTTAGTGCAATGTGAGTCGGACCCTCCGAATTATAAGTGGTTTAAATCGAAAATCGATTTAAAATCGATTCCCCCCGGTGGATCGATTGGATTAAGCAAACCGATGAATCGAAAACCGATTTAAAAATGGATTCTCCCCGATGGATCGATTGGATTAGGCAAAACGATGAATCGAAAATCGGTTTGAAATCGAGTCGGCCCCCGATTAATCGATTTAAATTCATCGGGTTGTTTAAACTCGTCTACAAAATGAAAACGTCCTGAAACGTTTTTTTTCTCCCCGGAACTGAAATTCAAAAATCGAATCGAATCGGGGCTTGAGTGAATCGGTAAATCCCTAGTCATAAGGTTATAAGACGATCCGACGGAATCCCCGGGGCGCCTCTGGTCTGCAAATGTCAGCGGCAATCAAAAGAGAATTCCCATGTGAAAGTCACACCTGGAAGTAGGGCTGTGCAATTAATCAAAAACTCAATTACAATTCTGATTATTACACGCCACGATTACAAAATTGAATAATCGTGATTTCTATTATTACCAAAATAATCGTGATTCCTATTCCCCCCCCCCCCCCCCAATAATCGAGCAGCCCTACCTGAAAGCCCATTCATAAAAATGAATAAATTAATTAATTAATTCAAAAATAAAACCTTTGCACCACAATCGGCGTGTGGTTCACCACACTAAAGCCAAGCGAGCACGCCGGCTGAACCGGAATGGTTTTTATTTGAGCCGGCCGCGTGCATCTGTGCGAATGATCAGAATGCCTCAATTTGAGCCAGGAAAAACCCTGATTTATTGACAGGTATTGTCCACCCACACTACCATCAAACCGAGTTTCCACTAAGGGATACTTTCAGCTTTTCGGTTTTTGCCGAGCCGTGCCGCAGTCAGCTAATCCAAAAATACATCATGTGATCAAATTGTTTTGGGACGTACTTCCTAACTTCCTAGCGGAACCGTGGAGCTTGTTTGAATGACACTACTAGGGATGTAACGATTCACTCAAGACCCGATTCGATTTTCAGTTCCCGATTTTCGATTTTTTTTTTTTAAAAATGGCTACCATGCTTGTCTCTGCGCTCGAGTGTGATTCTGCAGCCATCCGCAAACGCAACACGCAATGAGCGCATCATTTGGTCATTCAAAATGTCCTATGCATCCGGAATGTAAAAAGGGTTTCAAGACATCATTTTCTAGACGATTTAAGAAAAAACAAAACAAAGATTTTTCGATTAATTGAATGATTAATCGGAGTGAATCGATTTTTGATTAATTATTACATCCCTAGATACTACTGTCCAGTTTTTGGCTTTACACACGACACAATAAATTGGTCTGCAATAGGGATAGACCGATTATCGTCCGGGCCGATATTTGGCATTGTGCCGAATATCGGCATCGGCCTTTTTTTTTAAATTATCTGCCATTAAAATTGGGTAAACCTCAGAGGATTATTATTATTTATACTTTTTTTTTTTCACTTAACGTTCCAAACTGTGCCTGGGAACTCCATCCATTTTTTATTTTTAACAAAGCTAAGTGAAACATTTCAATAAAGTGAGATTTAAGAAAACTTTAAGGAGCTATTCATTTGTGGACGTTTTTACCGAGACATGCTGCTGCACTTTTTGAACAGAATGTGAAAACCAAGATGTCTACTTCTCAAGATAAAAACATGTTGCAAATATGAAACGCTTTTTAATAATCATACTTACAGGCATTTGAACAAAGTGTTGGAGTTTGTATTTTCAAAAATGTATATCTTTTTACTGCACATGAATATCGGCTTCAAATATCGGTTATCGCCCCCCCTTTGACTCCTAATAATCGGCATCGCCCTGAAAAAACAATATCTGTCTATCTCTAATCACATTATCCAGGTGTGCTAGTTTGTCGATGCGAAAACAACATCAATCCATTTCCTGAGATGTTCCTTTAAAAAAAAAAAAAAAAAAAAATCGACAACCGGGTCTGACATCGTAAAAGTTTTCATGTCGTAATTAAAAATCGCAGACCTCTCAGTCAAACGCCACAAACACGTTTTGATGCGGCGGTTATTCTCCCGAGACATTTTGAATTCACCGGGTCACTGAACTTCTTGTACCTTTCATCATGTTAAGTTGACGCAAGCTAGCTTACAAACGCGGAAATACTGTGAGAACAAGCTAGCTCCAGGGCCTGTTTTTTGGGTTAAGCCCAACTAGGAAGTGGCTTAGATAGTGACACCTAAGAAATTGGAAGGTGTTTTTACAGTAACATGAGGCAGGCCGGCACACACATAACAGCGGCGGCGGCGGCGGCGCACCCCCCTGCTGGGTAGCCCAACCAAAAAAAAAAAAAACGCAAGCTAATGAAACATCCACATCACACACATGTAGGCCAGGAGATTCTGCTTTAACGAGATGACAGCCGTTTTTTTTTTTTTTTTTTTTTTTTAACCTGAGAGACTCTAAAGTTTGAACGTCTTTCATCTTCGGCGTGAAAACATCCGGAGTCCGTGGGCGGGGAACCCAAAAAGAAGAAAAAAAAAAGCCTCAGTCAGCATTTAGCTTAAAAAAACGTAGCGCACGACTCTTCATATACAAGCTAAATACAGTGAGATTCTAACAGTCGCAGTATAACGAATTCTTAAATCAACCAAATCATTTTGTCTGGCAATTGGCAGAAAATCCATCGAAACTAATCGGGAGAAGCTTCATTACGCAACAAGATAATGACCCAAAACACACTGGCAGCGCTTCATTGGGAGAAACTTAAGACTGGCCAAGTCAATCACCGGACTTTAACCCAATAAGAGTAGCGCTGCTCGATGATGAAAAAAATATGAATCACGATAATTTGGGTAAGAATTAAAATCACGATTATTTAACCGATCATTTATTTTTGGCTACAAAACAAGGAAACGTTTCCATTTCTTTGAAACACTGCAATTATGTAACTTCCTTTAGGACCAAACAAAACTTATAAAATTAGTCATTATGACATTTTTTTTGTAAAAAAAAAATGCAAAATTTATAATCATTTTTTTTTTTTACAATTATGCCAATTTTGTAATCGTGGCGTGTAATAATCGTAATTGACTTTCGATTAATTGCACAGCCCGACATTAGAGCATGCTTTTTACTTCCTGAAGAAGAGAGTGAAGGGAGAAACGCCCAAAAACAAACAGGAACTGAAATAGGCTGTGGTAAAGGCCTGGAAAAGCATTTCAAATAATGTCCAATTTCAATACTTTTGCTCACTTTTAGTGGGTAGCAACAAAAGCTGCAGAGTTTTTTTCTTTTTTTATCACATCTAGATGTAAATGCTAGAGATTGACCGATATGCTTTTTTCGGGGCCGATACCGATTATTACTAGTCAAGGGTAACCGATATATGGACCCGATATTCATTTTCAGTAAAAAGGAAAAAAAAACTGGTGGCAAAATCGAACAAAAAAGTAAAACTCTTTTTAACTTTGTTGAAAAGTCTGAACAATTTTTCAGATGTGCATAATGTCGATTTCTTAAATTATTATTGCAGGACGTTTTTGACAATACACAGTACATTTTTGTCATAAAATTCAAACAAATAGTTCCGCGAGCTAGCTCCATATAGTTTTCTGCAGGAAATGAAGTTCTCCAAAATTTCTGAACGACAAATGTTAAACTTTCACATATCTTTGTTTGGATTTCAACTTAGTTTGAAATTGATTTATTATCGGCCATCAGATTGAAAAAAAAAAAAAAAAAAAAAAAAAAAGACCGATGCCGATATTCATCAAAACGCCAAATCTCGGTGCCAGCATAAAACAAAAACAAAGAAACTGACCTTCCAACACTTTTAGCGGGGACTGCATTCACGTACATTGTGTTCATTTTGACCATCATAAGGCTTTTAAATTCACAATTCAGATGCAGTTTGCGCCTTGAGGGACACCTTGGACCAAATTGCATGCATATATATATGAGATGCGCTTACGATTTGATGTTTCCCTTCGGCCCGGTCAAATAAAGCTCCGACAGCTATCTTTTTTTTTTTTTTTTCTCGCCTTATTCTGTCGACCGACCGGCATTGGAGGCGCTGACTGCAACGGGTTACTCCAACATCCGTTTCAGGCTCTCTATTCATGAGTCACTGATGTTCTCGCAGGAAAAAAAAAACAAAAAAAAAACACACACACACATTGCCAGTATTTGCTGATGATGCCAGATAAAAAAAAAAAAAAAAATAAATAAAAAAAAGTAGTTCTCACTTCAAAAAGCACTCTGCCTGAATATTTCGGATTCCCCCGCAGCATTTTGGCCTAGCATATAATCTGGTGACTCGTTGACCTACCGGCGCACTGTAATTATGCGCTCTAAAACACATTCTATATATAAGTAACAATAGGCAGTTAAACGGCGTGTTAAAAGTCCACGTTTTCTGGCGCAAAGGAGCATCTCCCCGCACGTGCTCGCCAAGAAATTGAGGCCCGGGTCTGAAAAACTGGCGCAACCTGCTAAAGCGCTTGGTCGCACTGGGCAAGCGGCCTAACTAAGTTTTCTTGTCGACAGGCTGCTGTCTTGATGAATAATTAAAAAGCAACAGCGCACAATGTTGCCAGATGAGAGCAAAGTCAGCCAGAGGCCTCGGATTAATGAATATTTAGCATGCGAGCTTCAATTGAAACATTTTCTCATATATATAACGGGCCGCTTGAGGGTCACGGAAGAGGCGAGACGTGTGAATCGTAGGTCAATATGATTTGCGGCACGGGCTCGTTGAGATTTAACTTTGACAACGGTAAGAGCTCGTTGCTGGTGGGCGCACAGATTTTTGGTAGTCGGAAATGCTTTAAAATAGTGCTGTCAGGCGATTACATTTTTTTTTTTTTAACTAATTAATCGCAACGGTTTCCATCATTGATCGCGATTAATGGTATTTTTGGACTACAATTTTTTTTCCCAAAGACTGGAACCGATATTTACCTAAAATAATTTTTTTTATGTTTGTAATAAAGAAAAGTAACAGTGTTGGATAAAAAGTAGTGCTGTCAAGCAATTACATTTTTAAAACTAATTAATCGCAAAATTTTCCATAATCGCATTTTTCAACTACAATTTTTTTTACGAAGCTTGGAACTGATATTTACTTGAGTAAAAGCTTGGAATTAATTAAATGAATGACAAAAAAAAAAGGATATTTCGATTCAAAGACTTTCTATGATCCTTGAATACGATTCTTTTCCAGTAAAATACAACAGGCGAACGATACACCAAAGACGTACTAACTAATATGGTATTTGACTTTGGCTGTGCAAAGTGTTCAAATTATTTTGGATTCCTCCAATGAGCCGCCGAGCAACTTTTTAAAGTAAATCTACGTAAAAGTCCGTCTTTGCGACAGTGACTCTCCTCCAAGCTGCAACAGGAAGTAAATAAAACAGAGTTAACTGAGTTAATTTTTTTTAGTGCGTTATAAAAAAATTAATTTATCTCCATAGTTAATGCATTAATTTCGACAGCCCTAGTTTAAAATGATAATCAGACCGACCTATAGGTGATTACGTACTATTTGGTCCGGCCGGACAACATGGCGGATAAATGGACGGCGGAAGGGTATCCCAGCTGTAGGCGGACCGCACATTTTTTTTTAGCAAAATGCCCAGCTCTGGGGATCAGTCTGAAAAAAAAAAAGTGGTATCGCACATCCCTACATGCTAAATGCTACTACCCAAATGTCTCTCTGCTGCCAACTTTTACACACATTTACCAGACAGGACTGAGTCCAAACTACAGAATGTGTGTGTTGTGTGTGTGCTCATTTTAAAGAGGTCGGACAAAGTGTGTCCGAAAGGCAATGAAAAAGCCATTTAAAAGGCAGGACGTAATGTTATGAAATAGACCCAAGAAAGAATGTTGCAAGCTCCAGCAAGCAAGCAGCTTCCATGAAGTACACAAGAGGGTGTGTGTTGTGTGTGCGTGTGGGTTCCCAACGCCCCCATCCCGATCAATGGGTCATAATTAAACAAATACGCAATACTTCACACAAAATGTAACGTGAAATAAGCATCACGCATTAAACATGTTTCCAGTAGCTACAAGCTAACCTTCAATTAGAGCATGTGTGCAATAAGAGGAATTTCCATTTTTAATCTGAGCCATTTTTTGGTGACACTACTTCGTCTTTTTCCCAACCCTGCCCGACTTACTTTACGGATGTGTTCACATAACAAGGCAGAATGGGTACATTTTCTATTACTGACAGGCACAAGCACAGGCATTAATGAGCACAGGTGCACAAGCCCCAAAACAGCACCAATCGCCAAAATTAAGAAAATCAATTACTGTATTATGTTTTAACTTTGTATACACAATCAACAAAGTTAATTAGAAAACTAAAAGCGCTGAAGGGCAACATATGAGAGGGTCACAATTCTCACAACGACTCAAATAAATGCCCGTCGTATCGAAACACGTCGTGGGGGAACTGATGACCGAGAGGGTCATTTTTAATATTTATGTATATTTTTTTTGTTGTTCATAGTGGGCTGCAGCAGAAAGGGCACTTTTTTCCCCAACCATGGCAAAAGGGGCTGGTGCTGGAGCACCCCACGGGGGTCAGTCTGTACGCATGCCTGATTTAGACTCCATATAGTGACATAAATGCTTTATATTTAGCCACAGTTAACCGCCATCTAATGCAATTGCACTGTAACTGCCTATATTAAGTTCCTTGTATTTGGACTATGCACCACATTTTAGGTAGGGCCTCTATTATTAAGCCATTATGTCTTGTGCAGTGACATTATTCACTAAGACATCAGATAAATCACTAAATAGACACATACATAGACACGAGCCACTCCAGGTGTTAGTAATAAGTGTTGGTTAGCAGTGAATTCCACTTGTGAATAAATAGAGGATATATCTATCGGTCATGGTGAACACAAGGTGGCTTATAACAACAGGAAGTGAACAGCCATCATAACAAGCCATGCTAAATACGCTATACGGTTTAATGGCAGTGTAATAGCCCAAATTTGACGTCAATGTGGAAGGTTGGCATGCTTATTTGAACCAAAGCGGAGCCGGCGGCGTGTTTGCGGCTGGGAGACAAAGCTAGGCCGACGTGTGAAGCCTGGAAATGGGAGGAAAATAGCCAAGCGGCCGCCCCCCTGCCTCCTGCGGGACACAGCGGACCGGGACACGGGGATGGTGCGATCAGAGCAACCGAGGGAGATGTTCGACGTGAGCGACCTAGCTAGCTAGCTAGCTGTCGATCTTTTTTTTTTTTTTTTTTTTTTTCACCTACCATAAAGTCGCTGCCGAAGTTGTCCTCTCCCCTGTCGTCGTCCCCCTCGGTCATGGCTTTCACGCCCTGGATAAACTTTCTCAGGATGCCGGCTTGGTCCATCATGTTTTATTTTAAAAACAACCTCTCTGAAGTAGCAGGGGGAGGCGAAAAAAAAGCAACAACAATAACACACACAAATAAAAGAGAGACAAAAGGAAGCAGGGGGGAGGTGGGGTGGGGGGGGGGGGATAAATAAAAAAATAAATATGCTTCACGGATCCTCCCAAGGAGTCATCGTCGGTTCACAAGCCTTCCTCGTCTCCGTTTTTTTTTTTTAATTTATCGCCCCATGTTGTTTCGCCTTCTTTCTTCTTTGGTGGTTTTCACAATGCTTGACAGTAGTCCGAGGAAAATGCAGCGGCGGTTCCGCCACAGCGATGAAGTTTATAACCGTGGCGTTACATAAGGTATGCAAAGTCTATTGTTTAAGAAATACAAAAGAAAGCAATTAGAGTTTAAAAAGAGAGACCCGGTCCGGTAAGTCTTTCTACCCCTCCCTGTCTAGCTCGATTTCCACATTCACTGCTGCTGGGGAACATCCGGACAAGGCTAGCCAACGAGAAAGAGCGCCTAGTACGCCTACCCCTTCCAAGAGAATTCTGCCTGGTGATTGGCGGGCGGCAAAAAATATCGACATCTTATTGGCGGAAAACAGTGTCTCTCTATTAAAAAGGACGATTCTGATTGGTTAAAACTTCAGTCTGCCTTTGAGACGCGGTTCGTCACGTCATCGTTTGGAAATGTTATATTATATGCTTATAAGGATACGGTATAGCAAAATATTTACAACGTTTTCTGTATGTATTCATTTTTAGTGATCAAAAACGCATTTAAAGTGTGTATTGTGTGGTTTAGTAATGGGACGCATTTGCAAATAGTTTGTCAGTAACAATCTCCTTTCTCCTAACAGATGCCACAACAGGTGATCAAGAATAGACGAGGGAGCAGGTTAATCCCCTCCATGATCTAAAATCAGAAGCAAACACTCAGATAATCCAGTCAAGCAGCCATTACAGGATTTTAATCTCCACCGCTAACGATGGAGGGATGCGTGGCGAGATATTACGTCAAGGCCGGAATTGAAACGCAGATTAATGGGTCACAGATGTCGACTCTGGATTAAAATAACACCAGAAATAACTTGAAACAAATACAACACACACACACACACACACACACACACACACACACTTTCTCTCTATCTACGAATTACTGAATTGATTTGACAGTGAACATGACCTTTGTCTGCTCTGGATGATGGCAACAGTAGTGGACGTTTGGAAACAAACGGAAAACTACTGAATACTCTGACTCATCATTAAACCTCTTCCAGGGAAAACAAATTAGGAGTACCTTTGTTTTTCTTGAGCCAGACCGTCTCGTGACAACAACAAAGTGCCTGTTCAGAATTGGAACATGTCCACTTGTTATCCTCACCAAACTGTTTTTTTTTTCCCTTCTGGCACATGACATCATTCAAACACAGTTTATTTCTCTGACTAGCCCCCTCATTTCACACGTAACAAGTTTATTCCTCCCCTCCACACTTGAGTGGCCAAGAAGCACCACAACAGGCAGTGGTGTGTGTGTGTGTGCTTTAGCATGGGAATCCTTTCAGAAAGCGTTCTTCTGACTTCAAGGCCCGCTTCCTTCTCTTTACTGTATTTGACCTCCCAGCGGCGCTGAGGGGCCCCACGACAGTTAGCTATGACAACATCCTGCTGACACGGCTCCCAAATCATCCCTCTTTCCGACTTTCTCCCTCACACACACAAAATCTTTCCCCTCCCATTTATCCGCCTCTCTCTCTCTCTCTCTCTGGAATGTCGAGTTGAGAAGCAGCTGAGAGGAGGAATGTTGCCGTTACAAGCCCATACACAACCCCAAGGGCTTGCAGGGAGACGCCAGCGCACGCACACTAAATGCACATTTGCATTACCTTGCCCCTGAACCCGAATCAAAAGTAACCCATTTGGGTTATTTCTCATCAGGGGGAAAAATTCCAAGGGCGTGTGACTGACAGCACCGTGCCAATAAGGGTACGACCCACGCCTCCACGGAGCCAGAAGCAGAATTGAATGCCGCCTTCTAATTCTGACAATAATATCGATTAGTCATCACTCACACCTACTATAAACTCATAGCAGAAGTGTTAGCTGCACTGCAGTTTACGCGTTATCTTATTATTAGCTTGCCGTGTCTTTACTCAGGTGTGGTTTTTCCATCTTAAAACACAGCCCAGTCGGCAAGAGCAGAAAAATGTCACCTGGCAACAGCAATGTGCAAAATTATTTTGGAGTGCAAGGACAATAACACGCAACAGCAATTAAAATCACTCAAATGTATACAATAATCAAAATCTAAATAATCATCGAAAAGTACAAAAACAAAGACTTGAGTGTTTCACTATTCTGTAACATTTTTTTTTTATGATGACAGTTATTCTGGTGAGCGCAATACAACATAATTCTCAAAGAGTTGTATGTGGGCTCCCTCTAGTGGTATAATAATCCATTCATCCGTTCGCCGAATTAAAATGTTCAAATTGTACAGTTTAACAGTGGTGAAATATTTTTAATTCAATCCTGTACATTTGAATTAAATCATTATTTTACTTTTCGTTTTTCGTCACAGTGCAAAATAGTTTGATGGTCATTAGGTGACGTGCTCAAAATTGCTCCCTTCGATCAGATGACCATACGTCATCATATGGCGTCAGTTCCTTTTCCCACCTGGGTGTAGTTACTAAAAGTAGCCACAAAACGTCAGTGTCGCATCGTGAATCACTTTCTAAGCCCTGTACTGTAGTTTGTAACCTGAGCTTCATTTGGGGACACGCACACGAAGTTAAAAACATTTAACATAAAATAAATCAATAAATAAATATATTTTTAAGTGACCCCAAGATGGGAACAGAGCACACTGAAAATGACACAATGAACGACAATGGCACCTCAATTTTTCGTATACTTTTGATTATAGCCGTTTGTTATCGCCTTTTGTGCCAGAAAACATGTTTATTCTCAATTCGGCCGGTTGTAACTCTCACAAAAGACTCGTTTTTAACTAATTTAACACGCACAGACAAGTTTTGACAGAAAACGGGGATTAGCGAGCGACGTCATAATCTCGCGAGAACACGAGTTAGATTGCGCTACTTTCAAGTTTTCAGACGCGTCTCGATATTTTATTAAATGGCTTGAAGCAACCGCAGAATCAGTCTGTGAAGTGGAAAAGATTAATTTGATGATGCAAAAAACAAAAACAAAACCGTAAATCTGTCTCTAAATCAAAGGCGCAAATTTACTGTGTATTGTATTGTACTGTGTAACCGTATTTCAAATTCAGAATGGACACGCGCTAGGTCATTAGTACATGACGTAAAACAATAAATAACGAAACGATAATTCTCATTTTGAAATGACATTACTCATAATTCATGAAAGTATTATTAAAGTACAATGTATTCATTTGATAAAAAAAAAATACCTCAAATGTAATATTTCATTTTCAGAATTACAATGATTTAATGTAAAAGAGAATCTATTCAAATTATAGAAATACATTTGAACTAATGAGTTTTCGTGGGGAAAAGCAGCTAATTTCAAGTAAGGTTATGACAGACTCATGAATAATGTAAAGTTGTTCAGTATGCCAGATAAAAGAACGGAGCGACCCATTCTTTGCCCACACCTACATAATGACGACATTATTTCGATTAGTTCAAAGCCGTTACTCAAAAAGCATACATTATTTGTCCACCAGGGGGCAGCATCTACCCACTTATTCTATTGCACTGAAAACGCTTACTTTCAGAAAAATGAGCCAATTATTTTTTTCCACCGTTTTTAAGGTGAACTATCCAAATACTAATATATTTCCAAAGTTAGTCTCAAAACCAGTTTACTTGGCAGCATTTTTTGAAACACAAACAAGAATGAATGTGATCGATTACATGCTAAAATGTGATCAAAATGGAGGAATTTGGAGCTGTACCAACACAATATTAAACAGATTGTTAAATTAACATTTCTATAACCGTGTCAGTCAGAGTTGAGCGCTTTTATTGGCTGCCACATGCAGGTGTTCCTAATGGTGTGCTCCACGGTGTGTTTGTTTGGATCAAAGCATCATTTCCTAACCCCGGTTTCCCCATTTGCAATAAGACTTCCTGTGAAGTGATGTCAGCTGTTTTGACTTGAAAGGCCCGCTGAGGTGCCGGAGCAAGCCAGTCAAGACCTGTCGGTGCTCAGATGTAATCCAAACTCGCCTTGTCTCCATCTCACGGCAATTTCACGTCTGACGCCTCATGAGACGCCCCCCCCCCCCCCCCCCCCAATCCGGAAATGGCGGACATTCAGTCTCCCTGACACCCCCCCTCCGGGATTGAATGAGGGCATTACATGCAAACATATATTTCCTGCTACTACGCAGGTCATTCACTGGACACCTGAGCCTTTCCTGTAGGAATGTCTGAACAAGACCCTCCTGGATTCCCCGAGTGAAGGAATCTCGGAATGTGGCGTGTTCTTGAGAAGAGTGAGGGAGCCATCTGGTCCAAAGCTGTTGTAATAGGTTACCAAACTCAACATTGGCCTGTTTTAAAACCAGGACCGTGGACCGCTGTACATCAGGGGTTCTCAAACTTCGTTATGTTCTGGGGCTGCTTTGCTACACCTGGCACAGGGTGTCTTGTCAAGTGTCAGAAACCTGCGCTCAGTTTGAGTCTTTTGAGAACCGCTGACGGACTTCATCCCGCCAAGCAACAAGTTCCAAAACAGACACGTAAACAAAGTGCGCCATAGTCACCTGGAGAAATCCACCCGTCAACCCAGTTGCATCACAGAATATTTCTGTCTGACGGGAAGCCCACGCAAAGCGGGAGAAACGGAGACGGTGAGGGAAGAAGGCGTTGCCGTGAGTCGGCAGGGTGACTAATAACGCGTCGGTTCAATTAGCTCACGTTACGTGGCGCGATGGCAGATGGAGGACGGGATCGGATGTTGATAGTGGAAGCCAGACGGGCCCCAGCGTCAATTTGCAGCAACGTGATATCGTGTCTTTTGGCAATTCCTTTATCGAAAGAATTCATATGTACGTCCTTATATACATATACGGACGTACGCACAAAATACATATACACGGTACATCTAGGGTATATCATCAACTATATCAATTTTGAGACTTATGTATCCTTTTCTCTGTACTCAACTGTTATGCTATTGTTATTGGCCGGGCCTCTCCTTAATTAAACCCATCGGAATCCACGTCGTACGCATAAACAGGCAGCAGCAAGGACTCTTTTCTCATCGACTTTGTGGCTTTCCAGTAAATCTCATCTGCGGAGCACATGCTTCCGAGGGGTGAGGATGAGGACACCACCGGACGGGGGTTACTGAGGAAACCCAGAAGCATGCCGGGAGACAAAGTGCGCTGTTAGCCCTTTAATCTCCATTGAAGAACTTTTTTTTTTTTTTAACTTGAACCAACCGGAACACTTTGCACTCTCCTCCCTGGCATCAGAAGTGATTCTCCTGCTTGTTTCCCATGGCTGTCCTTCAACAACAATCCTCTTTGTTCCATTGTAAGGCGGGCGGGAGCGGGAGAGATAATCACAGGAGGCGAGGTGCACCGAGGCTAAACTGTGAGCCAGATGTGGCACGGCGTGCATTTTTTTTTTTTTTTTTTTTTTTTGGCTTGGCTGTCAGCGGGCCTGCGTTGCCTCTGAAGTTGGGGCGCTCCTTCAATTTGCCGCCCTGTGATGCGGTCAAGCTCACTCTGCAGCTGGAGAGACAGCGAAGCGAATCGGGACGCGCAGAGGAACTGATTGCGGATTTTCCCTGTTACGGTCCGCTCGCAGTCGGGGCCATGTGGAAGCAGTGACCCACCAGATCCAGCAGAGGGAGATAAACCAAACTCCACCTGCTAACCACTAGTCCACCCTTAAAATTGATCAATTAAAAAATGTGGATTACATTTTTAAAGTTAAACTTGACGGCATCCACCAGTCACTGGCTTTTAATTCATTTCGGGCACAGGTGTCAAACTCAAGGCCCGCAACCTCATTTTATGTGGCCCACGAAGGCAAATCATATGCGTCAATTTCGCGTTTCTAGCAAACTGTTTTCATTTTTAACAACAGAGATCAGAGATACTGCAATGTGTTATTTGTTACCAATCCTCCCGTATAAAATAAATTGAAAAATAATTGAACAATAATTTACCGGCTTCTAATTTCAAAATTAGCTATCCATCAATTTTTTTCTTGTATGCGATTATAAAAGGCGATCATACAATTATATGCGTTCACAGTCATAACGGCCCTCCGAGGGACAACATAACTACGATGTGGCCCCCGACAAAAATTGTGTTTGACACCTCTGATTTAGGGTATAAAAGTCCAGTACCGTAATTAGCGTATTTTCCGAACTTGAAGTCGCACCAGCCATAAAATGCATAATAAAGGAAAAAAAAAATCTAAGTCGCACTTAGAGTCGCATTTTTGAAGGAAATTCATTTGATAAAATCCAACACCAAGAACAGACATGTCATTTAAAATTTAAATGACCAACAATTTAAAATAACAATAGAATAGAGGCAACAACAGGCCGAACGGTACACAACCCCCCCACCCGAAGCCAAGTCGTGTCCGTCACGTAACGCTAATATTAAATGCACGAGCTAGCATCTCCGTCGCGTAACGCTAATATTAAATGCACAAGCTAGGAAATGAGTAAAACAAGGAGACGTATTGGGCACCACTCGCACCCCCCGCTGACGGCGAATAGTTACAGGGCCGGGTCGCGAACGGTATAGACTTGTATGAACACATCCGTGGCAGAAAAAAGTTGGGGACCACTGCTTAAAGAAGCCATCCGGACGCTTAGTCTAGAGCGCCCTCTTGCGGTTTAGTGTTAAAATAACATGTGAAATTATATACAGGTAATAATGTGTTAAGCATTTCACACATAAGTCACACCCCCGGCCAAACTATGAAAAAAAAACGTGACTTGTAGTCCGGAAAATACGGTATCTGCCCTACTTCCATCTTTTTTTTTTTTTTGTATGAATAAGCTCTATTCTGCATTGTTGACCCCATTTAGCACCTGCAGGAGCGAGGCCCCTTTCACATCAAAAGCATTTTTCGCCCTCACTGACAGGCACGGCGTCAACATTCCCCCCCCCCCCCCGCTCAACCCCATCCCCCCCCCTTCCCCTAAACCGTCCGCAAAGCTCGGTTGGAAGGAGACGCACGTGTTTTGCTTCCCCACGTAGCCGCCGCTCGCTGCCATGGCGCTCGGGCCTTGTTGATACCGGAGGGCGTAAACAGACAAGGAGCGGGACGGAGGTGGTGGTCTGAAGGGGATTCGGTGGGGTGGAATCGGGGACATACAGTACATACACACACGCGCGGCGGCGGCTCGGTGAGGAAACAGGCGACGGGCGTCAGGGGGGATTAGCATTGCTGGAAGGACACGTGTTCCACTTTCCAGTGTATTTGTGGACAGTAAAGCAAAAAATCATGCGCTGAAGGATTCACTCATGCTGAGTCATCGCGCAACTATGCGCGGTTGTCGCGGCAATATGAACAGTCATGTCGAAATGGAAGTAAATAATGAACTAGCTACTTACTCACTTATCCACTGCCTTAACAATAATAACAAGGAATCCATAACATTTGCCAGCTGTGTGTATACAAGCTGTAGTTATGGCGGATCTTATTGCAAAATTATCTCTAGGGTGCTTAATGTTTATATTGTTAAAAAGGAAAATCAACCCAAACACTTTTTTTTTTAAGAATATGTTCCCAGCAGGCTTACTAGTTGAAACACGGCGTTCTGATTAATATTGCGTTTGTGAAATATGTATTAATCCACCCCTTTTTAGCCACCTCAGGGGGCGGCCATTTTGTTATTTCTGTCGACTGAAAATGACATCACAACTACTCAGGGCTAAGGTAACGGCCAATCACAGCTCAGCTTCAGAAAACAGGTCAGTCGTGGTTGGTCGTTACCTGTGCAGTTCTGTTGGTATTTTGAGTTGACAGAAGTGACAAAATGGCCGCCCCCAGAGACGACTAAAACGGGTAGATTAACTCTTATTCCACAAACAGAATATTTATCAGAATGCCTTGTTTCAACTAGTGGGCTTGCATAGAACAAAAAATGTTTGGGTTGACTTCCACTTTAAGCAGCCAAATCCCCCCTTTTTTAGCCATTTCAGGGGGCGGCCATTTTGTCACTTTTGTTGACTGAAAATGGCATCACAACTGACCTGTTTTCTGAAGCTGAGCCGTGATTGGTCGTTGTCCGAGCCCTGAGCAGTTGTGATGTCATTTTCAGTCAAAAGAAGTGACAAAATGGCCGCCCCTAGAGATGGCTAAAAACGGGTGGGTTAACTCTGATTCCATAAACCCAATATTTACAAAAAATGCCTTGTTTCATTGCATAAAACATATTCTTGAAAAAAATATCTTTAGGTTGACTTCCTCTGTAAATAAATCATCTAAAGTTTGAATATTGCTTGAGATCGGGAAAAGGTTTGCAAGATTTGCCTTCAACTTCAGACTACTGCCCCCTGTTGGCGTGGAGTGTTTACATACCAAAATGCACAGGACCGAAATGAGCTGAGGACAAGAATTAAAAATAGAAGGCAGTGGAAATGAAGACACTCCAGCAGATAAGTGGCGTGCAAATAACACATGTAATCATCACTCTCCGTGTCGTATTTTGCGGTATTCTGTTGTTGTTGTTGTTGTTTGCTTAATATAGCCTTAAATTGTAGGCCGGCGGTTGTGTTTGTTCAGCCCCCTGCGTTTTGGACTGCCTTGCTGGCTTGTTCGGGTTATCATCTTCCCTGATCCCTCTTTTATTTGATAGTGCCGTTGGGTGGGCGTCTGGCTGCGACATAATAAGAGAGAACATGAGACTGTTGTGATGCTCGAAAAACCACACGGGCCCCGAAGGGAGCGAAAAAAAGCGGCCAGTCAGAGTAACAACAACACGCATCAATTGCACTTGCGTCCTTGTTACAGTAGCAGATATGAAACAGAAACGAGTGTCATTTCTTACTGTTATCAGATGACGGATGGGTGGACAGACAGTAAGTAGTTCAGTGCTGCCACCTTGTGGCATCTGTAGGCAGTTCCAAATCCTTTTGGGAGGGTGTCAATTAGTCGCAGATTTTCGATGTTGGCGGCAGGGCTCGTTTTTTGATCCTCTGCGAAGAGCGGATGGTTCGCCGTACTACTTTCCATATTACCAGGAGTTTGGCGCCACCTTGTGGCAAATTAGGGCACAAAATAAGAGAAAGTTCCATTAAAAAAAATGAGATAAATAAATAAATAACAAGACTGATTTGTGAATAGCGAACCGCAAATATGTGGGGGATTACTGCACAATAAAAGCTGAACCTGATAGGAGCGGACATTTTGTGTGTTGCTGGAGTTTACATTCAGACAAACAGTGACGAGGGATGCTGGCTCAGCGCATAAGCCGCAGCAGCGCCTCTCTGCCCGCTCAGCACTTTTTGGACATCCTGTATATCTGGCCAATCACATGCCACTCATTCCACATTGGCACACGTGCCCGCATGCAATTATGCACTTATCGATGACACACTGTCCACTTCATTAGGTACACCTAATGAGCTCCAACGCAAGAACTACAGAGATTTATTATCAATGATCACAATTAGAATGAGGAAGAAAAGGTATATTCAAGATTATTAAATGGGGAAATAAGAAACGCAACTTCAAAAAGGACCAAATGTCAACGTGTTGTACTTGAACGTTAAATACAACTGAACTGTACTTCAAGCAATGTAGTGCACTGGATTCAAAATAGTTAAAAAGCCACTGAAACATTGACGCACAATTTGAACAATTAAATCGGTGATTCTTTTGAGTACCACTAGAGGGCGATCGTGTACCACTAGCGGTGCTCGTGCCACACTTTGAGAACCACGGCTTTAAATAAAATAGATGAATTTATTTAGGATGAATTAAATGACATTAAATTAATTAAATTGAATTACAGTGATGCATAAGTATTTCGTATACATTTAAAATGTATATTATTAAATAAATCTCCAGCTTTGTTACAATTCAAGTGGATAGATGGATGGCTAATCATTAACTCATTCACTGCCATTGACGTATTTATTCGTCTTCTCACAGTCCAGCCATTCGGCCCCAGGAACTTGTTTCTATTTTTTCCAAACGTTTGGGTAAAAGGGGTCGGAAAATGTCTGACAGTGAATGAGTTGATAATCACATACAAAAATATGAATTTGTATTATTTACTATCCTATTCGTAATTGCAGCTTTTTATTTTTCAACTCAATTTCGATTGACCTGTCTATCTGCTTTAAAAATCAATCATGTACCTTGCGCACAAAAGTTTCCACAGCCCTGTTGTCATCTATTAAGATGCAGGTAGTAGTTTGCATGGGTAAGGAGCTGAGTCGTGTTTTTAATATTTTGCTGGATAAGAAAATCAAACCTATATATTATTTCATCTCATTGTTGTTTAATGCGGGAAAAAGCCAGAAACATCTGGACGCGAGAGCCGCTAACTCAAAGGCCGCACGCAGCTGCGGTCGGGACTCATCCAGCAGAGTTTGCTCCCCCCCGGTGGGCTGACGGGATTTATTGTCGCGAGCCGGTGTCCGTTTGAGCCGCGTGGCCTCGGGACCCCAATCTTTCGTTTACAGTGTTGCCAGTAAAAAAAAAAGAAAAAAAAAAAAAAAATTGATCCTCTCTGTCGTTTCAAACACAACCGTGACTTCCCATTATGGTTTCCTCTGCTACGAATAAGCCCTCAAGTGGTGATTGATTCTGGTTCTATTCGGTGCTCAAATTGCCCCAATTTTAACTCGGGATGGGCGAGTATCTCCTCCAGCGAGTGGCTGCGAACGGTGCGGCCGAGTGGAAGCGTCTCGCGTAGCAATGCGGAACGGGAGGCGAGGAAGCCCACGCACCAGCCTGCCCGAACGCCCCCGCGCACACATTGGGACTTACATTCACGAGGGGGGGGGCTGAGGCTCGTGCGTTGCTTCGCCGTCACTCGATTCAAACCATCCGGTGACGTATTCAGAAATTGCATCCGTGCGGCTACCGCGTATGAGGTTGATGCCCGTACACACACACACACACCGACTCACTTGACTTTTTCCCATCTCGCCTACTCACGCTCACACGCGCCGGTAAGTGCCAAAAAGAGTATTCCCAGATGGGTAGTAGCAGAGCGGGAATTATGTAACGGACTCCCAACTTGAGCGCCGCGCGGATGCGCGTTTGTCCTCTTCAAGCAACTCCATGCGCATGGCCTGCTGGAAAATGAATCGTTTCACACACTCAGATCTCAAGGCCCGACAATTCAAATGAGTTATTGCAAGTTCATAGATGACTGCCGCCTGCATAAGCCTGAACTGTGTCGTTTTTACTAGGGCCTGACCGATTAATCGGCTGGCCAATTTAATCGGACGATTTTAAAATCAGCTGACTTTTGTTTTTTTTTGTGTTTTTTTTTTTACATATTGACCCAACATAAGACAAAGATAACGACATTCAAACACTCCCACCAAAGAAAAACGGCCGGTTTTTGCAGAGTTGTCACTCTGTTGTAAAGTTAAACAATCATATAAAAATGGCCGCCCCCCGAGATGGCTAAAATCGAGTGGGTTAACACTTATTCCGCAATATTTATCAGAATGCCCTGTTTCAACTCGTGGGCTTGCATAGAACGTATTCTTGAAAGAAAAATGTTTCCGTTGACTTCCCTTCAAGGGACCAAATAAGACGTTTTTTGGATGAATCGGTGGATAAATCGGTTATCGGAATTTTACTCAGCATCTGCAACGGCCTCAAATATATTCTATCGGGCTCTTATTTTTTACATACTTGCTACCATGAATCAAATTGGACTTCGCGTGTCCTGTTATTTATCCTAACGGATCAGAACAACTAAATCTGTACCATATGGACAAAATATTTTATCCTGACATTAGTAATTTTACAGTATAGCCTAATAACGACACCTAATGTCATATGATAGTTTTTCTTTGAATTCCATGAAATAAATTGCAATTTTCTGTGATCTTTTCTACTTTCATTTACAAACTACATATACAGTATATATATATACATACATATACAATATATATACCGTATAGTATATGCAATATATACAGCATATACAATATACAGTATCGTACAGTATATACATATATATAAGGGCTTTAAAAAAAAATGTTTTTACACTACTCGGCATACACACTGAAAAAGGGTGATTGAGTGCAGGAGACGGATTTTACATCCTAGCAACGGCCGGTTCTGAAAGAGGTCGCGGGTGCTGCCAGATGGAGGCAAGCCCAGTTCCGCATCCCGAGAGCCGACGTTACTAACTCAAGTCGTGATTCATTGCAAACCCCCGTGGTTGCAAAAGCTGATCCCCTGAAAAACTAAAAAATGGGAAACTTCACCTTGACAAGGAGGTGGTTGCAAAAAAAAAAAAAAATTTGACTAGTAGTGTAGGGCAGGGATGAGCAACTGGCCCCCTTTTGATTCATTAAAAAAAAACTACATATATACAGTGTATATTAATTTTTTTAATTAAAAAAAAAAAAAAAAAAAAAGGTTTTTCAACCCAAATGCAAAGAATTGTTCAAAATTTCAAAAAATGCTGAGGAAAAAAAATATTGGGGGAAAAAAAAAAAAAAAAGAAAAGAATAAAAATCGGTGAATATGCGAATCTGTGAGTGCCCAACTGCGAATATGGAGGGGGCCGACTGTAGTTTTAAGTTGTAATATCACCAATCACCACTAGATGGCAGACACGTATTAGTTGTGCTTACACTGGGTCATACAGTGCCTTATGTGATATTTTTTGGCAGATTTGGAATAATACGCAGGACAAACATAGCACCTCAATAAAATCGAAATTGTGAAAAACAACGTTCTTGCGCCTAATGTCCCGCAGCTTTGTGCCGCCCTTGATGCGCGATGCCTCATCTCCTGCCAAAAGGGGAAAACTTGCTGCCCTTGGAACCCCACATGGCCCTCGCAGAATGCTAGCATTTATTTACAAGCTACTTAGGGGGGGGGGGCTAGTGGTTCGAAGTTGTAAAGGGTAACTGGGAGCAGATGTAACTACCCCCACCCCCCCCCCCCCGCCCCGCGCTCACACGCACTAATCCTTCCGTCTCAATGCCGGCCTCCCCTCCATAAAGGGGTCTTCACGCGCCCCGAAATTCCTGCCACCATCACCACCAGCACATTCCCAGGCCCTCTCCTTGCACCCCGCCTGCTCCTCGTATGCGCCTCGGAAACAAACGGCCTCAGTGTGGCCCACTGGCGTCACCTTGCTCCTCTACTGGACACTGCCGACTCTGTTTGGCTGGAGGGGAACCACCCCGACTTGCAGATTACGGGAATGATCTTAAAGGCTTGTTTTGACAAATTTGTGTGGGTTTTGTAACGCGTTTGCACGCACACCTGTCCGCAGGTGAAACAATGTACGTGTTGTCTGGTTTTTTTTTTGTTTTTTTTTTTCCCCACCCCTGCTCTCCAAAATCCCCCACCTGACCACATCGCACGGAAATGAGCACAATGGCACAGCTCATCTCACCCATCCAGGTGTTTTGTGATGAAAAAAAAAAAAAAAAGAACTTCAGACGCAAATGACAGAACATCAACAAATCAGCTGAGTCATACCAAGGATGAGGATTTCGCTCCGCCTGACGCCTTTGTTGATGATGCCGTGACGTTCGGGCATGTGGGCGCGCGCTTTCCGGAGAGCCAGATGATTTGTGCGCGTCTGTCTGATACGGCCCACGAAACATCTGGATGAGACAAAAAGGGCGGATACGGAATCATTTGCGGGGGAAGGATCCGCTTGAATTTCGACGCATGGTCAACATCCTGGTTCAAATACTCCCCGAAAATCAGCAAGGAGTTAAAACAATAGATTAAGAAGCAAAAAAAAAAAAAAAAAAATTATAGGTACAAATGGGCGTTTGCGCCGTTGTGGGAGTGAGCACAGCCAGCTTGTTTTCCCGGCTAATGGAAGCGGCTCCGCTCATTCCCTTTAAATTCGGCGCGGTAGAGGCGCTTGACTCGCTGGAGTCCATGCCGAAGATCGAAGCGCGAAAAGTACGTTTGGAAGGAACTGCAGATCACCGGGAGACCACCTGGTGCTCTACCGTCACCACTTCATAGTCTTACAGTTGATTGCTTTTCACTTTGATGCGACTTAGGATGCAAAAAGGTAGTCAAAGCCAGTAAGTGCCTTGTTGTAAAGCAGTACGTTTTGCTGATGCTCGTCGGTTCTTTCAGCCGAGCGAGGAGGCCCCGCCCCCTGCCGGGCCGATCACAATGGGCGGCAGCGTGATTAACCAAACAAATGCCACCGGTGGCACAAAAAGTCGCACGTGGGCATTCCCGGCATGCCTGGCTGTTTACGTGGGCCCGGTTTGGGGGGGGGGTTCAGAGGGGTTCATGCGTTTGTGCGCGCGTGTGACTAGGGGAAAACCGCTTGTCCGGACGCTGCCAGCCGGCGACCTGAGTGAACTCGCCAACTGAATGCGTGCGGGCTTGTCGCTGTACCAACTGTAAATGAGGGGATCTGCAGCGAGCGCCCCGTTGCCAAGATTGTCTTTTGTTTTCGCGGCGGCGCTGGTTCACAGGATGTCGCCGTTGAGCTCAGCATCCGCATCGGGACACATTCGTCTCACTGGAATGCCGGATTGAGGGCAGGAATCCAGTTTGTCCCCTGTAGGACACCCTCCAAGTCAGTAGGGGGCAGTACATTACAAAAATGTTAGCAGCCATTTTCTTAGTTAATAGACACCTTGAATTAGAATTAATCGGAATGTAATTAGAATTACATTTCTATTTCCAGTGGCTGTGTGAAGGATGAATCGGAATGAGGTAGTGAATCCAATTTTGTTCAAATAATACTTTAGTTTTTTGGTTTGTTTTGGGGCTTCATGCCAGTAATAGCGCGTAGACGTTCGAATCGACTTCCGTCCTTATAGCGAAAGGAGGAAGTGAGTATGCCGTAAAGCAATTCAGGACACTTGTATTTTTTTTGTGGGTGCCAGGGTTCCTCCCATCCTCCTCAAAGTTGCTTGGTGCCAGTAAAAAAACGATACAGAACCCCCCCCCGGGCATGAAAAAAGTCCCATTCAACTACTTCTAAGTCAATGTTTCGTCCAAAAAGTTTTTTTTTATTAAGGTCGAATTCTTGCCCAGTGCTGCTTTAAAATAGTCTAAGGTACACGCTCATATGAGTATGTTTGATATAAATGTAAGGACTAATATGATTATCATTTTTTAAACTAAAAAAAAGTTCTCTTTTATTACATGTATCCATGTCACAACGGGATCCATGTTAAATTCCCTTGAACTCTACTTCCTTATTCACCCCCAACAAAGAGGATAGCAATAAAATGGACAATTGTTGCGACGTACTGTCGTCAATTTGCATGTGTGCCACATTTCGTATCCAGTCGTCACTGGCTGCTTTTCATATTTTGGAATGCGTGCCGCCGCCGCCGATGACCTACATTGATATTATCTTCATTCGTAGCAATGTTATTTCACCTTGTAAGAGGCTTTAAGTGCAGATGGGAAAGTCAACTTCCCCCCCCTTAGAAAATATCATGTTCCCCAGAGAACGATGAGGCACAGCACCGTGCGCTCGTGCAGACAACATCGTAAACTCGACCCAATAAATGCTTTGTCACGGCAGCCGCCAGTTCGGGAGGCAAATATGGAAAGAACATGTGACGCGGCTTACTCCGGTGACGTGGGATGTTATTCGGCATGCGGCCATTGAGCTTGACTGGGTGGAGGAGGGGGGGGGGGGGGGGTCGAGAAGACATTGTTATCACGCGGCGGAAAGCAAACGCCAAAGTGACACGCACTCGCCGCGTCCACTTGACGTCCCGGAAACAAAACAAAAAAAAAAAAAAATCAAGCGTCCGAGGAGGGCGGACACGGCGGTCGAGCCTTTTCCAGCTCTTGAATAATTAAAACGACCGCTGAGTGGATGGCTACAAATTCTATTTTTAGCCAGCACGGGCGACGGGAGCCGGACAAACGTGTCGAATGAACACGGCAGCGAGGCGGTCGTATTTAACGTGCGACGTAAACAGGCGTCACGCGACGCCTGCGGCCAAAACAACATCAAATGCAAGATGGCTGTCATGAATCGGGACGACGACTTGCTCCCCGAGGCTTTTTACTGACACTTTGTTTGCTCCTAAAATGGATTGACTTTGTTCTAAAAATAAGCTTCGGCAAAGCAATAAATGTCACTGGCTGACGAGAGCACTTTGGTTCACTTTGTCTTCCATGGAGCGTTTTTTTCTTTTCGACGGGAACTCAAGTGCTTGCTAGCGCACCAAAAGAAGCGAGTCATAAAAAGCGGTGACACCGAGCGGGACGGAAGAGGGATGCTCCCGTCTCGCCAACGTCCATATTTCAAGTTACACTATGTAACGTTCGCACTCACGAAAGTAGAGAATGCCTGCTTTTATTGTCGCCACGGTGACCTCGGATCGCCTCGATGGGCTATCGAGACCATCGGCGGACCGGGCGGGGACACCTCACATGTTGTCGCTATTGTTTGACGGAAATTAAAATGTAAACTACCCACACCCGATATATTTAAGATTAAACTTCCAAATGAGTGCTGTCAAGCGATTACATTTTCTTAGCTAATTAATCGCAAAATTTTCCATAATTGAGTGCGATTAATCGTGTTTTTCAACTGCTATTTTTTAAGAAGCTTGGAACCAATGAGTAAAATCTCGGAATTCATGTGGGAAGAAAATGAAAAGTATATTTTCGATTCAAAGACGGTTGTAATAGCTTTCTTTGATCCTTGAATACGATTCTTTTCCTTTTCCGATTAATCGTGTTTTTCAACTACTATTTTTTACGAAGCTTGGAACCAATGAGTAAAATCTCGGAATTCATGTGGGAAGAAAATGAAAAGCATATTTTCGATTCAAAGACGGTTCTAATAGCTTTCTTTGATCCTTGAATACGATTCTTTTCCTCTTCCGATGAATCGTGTTTTTCAACTACTATTTTTTACGAAGCTTGGAGCCAATGAGTAAAATCTCGGAATTCATGTGGGAAGAAAATGAAAAGTATATTTTTTGATTCAAAGACGGTTCTAATAACTTTCTTTGATCCTTGAATACGATTCTTTTCCTTTTCCGATGAATCGTGTTTTTCAACTACTATTTTTTACGAAGCTTGGAACCAACGAGTAAAATCTCGGAATTCATGTGGGAAGAAAATGAAATGTATATTTTCGATTCAAAGACGGTTCTAATAGCTTTCTTTGATCCTTGAATACGATTCTTTTCCTTTTCCGATTAATCGTGTTTTTCAACTACTATTTTTTACGAAGCTTGGAGCCAATGAGTAAAATCTCGGAATTCATGTGGGAAGAAAATGAAAAGTATATTTTCGATTCAGAGACGGTTCTAATAGCTTTCTTTGATCCTTGAATACGATTCTTTTCCTGTCAAATAAAACAGTTGAAAGATACACCGATGACGTACAACTTTTATATGGTATTTGAATTTGGCTTTGCAGAGTGTGCAAATTATTTGGGATTTCCCCAATGAGCCGTCAAGCAACTTTTCAAAATAAAAGTCCAACTTTGCGACAGTGACTCTCCTCTAAGTTTGGCTGCTACAGACCGTAAATAAAACTGAGTTAATTTTTTTTTTTTTGTGCCGTTATCCATCCATCCATCCATTATCTGTACCGCTTCTCCTCACAAGGGTCGCGGGGCGTGCTGGAGCCTATCCCAGCTGTCTTTGGGCAGTAGGCGGGGGACACCCTGAACTGGTTGCCAGCCAATCGCAGGGCACTCAGAGACAAACATCCGCACTCACAATCACACCTAGGGGCAATTTAGACAGTTGTGCCGTTATCAAATTTAAATTCATCTCCACGGTTAATACTTTTTTTTTTTTTTAATCAAAATACATTGATGTATATTGTATCCATCGTTGTTTGGTGTGAAGTATACAAAATATTTTACTGGCGATACAACCACAAAAGTTGGTATTGTACACGTTATCGTTTAAAACCCACAGTCCAGCACGTGCCGTCTTTCACGATTCCACGATAGACGCTTCATGCTCGACCGTGTTCAAAGAGATACTTTCAACCGTGACCATATCAAATCTGCATATGAGTGACCTATACGGTCCAAGATGCTATCTTTTAAGCCCCGAGCTTAAGGTGACCGGCACTTGTGCTCTGGCCTACCACTGAACTCCGTCCTTGCCCCTCCCCCTCCCCCCCCAAAAGCCTGCCGGGTAGAAATCCTTCACATCATTTCAGCGTATACGTACATCTTTAAGTATGTGGAGTTCAGTGGAAATTCACAAGGGGAAACAGAGGATAAGGGTGAGGACGGGTTCATCTAATGTTTCATTAAGCCATGGCACCTTTTTTACATTTATCTCGCAGCACAACGGCGAACAAAAATGGAATAAAAAAAAGTATGTACAGTATGCTAAACTTTTTTCAATTTAATCACAAATTTGCAAACTCAGCATGTGAACGACGAGCCTCCGACCATGGAACCCGCGTGTCAGACTTTTAACCCATTCACTGCCAAAGACGGATTTATACGTCTTTTCACAGTCCATTTATTCAATCCCAGGAATTTATTGATATTTTTTTCAACTTTTTTTTTCAAACCTTAAGGTAAAAGAGGGTCTGAAAGTGTCTGGCAGTGAATGAGCTAGGCCAGGTGGCCCAATACTTTTGTCCACACAGTGTGTAAACAAGAAAATTTGCCTCCCCATGATGTCATCCGTATATTCAGTGACAGCTGGCTCTTTGCAAATGAACCTCCAGCTCCTGTTGACCAGAGATGATGTCACCCGCCGACGCGGTCAGACCGCATGGCAACAAATTAGCTTCCGTACCAATTCATCAACGACGGGAGTCGGGCTAATACGCGAGGGGCGTGACCCCGCCGAGATGGCCGACCGTATCGTTTTAAAGGTCGCAATAATGCCCAGCCCACGGCCGCCTTATCGCATATCTGCCAACACAAATTGACGAGATTAAGCGCATTGTTTGCGCACGGTGGAAAAGTCCCGACGCCGATGTGACATATGACGACGGTCACTCGATAGCCGTAACCTTCCGTGGCGACGTCGCCGCGGATAATCCGGTGATACGCAAACACGAATAAGCGCTCAGAGTGCAATAACGCGGTTTATGCGCATATGTGCCACGTTGCGGCTCTGTGACGGCTCGAAACGCAGATAGCGGCGGTGAAAACGGGAAGCCAAGCGTGCTCCGCTCTAATCAGGGAGGGGGGGGGGGGGCGCTGCCTGTGTTGCCGTGCTGCTGAACTCAAAAGTTGCCGGAGCGGAAGTAATCTCAGCTGCTCACTGAGTGCATTCTTTTAAGCTACTGAGCTAATGGCTTCCTCCTCCTTCCTTATAAAACAAAACACCAAAAAAAAAAAAACAAAAAAAAACAACGAGTGCCTTGCCACCCACGTTTGGATCACTGCCATTTGCTTCTGCCTTGCCAGGGAAAAGAATTACAACTGGAAGGAAGCCTTCAGGCGCATTTTATTGATCCGCTGACCTCTCGCAGGGTCTATTTTAACGCTTAGCCGGATATTCAAACGGAAAAGGGCTTGTAAATTACGCACACGGCGCCGTGTCACCGGATCCTCAGAAGTCATTTCTGTGTCAACACCGCGCAGGGCTACCGCGGCGCTAGCATAATGAGCCGACCGCGTTTTCCCCGTCTTTTATGACGCGCCGCGCAAAGGCCGCGGGACGGCGGCGCAAACTAGGCCGAGAGCGCCGACCCCCCCGCGCCGTATTTGCACTTTTCGCGCGCGCGCGCGCCTGCGTTGCGATGCCGCGTGTGACCTACTTGCGTTGGGCCCGCGTCTTGACTTCCTGCGCTGCGGGTTACGCCGCGTTACGATGCGCTCTGCTTGCGTGTCAAAATTCTCACTGTCCTGTCCACCATATCCACTCTGGTGTTCTTTCTACATCATGTCGTTACTGTATGTTCTTGTTTTGGCCTTTTTTTTTTTTTTTTGGGGGGGGGGGGGACAACACCAGCTTAGTATGACTATCACGATTATTTTTGAGAATACCACGTTTCCTCCCGTGTCCGGGGAACTGGATGTCCCGGTTGTAACATAATCGCCATGACGACTTTGGCCATCGCCGTGGATGCAGAGCCACGGGTAAACAACAGAGAAAGGGAGGGGGAGCAGTCCAGGGCAGGTAAACGATACGAAGACTGGAAGTGATTTGAAAACATGTATTAAAGGGCGATTCATTTGTGGACTGGAGTGTGATAGCGAAACTGGCGCTGAGGAGCGCAACACAATCGGCGCGTTGATGCGCTCGCGATTGCGTTGGTCCACCCGAGGGTGCGAAACATTCTCACATTTCTTCCAATTCAAAGACTTTGAGGTCGGCGAAACTGCGACCGCATGCCGCGCTGTGACAGGATCGCAATGTTCCGGCTGGTTGTTTTGATTATTGTGCTGTGTGTTTTTAAGCAAATAAAAAGTCTTGTGGACGGACCTTGTTGATCGGGGATGTTGCTGGGAGTTGAGACTTTTTTCTTGGGGTATCTGGTCCTCTCAGTCGCAATCTGACAGTTAGAAGTGGACATTTAGTCTATATGTTTCAACAAATAGAAGCACTAAAAAAAAAAAAAAAAAAAAAAAAAAAAACGGAGCGCACTCAGTTGAAAACAATAGCAGACTGTGATGATATAGTCCGCTAAAATGGCTGACATGCTAGGCTAGGAATGCTACATTTTGACAAAAAGCCATACGATTCACCATATATTCAAATAAGGATGAGTTCTCGTCTATATTTCAGAGTCAGCCAAACGGCGTCGAGAACTGACGTACGTAAAAAATAAAACAATGTTGTATAGCTTTCGGTCCCACAGATGAAATGAAACGTGCCCCATTTTGTTTTGCATTTCACCGATCACCAAGCGGTGCATGTGTGTGTGTGTCTGTTGTTTTTATTTGATATTTTTTTCTTTATTTGGCGGCGTGTCTGCTTGTGCGGCACCTGTGTGGGATGTGAAAATTATGTTCTCGACGCCGATTGGCTGTCGCCGACGAGGCACGGACTGGGATGAGATTAACTAGTAGGGATGTAACGTTTCATTCCAGCCCTGATTCAATTTTCAGTTCCCGATTTTTGATTCGATTCGATTTTTAAAAATTGCGACCATGCTTGTCTCTGTGCACTCGTGCGGCTCTCCTGCCATCCACAAACGCAACGATGTTTGGCGCAAAGCATAATTTGATCTACACATTCAAAATGCGCTAGGCGTCTGGAATGAAAAAAAACGTTTCAAGACATCATTTTCCAGATGGAGGTAATCAACTCCATTTCGGGAATCGATTTTGAATCGATTTTCGATTAAATCGTTACATCCCTATGAAATGGTAAGTCAAACACAATGTCTGCAATACTACTTCTAGTCCAAAATCCTTCTGAATTCTTGCGGGATTTAGGATTTCACTTTGGAACAGTCCCGGAAAGCCGACACGCCACAGTTGCGTCCTTTCGAGTTCAAACAGATTCCCAGGCTCTCCACCGTCAAACATATGGTCATATATTCTCATGGTGAAGGAGTGGTGAAAGTACAGTTAGCTCCCATACATTCCTGCTAGCTGCGCTGGGCCTCAAGTGGCTGTTGCATACCTGTGGCTAACGCTCGCCCTTTAATCATCGCCACAGAGGAGGCGCACCAGACTTTAGTCTTTAAACGAGAGGCTTAAACACTTTTTTCGGTTCTCAGAGTTTATTACGCGAGACTCGCTCGCGTAAACTGTCTGACTACGAGGCGGTGACATTTGCTCGGGTGGTTCGGAGCAAAGGAACCAGAATGTAAGGAAGATGCACGAAAACAAAACAAGGATGAATTTTTAATGCGCGCGAGTCATTTAGCTGTCTTTAGGATCCCCCAAAACAAAACGGGACTGACAGGGAGTCCTTCAGCACTCTCAACCGTGACAGCAATCAGCCGTTCCTCCTTTTCACCTGTTTGTTGGGAGGTCACGGGTGGCTGGGCTCTTTCCCAGCATGCATTGTGCCAAAAAAGAAGACATTTGTCATTCGACGTCGGACTGCTTTGGTGGAAAGAATGACAAGACCCAGAAAGAAAACAACAAATCTTTTGATACAGATTTTTGCCAAAATTATTTCTACTGTAAATTATTACAATCGCAGGACTATTCGCATCTAATATAAAATCGATTTATTACTATTGTTAAAATGAATAAAGCAACGGGGTTTGATTTCATTACATTTTTTTTAAAAGTTTTTGGTCAAAATGCCTTTATTTTCATATAGAATCCTACAAAATCCTCACTAGAACTGTCTCCACGTTGCAACCTTATGCAACGATGATCTCAAGTGTGTCATAATTTGTTTTTGTGTGCGGTAATGGTTTCATAACTTTGCTGCGGGACAACAAGATATTTTGTTCAAAAAATAATTTCCTTAAAATAGAGGCGCAAGTTCATCAGCACACAAATCCTTCTGTCACTTTGCTGGACTGGACGTCCTTAGGGCTGATATAATCCCTTTGATTTCGATTTTAACGATTAACATTTTATTCAGCTAGCCTTCAAGCTTTTGATTCAATTACACTCAGTATTTATTTTCGTAAACTCAAGATTTTTGGGTTTGTATTGTCATGGCAAGTTCCCCAACCTTTTTCCTATCATGCGCAGAGAAGGTCCCAAATGAATCTCGGGTAATAGTCGTTATTTACGCAGAGCGGATATAATACATGCCAGTGAGTCCTGTTGTATAGTTGGAATTGTTTTCAGGTTTATCATTTCTGTAACATCAAAGCTAATTTCCAATCCCGTCTATGGTGTTTCACAATAATTGTTAGCATTAAGCTACCAGACTTCCGCTAGCCAAAGTTATATGTTTGGGTTGGACATTGTGCTATGAACAGCTTGAAGCAAACACGCTTCGCTTCTTATTTGGAGACCTGCGCAAGTTAGAGAATCTTCTTTCTGTTTGTAGGAGAGGTAAAACTACAAGATAAAATGTTTGCTGCGTGGCAGCCAGGTTTGATGATTCGCCACCATAAACAAAAGTCTTTTGTTGTTAGTGTTTTTGTTTTTATCTTTGCGTCCTTATCTTAGTTAAAACCCAAAGATTACTTTGTGCTTGAACACGTGCCCTAAAAAAAAAAAAAAAAAAAAAAACTACCTCAACATTTTATCTCTACGTGTGCCCACACTTACCGCTCATGTTTACAGTGCCGATACATGGTGTTCCACAGAACAAAGAGTTCCTTCAGGGTGAGCAGCAGGTTCCCTCCAGCCTCGCAGCCAGGTACTCCTCTGCTGGCAGTGGCGCAACTTTTAATGAACACCAGGACCAGACCATGAGGCGGTAAGTCCCGGCAGAGCGCAGGAGGCCTCCACGGTGAGCGGCAACCCCCTAAAAGGCAGCGACATCTACACAACACATCGACAAGGTTCAAACCGAAGCCCATGACGTCTCAAGAAAAAAAAATCAGTTCATTAGTTATTGTTAACATGGAGGTTAACATACACTATGGAGAAAGTATTTGTCCATGAGGCCACTGCAGCTACAGGATGTGAAAATGTAATAGAAAAGAGCCTAAAGCCACACTTTGTTCTTGCTTGTGCCAAGTGTTTGATGGGCTTCAGGTCTTCTGCGTGAGGTCCTCCACACTAAACTTACTAAAGCACACCTTGGGCCCTAGCTTTGTTTGTTTGAGCGCCAAGCCAAGCTCAATGTATGATTTATTGTCCACCGATGTAATATTGAACTCATTATTAGACTAAATATTCGTTAAGTATATATTTTTTACATGTTATTAACCTACACACGGAACTGTATAAAAATTACAACAGATTTTTATGACCCATGTCAAGTGTGGGCTTGCGCGAGAACGAGTGACGTGTAGCATTGATGCTAACACTAGCATCTTTTACGAACGCCTACAAATTATATATTTACTTTGCGTGTGCTTCACTGAAGGTGTTCAGTAGAACCGAATTACTCACCGCAATCTTCATTCATGGACCACATAACAAAAGGGCTTTTATTTTTGGACATTAAAGTTTGGTTTGAGAGGACGTGAAGTTGCTGCGCATGTTTCTCCTGAAAGTGACGTCGCCAACTAGAGGCCTGGTGGGCGTATTACACGTAATTTTTGTAAACGCATGTCTGTGTATTCCCTAAGTATGGTTTATTTGGTGCTAAAAATACAAAGTATAGTATGAAAAGAAAATAAGTTGTATCATTTATACTGAACTCATTTAGAGTGCAATAAAACATAACTAACTGACAGAAGTTGGAGGTGAAAACCGTATTTTTATTGCTGTGGTTATTCCCTCCTCTTGGGTTACCATGGTTACACGTCAGTAGTTAATGAAAATGCAGATATTACAGATATTCTTTAAGTATGAGGCATGAGAGTCCGTGTAGATTTAATTGTGGCATCACACTGAAGCGTAAGAAATCAATGAATTTCTCAGTATATTCAAATTCCTGCTGGTTGTTTTGTATCGTGACCATGACGCACGCATTGACACAACATAGCATGGGCCAATGCAAACTCATACATTCTGATGGCTGCGTGTCCTTAAAGTGAGGTCAGACTCATAGACACACAAACACGCACATACATAGAGAAACAAAGAAACTAGTGTGAATTGTAGTATCACTGGCAAGGCTGGTGTGATCTCTCGTCTCATCTTTTCCTGTTCTCGGTGCTGGCGTCGCAGCCTGTGCCGCCTGTGTGGGTTGACACCCACTGGCCCATCTGCGCCCACCGGGGGCCCTCGGGGCCCCTGGAGTCCATCTGGCATCTTCCTCTTATGTCTGGCGACTCGTCACCTACGAAAGTCTCTTCAACTTGTCCAAACCGCTTTGAATCCTCGTGCTAATCAGCATATTTTTCATGACATCATAGGATTCGGCTCCTACGACCTCCATCACTGATTGAATACTATACATGTATAATTGCTCATGTTTAAATGGTTATGTTCGTCTAGATGCTAATGGGCGTTGACTAAGTGGGTGGGAGGAGCATATGCCCACCCATCTCCATTTAATGAGGATTCCACAGTGAGAGTGGATGAGCCCGCATTGTCATCTGTAAGGGTTTTGATGAAGACAAGATGGCGCTCATTTACATGCCAAAAAGCCAGTGAGACGTTAAGACAATGGGAGGATTAGCAGGGTCGGTGCTTTGTAAGTGCTCGGGGGCTGAGTTGAGTTAATGAATTGACTGAAGAGTCTTCATTATGAACACCAGTGCTGAAGCACCGGTATAATCAAGAAATAGCACAAGTAACGTAACACAGATTTGTTGTGATATCTATTTCCGGTCAAAGGGTTAGCATGAAGCCGGAGCAGCTTCAGTTGGAAGACACCAGCTGTGACTTGCTCGGTCCAACCGCATGTGCCTCTTATTAGCGGTGTGGTTTCTGCACATTGTCATGCGGTTAATGACTGCTGTGATGTCTTGCGCGATCATGCTAGCCCTTGTGCCGTGTGTAAAAAAAAACAAAAAAAAAACATTAGCATACTTTCACATTGAAAAAAAAATCACGACACCAGTTATTTCTGTACATAAAAGTGGGTCTTTAATTGAAAATTTAGTATAAAAAAAAATAGCAATATCCATCCTTTGGAGCCCCAAGTGGCAACAGTGAAGCCCGAAGGTGTCGAGGCTTGTGTGAAAACCGCAATTGTTTTGCTTCCCAAACAACTCAAAACTTCAACTTGAAAGTACAGAAACCAGATGGATTTCATCTCCAAAGTAGTTAAATAACATTCAAATCCTTTCAAATTTAAGTAAACTTGTTTTATTCTGCTTTACATCGACAACTGTCAGTGCATCCTCCACATCTACAAAAAATAATAATAAATTGTCGATAATGTAAAAATAAGTTAGGAATGCAAACTAAAGGCCAAGTAGGATATGCAAAAATTAACTTTAAAAGGGAGGGGAGTTTAAGCAAAGACAATAAATAAATAAATAACCACAGAATGTGGAATGTCTACATGTTTCGTTTACAAATAAATTAAATGCAAATGGGGAGGAAAAAAAAATATACACACTGAAAGAGGGGGGGGGAACACACTGTACAATATTTGCCAAAAAGAAAAAAAAACAACAACATAGTTGATGAATATTGCATTGATTGTGCATTTCACACCCCCGAGGGAGGCCAGGGGTGGGGGCCATGAAGTGTCAAGCAGTGAGATGGCGGGAGGCAAAAAAGTGAAAGAGGCGACACAACTCGCAACAGGCATGGCTGAACACGGCGGGAGAAAGAGAGAGAGAAAAGGCCGAGCGGGGTAGAGGTGTATGTGTGTGTTGACATGTTGTAGACATTCAGAAAAGACAGGATCCAGTTTCCAAAACACCTGTTCAGGCTATAGAGTGAGTGAGCAGCTTCGAAGAGTGATACACAGTCGCGTGTGTTGTTTCAAGTATTCCATTCTCTCCTCTAATGCTCTCGCAGCCTCTCCGCTGGGGGCTACTTGGCTTGTCGGCGATGGAGGCGGTGGTCTCCATCACTGAGGTTGAGTCCGAAAAAAAAAAAAACAAAAAAAAAAAAACGTTGAGATGAAAAGCCCCCAGAAAAAAGCAGCGTTCCAAAAAAAGGCACTCCAAAATTAAAACATTGAAAAAAAAAAAAAAAAAAAAAAGTTTCTCCAAAGCTCTATGAGAGCAGCCATATCTGAATAGGAAGGCCTTGCCAGATGCATATACCAGCCTACTGACAAAGGGAAGGGCAGAGGGGGAATAAATAGTGCTGGTAAGACCACCCAAACAGCAACATGTTCCCCTTTAGGAAACAACTTGTATTAACTGAATGAAAAAAAAAAGGAGATGTGTTGGGGGAATTAAGAGAAGCAGCAACAAACAGTTGCACCCAAACAGCAACATGTTCCCCTTTAGGAAACAACTTGTGTTAACTGAATGGAAAAAAAAGGAGCTGTGTGTGTGGGGGGGGGGAGGGGTTGGGTTGGGGGGTTAAGAGAAGCAACAACAAACAGTTGCTCAAAGTATATGTTGGTGGCTTTTGATCAGCCATGATGGACTACAGGCTGCCCAACTCAAGTCCATTAACTCCTTGCAGCCTGGCCTTGCCCCCCGCCCCCCCTTTACTTCCCCCAGTTGAGTCTTTAGAGTCCTTCAGACTGCTCCTCAGAGGCTCTCCTTGCTTGAGGTTGTGCTCGATGACGAATCGGTGGCGATGGTCCGCAGGCGGATGTCGCCGGCGGCCGGCTCCTCCGGACTGGACTCGGGCGCCTCGGCCGTCACCCTCATCCAGGGGTGGTCGCAGATCTGCTCCAGTGTGGGCCGGTCGGACGGCCGCAGGGCCAGGCACCATTTGATCAGCTGCTGGCATTCTGTGGAATCACGAAACAACATTAGGATGAGAAGCTCAAACGGGACGTGATCCAGATTCACTTAATTTGCCAGGCTGCTGTGCCGTGATATATATTTTTCCTTGTTAAACAAGTGCCTTGGCTCTATAAAGGTTGGGAAACACTGCTGTAAATTATTCTTTTCACACCGGTTCATTCCAGATCCCATTAGTACTACGCGTTGCAGCTAGGGGGCGACAGAGTCAACGGATGTGTGCGCTTGCAGCTGGTCTCCCAACTCACCGGCTGACACCCTCCTCCTGAAGTACACTCTCCCCCGGAGGATCTCCTCGTCCTGCTCGAAGGGGATATCTCCGCACACCATGTCGTAAAGCAGCACGCCGAGCGACCACACCGTGGCCGAGCGTCCGTGGTATCTGTGGAAGCGGATCCACTCTGGTGGACTGTACACACGGGTACCTGAAAAAAAAAAAATACAAAAAAGGGGTTTAGGGAGTGAGTATGGAGGGTGCACAACATTCACAACATGGTTGGTGTTTCTGGGTCATGCAAAAAAAAATAAAAAATAAAGCTCCCTGTACAACCACAACAAAGTGACTACTAACTCCCCCAATCCGCCTCCTCCCTCCCCACAACAGAGCAGGAAACGTGATCCCATCATGTGACGCCGCGGCTCGGGTTTCACAACAAACGCGTTACGTGGCACTCGACGACCCGACTGTGACTCAAGCTGTTCGATTCCCGTACAGTATGGATCCACGTGAATCACGCGTCATGGATTCGTCACAAGCATTAACGATTCAAATTTGCAATAGAAACAATGATGCGAGGAAAGCCCTCCGCCCCCCCCCAAATAAGAAAAAAAAAACCAAAACAAAAAAAAAAAACACCACTGCGTCACAGGCTAGTGAACGCCTCCGCGACTGAAAATAGCACCGAGCGCATCAAGGGCAACGCAAGCAAGCCCCGGGCCCGAAATAACCAAAACAACGCATCAGCTTACCGTCAAAGTCGGTGTACACGGTGTCCTTGAGGATCGCCCCGGAGCCAAAGTCGATAAGCTTGAGCTCTCCGGTGCGGAGATCCACGAGCAGGTTCTCGTCCTTGATGTCCCGGTGCACCACCCCGCAGCTGTAGCAGTGTCGCACCGCCTCCAGGACTTGGCGGAAGAAACCACGCGCAGCGTCCTCGTCCAGGGCGCCCTTCTCGGTTATGAAGTCGAACAGGTCCTTGACGAGCTCCGGCCTCTCCATAACCAGGAGCCAGCCGTCGGCGCGCTCGTAATAGTCCAGCAATTTGATAACTCCGCGAAAAGACGAGCTGACCTTCTTGAGCAGGAGGATCTCGAGCGGGACCATGCTTCCATTCTGAGACCAAAAAGAGGGCATCCATGATGAGTGCGGGGATTACACGCAGCCCACCCCTCCGTCACATCAAAACAAACACTTACAATTGAGCCCCACTCGGTCACCCTTTCCTTCGCGACGTGTTTTACAGCCACCTATAGTGAAAAAAAAAAAATTAGGAATAAGTCGCAAAAAAAAAAAAAAAAAAAAAGGTAATTCTCATTTTCTCCACTCCGTCCGCGACTCACCGGTGCCCCATCAGAGAGCCTGCTGCCGGCGTACACGGTGCCAAAGCCACCGCTCCCCAGCACGGAGCCCACCTGGTACACCTTTTCGAACGGCTCCTTCTCCACTTTGACTGTTTTGGGGAGACAACATGGGGCGAAGATTAGCTCCCCGAGTAGTTCCAAAACAGCCGGCCAGCAGTTAGCCGTTAACCTCTTTCAACCCCCCCCCCCTCCACCGCCCGCCCGCAGCCGTCTCTGCAACGGCTTTGACCAAGACGTTAAGGTTACCTACCCGGTTGAAGCTGTATTTTCACTGGCAGGTGGTCCATGCTCGAAGGGTTGCAAATATGCGAAAATGAACCAAACTTTGACAGCAACATATTAGGAAAAAAGGAGGAGGTAAAAAAAAAAAGAAAAGCCGGTGGTGGTGGTGATCCAAGGCAGCCAGTTGAGGTTTCGACTACTACGAAGAGACTTTAGGGGGTTCGGGCGCCGTCTAAATAGTGGTGTGGACCGTCCAGCAGTGCGCCAAGTCGGCCGCACCGCGCCCGTTCTTTTCGTGTCACGACCGTAAAGTCGCACACCGGTGCCCGAAAACCGACATGAAAGCGGGTCGGAGTGTGGGACTGGAGGTAAAACCAACAAAATCACAACTCTGTTTCGAGGAAAACAACGAACGTAGACTCCCGACTTTGCTGGAAACGCACGCGAATGGAGCAGGTTGCAATGTCGTCCGCGGTATGTTGATATCCTAACGACGAGTTGCCGCTGTCTGAGCTTTGACGCGGTCTCCCAGAGCCAATATTTTGACGCGCAGTGGGACGTTATTGTATTCCTCCGCCGCCAACACAGGGCTACCCTTTCGCTCAAATCGCGCGGATAAAACACCACCTTTCACAAAAACATGCGTCCTAAAATGCGCGCTAAACACAATATGTTATTTAAACACACTTCTGATCGGAAGTTTTGTCTGAAAATACATTTGCATCGCGGAACTACTTTCTCATAGTACGAGACGCGCAAGAATGTCTTGTCTGGGAGATTTGCACTAGGTTCACTATAGACTCTGAGGCGGCAACCAATCAGATGTCGTATATAAATACTCTCTTTTGTGCATTGGCCAATCAGGTAAAAGTTGTTGAAATAAAGCAGACATTTGAGTGCACGTGGCGGCAATTTTGGGACACCCCCTCCCCTCCTTTGGACCCCCCCCCCACCCCATCCTCCTCCCTGATGCAGCAAGAGACAGTCAGTCTGCTTGGAAAAGAAAAGCTCATTTTGTAGACAACCCATAGCAAATTAGTCATGAATATGTCTCCACTGTTCTTTGTTCAGGAGGGTGTGTTTCCGAAATGTACTGTAAAGTAGTCTACTTAGCAACACAAACTAGTCAGTAATTGTCAGTAACTATAGTTACCGCCTTTGAGGTGTGCAAATGTGTTTATTCAGTCTTATGAATATTCAAATACAAACCACAAATCAACTTTTGCATCATTTAACTCTAAAATCCAGCACAAGTTGCAGGTGTGCACGGGTGATATTGATATTTGACTGCATGAGTCATAATTGACACTGTCGGCAGTTTGGGAACAAAATAGGTCAGCAAGATGAAAACACGCTCCGATCGAAGTGTGCAAAGTTAGCCGTCCAATTCCGGAGTTCAAACTTTCCACGTTTACTGTCACACATGGCAACATGACCTTGGCTTGCTGTGAACTTTCCACTGTTTATCTCCTCCATCCTCCGATAACCCGTGCGTGTATGTGTGTATTTTTGACCGCTAAGCAAACAAGAAGCGTTTGAAAAGTTCCACGGAACGTTATCGGGCCATAGACAGAGCCAGCGCAAAGTTATGTAAATGTAAACTGCAAACAAGAAAACTGTCTAGGCTGTAACCTGCTTTGATGATCTCTATATCGAAGAATATATTGATTAGCTTAAGTCGTACCAAGCCAAACTATGCATTGCTTTTTGTTGTGTATAAAAAAAAAAATGCGTATACATATTTATTTGGAATCCACTGTTTTATTGGTTTTATATTGTCCCATGTGTTTTAATAAATTATATAGTACGTTTTGTATATTTAACACAAAATTGGAGGATGAGGTTAAAGGGAATCCGCCACCCCCTTCTAACCTGTTGTGTGGAAGACCAAAATGCGGCCCGGGGGCCAAATGCGGCCCGTGTTCAAATTTCCACCGGCCAGCAGCATCTAGAATAAAATCAATGTGTCAGTACCTTTTTTTTTTTTTTTTTTTTTTTGGGGCCCCTTTCCAGCGCATTTCTAAAATAGAAACTAGCAAAGAAAAATAACATTAACACAGTGGGCCGTTGCTTCCGGAACAAGCGGAAATTGGCATATTTTTTTTCAAACTGGTAACAAACGCTGTAAAAAGATGAAAGCAACTGGAAGCTATACGGTGGGCCCCCACACATTTTCACCCCCTTGACACCCGTGCTCTACATCCTCCCGTTAACCATAAAAGCAAAAAAGCGATCACGGTTGTTTTTGTCCGGGTACTTAAGTGCGCGCATTCCTTCTATGACTAGTACAAGACCAAAAATGCTTTATAAGCTCGAATTTGACTTCAAGGCCTGAGACAAAGTATGTTTTCACGACCTTGTGGATCTGAATTGGAATTTCAACCCCAAACGTTTCAGTTTTCAGTGGTTTTCCCCTAATTGTCCAAAAAGATACAAGTCAGTCCAGTTGAAGTTTTTAATGCCCTTGTTTCTCATGAAGTCACACGCAGTAACTATTAACAGTCCAGGAGATGCAACATAATACTCAAGACAGGAAAGCCCGCAGTGGGCAATGTGTGAATGGGGACACGGGTGGACTGAGGTGAAGTGCCGGTAATGGTACCCGTGATAGATGAGATGTCATTAATGTCAAAATTGCTGTTGACCGCCTTATAGTCCACACATGCAATCGTCACATGATTGGAAATGAACAGAGGTGGCGGTAGTAAGTGGCGCATGTGCAAGTCGTAAGTAAAAGTTCAAGTCTCAAGTTACTTTGGGGAGAAAAAAAAAAAGTCCAGTTGCCACCAAATCAAGTTGAGTCAAGTCATTATGAAAATCTTGCTCTGTCAAAACATACATTAGTGATAATAAAACATTTTTTTTCAGTGCTTATAACAAAAAATACATTAGCTCTAAAAATTAAACGAGTATGAAATGAATGTACACTTAAATTATTTAGAAAATGCTTTTTTTTTTACGAACATTTTAACGTGTCAACGTATAATCATCAGATTCATAAACTGCATGGTTTTTATGCTAATCTGTTTGCCAAAACTACTCATGTGAGCAAATGGCTTAGTTGACGCGCATTCGTTTACGGGGGGCCCTGCCACATCAAATATGGCCGACACGCTCGCGACCAGAAAAGTACTCAAACTAGGGTCTAGGTATGTTTGTAAATACGGACCATGGAATCTAATCTATTGTTTTATTTTTTTCTCATTTAACTGCATAACCTACAAGTTGATTAAAAAATTGACGAGGTACTGGTGAGCTAAAGGGTCGAGCTAACCCTGCTAGCTTAGCTTCGCAGTTCACACAGCTAGCTTAACAGATGAAAGTAAACATCGTAGATTGGTGACACAAATACGTTTTCTTTCAAAATCGGAAGGCACACTATAGAAAGAATATAAGACCAAAAAAAAAAAAAAAAACGATTTTCAAACGTAAACAATGACTTGTCAAGTCATTGAGTTCAAGCCAAAGTCAAGTCGAGTCTTTCTTTCTTTCATGCCAAGCAAGTCGCAAGTCATAAAATTAGCGATTGACTCGTGTCCAAGTCACGTGACTCCGCTTCCCCCACCTCTGGGAATTCAATCGCATGGAAATCATTTCCTCTCCTTGTTGACGTTCCGCAAAACCGAACAAGCAAATGAAAAGACATCATTGCATCATAAAAGTAGACGCTTGACCTTACGAGCCCCCGACATGGCTTTTCTAGTCGCCTCTAAAAATACCTACGCACACTAAATAATGCATTTAATAGACATCTCTCAATCCTATGATCCGTAATGCTGGAGCGGCATTATGTTGTGATGAATCCAATCTTTGCCCTGGACAAGGATCAGTCAACTCGATGAAGTATTCATGACTGTGTTTTTTTTTCCCTCCCCTCTCTCTTTTCAGGATCTGGGCCAGGCGGACAAACGACTTTTTGAGATTTGATATGAATGCGTGCTATGGAGTCGTTCACGGCTCTCATGGGAAATCATCATCAGGCTTTAAAAAAAAAAAAAGAAAAAAAAAATATTTATGTGCCACTTCTCAGAGAAAAGCCATGAAGAAGAAAAACGGCTAGCGGCACCGTGATGAGCCGTCGCTGTCCGTCGTCTTTGCTATATTTCTGCACATGCCTGGGATGCCTCCCACTTTCCTTTGCTCTAATTGCTGCCTTGCTAAACGGTGTCAGCCAGCCCAAAAGGGGTCCAACAGCATTTGCATCTCTAATTTGATGGCTTTCACTGGGGACACATAAAACCAGACACACCAGAGGGTACGTGGCCACATCAGAGTCCTGGAGTCACCCGTGGTTATTTTTAGCCCCCGCCACGCCGGTTAGTAGCCGCCACATCATTTTGGTAAGCCGGCCATTGAAATCGATCCAGCTCTCTGCCACGGGAGTCGAATGGGACGTTTGTCATGCGTGGTCCTCGACGTGAGAACGAGTCCCGTCCAGGATGTCCTTACAGGCGCCGTTTAAACCTTTCATCAAGTGTCCCCGCGATTCAAAATCATTTGCGTTGAGTGACTGTGTTGGGCACGGCAGCCAGGTCAGGTCGCTGTATGGATTACTATCCCGTCTCAGCATTACGCAACAACGTCAGCCTGGTCAGTCTGGTAATCTGCCGGCTACGTTGCATAAGCACTCATTAGCGCTTTTAGCACATTCCTTCGCACCTTCCCTGTATGCAGATTTGGCCGGAGAACGCCGTATACGCTGTCATATGGAGATAGCTTATGTTATGAGTTTGTGTTTAATAAATAACCCCCGACTGATTGGATTATTTAGATACTCAGCCAGAGTTGTGCTTGTGCGCGGCGGTGTGTAAATTTAGCCAGCTTGAGGGTCAAACGGAGGGCAAAGTGACATTACTAGTCCTTGCGTTGCTTATCGCCTTCTGCGCGGACCAGATGAACAATAATAGGTTGTGCAAAAAGACAAATTAAAATACCGTGCCGGCCGGCCGGCCGGGGGTTATTTAACTTGTGCGTCACCGCCAAACAGCAGGTTAATGATGCCCTCGGTGGGTGACTGAGCAATAGCAGCTTCCAGCATCCACACAAACAGAACACGAAAGCAAACACGTGGACACGCACTTGACCCCGCTTTCAAACTTTTGCTTTATTTTGCAAGATCAAGTTAAGGATTTTACGGTGACATAGTCCGTAATTTTTTGCCTTTTTGCCTCGTAAAAATTGCGACTGTTATCACGCACCGTGTAAAATTTCGACTTTAACTCATTCACTGCCATTGACGGATTTATTTGTCTTTTCACAGTCATTTATTTTTTTTCAAAGTTTTTCAAACGTTAGGGTAAAAGAGGGTCTTAAAATGCCTGGCAGTGAATGAGTTAATATTATCATGTTCCTACAGTTATCATGCACAATTCCGACTTTTTGGGCATGGAAAAAAAATACTATACACAATATTCAAATTTTTGAAGGATAAAATTATGACTTTAAAGTTGCCAAGTTCTGCCCTGTAAAAATCTAGTTACCATGTCGTAACAGCTTTTATGTAAAATTCCGGTTTTCATGTTGCAAATTCCGATTTTGTGATTTTCAAATATTGAGTTTGTCACGCTTAAAAAAAAAAAAAAAAAGGGAATATTCAGATATTCCTCCTATAAACATTGAACTTCCATGTTGCAAATTCCAACTTTCGCCCAATTGAATAACAACTATTTACACAATGTTATTTATGTCAAATAAAATTACAATCTTACTGTTGCAAATTGACTTTTTTTCCCTCCAAAATGCACATCTTACCGTCATCTAAAATTGTGCTGAATCAGCCATTTGAACTGTATCTTTATTTTTTGACAATGGAATGTCTGATTAAAAATAACTTAATTCCACTAAGATTCTTCGAAACGTGGCCTTTAGGAAATAAATATAGAAAATATTAAATATGTCAAACATCGATTTCCTACTGGGAAATCAAGCTCCATTTTGATGGGCCACGTCAAAACAAACGTTTTTTTCTTCACTGGTGTCCCGCGACTGGATTGCCCTCAAGGTGAACGTATGTCTGCAAATGTACCCATCAGAGTGACACTGCAAATTTTGCTTTACAGTTTCCACTCTTATCCCTATTAAGAGATTGTTATTTACTAGTCAGTAATCACTCTGTAAGTCTATTGCTCAAACCGTTAAGAGTAATAACCCCCCCACCCCCAGCCACTCACCCCCCCCGGGCAGCTGCATCAGTGCTTTAATCCTTAGCGGCAAAGCGTCCGTATATAATTTACACATACTGTATACATAGAAGTTGAAGCTAAGTGCTCCACTTCCCTTCACCGACTTGATCCATTTAACTGCCCATCCCTGTCTTAAGAGGATACCGAGACCAAAGCTTTAAATCCCCCCACCCGGGCTGCGACCCTGGGAGGGGTGGCCAGAAAAGGACCAGTTGTAATCTTGGCTTTAAAAATAGACATGTAGATGAATTCACATACTCCTTTTTTTTTTTTTTTTTGTTTTTTTTTTTTGGGTAGTCGTCGATTGGATGTTGACATTTGCCAGCGTTCTCCAACGCCCACGTCGGTTCAAATTGGGCTCTTTTACCCGCGCTCCGAGCAACGCGATTGGCTCTCCGCTTTGACGGGCATACTGCTGACTGTGTGTCTGTGAGGGTCCGGGCACGGACACGAGCTGCCCGGTCAGCAGTCTTGTCGCCGCGTTGATTTTTTTACGCCGAAGAAATTGCGGCGTAATGTGCGGGGACGTTGATGGAAACATCACCCGCACGCCCCCTCCTCAATTTGAAGCTCAAGGCCGCATCATTATTAATTCACCAGCGTGGCTAACGGCCACATGTCACAACCGAGCGTGCACCCCCGAGGACCTTAATCCGCTGGTTCCGATGGCACGGCACGGCGACGATAGGAAGAAAAGCGGCTTCGGAGCGCCTCGCCGTGACACCTGTGACGCCGGCACAATAAAAAGAGGCGCCCCCTCTGCCCCGCCCCCGTGCGCCAATCCTTCACACCTGAGCGGTCACGCTGAAATGAACAACACAGCAGAGTCGGGGGCGAGGGGGTTGGTGTCGGGGCGAGGGGGGGTGGATGGGGTGGGGGGGGGGGTCTATGCATTATCTTCTAACTCAATTTGGTTCTGGCCTGGTTTACATGACCGCTGTAATTAATGGGTGTAAGGTGCTTGTGCGATTGACAGGTCATCCGGGCTAACATTAGCATAACTTTCCTTGTATGTTAGCATATTCGCGCTTAAAGCGGACACTGTGGAGACAGCGTATTTTTTTTCAAGAATATGTTCCCAGCAGGGCCACTAGTTGAAACACGGCATTCTGATGAATTTGGAGTTTGTGGAATATAAATTAAATGAAGCAGCAAAATACACTCGTTTTTTTGGCCATCTCTGGGGGCGGCCATTTTGTCTTCTGTCGAATGAAGATGACATCACAACTGCTCACAACGGCCAATCACGGCTGACCTGTTTTCTGAATCTGAGCCGTGATTGGTCGTTGTGAGCAGTTGTGATGTCATTTTCAGTCAGACAGAAGACAAAATGGCCGCCTCCAGAGATGGCTAAAAACAACTGGATTAGGGTTTGCATAGAACATATAACTGAAAAAAAAAATGTTTGCTTTGACTTCCGCTTGAAGCTTTTTCGAGCTTAAACCACATTGACCATCACGCTATGGTTTTACGGTTCAATAAAAGTGATGCGGAAAACCCAAAATGGTCCTATTTTTTCCGTGTTGGTGTGCTAAAGTGTGGCATTTCTCGATGTAATACTTTATTTGGGTCGTTGGCGCTAATGATGCTAATTAGCAAAGTGACCTTCTGCTTTGAAAAGCCACACTCTTCTCTCTCCTCCTCCTGGCGAAAGCGCACACGCACCGTTAATGAGAATACATCGGGTAGCGATGAAATGTCGAGACTCGGCGCTTACGTAACAATTAGACGCAAAACGTCGGCGGCCTCCTCCATATTAGCGGCGGTTGATTAATCAGCGTGTCGACAATGAAAGCTTTAATTACTCCTGGAGACCAAAGTGTTCTTGGAGGCGGAGTCATCTGAAATATGGGGATTATGGGAACGCGGCGTCAAAGCGGCCCGCCACGCCCGCCGCTAGACTCGCGCCGTGCCGTCTTATGACACCTCGCGCCCAAATCAACGCTGCCGCCTCATTCCTCGGATTGTGGTGCAGGCGGACTGGGTAATCGCGGCCAGGAATGCGTACAGCTGAGAAGCCAATGAAAAGTACCGGGTTGGCATGGCAACCGCTACGGTGTTAATTATTTTCTTCCTTGAAGAAAAAGGGAGGAATCCCCTCTTCAAAGGGAAGAAACACCTGCGAGTCAAACCCCCACCGTCAATTTCTTGTTTTATTGCCTCTGCTGTTTCCGCAAGCGTGTCCAGTTGCCTAGTCTTCCCAATTTCCACTTCACATCCTCTTCTCGCCTCACCTCTGACCCCTCGAGCGGTCCTTAAAGTTGATAGCCAATGCGGCTTGCCACATGGAGATAATTCACTTTTTTGCATGTGCTGCTCAACATTTTGTATAATTTCCTACAAGCCACTCTTTTACCGTAACGTTTGACAAAAAAAAGGAAAATATATCAATTAGGGCTGTCAAAATTAAAGCATTAACTATGGAGATTAATTTAAATTTTATAACGCACTAAAAAAAAATTAACTCAGTTAACTCAGTTTTATTTCCTTCCTTTTGCAGCTGACCTCTGCTCACTGTGCAGCCAAACTTGGAAGAGAGTCACTGTCGCAAAGACGGACTTTTACGTAGTTTTACTTTAAAAAGTTGCTTGACAGCTCATTGGAGAAATCCAAAATAATTTGCACACTTTGCATAGCCACATTCAAATACCATATTAGTTGTGCATTTTTGGTAGTTCAACTGTTGCATTTTACAGGAAAAGAATCATATTCAAGAAAGAAAGCTATTAGAACAGTCTTTGAATCGAAAGTAAATATCGGTTCCAAAATTGGAGTTGAAAAATGCGATTAAACGCGACCAATTCTGGAAAATTTTGCGATCAATTAGTTAACATTTTTTAACCCTTTCAAGCGCAGCGATCACTACAGTGGACAGCTCTTTAAAAGTTGGCCTATATTAATAAAAAAAAAAATCTTTACATTCTAAATCATATCATCAAATCATAATTCATGCATGAAAGCGTTAATCGCTTGACAGCACTAATATAAGTACATTCCTGGGATTGAATGGCTGGACGGGGAAAAGACAAATAAATACGTCAATGGCAGTGAATGCGTTAACATTATTTCATAATTTTTTAATATGACCCGTATATTTCAGCGTATTATAAGGTCTGTTGGGTTTTTGTTGATCTGCTGTTGTCATCTAATTATTTTTTTTTTTTTAAGTGTTAAAGCAAGGGTAAAGAATGATGATCTTCCGGAAGGCGGAAGAACTGGTTTGGTTTGGACGACACCTACTGTACTTGGCTGTCATGCTATGACGCAAACCACATTGAACTTGGGGGAATGCAAGTGAGGGAGGGGTCACGCGACGAAAGCACCTTTGATGTTGTCGCCTTGTTTTTTTTTTTTGTTTTTTTTATAGGCGCGCACAGTGGTTCGAACCTGCTGTCATTTTATCGTACTTCGAATAAAAATAAGGTCGTTGACAGGCACGTGCGCACACGCCCCTCGAGGTGCTCCGGCCCTTTCTGATCGATTCACACTTCTGCATTTCCTTCTGAGATTATTGAGAAACAAAACTAATTTGCGGGATTTTATCTTCAAAACATAAACTGCGATTTGTGTTTTTCCAAGCTCCAAACATTCTCCTTTGTACAATCAAATGAGATCCAAACTGCGTTCATAATTCCAATAGATTTTCCTTTCACCGCTCAATAACAAGCAGATTGTTTTTACTCTGCTTGCCATGTTTCATTTGAGTGATGGGCAAAACACGTCGGCTGGCCTTGAATCCGCCCCCACACACACACACACACACAGGCACACCCCGCCCCCATTCTTCCCGCTCTTTAATTGGTTCGTCAGCAGGACCCCCTGCCTCTATTTGTGCAGGACTCCGCAACACACACACTCATGGAAAGTCACACAAACCCATCAAAACCAGTAGGGGTGTGTGACCACACTGACTGGGGCCAACTCTTTCCACAAGGCGGCGGCGGGGGAGGGGGGGGGGGTAGCTGAGAGGGCACTCTGTCCCCCTCTCAGCTGATTAGGAAACTACTACTAAGGTTATCGCAAACTTTCCTCCGGCACGGAAAGCACCTTGACATGCGCGGCTTGTGTTTGCCTTTCGGCCGCACGGTGTCGGCGGGTAAACACTCGCGCTCGCTCACGTCTATCGGGCCGATTTTCCATGTCGCAGGCCGAGCCCACCCGAAAACGCCCACCGCTTGCAGCACCAATACAAACACTGACTCGCATTTGGCTTTTCCATCGAAACAAGTGTTGTTACTGCACTAATGCCTGTAAGTAACGTATTTCAAATAGAGAGAAAAAGGGACACCTAAACACAAGTAGAAATAATTAACTCACTCACCGCCAGACATTTTCAGACCCTCTTTTGCCCGAACGTAGGGCTGTGCAATTAATCGAAATGCAATTACAATTACGATTATGACACTCCACGATTACAAAATTGGCATGATCGTAAAAAAACGATTATCGATATGCATTTATAAGCAAAGCACTGTGTTTGTTTACAAAGGCAAATCATACTTGGATTTATATTTGCAACTTTTTAAAAAATGTTATAACAACTAATTTGATCTAAATTAATTTTGGGGGGTACAAATATAATTAGAGTGTTTCAAAGAAAGGTATTTGTATATTTTTTACGTTTGAACATGTTCTTGTTTTGTACCCAAAAATAAATGATTGTTTGAATAATCGTGATTTCAATTATTACCCAAATAATCGTGATTAATATTTTTATGGGATAATCGAGCAGCCCTACCTGAAGGTTTGAAAAAAATTGAAAAAAATATTAATAAATTCCTCGGATTGAATGGCTGGACTAAAAGACAAGTAAATCCATAAATGGCAATGAATGAGTTAATAATATTGATATCGATTTTTTATTGTCATAATATCTTTATTACAAAGACTATTAGCATGTACTCTCCATTGGGAGTGTAAAATATTAATTCATACGGAAATAAACATCTCAATATTTATAATGTGATCACACTTTTTTAGTTTTTTTTTCAGTTTTAGTTTTTGATATAATTTTATAACTATCGCCTGAAGTAGTGTCAAATTGGAAATGCTGTTCGATCGTCGCGGATCAGCAAACAACTCTACTGGGAATGCTGCCACATGTCAGGGAACGTTCCCAAAAAAAAAAAAAAAAAAAAAAAAAAAAAAAAAAGGCAGGACACCTCCACACACACACAAACACACCCACACACAGAAAATAAGAGTACAGTAGGAACTCTGCTTTCATTTAGTATTATTAGGTTATTTTCAGGAAGCAGAGGTCAATGAAAAAAAAAAAAAAAAATTGACAAGACGCGCTGATTGTTCCGGATGTCTTGGCACTCGGAAGTTCATCATTTCAGGCTGCTCAGTGCCCTCCCATGTCCAATAACCGGCTACATGGCAATATCAGCAGTGTATTACCGGACGCGGATTAGCACCGCGGTGTGTGTCGAGGCGTGCGTGGGGGTGGGGGGGCTCTGCGGGCGAGCTGATTGATGAAAGCAGCCGTAACAAGGTTTCGGGGAAAAGTAATAGAAATCTTTGCTGAGCTGCCGCTGTTTTTGACATAAGCTGCGGCTTTGTTCTCGCCGGCCCAATCAAAACATCACATGTGTGAAAGTCTGATAAATGGCATGCTGCCACAGCAAAGTTCAAGTTCCATTTAGATTACACGGCGCACACAAATCGCATAAATGTCACTTTCAACAGTTGAACATGAAATAACCTTGTTAGGGAAGATAGTTTCAAAAATGCCGGGTAGCAAGTTATTGCAGTTCTTTTTTTTTTTTTTTTTTTTTCGTCCAGCGCAAAGTGCTCTGTTGCATAAAAATGACCATTCAAGGGCGGCACAAAACTGCGGCACAGCAAACCACTATTGAGTGCACAAACCCATTTTGTGCAACTTCAACTCATTCACTGCTTGACATTTTCAGACCCCCTTTTTTTGAAAAACTGAAAAAAAATCGAACTAAATTCCTGGGATTGAACGGCTGGAAGTGAAAAGACGTGTAAATTCATCAATGGCAGTGAATGCGTTAATATTATTTATGATAGTTTGTCCTGCATATCATTTCAAATCTGCAAATAAAAAATTAGACTAGGAGTAAGCACGACTAAGCCATGTCTGCCATCTAGTGGTGAATGGAGATATTACAACTTAAAACTACAGTCGACCAATGCATACTTGCGGTTCGGCTCCGTGGGATTTGGAATTTTTATCCACCGCTTCACTCATTCCTTGTGAAAAATTACAAAAGTATCTTGAATGTTTATCAGCGTTTTAAAAAATCTGAGGGTGTGGCTTCCGGTTTCCCATCCCCGCCCTGAAATATGTAAATTTTTCAAACCTGGCTTATAATGAAGTAATACTGCTATCACATGCCATATGCAAACCTTGCGAGCTAGCTGACGTGCTCATTAAAATGAACGCTTCGATTGCCTTGCAAATTCTGAGGCCGTTGACAAAACATTTGCAATGCCGAACAAGCTGACGAGGAGGAAAAAAAAAAAAAAAAGTGTGCAAGGTCTTACGAAGCTCAAATGACCATTCCGCACTTTTCTACAACTCTGGGTACTTTCCAGGTACTTTTTGCGTGGCTCGGCAAGGCGTTTAATCAAGACCATGCCGAACCTTGCTTAGTGGCTTTCACAACCATTTCACTGCAGGACTTTGCCTCAGGCCCAAACACACACACGCGGGCATCAAAGCAAACAGCGCCACATGCTCTTAGCATGTCCAAAAAAATTGCATGCGTGTCCTCGCACTGTATGTCCCGGCACCTTTGTGTTAGTGTCTTTTTACGAGCTCGTTGCAGGGGAGTTCTCCCGCCAGAAGCCCCTTTCGCTCGCCTCCTGCCGCATGATCAAAGCTTCTGCAGCGCCACTGCGTCGTTTGATGCTGTAGCATAAAAAAAAAAAGAAGAAAAAAAAAAAAAAAAAAAGGGGCCTGTAGGAGGTTTTGATTTCTTCATCCATTCTGCTCCCCATAAAAGCCAGGCCGCTCTGGGTCCAGGGGGAAGGAAGTCGCGGGCCTGATCAAGCAGTAAAATATGATGTATTTGCTGTTTAACCCATTCACTGCCATTGACGTATTCATTCGTCTTTTCACAGTCCAGCCATTCAATCGCAGGAAATTATTTTTCTTTTTTTCAATTTTTGTTCTGGTAAAAGACGGTCTGAAAATGTTTGACCTAAAATAGCTTACCAACGATATTCATATTGCCAATTCAATTTCTATTCCTAAAAAGAAGAAAATGACTTTTGACTCGGAACAAATTGGATATAGAAAGTTTTTCTGGTTTAATATAAAAGGGAATTGTAATTAGTAGGAATACAGAAAAACCTTGCCATCACAGTGCTTAAATATTAGTAAGCGTCGTTACTAAAATGTCTGGAGAACGAACACCTTGCCTCGTCATACTGTATGTCCAGAGCCCGCTGACTAAGAGTTCACAAAAACAAGATGTCCTATTATCTGTACCACACTGTTCAAAGTCTCCTTTTTAATCTGAAAAACCTCTGCCGTCAAAAAAACAGCAAAGGAGCTCCACCGCCTCTTTTCAATAGCTCATTTATGCTTATTTTCCACCCTCCTCTGACACATTTGCATGGGAAATAAATTTCATTTGGATGAAAAGGAACGGGCAGGTCGAGTACGATTACACACCTTAAAATATAATTAAAAGCCCTTGACATAGTTTTCCTATGTTTGCTTCTGTGCCGCTGCAGCTTCATTTCGTTTCATTTTGTTAATTCAATACACCAGGATGATTTGCCCTGAAATGGAGCTAATGTGTGCTAGTAATGTAAAAAAAAGCAACTTTATTAATCTAGATTAATTGTGTGCGATCGGTGACGATTATGTGAATCTCCGTCACACTCTATCGAATTGAGCCGTACCACATCGAATCAAAAGTGTAAAACACACGGAATCGAATCGAATCCAATCTAAAATTGAACCGTCCTCCAATCGCATCGCAACTCTTGTATCGAGACACATATGTCAATTATTCCGTCAGTCGGTCTCGCCTAAAAATGTCCGAAAAATGGGCGTCCGTCAGTGACGAACGGTCAGCGACGATTACACGGACGGGTGAAGACCCCTTCCGTCATTCGTCAGTCCGTCTTTTTTAAAAGATGTCCCGTCATCCGTCAGTGACGGACTGATGGAATGCCCACCTCTGTTTGTACACATTATATCAGTTATATAATTAACTGATCATAAATAATTATATGAGTTAGATAATGTGTGCGTACAGAGGTGGGCATTCCATTATACACCTTATATCAGTTATATAATGTGTGTATAAAAAAATTAATAAATCATTGCCTCGTTGCCACCTGGGCGGAACTGATATTAAACTAGTATAATTCAGTCACAAGTGCGAATGTCAAGGTACCACAGTATTTTTGTTTTGTTTTGTTGAAAAACAAATGAACCGTCTTGTCTGTGCTTTTAACCAGAGCAAAAAGAACAGACTGTACGCTTTGCTGACTTTATTTTCGTGCACGCGCGTACTGGATGTCTGGAGCATGTGTTTAACCTCACGTTCCTCCTCGATCCATCATGCGAACATCTGACAGAACATGGTACCGCCCTTCTTCATAAAAGACACATTGGAAACAGCGTATCTGCCTATAAGTTACTCCTCACTGTCCCCAGGCGCTAACATAAAGAGGGTGTGGAGGTCGCACCAAAACGCCGTTATCGCCGAGCGGAGTGCTTCAAACGCGCGATTATGCGAAAGCCTTCATGCATTTATTGAACAGGGGCGCACATACGTGCGACCTCTCACATTCAAGTGCATCGCGAGCAGGTGTGCCGCCGTTACCCGTCATTGGCACGTGTCTTCGGTCACCCTGCGAACTGTGTGCGCACGTGATGCTGGCTAGCATAATGTGAAGGATCGTCCGGGCCTAACTATCGTCAAAGTCAGCTATAGTGGGGAGTCTCGGCAAATTGAATTATGGTTGGAACACCTACTGGAAAAAAATGAAATAATGGATGAACTTCAAAAGTGGAGTCATCTCAAATTTAAAATTTGTGCGAAGACATTTTTAACTGTATGTAAATTCATTTCTTTTCATTTGTTAATCATTTCTGAAATGAAAATCAAGTTGGCTTTATTACTTAAAGTGGAAGTCAACCCAAACATTTTTTTTTAAGAATATGGCAGGCCCACTAGTTGAAACAAAGCATTCCGATAAATATTGCGTTTGTGGAATAGGAGTTAATCCAGCCGTTTTTAGCCATCTCTGGGGCCGGCCATTTTGTCACTTCTGTCCACTGAAAATGACATCACAACTGCTCTGGGCTCAGGTAACGACCAATCACGGCTCACCTGTTTTCTGAAGCTGAGCGATGATTGGTCGTTATCTGAGTTACCTGAGGGTGTGTGATGTCATTTTCAGTGGACGGCAAATAACAAAATGGCCGCCCCCTCAGATGGCTAAAAACAAGTGCATTTTGCTGCTTATCTCATATTCCACAAACACAACTAGTGGGCCCGCATATTCTTAAAAAAAATATGTTTGGGTTGACTTCCGCATTTAATGCAAAAAGTCCTTGCAGTGTAACCTGAAAGTTCTCCCATTCAAGTATTTGCATTTTTGCACTTGCCTCTACTCATTTTAGCCAATGGCGCCTCGCCCATCCCCCCCCCCCCTTTGGTTCAACATGCAACATTGATGATACCCTAAAAAGCAACAGCTGTGACCTACCTTCTATGGCTTGATGTCTCTATGTATAGAACACAGACATCCATGTCCCGATATAAACCTATAACCTCCTTTCACACCTACTACAGTATCATAAGCCCTTGTGTTTGAGGTGTGACCAGCCATGGCGCAACACTGCATGGTTTAGACTATGTGCTGCCGTGGCATGCGTGTGCTATCTGTTCACCCTCGGGGGAATGCAACGCACGCCGCGCCGAAGCACAAAATGTACTAGGCGGTGTGGAATGGGGAGAAAGGTGAGCAAAGAAAAAAAAAATGGATTAAAAAAGAGGTGATTAAGTCACAAGCAGAACTCAAAGCAGTAGCAGAATTCACAACAATTCTTTCCAATTCCTGCATAGCTGCCCACAAAGATGCCCGACCAAATTTCCGACAAATAGACTAATTGGATTTTGTCACACAGCATCTTGACACAGACTCTTTTTGTTGTTGTTGTTGTTGTTGTTGTTATGACAGCTTTTTCCACGAGACCTATTGACGGCGCATCCACTACGAGTTGTGTTGAATGTCAATAGGACGCCGTCTACCGTGGTGTGATGTGGCAACAAACAAGCAGAGACTACGCAAAGGTTGCGTCAAGTGATGCAGACACGCATCACAGGCGACCTGCTGCCACAATAGCCAATGTTGACATGACACGACGCAAATGGAAAATATTCCACAACTGAGTTTTCACACATTATTTTTTATGACCTATATGCGTTTTCTCTGTGTTGCGTTTTATGGAGCAAACTCTGTTAAAAGTCAACCCAAACATATTTTTTTCAAGAATATGTGACACGTAGGCCCACTGAAACAAGGTAACATGATTAATAGGAAATATGAGTTAAGCAGCAAAAACCAAGCAGTTTTTAGCCATCGCAGGGTGTGGCCATTTTGTCACTTCTGTCGACTGAAAATGACATCACAGACACCCAGGGCTCAGGTAACAACCAATCACGGATCACCTGTTTTCTGAAGCTGAGCTAAGATTAGGTCATTATCCTTGCCTTGAGGGTGTCGATAGTAGTGACAAAATGGCCGCCCCCAGAGATGGCTAAAAACGGTGGATTTTGTTGCTAAACACATATTCAACAAACACAGTATCAATCGGAATGCTGTTTCAACTAGTGGGCCTGCATAGAACATATTACCTCGTTACCTGAGCCCTGAGCAGTTGTGATGTCATTGTCAGTCGACAGAAGTGACAAAATGGCCGCGCCCGGAGATGGCTAAAAACGGGTGGATTAACTCCACAAACGCAATATTTATCAGAATGCCTTGTTTCAACTAGTGGCCCTGCCGTATTCTTGAAAAAAATGTTTGGGTTGTCCAACATTCATGTCTGACTTGATATCTGAATCACACGATGGTTATCTGCGACGGACTGTTAGCAGATTTAGCATCTTTTGTTATGCCACAAAACTATTTTATTTATGTTTTTACACTGGCAGAAATTCAACAGACACCATACAAGAGTTGACCCTGATGAAGACTGAACTGTTTCATCCAAGGTCAAAGATGAATCATTTCCTCCTGGATTACTTTCACTTCTCTTTTTAGTGTGCGATTATTACGTATGGCATTATGCTAGCTCTTGCTACACGTCCTATTTTTCTCGATTGTGGAGCTCTGGCAGCAGCGAAGCAGTTCTTGTGTTTGCTGGGCGTGCTCAAGTTGACCCTCCCAGGATAAATAAAGTGAAACAAAGCCGCAGGGTGGCGGCGGGGGCGGCGGGGGTGAAGTTGGTCCAAGGAGTGTCCCGATTCCTGGGGATATCCCTATCGAGTGTGAGCCTTAGCTGGATAAACATACAGTAGCTAAGCCGTGACTCACCTTTACCAATAATGACACACTACAACCTGTTTGACTAATGTATACAATATGCATAAGCGCTGCACCCGATGAGTCACAAGCGGAATTATATTAGCGCTGTGTCAACTTCATGACAAGATCGACGACAAAGCAAACGGTTTTGATCGTGCCGGCTCGATTCAGACCAAACAAATGTGATTTTCCGCAGCACAAATTTGATCGTAATGAGGATTTGCCGTCGCGATTGAGTGAGTGAGGCGGAGCCTGGATTTGAGTGGGTGGGGTGAAACTGGACGGCGGCCATTTTTTTTTTCTTCCGCCCCAGGTCGTGCTGAATTTGCACAATGAACTGGCAAAAAAAAAAAAAAAAAAAAAAAAAAAAGCAGGTGTTCTGGACCTGAACTTTTCATCTCCTCAGCATTTTTCTTCCGCTTTAATATTCTAGAAAGCACGCTTGTCCAAATATAAGTGGTTTTGTAAGCCCCCGACCCCGCCGCCGCCGCCGCCCTCTGTTAGCTGTATTCAATTTGCACACAAAACTCATTACCGCCTCGAAACTTCACATGTAAGCTTGCCTCTCATCCCGTGCCAAATTTAACACGGCACACGCTTTTATAAACCAGGTGTGATTTCAAGCAGGCCCACACCTTGATGTGTTTACTAGACACGCATGAGTCCAACCTGCTATCATTGGAGCAACTCTTCGCTGAACTCGGTGTCGGGATTTTTCACCCTGCAATTGTCCCCGTGGGCTGCCAAAATGAATTGACATGCTAAACTGCAGGCCTTTGAAATGTCACGACTATATTTAACCGGTGTGAGACGCACAGAGTCTCTGTCCGTCCCCCTGGAGAATGAGGTCTGGACCGGTACCAACGTGGCCCAGAACAAGGCCCGAACACAGATCGACTGACCGATTTACAGGCATGCCAACAAGTCAGAAGCTGCGATTACGTTATATAAAAAAAGACAACCCCCTCCCCCGTGTCTAACCCGGCTTGAGTTTACGACACAAATAATGCTATCTTTGGCTGACATCAAAGGGGGGGATTGCCTGTGCTTGGCTGGATCCAATCAAGTCCAAACGGACTAGAACCAAAGGGGCAAATATGGTTGACTCAAAAGATTGCGCAATACCGCTTAGCCTGTTTCAGCTTTTTTTTTTTTTATGAAGTGAATATTGTTTCACTGCATGTCTTGACTTGTCCAACATTTCGACGCTGCAGTTTATCCAGGCCTGACCAATCAGCATTCCCACACCTCCCACATCTTGGGATCCTTCCCGCCGAATAGCTTCATCCTCCTTTCATCCCTTTGACCCATTTAACTCTGCGCAGGTAAATCTGCACTGATATCATTATGCTCCCATTAAAGCCTCCCCCAGTGCATCCTGGGCGGACAAATCTAGGCCAAGAAGTCGTATTATATTATAGGGGAAAACATGGTCTTTAACTTATTCGCTGCCAGACATTTTCAGACCTTCTTTCACCCTAACGTTTTAAAAAAAAAATGGCAAAAAAATTAGTGCTGTCAAGCGATTAATTTTTTTTTAACTAATTAATCTAAAAATCTTCTGTAATTGATCGCGATTAATTGTATTTATTTATTAATTACTTGAGTAAAATCTTGGAATTAATGTTGAAAAAAATAAATGCATATTTATATATTCAAAGACGGTTCTAATAGCTTTCTTTGATCCTTGAACACGATTCTGTAAGATACAACAGTTGAACGATGCACTGGTATTTGAATTTGGCTTTTCAAAGTGAGCCATTTTGGATTTTTCCAACGAGCCGTCGGGCAACTTTTGAAAGTAAAACCAAAACAATAGTCCGTCTTTGTGACAGAGGTGAGCAGAGGTCAGCTGCTACGGGAAGTAAATAAAACTGAGTTAACTGAGTTAATTTTTTTTTTTTGGTGCATTAGCAAATTCAAATCAATATCCATAGTTAATGCTTTAAGTTTAACACCCCCCCCCCCCAAAAAATATAAATATATTCCTGGGATTGAATGTCTGGACTGTGAAAAGCCTTAAAAACAGTTTTGGCAGTGAATGAGTTAAATTGGCTTGAGCAAAGTACTACAAGTTAAATAAGAAGTTCATATGGCACACTGGAGCTGTTTTTTTTGTGTTTTTTTTACTGTATTTTATTTCCTTGAACACAAGTTCTGAGATATGGATACAATTTGCTGAAGATAATGCTTACTGTGTAGCTCTACATGGTTGTTTAGTGCCAATGAAAACATTTATGGGGCAATTCAATTTATTGAGCATGGATGCTAGAGAGAGGCAGCCATCTGTCATGTTGAATTTCCTGGGCAATTATGAGGCTGCCTGTAATGTTATTTGCCCAGTGGTTCTTTATGAAGAGCTAATACAGCAGTTGGACAAGCCCGCACTGTGGGAGCACTCGCGTCTTAGCTAATAATGCGCCAAAACGGCTCTCTGCTCATTTGTGACTCGGAGGCATGACGCCGGCTCATGTCCGCGGCTAGCTAACGTTTTTTTAACACTGCATGTGGTCAGCTGTTAGCTCCGAATGACCACCACCAAGATCAACAGTAGAAAGTGACCAGGCGCCGGCGGCTGTCACTACCATCCCCCCCCCCCGCCCCCCCCCCTTTTTTTTTTTTTTTCGCTTTGACTCCACGTCTGGTCAACTCTCGCTTGTGTGTGTATGCGCGGCCAAATTATGGCAGGAGGGATGGCGGAGTGGGGACCATCAAAACGCCGTTTGGACTCAAACTTGGCTTGAGTGAGTCGAGCTTTACTATCGAAGAATACATTCAGAATGCTCAAAAATGTATGCTCATTTCAAAATCAAGACTTCAAGGTCCATTAAGTCCCTCGCCGGGTGTGATTTAGCAAGATGTGCTAAAAACCTGGCCTGGAATCCACCCGCAGGTCGGAAACCGTCTAGCCTCGGGTCATCGGAGTATCAACGTTGATCCCTCTCTCGCCCGTCAGTCAGGATGCACTGAGGGACGGGAGTGAATTGGAGAGAAATCACCTGGAATCTCGTTAGGGTGAATAGCTTTCTTCCAGACCGAGTGTTGGTCAAACTCCCGAGGGGGGGGAACTGCGGTGCGGATTAGTTAACCCCGTCCAACCCGAAGCGCTGCCCTTGAAGCGTAAGCCTCTTCTTTCGAGTCTTCCTGTGGTCTTCCCTCCTTATCGTTCCCTTCCCTGTCTTTTATTTTTAATCTTAATCTCTTCTTGTCGCTCCACTCCTCGGCTTCCCGCACGCACGCCGCCATCTTTTGCTTCTTTCACCGCGGCCCGACCCCCACCGCGCGGCCAATGGTATTCTTGGTCAGGATTAGGGCCGTTCTTGTATTTCAGGGAGAAGGAAATATACTGCGCCTTTAGCTGATCATGAATTGTGACGGGTAAAGATTTTGCTTTTCTACCTTTGGACCGAAAAGGTACAAAATAAGAACAATGTAAAAAAAAGTTTCAAGGCAAGCAAACTGCAAAAAAATTCAAGTTGGGTTGTCAACAAAATATTGGCTTTCTTGCTGTCGTAAAAATGGGCTTTCCCGGCGGCCATTTTGTCACTTGCTGACCTGAGCAACTGCGATGTCATTTTCAGCCGACAAAATGGCCGCCCCCCCTGAGATGGACAAACGCAATATTAATCCGAATGCCATATTTGGACTAGTGGAGCAAATAAGCAAGTAATAAGTAAAAACAACTAAGAAAATTGTTGCTTTGTTATGCTAACACTGTTGTCAATAATTCAGATTTTAAAGTTCTTGCAACTTAAATACCCGTTTGAGCCCATTAAACACAAGTTGTTGTTTTTTTTCTTTCAATGTCATCAATCACCTTGAGTGACAAGTCTGGGACCGGCACTTTGGCTGCAGTTATTCCCAAATTAAATTTACAACTATCAAGCATGACATCACTGGAAAACCTTCAAGTCTGACCTTGTTGTTCTACCTCGGACAGCCATACATTTGTGGCTCTTGCGCTTTTGGACCAGTGAACACCTCTCTCCGGTAATAATAAACCAATACAAGGGGATTTAGAACACACACTCTCTTGTTGACACTGCTCATAGCCACGATGACACGCACTTTTGGAACTCATGACCGCACCAAACATTAAAATAGCGGCCCGCTGGTCAGTCTAGACATTTTTATATTTTGCCGGACTCCCCACACCTCTCCTTCTGTGTGAGGTTACCTCTTGCATAAGTGCCGCCCACACGTGCATCATTGGGACTGTTGGACCTTTGATTTCTTTCTGCAAAACCTTTTTTTTTTTTTTTTTTTTTTTTTCGGGGTGACCCGAGCAGGAGTCTAACATATATAGGGGGAGTTTTGTTTGGGCTGATGCATCACGGGAAGCGCGGCTCACCTCCCTCTGCCTTATAAGGTAGCGGCGGTGTCTCATGGGAGAGAAATGAGATGTTGTTACAGTCTCTGGCCATATAGCCACTAAGTATGCAGCGGTCTGCGCGAGTGTGTTTGACTAAATGGCGAGTATGCAGGGAAGCCGGCTTGTCTATTTAGGGGAAAGAAATGATCCCGTGGTCCATTGGGGGGGGGCGGGATGAAGATATAGCAAAAAGGTATTCCTGAAACACAGTGAGCCTTTGATAAAACAGCTCAGGGAGGATACCTTTGATATGGCTCCAACTCCCATGTTTGACTACCCCCCCCCCCCCTTCCCTCCTCAGCAAATTCCCCCTCTTCTCTTGGGGGTCCGCAGTGGGAATAACCCGCCGCCGGTGGAGCCCTGCTATCTCACGTGAGGGGAGCTTAGAGGGGGGTAAGCGAGGAAATGAAGAAGTTGTGATCCAATTTTCAGCCCTCGCCCTTGTTGTTTTGTTTAAACGCGTTCCCAGGACGGTACGTGTTGTTTGTAAAAGAAACCTGCATGTGAGTGTGTGGTCTGCGCTAGTTTGGTTTTCTGCGTTACCCCGCCAACCCCCCCCCCCCCCCCTCCCCCGCACCCCCCTCCCCTCGGATGAATGGAAATCTCCAACACGGGGGCCCCTGATGACTATTTCCTCGAATTCAAGAGAGAGAATTCGAAAGCAATAAGAGGATGTTATCCTGCGGGTGGTAAATAAATAAAAAATAAGGACACGCCCCCCTCCCCTCACACAGGGTCATCTCCAGGTTGACCTGACACTGACCCAAGCTTGTTATAAGTCCAAAAAGTTATGAGTGCAGGAAATATAAGCAGATAAAATAGGATTGCAGCGCTCTAAGCTCATCTATCGCAGCCCCCCCCCCCTCAACCCCCCACCCCCCTTTGGTCAGGCTTAAAGGCCGATTATGCCATATGATATTGAATCCTCTTTGGGCTGTAGCTATTGTGTGTGTGTGTTTAAAGCCGCCCCAGCGGGTGTGCGTGTCCGTATGCCTGGATAGAGGCGACGGCGCTGCGCGACGCGCCGCCGGCTCCGGCCTGACCTTGCGTCAGGTGTGGGGGGGGGGCTTTTGGGTCAGGAGTTCAGCGGGGGGGGCTAAGTAATGACCTTCAATCAGCATCCGTCACTTAGTGGCGGGATGCGTGGCTGCTTCCACGGCGGTGGAAGGCTTAGCGGCGCCCTTCACTGATGAAGCTCCATTAGATTCACATAATGTCCCGATTACAGCTTTTTGGTTCAACGGGAGCAATAAATGCGTCTGGAGCGGAAATTCCCATTGGGAGCGTTGTTCGTCAATTGCTTTCGCCGTAAAACACGTTTAAATGTCAAGAAAAAGGCAAATATTTGGTTTCGGTCAAAGCTGGTGTTTAGCCGTAAACACACAAGTGCAGGTTGGTCTGACATCGGGGGCGGGCCTTTTTGCATTTGGCAGACGCCGGGCCCACGCTGAGTGATTTACAAGGTTACGGCACGGCGTTGTAAACTTTAAAATGTTGTAAAAGCGGCTGATTGACAGGTCAAGCTGAACCCTTGAGCGGTGACACCTCTTTGTTTGAAACGTTGCCATCTCAACGCAAACACAGCGCGGGCCAGGTTATGAGGCGTAGCGGGTAGTTTACAGTTTTAAAACCGCAATTTGTAAACAATGGCTTGGTTTAAAGGGCAATAACTCAGGGGTGGAGGAAAAAGGGAAGTAAATAGCCGCACGTTAAACAGCACGGGATCTAGGGCATGACCGATTTTTGGGAGGCTGATTCCGATATTTGGCAGAAGAACATTCAGATAACCGATCAATCCGGCGATTAATAACAAAAAGCGAATATATAATGACCTTTTTTGGTCCCTTACTGGTAGGGATGTAACGATAAATCAAAAATCGGTCTTAAAATCTATTCGCTCCGATTTATCGAATCGATTAACCGAAGACAGAGCTGATTAAATTCATCCAGAAAATGATGTCTTAAAATTCCAGATACGTAGCACATTTTGAATGTGTAGCTCAAATTATGCTTTTGTGAGACAAGCGTGGTAGCAATTTTTAAAAAATCGAATCAATTCAAAAATCGGGAATTGAAAATCGAATCGGGGCTTGAGTGAATCGTTACATCCCTACTTAATGCGCATTATTTTTAACAATTACTTACTACAGTGCTTTACTGTTTGGATGAAATCCGACTGAACAGCCAATCAGGAGCAAGTGTGCCCTTTCCATCGACTTCTTCCAGGAGTCATTTTGCCTTTCAGGGAATTTGGGTGGAAAATAGAGCTTCATGTCTCTCTTCATGTGGTGGTGGGCAATTTTTTTTTTTTCCCTCCACGGTCCCCTTGCTTGGAAGATAATGTATGGGTGGGGGCGAGGAGGCATTACTGTGGTTAAAGAGTGTCCTGGTTTTCCATTTCACAGGAGCGCGGCACACGCACGCTGAACTGTCATGCACCTGTTGCTAATTGTTGCCCAATCACTCTCAAATGGGGGTGCGTGTACACAGATTGTCACTCTTTGTGTGTGTATAGCTAAAACATCCCTTTGTATAGCGTCGAGCGGTGACGTCTGCCGCCGGGGATCGGATGTCGCCGCCGCCGCAAGCGTTGACCTGCCCCGTCGTTTACGCGAGGCTTCACCTAAAAAAGAAAAAAAAAAAAAAAAAAAAAAAAACGAACACAGGCGGCCATTATTCAGTGCCAACCTCTGTTTAGCCAATAACAGCCTGCGCAAACTCCCGCCCTGTAATAAGAGCGGTGCCATGCCACGCATACATCAAAGTCGATTCATTTTCAGGAAATCAACCCCGTTTGGTGCGCGTGTTTAAATGCCGGTGACGCTATTTAGCCCCCTTTGAATATTCGGGCCACGCAGGACACGAAACGCGACACGCGGGCAAACCGCTTGTTATTTGACGGCGCTATTTCTGTCGATCGGCCGGTTCGAATCCGGTCAAATTATATCGTCAGCTGACTGCCAGCATGTTGTCACTTTTATTGGCTGTACCGCGGAATCAAATGAGCACCAGCGTGTCTGTTTTTATGAGCGGACATGCTCATGTGGTTTTGAATGGATACTACATATGCAGCCAAGCTCCTTCTGCAGACCACCAGCATCATTCGGACCGTTCTTTCTTTCACCTAATTAACTCATTCACTGCCAGACATTTTCTTTTAACCCTTAAAAAAAAAAAAAAAAAAAAGTTCCAGGGGTTGAATGGCTGGATTGTGAAAAGACTTACAAAACCGTTTTTGGCACTGAATGAGTGAGCCCGGCCGGCACCGTTTATTTGAGGCAAAAAATTGCCATTATCAGTCAAGCCCTCCTCTTTAGTTAAGCCATCCCGCTTTAATTCTTTTCCCATCCCACTTTCTTTATTTTTACCCAAAGGCGAGTCAGCGTGGAACAAAGCGAGGAAGTGCCCCTGACATTAGCTTCTTACAAAGTTATATTTAGTCATCGGGTTATATCGGGCGCCATTCTGCCAGATTTAGATCTGAACCGCGGCCGTGTGATTGTTGAGGAGCTTGCCGTTTTGGAGCGCGCTCACAATCACTTGGCTTTTGAGTGCCTCTCGTTGAGGTTATTCAGAGTTTTATGGTACGAGCGGGCTTGGCCCAATCCCCGCGCTGTCCTCGTGATCTTTCGCTTTTTTTTTTTTTTACGTTTGATATTCGAACTGCCGCGTGCCAGATTCTCTCCCTGTTGCGTAACGACTTTTGAGTGGCCCGCGGAAGCATGTGAACTACTACCGATGCTTTCTGCCGATATCACGCCCCGCCGGTGTTAGCTAGCAACACAAGCTAATCGGCCTAATTTGCCCATGTTGGAAGATTCGCCTTCGTCGCTCATTTGGAGCTTTTAAACCCGTCTCGAGTTGGACAATATTAACGCCGCCTTTCTCTTGAAGCTCTTTGCGTCCTCGTGTGACCACGAGTCAAAAACAGAGCCTCATTTTGTCCGACGCTTGCAAATGATCCCTTAGCACGAGTGCTTATTACGGATGCGTTTATTTGGAATGATTGCACATTGCATATCCAATGGCTGGTCACTGTCTCTGGCTTTGCCGCCCCCTCCGGGAGCACGGCAGCCGCAATCCTCCCACGCCTGCACTCGCTAACTCCCCGGCGCTGACTCACGACACCAAATTGCGTTCTAGCCCAAACCAACCCACTGACCTCGGTCTCGCTCCGATCCGCCCGTGGCATGAGAGCCGGGTAACCGGCGTTCTGTTTCAGGTGGCGTCTGCTCAAAGTCGCGTCCACGCAACCGCTTGTGTGAAGCGAAAGATAGCTTTCATATTTAGTCCGGTTGTCAGAAATGTGAAAGTCGTCGCTGTAAAAAAAAAAATATGGGTGAACTCCAAATTTCAAGGCAAGTTGGCAATCCGACTAAGTGTTTTAAAAAATAAGTTTACAGAATGATTGCTCCTTTTATTGAACAACTTAAAGCTATAATAACAACTTGCTAGCTTGTTGCGCTAACTAGCCATAATTCATGTGTTTTTCACATTGATCACGGCATGTATTTTGTAAAATATTTGTACACGTAAAATCTACACAAATACATTTTGGTGCTTGCAATTCTGAAAATGACACCTCTTTTCTGTTTTTCAGGTTTCAAACGTGACATACTACACTATAATTCTGTTCAGAGTCCCTGCTAAAACCACATTGTAGACAATTCACGGATATTTATAAAAGCATGAGTTGGGGTGCAGGGGGGGGGGGGGGACGGTCTCACATTTTGGTCCCATCTTCATTATGTGGTCGCCTACTTTTGCTTACAGTTAAGGAAGTGGGCGGCGCCGCTTAGTTGTTGCTGCATAGTGGCGGCGAGTGGGCGAGTCTGTGAAGCGCTTGCATAACCGCCCTGAACCCCGCGAACGCTCATTTCTCCACCTATGCGCGCGTAATTATCGTCATTTACACGGTGAGGCGCGAGCGGAAGGATTCGAGGAGGGTTATCTTGTCGAGATGGCACACCGGGATGGTTTGCTGCGCCTGTGTGAAAATGAGCTCCGAGGTCCAAGCGCCACCGTCTGGGTTCGAAAACGACGACGCGGCTTTCTGGTCACGTGACGTGTCCCAGTGGGACCGTGTAATTACTGTCTGGCTCTGACTCGTACCGGATTAGCTGCCGGTTACGTTGGAGAGCGCAAAACACACAAACGCTCAGTCGGATATAAAGCCGAAGATTCCGGCGGGAGGGAGGCGGAGTGGGGACCATGTTGGCATTTTGCGGGCGAAGCTAAAAAGGGGCGTTTGTGCCATTGTGGGAGTGAACACAACCAGGTTTTTTTTTTCCCCCTGCCCTTTGCTTTAAATTCAGTGCAATGAGAGGCACATTATATAAGGCGGAGGCATAATTGGATTCGTTGGAGTTCATGGCGCACAAAGTAGAATGAAAACTTGCGGCACGCTGTGGCGTTGCCATATCAACGAATGAAATACGATGGCATCCACCGCGCACATCGGCGGAAGCTCAAAATCTGCCGATGATATCCAGCAAAAATGTGATACGCCACCCGCGCCACGACTTAGACCTGCTTTTGCATTTTCGCGCGGACTAGAAATATAAAATATTGATTTTGTCATCCTCAAACCCAGTGCGGCCCATTTCAGTAGTATATCATTCCAAAGTAAGAAGAGTGACTCGGAAAGACGGTCGCGAGCCAAAATCCAAAATAGACCCATCGTTTTACATAAGTCTCCTCAAGCGCTAATACAGTTGGAGTTGTTTTGCTGGTCCGACTGGCCTCCAAGAGTTCTTTGCCAAAGATTTTTTTTTTGTGTGGGGGGGGGGGGGGCACAACAGCATACAGATGTTGAGAGTTAGTGACAGAAAAAGGGGGCGGGGGGAGCTTGCGGAGGGGCCGATGCTGCGGCTTGGAACCGTCCCCAAATGGGGCCCCCCCTCACTCCTCCAGCAGCTCCTCTCCTTCCTTGTTATTGTTTTGACTGAGTTTGGGGGCGGGGGTTGTGGGTACCGAAAGGGGGCGGGGGGCGAGCGGGTTCACGCGGGGGGTAAGGCCCTGCCTATTATGTCTGAGCATCTCGGAATCTAGGTCAGGATCCAACCTCATCTTTTCCACCCGTCCTCCACTCCCGCCGCGGCCGCTGCCAAAAAAAATCTTTAATCACCGCACTGCCTTTTTCACTCCTCGCCATCTCGATCGATGCACCCCGCCCGTCTAAACCTTCCCTTGCTCCTCCCCCTCCCCTATCTCGCCCTCGTCTCGTGGCGCCAAATGCCAGGCATTTATCAGGGATGAGCAGATGTCCCCTTTGCTTCGGGGAGAGCGAAGGCGAACGAAAAAAAAAAAAAAAGAGGAGACCACAGAAGCGGCAGCCAGTATTTCATGCGACTGCTGCCTTTGAATGTTAATTCTTAAAGAAAAACTTTTCATCTTCAACGGTTCCGCTTCATTGTTTGCGTGCAACTTCCGCCTCTCATGGCTTCGAATCGATCCGATTAAAATTTGCTGCGTCTGCGGGTCACGCGGTCCGTCCAGATTGCACATTTGGCTGCGATTAAAGAGGAAGAATCGAGTTGAATCCGCAGGCCGCCCCGATGCGTCGTTTCGCTACTTTTAGAGAAACACACGATACTGCTGGATAGGCTTTGAAAAATGATGCAACGACAATCTTATGCACGTCTGATCAACGCGAGTGTCTGCTCAGTGCCCGGCATGCAGATATGAGCGTCAACACATCAGGCAGCGTCTGAGGAAGTTGAAGGTTAAAGCTGCGGCAGATGCGTCACATCTCCAAAACAATCGCATAACTCAGATAGTCAGCAGCCTTCGGGGCAACCAAAACCATCACCGATAAAAACCTTTTGAAACTATAAGGTTTTTTTTTTTGTGTTTTTTTTTTTCAAATAAATTTCAGTGTTAACTCATTCACGGCCAGACATTTACAGATCCTCTTTTACCCTAACGTTTGAAAAAAATTGAAAAAAATATAAATAGGTTCCTGGGATTGAATGGCTGGACTGTGAAAAGACGAATGAATACGTCAATGGGAGCGAATGAGTTAATTCGTTTTCAGAGGGTTTATTTTTTTTTTGTAGCTTTTTTTTTCTCGAAAATACTTCGTCTTGGTTTAGCTTTTATTAGTTTTGATTTTTTTTTTTATTATATAATTTTGTGTATTTCTTGTGTGCAAGATTTTTAAAAAAAAACAATGGCGTCACTTCAAGGCGACACACAGTATAAGGATCACAACTCCCAGACGACGTTCGACTGACTTTCCTTCTTCTGGTTTACGGTCGTGCTGTAATACCGAAATAAATTATACTAGACGTACGTACATCGCAAATCTGTAAGGCCAAAATCAATTTGATCATGTTTATTTTTATTTTTTTAATTCCACCATATTTTTTTTTTCAATGGAGTTGTACTTAGTTGCTACCGCCATTTGCTGGTCTGCTCGCTCTCGCGAGATTCTCATGCTCGCGCCTCGCGATATTCTCGCGCCACCTTGATTCCGTCCGCTAAAGATGATTTCCGATCACGTGACGGCAGCCACTCGAAAGTAACGTGAGCGATAGTGAGAAAGATCGCCGTTATAATGCAACAGTGGCAGAACCAGCAGTTCTGTATTCCATGTTTTCTTTTTTCTTCTTTTTTTTTTTACTGTGTAAGATTATATCCAGATATGTACGGGAAAATTACAACTTTCGTAAAATTCACAAAAGGTATGATTAGATTAATTGACCAACACAAAAATGAAGGACATTTTCAGCATAATTATAGGATTTGTTAGTTTTGTAAACATAAAATGTCATTTCAGTTAGTTTTTTTTTTAAAGCATTTTTATTATTATTTTTTTTTTAATTTCTTTTGAATTTTAGCTTTAGTGATTCTGTTAATTTTCGTTAACTACAACAACCTTGGTTGGGTTAAATAGTGATCAAACAACCCTGCTGGTTTCCTTTTGAGTTGCTAATAGCATTAGCTAACATGGTTTTATCTTCGACACACTCTGATAAGTGAGACGAACTGTCACCTTGGTATCGCTAATCATTAAAACACAAAACAACAACATGGGTTTTTGTCGAGGGAGTGCACCCCCCCCATCAGATAACAAAACAAAATATTTTGCTTGACTCTCGGACACCCTCAGAGAATTATCTAACACTGACTCCTTGAAGAATCTGCTTCACGCTGTCCTTGTCTCACATTTTGTAACAGGGCACTACAAATCTAATTGACTATCTGCATATTTGACTGGGGGGGGAACAGAAATGCTATTAGAACAATCTTTGAATCAAAATACTTGTATTTTTTTTTCCACATTCATTCGAAGATTTTCCTCAAGTAAATATCGTTTCCAAGCTTCGTAAAAAAAATTCAAATTGAAAAATACGATTAATCACGATCAATTATGGAAAATTTTGCAATCAATTATTTAAAAAAATTCAATCGCTTGACAGCACTAATATATACATGTAGATATCGTCGCTGTCATCTGAAAAAAAACTTATCTCCATGTTTTTCAATTTTCTTATTTTTACATGAATGGTGTTTCCGCGTTACAGACATCGCATGAAGGTGAAAATTAAAAAATTGACAACAATTGGTAATAAGTGTTTTTCACATGATAGCAACGATATGGGTCTTTCTTTTTTTATAGCTAGGTATTAGGGCATATACCTATATATAGGTATATATATATATATATATATATATATATATGTATATATATATATATATATATATACCTATATATATACATATATACCTATATATATACCTATATATATACATATATACCTATATATATACATATATATATACATATATACCTATATATATACATATATATATATATATACCTATATATATATACATATATATATATATATATACACATATAGTTTCCCAAAAAAACCGAACCGAAACGCGATTTAGCGTACCCTTACACCCCTAATATACATACATACATATACCCATATATACAGTAAGTATTCCTACCAACGGACCTCTGTCAAACGCAAATGCGTGCACCGAACCGTTAAGCCCGCACCGAAACCGTTCGGGACGAATACAAAAACCGTTACACCCCTAATATACACATATACGCACTGAAAAAGCCAGAGTTGAGTGCTGTTGTCATTCTTAAAATACCGGTACTGAATACACGTGGTATCGTCATTTCTGAGGTATTGTGGTACTTTTCTAATCCCATACAAACGCAACTCACTTTTCAACCATCCCCTTTGCCCCAAACAGCAAAATCATTATCCTCCTCCGTCACGTCAAATCCCCACTCGGCTACCTGACGGATGAATATAATTAGATCTGTGACATTATCCGCAGGGGTCAGAGTTCCACCCGAGGCACCTTGGGCAACGGCGGCCTGCAGTGACACGCGGGGGGAACAAGGACACGTCGACGCAACCAATTAGAGGTCACTTAGTTAAGGGAGGGCGCTCGTATCAGCAAGGCTGCGAACAATGTGACGCCGCGAAAACAGAGAGAGGAAGTGATAAGAGTGACTCAAGGTGGTAAAATGTACTAACGCCCACACAGGAATTCCTATTACTAAGTCACTTTGTATTTCAGGAATTGAGTGTAAACAAACACGCGCAGGGAGGAGAAAGGCAGCTGCTAAAAGCCGTTTGGGCTACAAATATCCACAATGAACAGCTTGGCAGTCGGAATTGATACATAAAAGAAAACACGGAAAACTAAAGTCTTGGGACGCACGACACTCAATCGAAAGACTTCAACGCATCAAACTTTACAAACAAAATGCAAAGTTTGTATATTCACATGCATACAACAAGCGAAATATCGGTCAGTGTACTCATATATAAGGCGCAAAACGGCACTGCAACGCCATACTGATTAGCCGGCGAATGACCCAATTCTGATGAAAAACACGTCAACAATTGAAAAATACAATTTGATCAAAACGTGAGCCGGAATGTACTTAATCTTACTAATATATTTATAACGCCATATTTGCTTGTATCATTCCAACGTACCAGCGCGTTGATGCAGTGTATCAACACACGGAAAAGTTCGCCTTTTTAGTTGAAAAGAATTTACTTTGATCTCCAGGATTCCACGCCGTACTCTAACGGCAGAGCAGAGAATGTTTTTTTTTCTCTTTGGTTCCATTTTAAATCCACATATGTTGCTACTAGCTTCATCCTAGCTAGCACTAAGCTAGTTCGTCTTTTAGTTCTACCGTCCAACTTGACAAACTCCCTTTCGTTTGTTGCTAGCTGGCTAACGGCGAGGCGTTTAGCCGGCCAAGTTTTCCCGTTGCCAGGACGGCGTTAGCCGGCCAATAACGACTTCCGGGCGTCTGCTCAAATGAACCGCGTACGTAGCTTTTCACAAATTTTTTCGCTCCTCACGCAGATACGTTACATATACAGAGACCTAAGTGCCATCCTAAACAATCCTTTCCGACTACAAGTTGCTATGACACGTTCGAACTCGAATGGGAAAATTCTGATTTGAGATAAAAGGCTTTTGCGCTTAACAGTTTGGGGGAATCCCCTTAAAAGCCCCGGTTGGGTGAATTTGGCGTGGAAGAACTTGGCGGGCCCACACAGAGCCCACAGTCACAGACTGTATCAGTATTTGCATTAATAATAACCGTAATCCACTCGATGCAATTTTTTTTTTTTTAGAGCGTTTGCTTTTCAATGTAAAGCTTAGCCTATATTCGTAGCAATCAGCGCTATTAATGCGTTACCTTCGCGTGACCTTTGCTGTAAAATTATTTGAGCGAATGCCTAAAATACCCCCGTCCTGGAGGAATTACACACACCGGTGCCCCCGTGGCTCACGCCGGCGCCATTTAATCATGGCGAGTCGCACACTAATCATCCAATCGCCATTACTGCGAGTACGGGGACAATTGTTTGGTTTATTAGTCAACAGATGCTGTCAATTTTTTTTTTTTTTTTTTTTTTAACGCCCCTCATTCTCATTTCCATAATTTGTCCGCTGACTTATTAAGAAGATAATCCCCTTGTTATATGGTCGCCACGGAGGAATTCACCAGGGAACTTGGGTGGGGGTGTTTGTAAGAAAGGGGCGGGGTCATATTAGGACAAATGAACTCCTTAGCCCTTCCCTCCTCCTCCTCCTCTTCATCCGCCTTGCGCCCTCCCTCCTTCCTGCGTCAGCCGCTTGCGAGTGCTAATGACGAATTGCTTCTTTGCTAGCTTTAGCGATGATTGGCGTGTGCGCGGAGTGGACTTGACGAGCCGCCAAAGCTGTCAGGCAGGATGCACAACAACAGCAGTGAGAGAGAGAGAGAGAGAGAGAGAACGGCCGAGCGAGGCTGATAGTAAATAGTCTGCGGATCAGAACCGTCTGAAGCTTTTATTACCGCAGCCACGCGTTGCAGGCTGGGACGCAGCCAAGGCACCCTTTTAACTAAGGTTCAGACACATAATAGAAAAGGGTGTTCTTTTTTTGGGGGGGGTGTTGCCGGTTTAGCCTAGTAATTATCATACATTTTGGTCGCATACTTTAACCATTGTGACCAAATAAAAGCAGCTCTTTGTATCACATCAAAATGCATGATGCCGCTAGCTGACATTTAAACAATCCAAACGAGAATGAACCCGGGTTTGCCCAAAAACACTTCAACCGGCGGTGTCCTCGCCCTGCCGCGCACGCTCGCGCGCCGGCCGACACCGTTCTGTCAATCAAACGCGCGAGCCTCCGTTTTAATCGCGGCGCGAGGCGGCGGCCGCGCCCGTCGCAGGTCGGCGCCCATCGACTCGACAATCAAGGGAAGAGGCTGCTCCGTGCAAACTCGATTGGCATCAGCTCGCTGCGCCACCAGCTTCGTCTCCTTCTACATTAAGTGATTTGAATAATCCATTCTGATGCTGGTTTTTAGCCTCATTAATACCAGCAAGACTAGGGATGTAGCGATTAATCGAAAATCAATTCGCTCCGATTAATACAGTTTTAAAACCGCCAAAGGGCTATAACTCAGGAGTGGAGGAAAAACGGAAGTAAATAGTCGCACATTAAACAGCACGGGATCTAGGGCATGATGAGTTTCTTGGAGGCCAATTCCGATATTTGGCAGAATAAAATTCTGATAACCGATCAATCGGTCGATTAATAACAAAAAATCGCTAACGAATATATAATGAGCTTCTTCTTTGGTCCGATTAATCGAAAGTCGAAAGTCCAGTTGTAAATGATATCTTGAAACGTTTTTTCATTCCAGATGCATAGCACATTTTAAATGTATAGATCAAAGTATGCTTAGCGCCAAACATCATTGCGTATTGCGTTTGTGGATGGCTGCAGAACCACACTAGTGCACAGAGACAAGCATGGTAGCAATTTTTCAAAAATCGATTGTTGAAATCGAAAATCGGGAACTGAAAATCGAAAATCGAATTGAATTGGGTCTTGAGTGAATCGTTACATCCCTATTGCAAACACAGTATTAATCTTTGTTTGACCCCAATAGAGGAAGCCCAGGGGTGCATTGAGTCAAGACACAAAATTTAAGATGAGAAAAATTTTGTGTGCAAAAAACAAAAAGTCAAAAGCAATGCAAATCGGGTGAAAAAGCCAAACTAGCCTGTAGCTACTTTTACATGGACACATTTAATCGGATTAAAATCCTGACCGGAATTAAAATACTTCATTCCGACACTTATTCCGAAATGTCGGAACAAACCGTCTTTACCGCGTTCCATTAGGAAGTGTTAACTCAACGTAACGCCGCAAACGGGAAAAATACGCAAAATAACGTTTAAAGTAGAAATGAACGGAGCGATGTTTTGTTGACACGGAAGTCGGTACAGCTTCTTCTTCTACTACTATTTCCAGTAAATTTGGTCAATCTACGCATGTCAAAATAATTCGTTACGATCAAAAGTGTGATGTGTGAACACGCATATCCTAATCACTCTGATTGGATTAAAGACATTTTGTCCATGTAAATGTAGCCAGCGCTTTGGGTCGATATAATAATAATAAAACTAATAATAATATTACGCAACATTTCCAAAAAGCAACTTTCACAGCTGATTTCCTTGTGCAAAAAAATGCACGTTGAAATGAATTGAAATTCCATGATTTTTTTGGTAAAATTTGTCAAAAAATATTCATCAATAGTGTTTGGGAGACATGTAGCATTTTCTCCCCAACAGTCAGCGCAAATTAGCAGCTGCGGGCTGAGTAATTGTTGCACACCACCGTGCTAGGCTACGATATTGATAACATGCAGCCATGTTTGCGCGTGCGTGTGTAAAAATGGTCCACTGGGGAAATACCGGATGGATTCCTTTCAAGGTTGTATATTCTCTTCTTGATTCATTTTCGCTTTCTTGGGTCAAGAGGAAATAACACTCATACTCAATAACCTCAGTCACCCTCCCGTCATCATTTGGAAGTTGTTTTTTGGCACTCATGGATGCAGAAATAAACAAAACATTTCAGGAAGAATCGTTCAAGCGTGTACGCAAATACAGGCTGAATTTGATTAATATTTGGCGATTTGCAAATGCAACTACTGTGACATGAGCCTGGAACTGAACTCGCACGACCCGATTTGACCTCACAACTCAAACAGTTTTTTTTTGGTTTGGTTATTGGTTTGCAGGAACTACGGAACTACGTGCCCCAAGGGACTAGCATGGGTTCTAATTTCGTTTCGCTAGGATGTTTTGGAAAATGCTTTCTTTTTGTTTCGTTTTTTATTTGTTTTAGCATTGCTGAGAGGTTGAATCTGGACCATTTAAAATCAAACGTCGATTCGTTTGATAACTGACGAGCTGTCGATTAATCGTCGCAGCTTTTTATCAAGTCTGAATTTCACAGGGGAAATCTCCGATTATTTTCATGCCGAAGTTGTAATTTGACCCCGGAGTATCTTATCTGTTAATCGTCGACTGACTGGCTACCGACATGTGATTTCCTGGCCCCGACGTATTTAGTCACTGATGCGGTTAACTCCGAAAGCATCGCGTGCGCATTCCTTGTGCCCCCCCCCCCCCCCCCCCCCCCGCCGCCGTGTGCATCAGCTGACGGCTTCTTTTGCCAAAAGGACGCCAAATTCCACCCGGCGCACACAGTGGCCATCGCATGTAAATATACACTTTCCCCTTTGTCGCATGTGCTGGAATTCCATGCTTGGCGCCGCTACAAAAGACCCCCCACCCGTCCCCCCCTTATAGTCGGGGGAGACTTTTTTCACAAGTATACGGCAGGCTCGTACGCTCTCTCTGCATTCTGTTGGTGTAACATCCGCGAGGAATCGGGGCAAGCCTGGTGCAGATGGAAGACGCGTTAAAAAAAGGCAGATGGGAAGCAGGGATGCAGGCGAGCCGAGGAGAAGCGAAGGATGCTGAGGCGGGGAGGGGAGGGGGGGGGGGGGAGCGTACGGGAAGGGAGGGCGGGGGATAGCGCGCCGTGTCCTCAAAAAGCCTCTGAAAAATCCGAGGCAGAGATGATGAGAATGAGCAGTGCGGCGTGGTCGGGAAGGAGGTTAGTAAACCATTCGCAATTGGATAACAGCCTCCCCGCGCCGTCACAGTTTCACATGGCGACGACTCGGCGAATGAAAATAGCAGATTAACCGAGATATGGGCCTTGGGGGGGGGTCAGATGGCGCTGATTTAATCTAGTGCGCGCAAATCCAACACATATGACGGATTTAGTGCGTAATAGTCAAGTGGGGTGTGCCGTCCGCGTCCGCGCCGGGCGAGCCAATTAGGAAAGACTTGGTTAAGTTCAATCGGGATGCAAAGGCAGCGCCAGCCAATCACAAGGAGAGCAAATCGGAGGGTAGGTGAGAGGGGGGGGGGGGGGGGGCTCCAAAATGTCTGCAGTTGGAGCCGTAGTGTCACCCTGCCTCTCTTTGTTGATTTTTGGGAACAATTTGTCCTCACAGGAAAATGTCACGCTACCCTGTCAGCTCCGACTAACCACCCCCCCCCAACCCCCCCCCCACCACTGAACGCCACCCACCACCGTCTCTCGCTTCTCGTTTGCAGCTTCCTCCCTCCTCTCACTTCTCATCATGTCCTCTCTCCCCTCGTTTTTTTTTTTTTTGTTTTTTTTTTTCAGACGAGAGCACCCGCGGAACACGGTGTTCGACATTTTTACACAAAAGATGGCACCGAGATGGCAGCCTCGCTTCACCTCGCTCCCGCCTTCCATATTTGAAGACAAAGAGGTCACACGGGCGCACGCGCACACGCACAGCTGGGGCCCCGACAAAGCCAAACAGTTGCAGTGGCCATCCAAGACAAGCGCGGCGACGGCCGACGTCGAGAGTTACGGCAGGGCATTTGGAAAAGGGAACAGCCTGACATGTTGGACGGTCAAAATCACGACAGGTCTTGGAAGGATGTTTTGATTTTACAAACATGTCAGAGAAGTATTCACCCAACGTGACCTTTTAAGGCACGTCTGTGTTATAATCATCCAATGTGTGTACTGGAGTCGTCCATGAAAGCTGAATAGGGATAGACCGAGTATCGGCCGGGCCAATTGTCGGCACAGATATTTGGCTTTTTGACGAATATGGGCATCGGCCTTTTTTTAAAACTCTGCTGCAAAACTGTGGAGATCAAAACAAAGATATGTGAAAGTTGAACATTTCGGTCATTTTAAAATTTTGGAGGACTTTGATGCCGATATTTTCCTTTTTAGTGAAAATGAATATCGGCTGCAAATATCGGTTATCGGCCTCCTTGACTACTAATAATCGGTATCGGTCCTGAAAAAAGCATATCGGTCTGAATCACAGAATCTGAAATGAATCACTATTAATTTATGTTTGTGTCTTGTTTTTGAATAAAGGGATAGAAATGTAATTTTTTTTATTTTTAAATCAGGTTCATCAACAAAAGAATCGAGAGAGAATTAAAATAATCGGTAGTTCCAGCCCTAATATGAATTAGCATCAATTTTGACAGTAGTATTTCAAAGGCTAGTTTTATAAAGCACTCGGCGATTTATTCATTTTGAAATCACTAAAATTGCGCAATGTTTCTTCACAACATTTCTCTGTACTGCCAAACTCACGAGACATTTTTATTTTCGCTTTACGGGCACTTTGAGTGACGACTATTTACTATCACTGATAGCAATAAAAGCAACCCGTGACGTTGATGCATATTCAATTTGGCCCTTTTTTCATTTCAAATCGGGCATGTGTACCGAATATTGAGGCCCGTCCCGTGTACATGGAAATTTATAGGTTGTCCCAAGCACAAGTGTGTTATTATTCAAATCCTGATTAAAATCTGACAGGCAACGCCCCCCCCCCCATTTAAACACCATCACGCCCCGTCATCTGTGCCCCCCCCTTTTTTTTTTTATTACTTTAATGAAACCCCCCCTCCACGTTCACACACCCCTCACATTACCAACTCCTGCCATTGCGCTCGTATCTTGTGACCACGCTCGTGCGTCACTGAGCTTATTCAACAAGCCAGAATGCATAAGCACACACACACACACGCATGCTACACGGAAATAAACGTACAGCGGGTCACGCTCGGGACGCTCGAGCACGTGAATGTCAGAGCAAAGACGAGCGACAAATGCACACAGGCGCCCGCGTCTATATCCTTACACTCTGGCTTTCCACGCCATTCATGGCAAGCGCGACTGTGTCGGGCATCCATTTATAGTGATGACTAAGCTCTGCAGCATCTTTCTGCATCAGAACGCCGGCTTCCAGTGTAGAATGTTGACACATATCGTAAATGTACCTGGGGATGTTTTGTGTCTTGGCCAAGGTCAAATTGGGCATTGGTCAAAAGTAAGCGGGGCTATTTCGAGGGCCTGACGAGCAGCGCGCAGCTAGTTAGCGCAGGCCTTTAGCATTTAGCAATGTTTTGAACTCGTTAACTGACAGACATTTTCAGACCCTCTTTTACCCTAACATTTGAAGAAAAAAAAAAAAAAGTTCCTGCGATTGAATGGCTGCACTGTGAAAAGACGTATGAAAACGTTTTTGGCAGTGAATGAGATGTCAATCCAGAACGGTATGAGTTAAGCAGCAAAATCCAACCGTTTTTAGCCATCTCAGGCGGCGGCCATTTTGTTAATTGCTGTCAACTGAAAATGACATCACAGTTGCTCAGGGCTCAGGTAACGACCAATCACGGCTCACCTGTTTTCTGAAGCTGAGCTAAGACAAGTACTATAACTTGATATTGGGATTATATAGTAGTTGGGAGGAATTTTGCATTTGGTTTAGGTACACCAAAGAAAACAATTTCACCCCATTTTTGGATTGATTTCTACCAATAAAAAAATTAAACAACCCAGAAAGTTGGGTACAATTTTAAAGTTATCTAGACTCTTAAAAGTGCTTTGTCAAAAGTTTGACTGACCTACACCTTGGGTCAAGTTGACCAAATTTTCATACAAAACAACCCCAAAACCCTGCAAATTTGGATAGTTTTGCACAAAACAATCAGTCAAAATCTGTCCAATTTTTGACCCAAATAGTTTTTTGGGGGGGCAGTTTTAAGGGTGTATGTTTACACGTCTTAAGGAATCACGCCGAGTAAAATTTGCCTGCTCTACTTGCGCATCATTTTCCTGTCGTAAAATAGTCCTCATTTTGTGACGGTTTTAACCATGTTTTTGAAGCCCAATCTTTGCAGTGTTGGTCGCTGTTGGTTGACACCACCGATTATTACTATGTACAGTTTGGTGCGGATCTGGAAGGCGGCAGATCACTCAAAAAGTCATCCCTCGCAAATCAGGGATTTTTAAAAGGTTAAAGTACAATAGTACCCTTTGCTCAAGCACACACTGACTCATAAGAGTAAAGAATTCCCCCCCCCCCCCCCCACAAATGTTCTCCTCAGATGACGCTTCAGGGCTCTCAAATTACAAGGCTTGTCTCATGAGTATTATGCCTCTCATTCAAAACGCGAATACACTTTTAGACACTGACTTGCTTATTTACTTCCTGGTCACATGCTTCCGGCCCCAAAATAAAAACAACGGCATTCTTTCATAACGTGCCGTGGAAAATGCCAACTATGGCTGGAATGTGCGCCCGCGTGGGCCCGCATTAGCGCGGCGCCTATCATGTGAGCTAGCTTACAAATCAGCCGTGCACGGTCAAGTGCACGTAGCCACACATGCACGTGCGCGGGAGCGACACGGAGGTGCGTGAGAGTGTGAGAGGGGGCGGGATTAAGGCTTTGTCGGGTAAAGCGGGCGCTTAAGACGATACACACCTACAGTAAGCACCTTAACAATGTAAATGTCACTGCCATGTACTCGCAGGTGCGTAAAATGGAAGGCATACCAAACCCTACCCGAAAGGCTACTGTTTGCTATTTAGTGTAGTTGTGAACTGTCACCTATTTATGTGAACTTCTATTTAAATATAACAAACAAGAGTAACCCCATTTCACTACCAGTTCACATTCCACTTTACCGAGTGCACCATTGCTTTTCAGGAAGTAGCTTTCTGATTGGCTGAAATTGCTTTTTGGGTGACAGAATGCCAATTTGATTTTGTGGGGACAAAAACCCCCGAGAAAATATGCAAATGTGTCTCATGCGCCACAGTTTTGGAATGTCAGAACAGTCAAGCCTCTTTTGAATTTGATACCGTATTTCATTGCAAGTACTCCAACTGCATCATCATCAGAGCTCAGGACACAAGACCCATGGTCATGTTCACATGATGTCCTGTTCCGATCTGGATCCTTGGGTAAAGTCAACGTGTACGACGTGTTCTATGCGGTTAAGTCAGCTGCAGTCACCGCAGGGAGTCCCCACAATGGACCTTTGCGGTTTCTCTGAAGCGAATCGCTCGTGAATTCATGTGAAATCAGACAGTGCCCACTACAACCTGACTAGTCATCTGTTGTCCAGTGAGTTCAGTGTCATATGAGAGGAGTGTTTATATATATGTCTATATATATATATTAGGGGTGTAACGGTTCACAAAAGTCACGGTTCGGTACGGACCTCGGTCACGGTTCGGTACGGGTTCGGTTTGGTACAGCAATAAGTCTCAAATGCATAAGACTAGTTTTTTTTTTTTTTTTTTTTAGCAAAGTAAGTTACAATTCAATTTTCTTTAAACCAAAAAACATTCCGTGTTATAAAAGCACAAAATAGAATAAAAACTTGCGCATTAGCGTTGTTCATTAATAATAATAATAAGAAGAAGAAAGGGGGGTTTCCTGTGTTTAATATTTTTTATTGTTATTATTATATTTATACTTTTATAACTGGGAATGGTTTTTTTTTTGCTTTATAGCTATTTGAATTGTAGCTCGCTCTCTGTTAAAGCTAAATAAAATAAAAAAACAACCTAGTCTTATGCATTTGAGACTTATTTCTGTACCGAACCCGTACCGAACTGTGACCCCCATACCGAGGTACGTACCGAACCGTGACTTTTGTGAACCGTTACACCCCTAATAAGTACGTTAAAATATATTTGCAAATATATTTGCAACGTACTCGAACGTACTTGCTCATACCTCCGAACGTACTTCGGACAAGACCCCGTGGCATTATGGGATGTTTTTAGCATTTAGCTTACAAATACGTTGGAACTTACTTGACCAAAAACTACCACAAAGCTGCAGCCAATCAAATCAAATTGCTGTCACGCCGATTGGATGATTTAGTCATCAATGAATCAACCGCGGACAATTGTAAGTGATCAAGTCCGTTGTGTGAGCCATCCAAGGAGGTTTTTGTGTTCTTCCTCCTCCGTGGAAGCACCCCAGGGATTCGCCGCCATCACCCTGCCAAAAACAACTGGAACATCAGCCTGTCCGGTCAAAAAAGCCAGCGCCGCATGTTGCGAAAGATGCGATTAACGTAGCGTGTGTCTGATTTCATTTGGACCGACGAGACGCTGCACCGTCTCGGGTGACATATTGAATTGCAACCGAAGTCGGCCAGAGCATGCGAGACGGTTGACCCCCTTTCACCTGGTATGTGCTCGTGCAAAACTGAAAATGAAAAAGATGCAGCGTTGAGCCTTGAGAAGCATGTGACCATTTTGCTCATGTTTTCTCACCTTTGCTCTCACGGTGACTCAGCATTTCGATTGCTCCCATTAGACGCATGATTATGCGAGTGTGAATGCTTGCCATTCGGTGTGTGAGTGTGTGTGTGTGTGTGTGAGTTATCTTTAGCCACCTCACGCCAGCCATTGACCTTTCTAAAGGTCTCGTCGTCCAGTTGTCCAAAAGGAGACACGCACTTCGGAGGACTGACCCATCGAGCCATGTTTGTATTTGACAACACATTCCCAATAGGTTCCCCAACAAATCAATTATCCAATATATAGACGATAGATTTTTGTTTTCTGAGCTGTGTAGGGCGAAGGTCGCCAGGCTCAGGTCAACTGGTGATTTGCATTGAAATGACTAAACTAAGATGCTTATATTCTCTGGATTTCATCAATATTTGAGGTGACTAAGTAACAGTCGAGGATCAGCTGGCATTTGATTGTCACTAAACATTTCGCTATGTCGAATTTATTCACGGTAGCTGGAGGGAAACAGTGGAGCCATTTCCTTAATTCCGCTCCATGTGATTTCCATCTCATTCACGTTGAATTGGAGGCCGCCTCGTGGCTTTTGCGTTGGCTCATTTCAGCGACAAGGAGTGCGTTCGAAGTGTGTTTTATAAAATGGGGCAGAAGTCACTTAGTTCTTGTGCACATGTTAAAAAAAAAAAAAAAAAAAGCCCGAGGGGGGCCGCGTGGCAATGGGGGAGAAGACCTTTGGACCAGAGCGTCAAGTCTAAATGTTCAAGTGTGTATTCAATAATTGCATGTTTAACTCCATTTGTGGTATGGATGTACTATTCAGGCATCATTTCACCTTTGCACTATAAAGAATAGAAACCCAATAAGAAAGAGAGTCTTCTAGTGAGAGAATAGCAATTTACAGTTAAATCGCAGCTAAGGCCATGAAACCATCCATTTTCTTCCACCGATTCAGAGTCGGGTCGTAGCAGTGCAGCCCGGAATTCCCGCTCCCAGCCACTTCCCCTGCATGGATCCCAACAAAACAATACGGAATCTGCAACACTGTGGGGTCTTCGATACACTGGACACCTGAAGCAACGCCCGCAGGACACCCCGAAGGACACGCTTCTCCAAAACCACCCAGCACATGTCGACTTGGGGAAACTCTCGTTTACCATCCAGAATCCTGCGAAGAATCTGGAGCTGGTCCAGTGTCCCATAGCCAGGACAAAAACCACAGTGCTCCACCTGAATCTGAGATTCGACTTAGCAATGGACTCTCCTGCCAGAACCTCTGAAATAACCTCCTTCAAAAGGGGGACCACCACCCCGATCTCCATGTTTTGTCGCAGATGTACATCAACCAAGATGCACCTGCGGCTAACCGCCATTTGTTATGGACGATCCATGACGAGCACTGATGGCCAATGATAGAACATCTCTCTGGTTCTGGTTGGGGGATCTGTTCCTCTCAATCATGCCCTTCCAGGTCTCATTGTCATTGCCCACAAAGTCCCCCAGCAGAATGAGAGAGTCCCCAGTGGGAGTCCTCACAAGCACCCATCCAAGGACTTCAAAACAGAGCTAAGGGGGGGGGAATAAGCATGCCTGCACCTTGGCGCCTCTCACCGCGGACGACTCCGGAGTGCACACCTCGACATTCCACACCTCTTGAGCCAGCTTCTGTAGTCGGGGATGGGATCGCCAAGGTCTTCACCTTCCGCCGCCATCCAGTTCTCTATGCACCCAACCCCTTTGGCCTCCCCCAACAGTTGGTAAGCCCGTGAGAACATCTTTGGGCTGTTCTCGCCATGAAGCTCCAGCTCCGAAGTCCAAAAACTGGATTGATCATAGGTGTTTCCGAGCCGTGGTTCGTCTGATCCCTCAACTCGGACCTGTTTCCCAAGCTCCCAGGAGCATTGGGTCACACAAACCCCTCCACCATGACAAGGTGACTTCTTAGGGAGAAGGTCAAAAACTATTTATTAAAATGACAGGAGAAAATTCATTTGAACACCAAACAAGCCTTCTACAAACGCCTGCAGACATTTAAATCTGCCATTAATGGGGCCGGAAGTCTTCTTTTTACAGCCGTATTTTCTTTCCAACTGTGTGTTTCTGAACCAGTGACCTTCTGGTCACAAGCTTCCTCTATTTAGCCTCGAGTCTGCCGACGCCTCTGTGTAAAGGTTCTCGAGCGCTGTGTTTACTCCAGAAACATCATAAAGGGCTATTCTTGGGCCGGCGAACTGACTGACAAAAAGACCTCAAGTAGTAAAGAAGCATTCCACACACACATACACGCGCGCACCTTAATCCAAGCCCTCGGTGCCAAAAAAGGCTCAGCTGTGAGTGACACATAACCGCTGACCGATCGAAGAAGCAAAGCAAAGAGCACAATTGGCATTGTTTAACTCGAATCCAGTGGACCAGTTTGACCTGCCAGTCAGCTATGTTCTCTGTCACACTAACAGAACAGTTTGGCTTGGTTTTTATTTTGTTTTCTTGTACATTCTGTTGGTTGAATTTTACAGCAGGTTTGTAAGTTTTTATTTTCATGTTTTTTATATATATTAGGGCTGTCAAAAGTAAAGCATTAACTATGGAGATTCATTTAAATTTCATAACGCACCAAAAAAAATTAACTCAGTTAACTCAGTTTTATTTACTTCCTGTAGCAGCTGACCTCTGTTCACTGTGCAGCCAGACTTAGAGGTGAGTAGTGTTGCAAAGACAGACTTTTACGTAGTTTTACTTTAAAAAGTTGCTCGACGGCTCACTGGAGAAATCCAAAATATTTTGCACACTTTGCACAGCCAAATTCAAATACCATATTAGTTGTACGTCTTTCGTGTATCGTTCAATTGTTGTATTTTACAAGAAAATAAGGATAAAAGAAAGCTATTAGAACAGTCTTTGAATCAAAATATGCTTTTATTTTTTTTTCCACATTAATTCCAAGATTTGACTCAAGTAAATATCGGTTCCAAGTTGCGCGAAAAATTGTAGATGAAAAGTACGATTAATCGCAATCAATTGTGGAAAATTTTGCGATTAATTAGTTAAACGTTTTTAATCTCTTGACAGCACTAACATTTTTCAAACGTCAAACTGTCCGATCTCTGATTTGTCAAGACAGAAGAGCAGCAGCAGGAAGCGATAAAGCGCTATTATGTTGAAGACGGGAACGGTTCATGCCAAGGTTCTCGGAAAGAATTCATCGCTATTTTTCAGCCCTGGCTGCTGTTTATCAGCGATTTCCTCCCTGGTGTTTGTCTTACTTGGCCTCAGCGCATCATCTCTCATCATTAGCGCGACTGCATGAGAGGCCATTAGAGAGAAATTGACCCCGCTCACTGTGGTTCCCAGCAGGCTGCAGCCGACGGCCTCCTCCCCGCGACGAGCGATGCTTGATGGTGGGCCGGTGTGCTTGAGAGCACATTGGCCCACTTTCAAACATTTACCAATACGCCACTTGACCCCTGGGCATCGCTCACGTACTCAAACAAGCCGCATACACTTTTGCGCCGTCATTATAAGGTGACAAATATATTGGACGGCGATTGCAATAATTTGCGTCGAGCAAAAAGACACTGTAAACTTGCAGTGTACTGCATCGGACCATGAGTATTTTTTTAAAATGTAGATTTAACATTGTCTTATTTTGTTTTGTGTCTTCGTACTTGTTTTGACATCATGTATAAATAAAAAAAGGAAATACAATAACTCAGCTTGTCATTTGCTTGCGTTGTTGTTATTGTGCCTTTTCCAGGAATGATTTTCGTCTGGATTCCTTGCAGATGGAAATTGTACACAATTGTGACCTTTTTCGTTTATCTTGCATTTGACAGCTATTCAACGTATTAAAATAAACAGTGACTTTTTTATTGCTCTCAAGATATTCTCTATATAAAAAAACTAAAACTAATACTAAAACTATAAAAACAAAACAAATGCAAAGCATTTCCAAAAAAATACAAACTAAACTGACAAACCTGCTCCAGAAACTAATTGAAACTCAACTCCCCCAAGAAAAAAATGTAGATAAATATAATTTTTAAATAATAATCACAATATTCATTATTAACTCATTCACTGTCTTTTCACAGTCCAGCCATTCAATCCCAGGAATTTATTTATATTTTTTTCAAATGTTTTCAAACGTTAGGGTAAAAGAGGGTCTGAAAATGTCTGGCAGTGAATGAGTTAAACTCATTGAAATATATTAGTTCTTGGACATACCAATGGATCCAAGTCAGGATGAATGTATATGTAAACGGAAAGCTGCGTCACTCATGACTTGGCGTCATTATTGTTGTCAATAATGGCCACCGAGAAAAATATCCACACGTCAACATTTGTACATGCTGGCAGGTACAGAGTCCACTTGTTGATTGTCGGAGGTGGGACAGGAAGCTGATTGTTCCAGGAATCCTGAGGATGCGAACGACGAAGGCGTGGTTCATTTTATAGCCTTTGCAGACACGTGAACATGAGATTTGAATCATTTCAAGGTCGTTCTGATAGTACACAGAAACACACACTGGGAATGTCTGGAGCGCATGCATGAATATTCATGGCTGTACTTATGCTCTAGTCATGGACAGCAGCGCATTTTTGCCTTGAAAGCATCGCGTGTGTGTGTGTGTGTGTGTGTGTGTGTGTGTTTGAGACGGGCCCCAAAGATCAGGCGCAAGACTCCCAAGCTGCAAGTGAGAGCTCTCTGGGGTCCTATCCTTGACAGACTCGCTACTTGTTCTGCACTTGAGCACGTGTGGCTGTCCGTGTGTGCGCCTTTCTACAAGCATCTGTTTCAGACCACTGGTGGTTCCCGCCGTTGAGAAAAGGCAGCGCGGCGCGCCGATTGGCCCGCTTTCATGACGACATTGAACCCCTTCCCAAACGAGTACCAATTCAACACAACATACAGTGCATGACGGAATCAAGGTAACGCAAGAGCAGCTGGCATGGCTTGCAGTGCGCAACCTTTATTAATAGCCAACTCATACGCTATCTATTATTAATATCAAGTGACACTGTGAGCGTTTGTTGACACGTTCGATTTGAGACTGGAACATGTGCTTGAAAGAAATGAAAACGTCTCACTGCCTACTGTTTACATTAGTACGAAGGAATATACAATGACTAAGTCTTTGTATACATAGGCTGCGAGATGTGTAGTCTACTTTCTATTAAATGTCTTGCCGGGGCCTGTTGCTCATCTTTCAAAGAGTTTCTTTTGAACAAACCACAAATTCCACATTAGTTCAAACGATTTCGTCGGCAATTCAGCCCGTAACGCGCAACTCGGAATAAAGATGGAAGCTATTCATTGTGTGTTTCCTTGTATCATAATCCTAAGGATGCTATCCTAAGAGTCATACAGGAAACACGCACGCCTGTTTTACTGCCGCTTCCCCTTTCTGTTGCCCCCTCCTCTCCTGCTAAGAGAGGCAGCTAGGTGACGATGACTGAATCTAACGCCGCTGCTGCATCCGAAGTCGGCACCTTCCCCGGAGGCGTTGCTATGGAGAATTCTGTCGACCGACCAGGCTAGGTCCTGAGGAGGAACCACTTCCGCCTATCCGGAAGTGTATACGCACATGTACGTGCATGTGATCGGATTCGTTTGAGTTCCGTTTTTAGTTTAAGGTGGCCCTTTTTGTCTCCACGCCGACCTGCCCTGACCATCACCATCTAGTCAAGGCGCAGGTGATGCGGAGCTCCCTGGGTTCCTGACATAGCTGATCTAAATGTAAATAGTAGTACATTACAGAAAGCCAGTCAGTGTGTTTGTATGTGTCCACTGTACGTACTGTAAGCCGGACTGTGTGTTCTCATATAGAGCTCACTCTGTGTCTGTTCCTAGGTGCCAACGCCAGAAGGGGTTGCTTGTGTGCGTCTGCGTGTGTGAGGTGTCAGCCGAGGCTGTCTCGACGGCCGCTTTATTTTGGCTCCAGTTACCATAGCGACCCAGTGGGACTTTGAGTGTGTCTGCACCGGCGATCCAATCAGCGGTCTTGTGGCGCGCGCCCGTGTGTTTGTTCCAAGTCGTGAGTAATGTAAAAATAGCCTTTGAACGGATGCATATTTTCACCGAAGGAACAAAAGAAATTAAACAATGTCCTTTATTTAAAGTTCTAGTAAAGGCTCGGCCTCTTATCAGTTCCCGGTTGTGACCTCACTTCAGTCTTCGGCGTGTTTACCTGCGTCCCAGAAAATAGTGGAAAGGACAACAGTTACACAAGAACTGTATTCCGGTAAAGCTAACACACGGCTGCCAAGCATCACTGCAAGAATAACCTTAGACCAACAGTGTTAGCATACAGTCGGGTGTCTCTTATTTGCCTGTAAAAGTATCATTCTCAAGCACAAATATCGACGTCTTGATCCCACGGATGGCCAAGTAAACAATCACTTTTCTTGTGTACTATTCGTGCAGACTCATTAACACTTTCTATTTCCTGTTCCTGCCGTGATTCGCGTTGGAACATCACTGAGTGATGCCAAGAGGCATGCGAGGCACGCAGTGTACGCCTACCAAGCCAGCCCACTCCAGAGATAAAAAAAGCCCTACCCGATGGTCTAGATGGAACGGGTGGTTTCCCATTATCCAATTGAGAACTCGATTCATTTCCATGGGCGTGTGACCTCGGATGGCCCTGCGAGCGGAGTTCAAAAATCCAAATCGTCTAAGCCTTTTCATTCCCAGTGATGTTGACGAACAAGTAGAGCAAGAATTCTTCTGATTTTAAAAGAACACACAATGCAAGAATAAGATTGTTTGTAAATAACTCCTGCACCAAGATAGGTAAAAGAAAAAATGTTTAAAGTTTTTTGTAGGATTATCACAGGCACAATTTTGAATTGATCGTCCACAAGCGTTTTTGGTAGCAAGTATTGATTGTGAATGAAATAAAGACATCTGTCAGACATCCTAAGAGTGACTGAAGTTCCTCACAAAGGTAACGAATCTTTTAGTCATGATTTTGATCTTTCTTTTTGTGTTTTGCAGTTTTATAAGTGTTAGCTTATGCTAGCCACGGCTGCTATGTCGCTAGCATGACTTTGTGTAATGGAGTGAAAGTATAACACTAAGGGATTCGTTTTTGTGACCGGAAGTCTGGCAAGAGGCGTGGTTTAGAATCTGTGCAGGGGCGGGTAAGACTAAGTTTTGATATTTTCACAACTTGGCACAGTTTTTGTGAGCGTGAACACAGACGACTTGATTCGCCGCCAATAGAAACGGCTCCTCTCATTCTCTTTAAAATTGGCATGCGCAAGGTCTTGGCGGAAGGAGAAACCGATTTTCTGGAGTCCGGGCAGGAAAGCGCAAAGTAATTTTATAAGGAAAGCAAGCAGACCTCCACTTGCGGATGATGTCAAGTTGGCCAGGGAGATCACAGATCTGTGAAGTGGGCACTTGGAGACTAGCATCCACTAAGATCGTGGGATTGTGGTCTTTCCTCGGGTGGTTTCTTAAAAATTATATTTGAGGCGCAAGATCAGAATGAAAGTTTCAACAGATTTGACTGCCAATTCCCCCTTTGAATTGAAAGGACATGACTCAAAACGATCAAGGAAAACCGCGATCTTTCTGTCTTCTTTCGACCAAGCTTAAGAACTGTAATATCGTACGATCTTAAGAGTTCTTCATGTAGATTCTACATGAATCGGGCAAAGTTTTTCATCACCCGTCGTCTAAAGCGTCAACACGGTATTTTTTGGAAGATGAGCGCATGTCTGACACCAAGTCAACTCTGGACAATGTCTCACCTCCTTACCACCTGCTTTCCAAGCTATTCAAATAGACTCCAATTCTCATTTGTCTGTAAGCTGCAAATGTTTTATAAGCGTCCCCCAACTGGAAACTTGAAAGCTTAAATGATGAATATACAAAAAAAAAAGAAAAAAAAGAATCCATCCATACAAGTCTTCTGTAACCTGGGCTCATTTAAGGATACTGAGGCGATGCTTTGACTTCAGGGCCGCATTCCATTCACTCGTTTGCCTCAAATAAATCTGAATGCATCTTGACTGCACAGGTGACGCACAAGCGGTTAAAAGAAGACCCATTCAAACTTTCTCCTTGAAACTCAACTGCTTTCAATATTTTTTTTTTTTACCTTTTTTTCCATTCTCCATCGACGATAAAATTCAAGTTGCGCAACTGACAGCGGGGATCAAATATGAGCGCACCAGGAATTATTGACTTCAACAAGTGCCAGTAAGCGCTTCCGGGACAGTATGCGCTCATGGGGCTGTGTGCGCCCACGTGTGTATTTGTCAAGTGTTGAAATCAAGACTGGGGAAAAACAGGATGGCATCACAAAGCGATAAAGTCAAAGGGATACGAGTGCGGTCACATGCGTATGTGTGTGTGTGTGTGTGTGTGTGTACCCCTGCGACCGCCTGACTCATGCTCCCTTGATGCAAACATCAGCGAAACTCTGGAAATTACCCTATAACGCGAAAACAACGACGACAGGATACATCACAGCATCATGGCCATTCCAGATATCGCGCAAATGTGCTGACTCGGTTGGCCGAGCGGATTAAATCTGAGCAATTTGATTGAACCTTTGGAAAATTGGGGAATTTTCAAAAAAGTCATTTTTTATCATATTTGTAAAAACTGTCAGTGTAAACCCAACAATAGGTAAAAAGATTTTGTCCCATCTTGTACTTCTAGATGGATTTTTAAGAAACCACCATACATGAAGAAAAACAATCGATTAGAGGCAGAAGGTGTGACTAGCAAAGTGGCAGTCATTTGCTGTGCCCATATTTGGTTTGTAATATCCCTTGCCCCTTCTGTTGTATAATTCTACATTTATAACAATAGAATTTGCCTTGACGCGTGTCACTTTTAACTCATTCACTGCCATTGACGAATTTACTCGTCTTTTCACGATCCAGCCATTCAATCCCAGGAATTTAATTATATTTTTTTCAATTTTTTTTCAAACGTTAGGGGAAAAAAGGTTCAGAAAATGTCTGGCAGTGAATGAGTTAATGATCACACTCAATGATGAACGTAATCAATTACAGGCTACTTCTCTCATCAGTTACATGGACTTCCTGTTGTTGTGTGGCATGGCCACTGCGCAAAAAAAAGTCATGTTTTCACCCTAAATGACCTAATAAATGACCTCATAACGTTGAATGGTTCACATTTCACCAATGTTAACTTGACAACAACTGAACACATTGCAGCACTATTTACAGTCAAATTTGTACTTCATTTGCACGCCCAGCCCCAAATTAAATCTTCAAAAGGCAGCTGAGCTTTATATGTGCCAGTTATTTTTAAGTTGACACAACAACAAAACAACAAAAAGCCTGCTTTTGGCCAAAAGGAAGTGGAACTTGTTTTTTTCCAGCATCCTCACGCCTGCAGATCTTATCAACAAAGCGATCACGCTCATACGACCAGTGTTTGTTTGGGAAATTTTCGTTTTGAGAGTTCAATCTGCTGCTTTATGAGCTAGAAAATTTTAATTCCCCGCAGAAATTTCATATAAATGCTAATAATTGCCTAACAATCAAATTAATTTGACAGCGTAATTGTAGTTAATATAGCCCAGCAAAGTAGACAAAAACATGTCCGACTACTATTTACTACAGAATAGTGCAGAATCACAGATAGGAAACAGTGACATATATAGATGCCAGAAATTAATCCATGTAAACGATTTGGAATTAATAAGAATTCTGCATAAATTGGTCATAACTCAGTCCATGCTTTATTGGAAACGAATGAAAACATTAACTACAGTCAAGGATGAAAATAGTACATAAACCTCCAGTCAGCCAACCTGTAGTTGAATCATTGCGAGTGGACTAGAAGTATTGGCTAAAGCTGTCCTGTCCTTAAAAAAACACCAGTTTTCAATATTCTATTTTCGGGAAGCACAAAAAGAGCTCTCGGAAGACCTACAATTAAGAATCATTAACTTTCATAATTTGGAAAGGGTTACATTAGATCTGTTTTTTTTAAAATAATGTCACTATGTGCTGAGGTGTTTTTTTCCAGATCTCACACTGTGCACCCCCATTGGAGAATAGTTTCCTTTTTCCCCCGCGTCTTACCTCCGTGTTATTTCTATTGCTTATTTAAAAAAGTATTCAGCAATGACAAGCTAAACATTGGTCAGATCCAGCTAGCTAATGGCGGACGCGTGACTCTGCTGCCTCACAACGGCTGTTCTCGCATCTTTCGAGTTAGTATCTCAACATATACCCAAGCAGTCAACACAAACAAATCATGTTCAATTACTAATTTTATACGATAAAAATACATACATTGGTAATTCATTACGCTGTTAATGGTTAAAATGATCGAATACGGCACCAGTCGTTGGCGTGAAGTGGCTAGCAGCTAGTTGCTAGCGGCGACACGATACTTTTCAAAGGCAGTTTAATTGGTGAAAACGAATCCGCACACACAGACAACCTGACAGAGTTCTGACAGTTCCTACGATCCATTTTTAGCAGATTTAATCAAATACAGCGGACAGAGCACTACGGTAGTTTCAAGGTCACTTCCGGTCAGCGGCTGTTGACGCTTTCGCCCAATATGGCGGTGCTGGTACAAGATGGAGTATTCCATTTAATTCTTATTCGACGAAAAACGATATTAGTCAGAGTACCGTCGTTGGACGTTGTTTTCTTCTAAAGAATAATTCCGGCACGGGCTAACAAAAATTAGAAATGACTGGTAACAAGAAGACGTTCACACGAAGTCAGAGTGACGTTCCCTTGCTATTTTTCCAATATGGAGATTTCCCGGCATGTGATGACTCGCACTTGCTGCTAGGTGCACGATTCTAATTATAAGTGTGAGTCTTAAAATAACAATTGAAGGATTGGTTGGCAAGGACGCCGTGGCCAACAATACGAGGCTAGGCGCCTGCTTTTGTCGGAGCCGTTACCACGAGTGTGTTTGTGCGTGCGCGAGTGTTTACTAGTGATCCCCTCACTCCAAATAAGGACGTGTTTATATTATGACGGTTTGAGGAATTCTCCCCCCCCTTCACGGACCTCCCCGCCTTCCTAAAATATGCTAAGAGGCTCCCCCTTCCTGGCCGCCCCGTGACCAAAATAAACTTGAAAACAGGATGGCGGGAAGACACTCTGGCTTGTGACCCTGCCTTTTGTTTGTGTGTGTGCGGTGTGTGTGCGTGAGTGAGAGTGGTAATGGGGGGGGGGCCTACCCCACTACAGAGGAAGCCAGCAGGAAGTCTGAGCCGATTGTTTTTCTGGTTCACGGAGTTCACCGTGGCTTGCGTCTTCATAACAACGACCAACCTCGTGTGTTATTGGAAAAAGCCGCTATGTGTGTGTGCGTGTGTGCGCGGGTGTGGGTGTGCGTGTATGTATGTTGTCCAAGTCATGTAACACAACATGTAATGGGATTATATGAGCGTGTTTATCCTGGGAAAATGGCTCTTTGGAAAACAGCAAAGTGACTTGTGATTACAGTGGATGTTGATGTGTGTGTGTGTGTGTGTGTTGAGGTCATCACACCGAGGTCTGCTCATGCCTGAATAAACATTAGATGGCAAATAACAGAAGAAGAAAAAAAAAAATAAATAAATAACCACACAAGCGCTCTTGTTTGCCTTTTGTTTCTCAGTGTTTGGCGACGGTGGCACATGAAAGGGCTGAAGGTCCGAGGTTATCGGGCGCGTAAACCCCGCCGGAGCCGTTATGCCAAATGCAGAAAAAAGTTGCGGTCAAGGACTTCAAAACAGGAAAAAAAAAAAGAAAAAAAGAGAGAATTGGGGAAGCCGAGTGAGGGTCACCCTAACAGGGGAAGGTCAAAAGCTCCTGACTGGATGACCTGAATTAAAGTCAGCCACACACACACACATACACGGTCACCTTAACCCACGTGCAGGTTAAAAATAATCATAAAAATAAAAATAGAGGAAGACGGAAAACTGTTTCCGCCCATCATTTTGGCTTCACTCAGCCCTCACAGACACGCGCGATTAACTCAATTTGATTTGTTGTCGATACGCTTACATAACCCAACGTGGTCATCGTTAAGAATTTCCATTCGGAAACAGTGAGCGCCTGTTCCCACTAAAGGGAAGCCTGCATATTTACGGGGGTGGGAGTACGTACAAATCGTTATTTTGCATGTGATGCACTCGATTAGAAGCTGATATTAAGCCGTTCTTGTTATTATGAGACTTATATCAGTGTCATATGAGCGGTTTGGCTACAAATGGTCAATGTGCTCGATAACAAGAATCCAATCATAAATGAGTCTTGAGCAGATCAGATTTTGATCGCAATGACAAAAATACACATCAATTCGTGGTGTAGGATGAATAAACAAGACAAATAAAATGTATCAATGTTATTATTGTTATTCTTGAACACGAATGTAGTTTTCTAAGTCGCAATTTTCTGTTACCTAAAGTTTGACATTTGAGGCGGCCCTCGTTTCTCGAGACGACAACAACAAGTTCAAAGGTCAACAATGCAAGTAAAAACTCAACTGCACACAAAAAAAAAAAAAACAGAAGCAGCAAACATTGCGACAATAACCAAACAACTTTACCCAAGGACACAATTGAAAGCTTCTGATTGGTCGATCTCCTCGCAACAATAAAACGATGCTTGCCCCTTTGCGCTGAAAGAAACTTGAAGTCAATTTGCTAAAAGTCATTAGCTAGTGACGATATACAAGCCAGCACACCGCTATATGTTAATGAGGCACACCTCCAACCATTTCCAGGAAGCAGCCAATGAGCCAAGCGTGTATGTGTGCATGTGTTTAAATCGAGTGCACGTGTGGCCTCCCGATCACTGTGGTGGAAATGTAAACACGCTTCCACCTTCCATGTAAACACGTGTGTGAGTCGACCAGGATATGCCTTCTCCAAGTGTTCTAAGAGGAGAGACCAGCAAGTTCAAAGTACATAAATATATATATATATATATATATATACTGTATATTAGGGGTGTAACGGTACACGTGGGTGTATTAATACGTTTCGGTATGGCATGTTCGGTTCGGTCCACTTATTAGCGCGAGCTTACGCACGGGCGCTATTGACTGTTGCACGCGGGAGAGGAGGGCGGCGGCACTAAAGAGAAGCCAGGACGCCAGAAGCCGTGATAAATCATAAATGCGTGGATAAATGGCATTATAACGGCATACGCAAACAAGCCTGAGCTCGAATGTCCCCCGTAAGCTGCGGTCTCCTGTTTGGGAACATTCTAGCTTTCCTGTTAAAATCGCCGATGGGGAAAGGTCCGTGTATAAGTCAGAAAGTTGTGTGCCGACGTTACTACGTGAGATCGGCGTCCATGCTGTAGCTAGCACGTCTTAACGTAATAGCACTTAAAATGACATCATCCGACTTTGAATGTTTCTTAGACGAGGAAGCAAGCAGTATTTCGAGACAAAAACAAAATCTAACCGCTCTGTTCTTCGTTCTCCGCTGCTTCTCTCGCTAGCCGTACGATGCATTCATGTACCTCGGAAACATCACAAATCAGCAAAACACAAATCCGACCACAACACAGATAACCCAATTCGTTACGATATGCTGTTGAACATTCAAAGATTTCAATGCCTAAAAAGTGTAAATAATTTCATAAAGACTTTAAAGTTACTGTATTTCATTATAAAAAAAAGATTTAATACAGTTAACAATAATTGTAACTGTTATTGTATGTATTTTTTTCATCACAAAAAGTGTATATGTACTGTAATGACAACTTGTCTATAACAGTCTTTAACTTGAATACTTAGATGTGTCATAGGCTGCTGATGTTAAAAGATTTCAGTGTCTTAATAATTTACAAAATTAAGAGATCTTTGTTATTGTCTATTTTTTATTCTGGTGTAATTTCTCAGAATGTCTTTTATTAACGCTTATATTTTTTTTTCTAAAAAAAAAAGTACAATTTACTTTCATCTTTTCAAAATAAATAAGTATTTTTTTTAAAAATCTGGTTTTTTGTACCGAAAATATACAGAACCGAAGTTTCCAAGAAACCGAACCGAAATGTGATTTAGCGTACCGTTACACCCCTAATACATAATATATAAAAATTTTTTTATTAGTTTCGCACCACACGTATCAAAAACCATATCAAATCGTCTTTAGGGGAAAGATGCAAACCCCTTATATATACATATACGTATATACCGTATGTATATGTATATATACGTATATGTATATATGTATACATACACTGTATATATACATATACGTATACGTATATACTGTATACGTATATACTGTATTTATATATACACATATATATATATATATATATATAAAAATATATATATATACACACATACGTACATACATATACATATATATATGTATATATACGTACATATTATAAAACCCAAAACATTTTTTTAAACAAATGCATTTATTTAAGGAAGCTGTGACTAAAATGTGCCCATTCTAATAATAAAAAAAAAATTCTGATCTTTCCCAACGAGGCCTGATCCAGCATTTTACTTGAGCTTAGGACTCCATCAGTCATTGTAACCTTACAGTATCTGTTGCTGCAAAGGGTTTTCCACTTAGCACTTTGTGTTGACTAATTAATCCTGCCACCGCAGCACTTTGCGGAGACACAATATACGGAGAGACAGCAGGAACAACAAAAGAGCAGGTAATCATTCGCCATCGCTGTCAGTATGACGCTAAGTGAAGTACTTTGCTTTTTCCGAACGCAAAGTAGTGTATATAACACTAATATTTACACATGCGATGAAGGTCGAAGTGTGTCCTTTTTCCCAAGATGCATCTGTTGGTCTTGTTTTATTGATCGCAAAGCTTTCGAGCAGCTCTCCCGGCAGCCATTAATTCAGTGGCGTCTGAGGGATGCCCGCATTGTGTATTCATCGCTTTGCATGATGATGATGATGATGAGTCAGCCATGGCTTTGCGGGGAAAGGAGAACTCGGGTGTCCTTCGGGGGGCAGCCAAAAACGCACTTTTCATAAGCAAGCAAGCAACCCAGAATCAAGCGAACGCCACCGTGGTCCGGCTTCAATCCCGTTCCGTCACCCTCTCATGTGCCTGAATATCATTTACCACGATAAAGCTCATTACGCTCACATTGTCTCCAATTTGCATTAATGCATGGGTAACGTCTTTAAGAGACTTCACAAAACAATCCCCCCCCCCCAACCCACAGGAGAGGACTGCATTCCGGGGGTGGAAGCCTATTCAACCCACGCCGTATGTTACAGTAATCCATCTGTCGAGCACAATACAAGATATCTCCCCGGAAATCGCCCATTGAGGTATGATGTGCATATGAACGGCTTTTCAAGATTTACATGTCGCAAGGTGGGAGGAATCAGCCATTGTCTTTTTCATTGAATGCTAAACGTGAGAGTGGGGAATTCTTGATGGATGGTAAAAGGGAGAGCGGGCGCATCCCTCAGTGGCAACGCCTGAGGTCTCACAGGAGACGCATTGGTGGGGATCTGAAGTGATGGAAAATCCATCCTCAAGACAGACATGTAGGTAAAAGTGGCAAAATGTCTCTTTGTATAGCCCTGTGCTCTTGCGTTGATGTACATGTAGCCCCCCCACACACCCCTATAATAGCTATTCCCCCCCAACAAATGTAATTTCTGTAAAGAAAAAAAGAAAGTAAAAATATTTACTGGTGGCCAGTTTTGATATTTTGTTTATTGTTGATATTGAAGTCAATATCCTGATAAAGATTTTTTTCCTTGTAATCTTACAAATTCAGTAATGTAAGCTCTGTCTCGTTTTTTTTAAAACTCTAAAAACCGGTACGTTAAAAATAACCCAAATTGGGTAAAAAAAAATAAAATAAAATTACGAGAACCCCAATTAAAAACGTGTAATAATGACCCAAAAAGTTGGACCAAAGGAATAACCCACAAAGCAACACCAATTTTTTGTTGACAAAAAAACTTTTTTTTTTTTTCAATTAAAAAAAAAAGTGCTGCTTTGTACAAAACAACCCCGAAATGTGGGTTATTTGGTGGATTATTCATTTGACCCAACTTTTTGGGTTACCCATTCAACCGAAAGAATTGGGTTGAATTAATAAACCACCAAAAAAGGTTTTGTACCCCAAAAATGGTGTTGTTTTGTACAAAATAACCCCCCAAATTGTGTTGTTTATGGGTTATTCCGCTAACCCAACTTTTTGAATGAATAACCTATAAAATTGGCTCCGTCATTTTGGGTTATTTTTGACCCAAGTGTTTTTAGAGTGTCGATATTTACACTTACTATGTCTCTGTGTTTTAATGTTGGCCATCATTATGTTACTTGGAGAGCCAATTTTTTTTTTGGAGGGGGGGGTAGTACTTGATGTAAACGGCTTGACAACCACTGCTTTGGCGTGTGTTGAGGGTACCCCAACTCTGTTGGAATATTGAAGGCAGGCTAAAAAAAAAAAAAAAACGATGCCTTCATTGGCTGTGAACAGACTTGCAGACGTGCGTCAACTGTGTCAGCATTTTGAAGGTGATGCATGGCTTGAATAGTTTGGGAAAAAGATACTGTCCTTTATATTTTACCTTTAGGGGTGGAATTCTTTGCCGCTGAGGTGTTTCTATAGCTCACGTATAGTTCATGTATTAACATGTATGCAATAAGACATATGCCAAGTATTTCAGTGGTTATGAAATCATACCAATCTACTTTTTTTTTTTTTTTTGCACAGTCCTCCTCCACTGGTATAGTGCAGCTGTAACCGTCCATGTGTATATATTTTGTCAGGCTCTTGTGCCCGTGAGCCAGATGCCGCGCGTCGGAACCCGTGTGCATGAGCAGGTATATTCTGGCTGACATGGGGATCAATAGTGAATTAGGCCCTATCACAGCCGCTTGCCCTGGAGACAGGACGCGCAGGGTGAGGCGGCATCAGGCTGATAACGCTCCCCCGCGGGCCAGCTGCAGATGCGGGAGGGGCGGAGAAAAGAAGCTGTCAGACGGAGAGACAGGCTGGCCAACAGAGAGGGAAAGATGTATCGATCAGGAGCGTAGAAGAGAAAGGAGAATGACCAGACACTAAATGCACGGGAAGGCGACGATAGACATAAGAGGAGATATCTAGTCCAGCAGTGTCAAACTCATTTATGTTGCTAGTTATGGTTTCCCACTGTGGACTGTGAAAACCTGATACAAGTAAAGTCACAGTTTCCCCCTAAAGGTAAGGACATATACTGTATATTAGCAACAAACTCAGGCCCGGCCGATAATCGGTCTATCCCTTATACATATACACATTATATATATATATATATATATATATATATATATACATATATATACATATACATATATATACACATATACATATATATATACACATATACATATATACACATACATATATATATACACATATACATATATACACATACATATATATACACATATACATATATACATATATATATATATATATACATATATATATACATATATATATATACATATATATATATACATATATACATATATATATATATACATATATACATATATATATATACATATATACATATATATATATATACATATATATATATATATATATATATATATATATATATATACATATATATATATATACATATATACATATATATATATACATATATACATATATATATATATATATATATATATATATATATATAGCTTGGATTGCATCTCAGTTCAAATCAGTGCGGCTCTTGCTGTGATAAAGACAAGCAATCCCCCATACCGGGACCAACATATGATGCCCCCCGCCCCCTCCCACACTTTACAATTCATGCCCGTACCTGTAACATCGTCACTATCACACCGGCCGACTTGTTGCATGATGTGAAGTGTACATGACAATCATCGAAGGCCACCTGTGCTTATCGCGGCGGTCGTCTGGATTGGTTAGTGGGGGGGTGCGGGATTGGAGGGGGGGCGGGGCGGGGGACGGGGTGGATGGACGTATAGCTGCGGGAGTCGCTTTCTGGAGCCGTTTTCCAGCGCGGTGTAAAAAAGCAGCACCATCTGTGACTGACTCTCTAATGAGCAGCTTAATGGCTTTTCAACCTTGTGCTTTGCTCTGGACTGTATGTCCCCTCGTGCACACACACACACACACACACACACATCCGTGTGTGCTTCTACATGTATGTAAAGTGCCTCGGCAGTATGGATTTAGGGGGCTTTGCAAATACTATAAGACCTGGGGAACGGCACTCTAATAAAAATCTTACATTCAGCGGAAGCTAATATATTATCACTTATGTGTTCATGTATATTGGTCTAAAATTCAATTTGATTTGATATTTCCCCCATAAAAGCTATAAATTTTATTGAACACCGACAAATGCATCCTGCATACGACCGTAGTTATAAACCTGATATTTTGCCTTATTTAGTCCTCCCTGCTTACATTCAAATGAAGCATGTCTGAAACACAGCGGCGGCATGCCATTAATTCACACCTGCCCAATAAAAGTGAGAAAGAAGTACCTGCAGGAAAAAAAAAAAAAAAAAAAAAAAGGGATTTATTATTCATGAGCCGCAATCGGGAGGTAAAACTATGAAATGGGCCCGTATCATGCATCGCTATAGGGAAAATATGAAAGATTCTATTACTCTGTCATCCCTTATGGTACTGACTGCCACTAAGGGAGCATATTTGCAGTTGCTCAGACGTAAAAAACACAAACAGTACACATTTGTCTGCAGACGAGAAATCCACAGTTCATTAACGTAGTACAACCTGTACACGAATCGGGCTAATTACGGCCTCGCCATTCTTTCTCGTAATGAATTCTCTTTATTAGCATTCTCCTATGAATGCTTCCACACGCGTGTTGTATTGTGCAAAAGCATTTAATGAACCTGCCAGCGACAATTAGCGCGGGGCGGCTTGTACTCCGAGCTCATGGCATCAAATTGGGCTAATTAATGGTGTGATTTTTTACGTGAGAGAGATTACAGTTCATGTTTTTTTTTTTTAAAGCAACATAAATTAAATCCTTTATCCTTAATCCATATAGATACACACAAATTTACACACAATATACAATACATACACATGGAGTACGCACACATTTTTATACACACACACATATATATATATATATATATATATATATATATATATATATATATATATATATATATATATATATATATATATATATATATATATATATATATATATATATATATATATATATATATATATATATATATATATATTAGGGCTGTCAAAGTTAAAGTGCTAAAGTGTCAAAGCATTAACTATGGAGATTAATTCAAATTTTATAACGCACCAAAAAAAATTAACTCAGTTAACTCAGTTTTATTTACTTCCTGTCGCAGCTGACGTCTGCTCACTGTGCAGCCAAACTTAGAGGAGAGACACCGTCGCAAAGACGGAATTTTACGTGGTTTTACTTTAAAAAGTTGCTCGACGGCTCGTTGGGGAAATCCAAAATATTTCACTAAATTAGTTGTACATCGCATCGTTCGACTGTTGAATTTCACAGGAAAAGAATCGTATTCAAGGCTCAAAGAAAGCTATTAGGACAGTCTTTGAATCAAAATATATTTTCTTTTTTTTTCCACATTAATTCCAGGATTTTACTCAATTAAATATCGGTTCCAAGCTTCGAAAAAAGTGTAAGTAAAAAATGCGATTAATCGCGATCAATTATGGAAAATTTCGCGATTAATATATATATAAAAAATTTAGTACTATATATATCAGCACTGGGGGTATCAGCGTTATCATCATATCATATTTAACATCAGGATTTCTTTGTTTTTTTTGTTTAATCTTTCTGTGACCCTTGCCAAGCCAGTTTATGCACAACAATGAAGACGACGACTCAAAGGCAAAATAAGGGAAAAGGAAGGGTTGTTTTCTGCTTATGGTGAAGGTCTGGAGGAAGCGGGGTTAATGTGATGAACTGGATGCAATGAATCCCTCGCCTGGATAGGGAATACACCAGCAGGGCTTTCAATGAGTCTCCGGGGCCTTGTGTACATTACAAGCGCATCTCTGTATTCACTGTTTGAAACAAGCACACGTGACGGGTTTAAAAAGTGTCCGCCTTGCCGTGTTTTTTTTGGGCAGTGCAGACAGATGGGGGGAGGGGGGGGGGAGTTGGGGGGACATCATAACAGCGCAGGTTGCGTCAGCGTTGCCGTCCGCCTCAGCCGCAAGGAGCGCGCCGTTTGCATCAGCATTGACTTTGTCTTGCCTCAACACACGCAATTCAAGCGAAAAAAACAAATGTGTCAATATGCTGCAATCACCAAAGGGGAGGAGGCTTCGTTTCTTACTGTATTTCGGCAAATGCTGACGGAAATGCACTTTTGAACTGTAACCAGATGTGGAAAGGCAATGCAGTGCAAGTATATGAATGGACGCCTCCCCCCAAAAAAATGAGACAACTAATGAAATCCAAACTGGACTGAGATAAAAATGACTGAGAACTATGTAGGACTTCAATTCTACATATTTTCACGCCTGAAACGTGGAGTTACGTATTGACGAATAAGCAACCATTTTTCCAGGTTGCAGCTGTGGTATTTGATTAACGGTTGGGTTAGGGCGAGGTTTGGACATGCCCACGCTGTTTGAGAGCGTAGGGCAGGGCTTGACATTTCACGATTTTCAAGCCTCGTTTTATATTCTCGGTGATTTTCTTCAATCGTTCAAATTTGGCTGGGTTGTTAATAGCGCATCTCCGTGGTGTGTCAAATTTAGAAGGCATTCATCGGCACGTTGTGGGGACTTTATCCTCTCTCAAGGTTGTTGTAGCGGAGTGGTGTAAAAGTCGTATTGTACCCCTTCAAAGGAGGCCCATCTGAGAGTTTAAAATAACAAAAATGTTTTGTCAAAGTTGGTGAAGGTCAATGAAATATTTTTGGACCACGTTGAGACCTCAATGGCTCTTTTAAAACATCCAATAAAACGGACTACATCTATAGCAATTATTACATCAGGCGAGATTAATCGAGAAATAAGAAAAAGAATTTACAATTCTGTCATGATGAGATTTTAGGCACAAAAGCACAAAATGGAACATTGAGCGCTGGTGATAAACAAGTCGCGCCATAGCGTAATGAGGGTGTCTTTAAATACAATCAGTCAGCCAAAAGAAGCACGAGTCATCTCCGTTTGCCAGATTTAGATGCTAGCTGCAGTTTAAATCGTCGTCACCAATCAAATGTCCTTTCCAGTGGGTACATGGTGGTTATTTTTTATCAGCGTGACTATTTTTCCTGCCTACAAAACACAAATATTGTCGAAGAGGTTCTTGACCGAGAGCCCGAAGCTACGTCGTGGTGTTTTTTTATACGGCGTTATATCACTATAAGGTGATATCGATTTGTTGTTCAGGTAGCTCAAAAATGTCTTGGGAGTTCATTCTAGGTGAGTTGCTTGGAAGCGTCTTAAAGCGAAGCACGCGCCGGTCCGACGCCGCGCATGCCAAACGAGCCCCGCGCGGCGGTTAAGCGAGGTCGTAAAAAGCAGAGAGATGAGTGGAATCGTCGACTGCTGCGGCGTGTCAGGTGCGCCAAAGCGGCGGGAAGTGTAAGAAGACATCTGCCGTGTTTTGGTCGAGCGCGTCCTTTCGCGTGCTCCCGCTGGGGGCCGACTTAATCGATGCCGACGCCCAACCGATTAGCTTGAACGGATCGCCTGTCGCCCCCACAACGGCGCAGCTACAATGTCGCCGATACTTGTTTGAACAATTCAGAACCGTGATAATAAACATTACTTGCGAAGCTTACTTGCGGGGAGGTGGAGCTGTGGGCTGAAAATGTGCGCGCGCGCGTGTGTGTGTGTGTGTGTGTGAGTGTGTGTGCCAATAAACACACCTTAGCAGCATGTTCTAATAACACAGTGAGCAATAAGGGCGGGACTCCTGCATCATAAAGTGCGCACACACACGCACCTGCACGTATTTGTAATCAAGCCATCCGTGTGGACACAACACACCCGAGTACACGCCATGGACAAACACACATACGTACGCACACACACACATTTTTTTCCCCTATCACACACTAGTGAAACGCTCAAAAACACCACTGAGAGGCTCTCACACAAACTACAGAATTTGGTTTTCACTCATGAAACGTTTTTTTTTTTTTTAATTAATTTTTTTTACTCATTACACACGAATAAAACACGCTCTCACACACTACTGTAGTAGTCTTAATCACACTTTTGAAGCGGTCTCAAATAGACTACTCAAATGCTCTCATACAAACTACTGAAACACCTGTTCTCATAAGTACTGCTGAAAAGCTCTCACATGTTACTGAAATGTTCTCACACACGATACAAACACCTGTTCTGACATAAACTGCTGAAAAGCTCTCTCACATACTACTGAAATGCTCTCCCATGCGTTATGAAATCCTTTCACACACTAAATGTTCTCTCACTAACACTACTAAAATTCTCTTTCACGCTCAACTTCTGAAATGCTCTCACACGTCACTGAAATGTTCTCTCATGCATGACTAAAATGCTCTCTCACGCTAACTCTCAGTAAAAAAATTTTGTCATTTCAGCAGCAGCTGTGAGAGCATTTCAGGTATTATGTAAGCGCTTTCCCGTGTGACTTTTTCACAGAGCGCCTCCTAAATCTCTCATGTGGTTTGAAACATGACATTTATGACTCGTCACAAATCACTGCCTGAAAAACAGAAAGCTGGATATTTAGTTTGGATTACACACTACAAAAAGTCACAAACTTTATTAATTGCTTTTTTGATGAAATAGACACATACCTTAAGCTCCTCCCTGGTTGCCATAGCAATGAAAGCTGTACTTTGTATTTGCATGAGACAGCAGCGGCCCCCTAAAACCAAGCGATTTTGACCAGAGTGGATAATAAATGTGCCGCATCTTTTGTGTAGTTTGACAAAGAATGTCAGCATCTTTTAAAACCACACCTGGGGACTGCTTTAAAGTGTAAAAAAAAAAACAACAGTATACGTCCACTTTATTGCGTAACTTTTACTGCTTGGGAACCTTTTTGACTCCGGAAATGGTAGCTTGGAGGTCAATAATTAACCTGACGAGTGTAGATTATACCTGTAAAAGATTTCTCTAACCGCACATGAAAGCGCACGTGATTGACGTTAGGTGTTATCGTGCTGTCTAAGCATATCGAATACTAGTGGGTGTGGCTCACACAGGACAGTCATTAAAAAAAAAAAAATCCCCCCAAAAAAAATCAATATTTACAAGTAATAAATGTGCTTTCAAAGCAGGAATGGAGACGTGTCATTTGTGTCTTAAATAAACACAATCAAACGTTTGTGAACCGAGACAAACATGATAGTCGAGTGGCCTAACGGTGGCGAAGGACTGCAGAAACGGGGCTACATATTATATTATATAATATATTCATCAATATGTATTAATTTACTCCAAATATACCATATTTGACAATTATGTGACCTAAGTAATCCCAAAGCAAAATGTGGCTCACATTGGGAACATGAAGTCTTTCCCCCAAAAAATAAATAAAAAAGGTACTAAAGTACTAAATGTTCTTTCAAAGCATAAAAATAGAGACATGTTCTTCGGGACTTGAATAAACATGTAAAATATTTGAGAACTGAGTAAAACATGATACTTAGGTAGCCTAAAGTATCAGAAACCCAACTAAATAAATTAGACCACACGTATATTATCAACCCGAACCCGAACGCTCGCCCTCTATTTTACCAACGTCCAAATATAATATTTGGTCATTAACTTAATTCAACCCAAATGGAAAACGATAATACCTTCATATCTGGGAAATGTGCCCTATAAAACTTTGAGTTGCAAATTTTTTGGGATATATTTAAAGTATAAGGTTTTATCTCCTTATGGGACAAGTCAAAACTCGAACAACAAAGCCACACCATAACAAAATAGTTCTCCCGCTGTTCTTAATTTAATTTTCAAATGTTAATTTTAATGGTCACGGATAGAGTTGTGCGATATAACGACACACCGCATATAAAGAAACCCGTACGATGTAACTCTAGAGGGTTATATCGTACGGGTTCCTGTATATTTGTAACAAGTGTATTACACAACTTAATCGTTGAAGTAAAAGTATCAAGAAGACCATTGGAAGGAAGGAAGAAAGTGCAAAGGATGCGGAGCTCGTTCCCGTCACTCCCTGGTCGCCCATCAGTCTCTTTGTGTCTCAGTGAAGACGGGGGAGGGGGTGGGGTGGCACTGCTTTACACTAGCTGACACAAACCCGATGCCCTCACACAGGCACACTGGAAGGAAAATGTGCTGCAGAGATACAAGGTTTCACTGATGGCAACCATATTAAGTTAAGGGATCTATTTCAGTTTTATTTCACGGTTAAACACGGTTTTGCTAAGTAATGGAAACGTGCATGCATGTAGGCACACGGAAAATGAAAAGCTTTTGTTTTTAAAGTTCCAATATCTAAGGCCCGATAAGTAAAGGTTAGCGGTCATCAACACACAATAATGCAGGAGATTTAAATCTGCACACAAACACACACGCATATCGTATTCTGGACCCGTCGTCTGCCCTTCCTCTCCCCTCTGACACAGTGAGCTCCAACCGGAAACTCAGCTCCTTACCATTCTGCAGAGAGAGGAGCTTTTGTCTGCACAACACAGATGCCCCATTCTCTAAACTCTGTTTTATGTGTGTGTGTGTGTAAGCGTGTATATGTGTGTGGCAAGTGCAGATAAAAGTTAAAGGTGTCTGAGAAAAGAAAGCGGGTGTACGAAAAAAAAAACCCACAAAAAAAAACTCTGAGAAAGCTCAAGTTGGAACGCTACTGGAGCACATTTAAAAAGATGCTGTCAGCCTCAAAAGCGAAAATGCAAATGAGCTGCAGTGTTTGGGATGACATCACGGCGTGTGTGAACGTAATATAAAGTTACTTAGCACTCGCTTTGCCCAATGGGAAAACGAGGAACGCGAGGGTTGACGGCGCCGCGCCGTCGGGCGCGCTTTGAAGCCGGACGAGTGGCGCCCTATTGCCGACGCCACTTTTTGTCACGGCACTTTCAGGGGTGAAAGTTGAAGAGCGAGGCCATTTCTTTTTAATGCATCAGAGGCCATCGCCGCATGATGGCATGTGCTTCACTCAGTCTCCAATTGTTGTCACTTGAGGTTTTTTTTTTCTTTAACTCGAACTCCATCAAGGCTTAAATGTCTTTGAAATTTCTGATATAATCTATGTTGAGTTATGGTTGCACATACTTTATATTATATTATACAGATTTACATACATATATACTTATATAATGTACTTATAGATAATATACGTATATACATACGTATACCGTATATGCTGTATATACTTTACATATCTACATATATTCAGTGACGTCATTGTATTTCACACACTATATTTACCATTTATTTCAAGAAAATGAAGCCCTCAAATTGCGTTTACACTCAGATGTATATTTGTTGAAATGTTTATTTAATTTGCTGTAACTTATTTTCTTCAGTTTGGATTTGGTGAAAAAAAAACTTGAGACGTGACATAGGAAAGAAAAGGTGGTAAAGCGAAGGAGACGTGAATACAAGCCTCCCCTCCAAACGTATGTCATCGCCTTCATTGAAAACAGCCAACCAGGCTCTCCAGCTGAACTTTCACCCCCTTGCTTAACTCCAGCAGACTCCTTGCGGATATGTTGCTGCTATTTCGCCATTATGCCTCTTTTCCTGTCGCTTTAAATATGTTCAAGGGCCACTCTTAACAGGGGAGCACTCTGCCTTTGTGACCTCCAAGTCAAGGACAGAGATAAAGATCACATATACACATGTGGCACAAATATAGATGCACTACACTCACCGGCTAAAACCTTAGGTGCACCTGCACAGAAAATCGGTTTTGACTAAACCAAACCGAATCGAATTATTACACTGTAAAATGTACCGTCGTTCAATTGTATCGCAACCAATGTATCAAGATATGTATCGAAGCGTCTTTAATGAGAGAGACGCAGCACGTATAAATGAGTCAAAACCGATTTGATGACGCTGATAAGCTACGGTTCACAGATATTACCAAATATATGGCCGTACCATATTGAATCTCATCGGAATTAGCACTGAATCAAACTGAATCGAATCATTCTCCTTGAAAATGTACCAGTCTTGAATCACATAAAACATATACATGCACACATATATGCACGTACGCACACATTAACCGTACATACATATACACACACACATATATAGATATACGTACACATTTACATACATATACGCACATATACACATTTATATACACAATATAAATTTGATTCAATTGAATAGAGTTACAAAAAATATTTCTTTCATTTACGATGTTTTTGGAATATTCGTATTACACGATTTAGATATTTTATATGCAGTATTTTTAAACATTATACAATACAATTTAATATATATATACACGTTTAGCAGCCCATATGTGCACGCACGTGGGACATGCCCAGCCACCCTGACATGATAAAACGGTGCATTAGACTGTAAAAGCCTCACATTCATCACATGGGGCGCCAGCAAATATATTTAACACGCTCCAAGTGTATTGCAGTTGATATAAACCGGGATGGAGCTGTTTAAACAGCTCAGCAATCTTCACTGACATCTCCCCCATGCATCATTCATGAGCAGGCAGGAGCGTGGTGATCAATAACTGAGCATGCATGACGCAGCACACGTGGCAAGTGGTGCCTATTAAGCCATTTCCTGCGTGATTTCCCACAATGCCCGGCGGCATCGACGTACAGTAGAGCAGAGCCACACCCGTGCTCTCTGCGGCAATCGTTTCCCCCCGTCGGGGATATGACTCAGGCCCATTCGTACAGTAAACGCCGTCTCTTATGTGGCGAGCATCTGGGATGTATTCCCCCCCTCCGCCCTCCCACCATTTTGAAACAGCTGTGAAGCTTTTCATGTGTTGCGGTGGAATGCGGGACGGCGAAAGGTAAATTACAGGGGGAAGCCGGGCGGCCGCTTTGGAGGTCGATTCGCGCGCCGAGGCCTCTGGATTTTGACATTTTTCAAGCGGCCCTCGCTGTGTCCACTGCGACAGATGTGGCCTCAGCAGTCATGAGCCTTGACAAACGACTGGACCAGACGACTCGCAACCGTTGGCTTGAAAGGGGCCCTTTGCCCACCGCAAGCATGTTCGACTAGTTTGTGAACATAGTCATGCAAGTGTCATATAATCCATCATTCAAGTCGATCAGGGAGAAGAGCATATCTTTTTTTGGTGGGGACTTTGAAATTGAAAATGGACGATTTAATTGCTTGCGTGGAAATAGTTGGGTCTCTGGAGTGCCATCAAGTGTGAAATTAAACAACCAAGTCAATCTTTTAACTGCTGAAAGGGTGTCGGTGACTGCCACATACACACAGTATAGCGCAGCGGTGGGTCACATTTGATTTTTAAGAAATGACAGAGGCGAGGTGGTTTTCCAAGCAGCTTCCATCCAATTTTCAGCGCAACTGCAGGTTCGGATGTTTATAAAACGCTCCTTCCCGCAACAGGAACCATTTCCGGGCTCCTAATGTTGTTTTAGTGGGCCGCCGCCAAGAATCCAAAGCCTGTGGAACAGATTAAAGGCGCGTAATGTACAGCTGTGAAAATGGCCCCCGTTTAGATATAAATATCGACGACTGGCTCGTGCGAGTCAGGTCTGTTCCGGAACGTGATGTGTGTGTATGTGACCAAGGTGCGGTACCGTTATTAGCTTGTCAGAAAGAATGAAAGGCAAAATCAGTGGTGGGAAATAATGAAGTATACTTATATATATGTATACTTTGTTACTGCACTTAAGTCTGCGCTTTATTTTTCTGCCGACTTTTGCTGTCTTTGTCTATGCTGAAAAAACAGAAGGTGTATTTTTTATTTTTTTTTTCAGTTAGCATTAGCATTTTTTGGGGGCCAGTTCACAACATTAGCAAAACTATGGGGTGGGGTTTGTTTTGTATGTGCCAAGTTATACAAAGTATCAAAACAGGAAAAATTCATTTTAATTTTTGTATTTTTTACTTATGTAAAGGGGTTGAATAAGTACATCTACTGTCCTTCCACTTAAGTCGACTGTGTATTTTTGCAACAGTGTTGAGAAAAATTGTTGAGAGACAAGCCGGCACAGGTCTTTCCTTTTTTTTTTTTTTTTTTTTTGGTGATCAAAGGAGTCGAGGGTTAGCGTTCCGACCGAGCGCGACGTTAATGGACGCTTGGATAAAAAGCTTTTATCAGCCGCTTTCAGCAAAGTCATCACAAAAGGTCCATGTAAGCGTACAGTTCCTAAACAGTAACATCATCCCCTTGTCCTTTTGATGCGAGGCCAGATTGTTCCTGCAGGGCACGAGCTGCTTCGTTTACTTGTCTTATCAGCACTAATACGTCCGCCGAATACAAAAACAAGTGTTTGGATCACATGACGCTCAAAGTGCTTCATCAGATTTTTAGGAAAATTGGTGGAAAATGACAACACAGACCATAGAAGGACCAAATTTATGACCGGCATGGTTGGAACGCTGCAAATGGTTAAGTCCATCAAAGTGCCACAATTTTTTTTTATATAATAAAATATTTTTTTTTTCAAAACTCTACATACACTAATACTGTCTAAAATATTTATTCATAACATGAATAAATAGAATATAAGGAACTCGAGTTTTCTTTATTTCAGTGGATATATGAAGCTACTTTTTGCATATATGTACGCATTATACAGTATAAATGTACACATATACACACACGTATATACACATCCGTCCATCCATCCATCCATCATCTGAACTACTTATACTCACGAGGGTTGTGGGCGTGCTGGAGCCTATCCGGGCTGTCTTGGGCATACATACATGCATACATATATATATATAAGTTTAAGTGAACGGACGGTGGAAGGATACCTACGCTGCAGACGGATGACGAATAACGGACGCTCAATTTTTATTAAAATGCCCATCTCTGTGTATATGCACTCATATCTTTTAAATCAAACCAATCAAACCAAACCGGATAATTGTGACAACGGCAAGAACCAAGCGATGAGATGAAGATGCCGTCGCACCCCGTGCGCACTAGATCCATTTCGGGCTGTGAGTGCACCGGACGCCCACGTCTTTAAAATAAAAAAAATAAAAAAAATAAAAAAAGACGAGGGGGCGGGGAAGCAGAGCCCCCGCTGTGCGAGCGCTGCCGTATCCTACGCAGAGGCGGAGAGAGCGAGAATTTTGACAGAGCGCCAGGCCGACCTCGTTTCCCCCCACTTGGCGTGCGTGTCGCAGTTGCACTGTCGTGGCGCTGGCCCAGCTCGCGGGTCCCCGCCCTGCACTTTGTACAAGTAACACAAGCCGCGCTGCCACTCACACACACGCGCACACACTGGCCTATCCAATCGAAAGTACCTCTCACACACATATCACACATAATCCAGCTACTTATGGGATCTTGTCATGTAACAAAGGTTTGCATGAGGCATCGTCAACAACCATATAAGCCAATTATTAACCACGTGCGGGCATGTATACTACTCCATGTGTGCGGTGCTAAAAAAAATGCTACAAGGGCTAGTAATAAGACTATTGGATGTAGTGACACACTGATCGTGGGTGTGTGTGTGCATCCCTGGCAAGCTTCCCCCCCTACAAGGAACTCATTGACCTGAATCGGTGCAGAGCCGCACCCCTCCTCACGGCTGCTGCAGAAACCGGAGAGAGAGAGAGAGAGAGAGAGAGAGAGAGAGAGAGAGAGAGACGGAGAGAGATTCTGGTGGCCACAGCACCATACTGTGGCACCACCACAGAGGCAAATTGATTCCCACGTTTTATGGGACCTAATTTTTCATTTCGCAGTCAACGCTACACGCCTCATAAAAGCAGTCGGACTAGTCTCGGCGTCAATGTGGAATATGAGCATAAGTGTGTGTGTGTGTGTGTGTGTGTGTCCGGGTTGCAGCGCGTTAATCTGTCACTCACTGGATGAACACTAGTGTTGAATGGATTAGCCTTTCGCTGGCTAACTGGTAGAAAATGATTTTTTTTCCAAAAGATTTGGTATACGTCGGCCTATAAGAATGACGACACAACGTTAAAAAAAAAAAAAAAAAAAAAGAGTTAAAGTCAATCAAATACTCACAAACTGAGAATTCTGGGGTCAAATTTGTAAAAGCGAAAATATTCCCCACCCATTTATTTTGATGTTGTCAGCTAGAAGATTGATTTGTGGTGAGTACATTGTGTCCCGTGCCAGCCTTAAAACCACAAGCTTCAGGCGTTCCAAAATTCTAATCTGAAAAAAATAAAAAATAAAAACACGCACAGGTAAAGTGCGTTTTATCTGTTATGGTTATCTTATTTAGCACAGTTCGCAAAGTTAGCAAAACGATACAAAGACATTTTCATTTTTAGTGTTTAGTTGAATAGCGGAAGCGTTTTATATCAGGGGTGTTTGTTCCTCGGCCTTTTGTTGCAAATGCATCACAGAGACAAATTTGCGAGTGGGAGTTGGGCTCTTAAGATATAAATAGGAAAAGAGTTCAGAGAAGCCATCTTTTTCGGGAATACAAAAGTCTTTGAAATGACAGCGTGGTTGACGACGGCACCAGACAAAGGCAAAGTGCCGGCCTTGAAGTTTATTATCCGGCTTTCGAATTATTCTTACTTTTGTCTCTGTTTACGTACAAGCCAGTCAACTCTATGCAGTAAGTGACCAAAATGGATGTTTAAATGCAGGTGTGGGCTGGCAGGTTATGAACACATGGATGGTTAAATACTTATGACGTGTACAAAAAGGGAGAACTGCATTCCTTGCTTGTCAGGAATCTAAATTATTCACTGTCAAGGAACTGTAAAAGCGAAAGTCATCAAAACCAAACCGGTTGCATTTTTTTTTTTTTAATCTTAGAATGGGTGAAATGTCTTGCGTATTGTGTTGCTAAGAGAACGTCAACACACTTTGTATTTGGGCAAACGAGCTTCCGAGAGGCTTCTTGACAGACATTGTGGCTTTCAGAAAGCTTCATTGTTTCCTTGGCAGTTCCGTCCCGAAAATAGTTGACGTTAGAAGTCAGCCCTTTTTTTCCTCAATCACCGCTGCGCGAACCGCCGGGAAAAGTCGCTTGATGCATCGGTTCAGCATGGGCCGATCGGCAGAATGGTCGGTGGAAAAAAAAAAAAACTGCGCGCGTTCACGGGCAACGTGATTAGTCTGCATTCAGCAGGGGAGGTTACCCACAAGATCACGTATAAGTTGCACGGGCAAGAGCGTTTTGCAAATATACTCAACGAACACCGCCTCCACAAAGGCTAACTTCAAAATAAAGCGTAGCAAATAATACATTGAGTCATTAACGCCGATGCAATGGCCTTCGTTAACTTTTACTTTGAAGTTGGCCCGCGCGGTGGAGCAACGGCTAACTTGACTTCCGTTTTCGACATATTCGGCAGTTTTAACGCTTGCTGCGCCACACCGCTAATTTAGGACACGAACAAACCGCTGTATGATACGGCACAAGTCTCCGGCGTTAGTGGCTAGCAGCTGTTATCATTAGCTGGTAGTTCAACAGCTGCTCCTTGGCATCCTAAACGATCGTATTAGATTAGATATTAAATAGACGAAGAATAAGCTATATTTTGTTTTTGTTTTTTGCTCATACAAAACAACGATCCAATCCGTGACTCAAAATCCATGACCGATCCGAACCGTGACTTATGTGATCCGGTGGACCACTACTGCGTAACAAAGACAATCTCGTGGTATATATACATATATATACATATATATACACATATATATATACACACATATATATATACCTTTATATATATATACATATATATATATATATATACATATATATATACATATATATGTATATATATATATACATATATATATATATATATATATATATACATATACATATATATATATATATATATATATATATATATATATATATAAATAAATATACAGCCCTAGCTCAAGCTGACATGCCCTATGTTCCTCCATATTCATGTCTGGTGATTTATAGGGTGGTCATTCATTATAACGTACGCAAGAAAACAAATAAATCAGCTTTTGTTATGTCTATTCGTGTCTTGAAATCAAGTTTGTTTGCACAACGGCTCTGTCAGGTAAAAGATCACAGTGGGCACGTGTGTGAGCGTGTGTGTGGTTGTCTGTGATTGGCTCTCGGGTCACACTCCCCCACCATCGTCGCGAGCCCCTCCTCTCTCTGCCTCCGGAGCGGTTCAGACACACGGGCCCGGTCGCCATGACGACGGTCACGTCAGGGGGGGGTAGCCTGGTGTAAATATCTTCCCTCCTGTGAACCTCTGTTTGATTTATCGCAACCTCCTGCCATACTTCATTATGTATTGTTATACTGCGCAACATCATAATTGCATTTCTAATTTGTTGTATTGCTAACAGGAAGTTAAGACCAGCTGTGAGTGAACTTTTGACGCTGTCATTGTGGTCAGTTACAATGCATTTAGCTGCTGAAGTGTTGCATGCATATTGTTCTGCCTCCTCGTCATGCCGTATTTTCTCACCCTAATGCGCAACTGGCTCCACACATTTTAAGGCAATAAAAGGAACGCCTTTGATTGGCTGTGACCGCTCCCACAGTGGCGCAGCCCACCCCGCCTTGTCCCCAAAATAGAGCCCAAAACAAAACACAAATACTACAGTACATCCAGTCTGACATATAACCTGTTTTTTATGCTTTCATACAATACAGTGCTATTTTTCTTTTATTATTATAAACACTCATTGGGTGTATTCACTATAAAATGTTTAAAACATGAGGACCACCGACTTTCTCTGTTGATGTATTGCACGCGGTTTATGTCATTTATTATCCTATTAAATCCACTTTAGGTGTAGATGAGGATTATCATGGAGCCATCAAATTATCAGCAGCATTAAGTAGGGGACATATTTGAAACGGATTGGTTTATCGTCTCCAGAGGCTGACAATGTCAGTATATCTTTCTGGGATCAGTTTCGCAATCATTCCCTCCCTGCACTCCGAGGTTATTTCGGTAACAAAAAAAACAACTTTTGGGTGGGAAAACAAAAAAAAAAAAAAAAAAAAAAAAGCAAAACTCAACACGTCACTTCAGGTGATGTTGTTGCTGCGGGATTTATCCCGCTTCTTGGAAAAGCTCCACGTGTGCGCTTCCCGGACATGAAGCGGTCGTCACGTTGTGGACTGACCGGTCCGGTGTGACTCACGCCTTCCGATAAGGAGGAGGGCGAAATAATGCCGAGCCCCCGTTTCCACCCTCGTGAGTGCAATCTGTTACCAGGACAGCCTGATTCCGGGATGATGCGCAGAAAAGGGGGGGAAACCTGCAGTGCAACACGGGCTGAATTATTCATCGTCGAGACAGAAAAGAGCAGCGAAGGTGAGAGGAGGCGAGGAGGGAGGGATGGCGCAGCAGTCTGAACTCGCTATTCCCGACGGTCACGTTCGCAGTGTCTGAAACCAAAAGGCGCACACACCTGGAGACGGGTGAACGGCGCGGCGCGCGCACCCCGAGACAAAGCGCATCGCTCTCAACACATCAAGAGTCTCGGTGAGGGGCGGGAGGATGCATCAAACGCGTCCCCCATGCTAAAACAGACAGACGTGGGAGGCGGTTTTAAAAAAAAAAAAAAAAAGATGGCGGCAGACTTGGAGAGGTCAAATGAGGAGAAGGAGTTAAAGAAGGAAGGCAAAAAAAAAAACAACACTTTCCAGACATCTTTTTTTTTTCATTTTAATACCAGCAGGCAGGCCTAAAAAAAAAAAAAAAAAAAAAAAAAACGACTATGTTTCTGGCACAGTACAAAATGTACACACAAGCTAGAGAGCTTTGCATACATAGAGAGAGAGAGAGAGAGAGATCATTTGAGGAGAAGGAAGCAGGAAAAAAAAGCAGTATGTGTGTGTGTGTTGCGCATGCAGCTGGGAGGAGGAAGGAAGGGCTGAGATTGACGCCACCGCTGCACTCACAACGACATGTCCCCCCCCCCCCCCCCCTCCGCGCATCACGCGCGCACCCCAATCGTAGCATGCAGAGAGAATGTCACATCGGTGCCAAAAGTAGTGCCAGGCACCTGCGCGCACACATACCATGTCACATTTCGCGGTTACATTTCACGCGACTGATATTTCTCACGACTCGGGATACGGATACGTAGATTGGAAAAAAAAAAAATATATATATATATATATATAGGTCAGGCTGTGTTCCATCCTCCGCATGACATTTTAATATCATATTATTTATAGCTCTTTAGCATCCCCTAACATGGCTTTATTTTTGGCCCCGCCTCTTGATGACCGACTTACATCACAAATATTAACTCATAAAATCCGTTTGAAATCAATTGTTTAAAATTATGTTGTTGATGTCTTCCTTTTCGTTGTTTAAACTTAGTTGTTTTTTTTAATCACAGTCATTTTAGTCGTAATCATGCTCTGAGAATGTGTCTAAAAACCTTTTAGCCATTTGGAGGCAAAGCAAAGGAAGTGAGCGATCTGACTCAGCAGAAATGACATCTAAGGTATTCGTGGTTTTTTTTCAACGTTGTTCATCATCGAATTGGAAAAACACAGTTTTCATATCGTCGCTGTCATGTGAAAAACACTTATCTCCATTTTTTTCAATTTTCTTATTTCTACGTGAATGGGGTTCCCGCGTTACTGACATCGTATTAACGTGAACATTTTTTAAAAATTCAAAAATTGGACATAAGTAAATGTAATTACAATTACGATTATTACACTCCACGATTACAAAATTGGCATAATCGTAAAAAAACGATTATTAATATCCATTTTTATCCAGCGCACTACATTTCTTTACACAAGGAAATTACACTTGAATTTATACATTTGCACCTTTTTTTGTTTTCTAACTAGCATTATAAATTTTGTTTGGTCCAAAAGGAACTAACTTACATTTATTTGTCTTTACATTTTTTTACGTATAAACATTTTTTCTTGTTTTGTACCAAAAAATAAATGATCATTTGAATAATCGTGATTTCAATTATTACCAAAGATAATCGAGATCAATATTTCTTTCATAATCAAGCACCCCTCCTAAGTTTGTTTTTTGACCAGTTAGCATAGCAGCTAACAAAGCTAGCACGTAGCCTGCTCTTGAGGACAAACGCTAACATTAAAATCACTTTCCGGGAACGAGTGGCATCGAATCATCTTGCGGTTTCGAGTCGGAAGTGTTGACGCTCAAGAGTCTGTACATCCTCGTCGTTGAATCTATCAGCGGATAATACGAGGCCCATCCCTCAAGGTACAATCGAGGCAAAAATACGATCATTTCTTCCAACTCAATTGCATGTGCTGTACGTTTCCCCAAGTCAGTGCAAGAAGCCCCTGAAGAAAGGTTGAATAAGAAGGCGCTACCCCCTCTTGGCTCACAGCATGGCAAGGCACAGCGGTGACATTTCGCTAGTGGTGCAGTCATGATCCCCCCCCCCCCCTCGTTTTGCCCCATCCACCACCCATCACTCCGCTCCATCTCTTTTCATGCCCTTCGGCCAAAAGCCTCACCCTGCCACCCCTCCTCCATTTTAAATCAAATACCCCAGCGAGGCGGACTATTAACTCATTCACTGCCATTGACGGATGTATCTGTCTTTTCGCAGCCCAGCCATTCAATCCCAGCAACTCATTTACATTTTTTTCCAAATGTTTTCAAACGTTTGGGTAAAAGACGATCTAAAAATGTTTGGCATTGAATGAGTTATATACAGCGGGGCCTTAATATAATCTTACTTTTTCCACAAAAGAGTAAATGCTGTTCAATGCCGTTTCAGTTGATGCAACTCTGTCAAAGGTGACGTTTTGACAAGTAAGAAAGCCGTCTCGTTTTTATTTTGAAATCTGATGATACAATATGCAGTATAGTTTGAAGTACATCAGCCGGCGCTACTGATTCTTAAGTGCCATTTGACGTGGTAGAGTCTAAAATGAGACGGCGAAAATTCAATGGAACAAATAATAGCATTTAGCTTGAGATTGTAGGTGGTTCTGATCGTGTTTAGGCAGAGACGACCTATGACCCTGACAGCCCACCAGTGGAGCAAACAGAGCAAGTAAGTAAAAGTCAACAAGCGACTCGGTGACTCAACTCGGCGGCCGATGGCTTTAACGTTGCCCATTAGCTCAGTGGCACGAGCTGAGCTTCATGTCCATATAAGGGCATCTTAATTTCCCCCCGTCGAAAAAATCCAAGTCCCCGTCAGTTAAGACCATGATCCACCCATACGGGCCGGCGCTAAGCTGGGCATCGCGGTAGCCGCAGTATAGCGTGACTGAGGCGTATTACACTGGCCGGCCCCCGTTGAGTGCGTGTAAACTTGCATGCCCGTGCGTCTTTGTACGCGTGTGCTTATAAGTGTAATTACATGTACGGGAGGGGGGCTCGCATGTATTCAGAAAAGCTGCGGACATGCAGCGTGTGGGAACTGTCGCATGATCGCATGCACATTTTTCGTGCATCCATCTGTGTGTGGCCTTGGTTGCACGCGGACAGATGCGTTTGTGTGTGTGGGGGGGCCGGAGCTTATTACGGCAGACCACTCACAGGGGCAGGCAGCGAGATGAGCGGCCATCGCTGCTCTTCCTCCTGCCGGGCATGACGGGATGCGGTGGATGCGAAAGCGAGAGATAAGTGATAGCGTGTATGCTACGGGCGGCTGTGTGAGAAATTCCAAGAGTCATTTGCGCTCGGTGGGGGCTTCTCATAAAAGACGGGGCTTATTTTAGCGCCTCCCCGTGGCCTTTTTTTTGTTGCACACATTAAGATGGATCGTGCGAGAAATTTCAAGTTAGATTTATTTTGGTGGGGAGCCAAAACTAAAAGATTGGGTTTATATTGGAGCCTCAAGGATTTTTTTACCACAGATTATTAAGGATTAAGAAATTTCAAGTCAATCAGATGTGTTTTTGTGGGGCTTAAACTAAAAGATTCGGATTAAAAGTTGTTTCTCCATCGGGAACGTTCCATGTTCTACTGACTTTTTTTCGCAAGCATTTTAAGTCGGACTGTTTGGGAAATTTCACGACAGGCAGATGCGTTGTTTGCGGTGGGGCTTAAACTAGAGATAGACCGATACCGATTATTAGTAGCCAAGGAGGCCGATAACCGATATTTGGAGCCGATATTCATTTTCACAAAAAAGTAAAATATTGACGTCAAAATGAAAACTATTAAACTCTGAACTTTGTTTAATCGTCTTTGAGCATATGTTTATTGAACAATTTTTTCAGATTTGATAAAGGTTGATTTAAAAAAAATATTTTGTAAAATGCTAACAAAAACAGATTGTATAAACAGACTTCAATTAAAAACAAAAGGTGTTCCCAGGGTCAGTAGAATCTCTTATAAAGTTCACTGAAAATTTTAATAAATACTTCCTTGAAGACACTGTTTTAAATTGATTTATTATTGGACATCAGATTTTTAAAAAAGACATCGGTGTTTGGCGGCATTTTACGCCGCCGCCACTTCGCTCCGAGGACCTTATTACACCGAGGTGAGAGGTCACAGAGGCGGTGTTTTTGTTTGTGTGGCTGTTTGGTTTGGGGGGGGGGGGGGGGGGTGTCGGTCAAGTGTACATGCACTGACCTTACCTGGCTGTCATGCATCTGTTAAGGTAAAGCGCTGATTCCAAACAACCAAATGAGGTCCAACCCATCTGGTTAATCCATCGTGACATTTACAACTGTGTGTGCGTGTGTGTGTGTGTTTGTGGCGCGGGTAGAGATAGAGGAAGCATCCCATAAATGTATTGATTCAATGAATGGCAAGTGTAAACACAGAGGCGCGACTGCATTATGCATGCGAGGATAGCGTGTGTGTTTACATACATGAAGTGGAATAAAACCACCTGGCCATGATTCCACAAGACTGAGCGTGCATAATGCATCAAAGCAACACAGACGTGTTTCTAATATTTTGCTTTTGGAATACATCTGAGACGTTACGGATTGAATCAAATGAATAGAGAGAGTTGTTGCAGCTCGACATGCAACCATCAATCAAAGGCTCCCGGAAGCGGGAATGTGCTTGCGTTTGTGCTTCTGTCAATCAGCTGGCTTGATGGCCGTCCAATCTGTCCATCCATCCGATTGCAACACTGCGAAGCAATTACAAAATCTAATACCAATGACACAAACAATTAGTGGACTCGTCAGACCACAGCACTTTTCTATTTTGCGGAATTGGGCATATATTGTGGTAAAAATGGAAGTTAAATGCCATTTGGACACGAAAAGGGTGCTAAAATCGAAATCATATCTATAAAACTTGTTTTGTAAGACTGGATTTCTGACAAGGTAAACGTACACGAGAATACACGTAAAACAGAATGACAGTGCAAATTCAGCTCTTGGTGTGAATTCATCTTCAACGTTTTCACTTCAGTAAAAATCAAGGATGTGATGTGATGCTGCATAATAGTTTGTAATTTGCTTTGGGTGACTTCACCCAGTAGTTCAATGTGGCGCATTTGAGGCCATTTACGCCCATGCGGTTCCGTTTTTCCGTTTATTCTTCACTTTGTTGAAGAAGAATCAAAACAGGGATGAAATCATTTCCTGGCTGTAAACACTTGCAGCTTGATGAGCAAACGTACTGGATACAAAGTCAGGGAGAGAAAAAAAATAAAATAAAATAAATGGGTTTTCTCAGAAAATGCATGGACTTGGCTTGTTTGGTGGTGCGTGAATATCAATGCTTACTTGTGCCTGCGCAAAAGCAGAACAATCTACATTTAAATACATCCTTGGCACTCTTTATTCATGTACGTCACATGCAAGGTTGTATTCATGTGTGCAATTGTTGTGAGTGTTTATAATGGCACCTCACATGGAGATTTGGCCGCCTGGCATTGATGCACTCCAACCGGCGCCAAGTTCCACACTCAAAACCTCACATGGGTGCCAGCCTCCGCCGCCCGTTTCTAGTTATTTAAAAATCATTTTCAGCAATTGTACTTGGCACTTTGTGTGCTGAGTGAGACGCGCGGAGCCTGAAAAAGAAAAGCTAAGCGCTGTTATTTCAGCGGTAGCGAGAACAGATTTGACGGGTTTCTAAAAAGTGACGATGAAGAAACTATAATTTCTATATTTATTAAATACTAGTCTCGAGAAACACGATATTAAGAAATCTGACACAGGAAAGTGTTTTTTTCCATTTAGTAATACCCCAAAAATGTGGATAGAAATCCAACAGGTATCAGACTTACTTTTAACCTGGAAGATTTTAAAACTTAATATTTGTATCATTTATGCAGTATTATTGTCACAGCCATGTCAGATTTGTGTCACTTAAAAGAGACAAGCCTGGAAAAAAAGTTAAATAAAAAAACATTTTAAAAATCACGATAAAATCCAGTAAAAGCAACATTCCTGCCAAGAATGTGACATTAATAAGAAAAAGAAGGGCAAACGCTGCATATTTTATTATTATTATAATTTTTTTTTTCTTTACAAAGGAGTGTCATATTGTTGAAACAATATGTGTGGAAATTGGAAACTTTCCACAACCCGGAGTAAAACCACTGGAATTTGAGAGTTGGCTACCGAATCTCATTGGTATCATTTCTTTTTAACAAGAATAAATGATCACATTTACAATTTCCATCCTCTGTTAAGCATGTGATGGCCAAATGTCCTCCGAGCGAAAGTACATCACTCCCTCTGTGTTTTCTTATTTTCACGAGCATTAAAAGCAAACATAAGCGAGCTGTAAATGTCAGAGAAGCACGGGCGGTTATAAGTGAGACGTAACTGATTGTACAAAGTGAGAAAAACAGCGGGAGGGATGACAAATGGAACACACGCGCACACACACTGAGGGAATATTATTTTCCACAAAAGATGTTAAAATATGCTGTCATCATCGTGCCCAGTGTGAAACTATGCTCGTGCGTATTTTCCCCGCATAGGCACAAAAAACATGGACTTGATGGGACCAAGTGTTCCAAGAACTGACATTCTGATATATATTTGATGGTTACATACATATATATACACATATACATATATATTGTATATACATACATATACTGTATGTCATAAAAGTGAGTATACCCCTCACATTTCTTCAGAGATTTCGTTAAAATGTTTAATAGAACAACACTGAAGAAACATCGCTCTGACACAATGAAAAGTAGTCTGTGTAAAGCTTATGGAGCAGTGTAAATGTATTTTTCCCCTCAAAAAAAACTAAAAATATTTCCATTAGTAGCTAAACCCCTGGTAACAAAACGTTCCTGAAGTGTTGCTCAACGGCTCATTGGAGAAATCCAAAATAATTTGCACACTTTGAAAAGCTAAATTCAAATACCATATTAGTTGTACGTCTTTGGTGTATCGTTCAGCTATTGTGTTTTACGGGGAAAGAATCGTATTCAAGGATCAAAGAACGCTTTTGGAACAGTCTTTGAATCGAAATGGAACTCCATCCCGAAATCATATTCAGACGCTAATTTAGGACGCTAACAAACCACTACTTAATTACACTGTCATTGTATGATACGGCACAAGTCTCCGGCGTTCGTGGCTAACAGCTGTTATCATTAGCAACAAGTGCCCGGATGGTAGTTCAACAGCTGTTCCTTGGATTACTTTTTTTTATTTATTTTTTTTAAACTTCTTTTTCAATATTGTGGACCTAGATTACTTTGTAATCCGCTGTCCGTGTTTAAAGGAAGGTGCCTTAAATTGCACTCAAGGTCTTTGGCATTTGGAAAATAAATAAATTGTCTTCATTTATTTTATCAAAACAATTTTAAGAAAACATTTAGCTCAAAAAGTCTGACAGGATACCTTATCATATACACCGTACCACATATAAAATATGAATGTATCCTAAATTGTCATATTAAACATTAGGAGTTGATTATTATTATTTCATTTTATCTTTTTAAAGGGAAAAAGCGTTTTTTAAAGTTAATGAAGTCAAAGTTCTATTTTTTATTTTTTATTTTTTATTTTTTATTTTTTGGGCTGATCCGAAAAACGATCCGATCCGTGACCGATCCTAACCGTGACTTAATGTGATGCGTTGAACCGCTAGTGAGTACCAAAGACAATCTCCTGGTACTCATGTGAGTAACCCATGAAAAAAAAAAAAAAAAAAACATGTGCAACCCCGTGTTTGTTTATTTATTTATTCATTTATTTATTTATTAATAGACACACCTACTACTTTATGTTAAAAACGGTTTTGATGCGCCCGCTGTTTTTTCTTCTCTGGGAGATGGTTCAAATAAGAAAAACAGCATATAAAATGGATGGAAAACAAATCCATCAGGAGTTGGCTTCAACTTGCGTATGAACATGTTTTTGTCTCTCCTACTTAGAGGTCAATATTTCTTTAAGAGGATCACATCAGTCCGTTTCCCAGGACAGGCACCTGCTTTCCCGCCTATCTATTTGTTATTAATTCCACTATTATGGACGTCTCATCTTCTCTATTGGTCTCCTGCTTGCAGTCGGCAGCTGATACCACAGAGTGTGTGTGTGTGTGTGTGTGTGTGCGCGTGTGTGTGTAAGAGGGACGACAGTGAAGAAATGTGAGCATGTGGATGCGCATGAGAAGAATCAGGTGTCGGGGCGCAGTCAGACCAAAACAATAACAGAGGAGCTTGCACGTGTGCGCCTGTACCAACGCGCGTGCGTACACATACACAGCTGTCAAAAGTCGGCCCCCTCCCAGGGTTCGCCGCCTTTGTTTTGACCTCTCTGATCATGTGCAAAAAAAAAAAAAAAAACTTAAGAACCTTTTGTGTTAACAAATTAGTATCTTTGTGTCCTGTACTTGAACATTTCTCTGCTTTATTTAAAAGTTGACCAGGAAAACTGTCCATGATTAGAGGATATTCCTCTGTTTCACAAATTGCCCTAAAGCGAAACTAAAGTGACAGATTTATCTTATTTAACTCATTCACTGCCCTTGACGAATTTACTCGTCTTTTCACAATCCAAACCCAGGAATTTATTTATATTTTTTTCAATTTTTTTTCAAACCTTAGGGTAAAAGAGGGTCTGAAAATGTCTGGCAGTAAATGAGTTAAGGTGGAGTTAAGTGTGGATCTTTCCCCCTCTATAAAAACAACTAATTCACTGTCAGACATTTTTAGACCCTCTTTTACCTCTTTTCAAATAAATTCCTGTGATTGAATGGCTGCACTGTGAAAAGACAAGTAAATTCGTCAATGGCAGTGAATGAGTTAAGAGTACTTCAATACTTTGAGTTTTGGCCTTGTTTGAAATGTCATGAAAATAGAGTCAAATACAAGATCTATTTCTTCCCCCCTTTGTCCCAAATCTTCATATTATCAACCCATACTTCTAGATAGATCTCAAGAATTGCCCACTCCTAATCGGATTAGGAGGACAGATCAGTAGTGGGAGGCCTGGATTGACTTGGGTTTTATCCCCTGCACGACAAAAGCTACAGATGGCTCCTTTTGTTTCACCAGGGAAAGGTATGAGCATTGGCTCACACTCAACGTATAGAGAAACACGATATACGTCAACTCTAGCCCCCTGGCAAAAACAAATTTCAAGAAATTAAAGAAATGAACAGTTTCCAAATTCTATGGGTGGGTAGTGCTTATGGTATTAGATCCCCTAACAGGTCAACCAGAATTCTGTCTGGTGCCCATGTCAACCAACACGAACGACCGCGCATCAACACACGCAGCTGTCAAACTCCTCGAGTTTGCAGATAACTCCAAAGTCACCTGGAGCCGAACACGCGCTCAAGACCGTCGAGATGACAGAGGACTTTAGGAAGCATCCTTTGCGAGGGCTCCCCCTTCAAGTTCCTGGGAATAAGAGTCTCTCGGGACCTGAAGTGGGAGACCAACATCAACCCCCATTCCGAAAAAGACCCAGCCAAGGAATTAGGCCTTTCTGCTGAGGCAAAACCTGCCGCAGAAGCTGTTGATGCAGTTCTACACAGCAGTCATTGAATCGGCTCTTTCTTCATCCATCACTGTCTGGTTTGAGGTGATCATCGGTACTGCTCTACCCACCCTGGAGACCTAAGACAATGGCAGGCAAAATCCTCTTGGACCAACCAATAAAGGTGATTCTGAATCACAACTGCTCTCGGGATCAATTTCTTGCCTTGCACTCTTTATACCATGGGTAAGAAGGGCTTGTCAAAAGATTGGACAAGACTGTAGACCTGTATAAGACTGGAATGGATTACAAAACCATCAGAAAAGGTTTTGGTGAGACCGTGACAACGTTTGACACCATTATCCCAAATTAAAAGTCTTCGTATACTTTGTAACTACGGCTCCCACTGTAAATCGTATATTTCCACTCACGAATAACCCAAAAACATACTAAATGGTAGCAATGAAGAATCAGCGTGACCGTTGCTGAACTCGTGTCTAAAGCTGCTTCGCCCATTTGCAAATGCCCCTAAATGGCACCGTTCTTTTACACAAAGTAATTTCTGCTGTTACCGCCGGCAGACCTCGACTCGCCACAATCCAGGCAACCTCTAGCCTCACTGGGAGGAAAGTAAAAGGTTTAATCTGACTGTTCTTTCTTAAAATCACTGTCTGCTCCCTCCCAGGCACTGAGGACAATCTAGCCGGTCAGGTCCCTGCTAAGTGAACTGCAAAACAGATGTAGTCGCCATGACCTGGAGAAACCTTTTTAAATGCTTTTCATCCCTTTTTATCTAGTTAAATCCACTCCCGATGAGACTTGGGAGTGGACTGGGGGGGGGGGGGGCGGACTACAAATGAGAGGGTCTCGGCGAGAGCCGCAAGCGGTAGGAGTGCGATTGGGGTCGCCGAGAAGGGGGAGGCGGAGGAGAGCGCAAGAATCATTTGCATTTGTCCTGGTGTGACCCGAGGGGTGAAAAAGTAGCGGAGCGGAAGAAAAGGGAAGGATTAAAAATAAAAGGGACGAAGCGCGACAAAGTTCGTTAGCTCACCGGCGCCCGCGCGCCGAGGTTGACGGTGAAGGCGTCGTCTCGGGCCGAATGGTAACTCCGTTTTTTTTCAACATCATTTAAAAGCATCCAATAATGCTAATTGTGTACTGAATTCCCAAACGCACGGTGACGGTTGGAATTCAAAGAATCACACGCCACTGGTGCCCGTTCACATGCAGAGTTGCTCCTAAACCAAAATCCGTGTGCCATTTGCCGTTGGATTAGCGTCATGGCGTGCCCCAAATAACAAGGCTGCTGATGTGGAGCCCAGCGCCACTTGGATTTGTATAGTAATGCTTTTGGCCCCCAGCCAAGGTGGACCCTGCTGCTGACACACACACATACGCGCCTTTAGACTGTGGAAAATAGGGATGCCCTTTACCCATTTGGACGGAAAAAGAAATATGTTTCAATTAGCAGTTTGGCCCAAACTCCCCATTGTAAACAGTGTGTGTGCTTGTGCGCACGTGCGTGTTGTGTGTGCGCAAGGGGCTCGGAGGGGCTTGTGAATAGGCCCATAGAGTGACTAACCACAGGCCGGCCATTACACCTAGTTACAGTCACCGCCGGATCGACAAGGAGACAGACAGTCTGCGACACTGACAGAACGCCACTGTGCGTGATTTCGAAGTATGTGTGTGTACGTGCGGACGATTGGCGATGGGGATCCCCCTGAGTTGGGGGCTTTTCTCTCGCGGTGGAGAGTCTCCACTGTAAACTGGACGGGGTCCCAACTTCTACGCTGTCTCCGTTCCAGTCTCCCTTCTCAATGGAGTATTCTTAACCTGGAACAGACTGGATTAAGTGTTCGATTCGGACGTGGTCATTTCACCTTTTTATGTTCACCGTATTTCACAATTACGTCCTAATTTGTGTGTAATCTTATATGCCCCAGTGGGACGGCGATGTTTGCACAGAACTCCCCCCCCCCCCCGGAAAACCTCTTTAGGCCACAAGGATGACTGAGTGCTAATGGAAGTCCTCTAGGTGCATCTGTAGTCATTATATTTATATTACAATGTCAATAAAGTTATTTCCCACATTATGTACCCCGTAGTTCCAACATTTGCGGACTTGCATCCTTGCGGGAGCATTCAGAGAAAATAAATGCGCGGATAAATCTGCCGTGGTGGAATTTGATGTCAGGGTATGAATTTGGGATTGACAAAGACACACTCAAAAGTCTTTTTGGTAAAGGGCAAGATGTTATATGGCAAATGGGTCCCCACAATGTCCCAATACTTACAATACCTAATTAAAATTGTCAGTTGTTTTATATAAAAACATCTCCGTAATATTTCACATTTGTGAGGGCCTAAACATAAACAAAAACTCAGCAAACTTTGCACACACATGTGGCCTGGCGAAAAATCTTAAATTTGTCATACAGGACTACAAAAAACAAGTCTGTCTCTACAGAGGTTTAATGCAGCTCTATGCTAGTACGTTTGACGTATAACTAGGAAAATTGGGAGGCCCCCATACGTCCAAAAATGTCTTTGGTAGCCATGCCGTACAATGGACAGGAAGTGAGATTATTTGACTGTGCAATGCCCTCTGGAGATAAATCGGGGTTTCCATGAATGATGGGGTTCCCAAAAGAAATCTGCGAATCCGCAAATACGGAACCGCAACTAAGTGGTGGTCCACTGTATTACAATTTATCTTGAAGGTTTGCCGTTTGATTTGAATATGGCCCAAGCACAACCTACATCATATGTGTTTAGAGACCAGTTTCAATCGGAGTCAATAAAACCAATAATAGTGGTTATGAAGGCCAGTTAACGCCTTATATCAATAAAAGTCCACTCCCAAGTGTTTATTGCTACCGTCCCATTCCAAAATATGACACATTAATGCCTGTTTCTGATCCTCCTGTGTTCATTTCTGCAATATTCCCATTGGTTCTCTGTCTATTTATACACAGTTCGTTAGTGTTCCCCCCCACTCTTGGCTCCCTTAAGCGCCTCTTTTGCCAGTGGACGCCCGTAGCCTTAAATGGAAAGTCTATACATGCTGCCTGTTTGTGAGCCCCGGTTGAACAGCTGAACATTTATAATGGTTTGTTTATGTCTGAAAAGGGCTTTCCACAGTCACCCACTGTCATGTGTGGAGCCTGGTGGGTAGCGGAGAAGCCGAGGCACAAGTACACGGAGAGAGAGAGACACACACGTACTGCTGTGCCGGAGAGATTCAGTGATACGCATTTAATTGTGCGACTGCACCAAAAATGTATTCCGACACTTTTTTAACCCAAACCCAGACCCGGCCGCATTTTTCACCAATTCAAACCGTTCTAATGTCAAATGATTGACTTTTTACATAAATCTATTCCTCAAATTTGACCTATTCCTCAAATTGAAATCGATCCAACTTTAAGATGTTCAGCTCATTCAGGGAAAATAACATTTGACACTCACAAAATTTTTTAATTAAAATTGACATTTTACATATTTACCGAATACTTCCACATTTAGAACAACCAACCAAGGATTCCACATTTTCGATTTCAAAATTAGAAAATGAATGGAGACTTTTACAATTTTACCATCTTTCCACATTTCTTAACAGATTCAAGCCGTTTTAAACCTCCAAAAGTTCAGTTCACTCAGGATACTTTTTGTGATAGTCCCTCGAATTTCCATAAATAAATTCCGCAGCATTTCCATGCAATTTACAGAAATTGCCTTCTCTATTTAGTCGTATTATTCTAATCATAGACCGTATATGGCAGGCCGTGCCACTGGAACGAGAGGGAGGAAAAAGCAAAGGACGGGAGGTGGAAAAGACAGCTCGGGGGGGAGGGGGGGGGAGATAGAAGGCTTATTATTGGTCGCTGGGAAGCCTGGAAAGTCTGCCTTCCAGGAAAAAAAAAATGTTGGAAGCGGCCTGCGGCTTTTCATGCACGTGCGCACCCGCCGCTATGTGGCATATTTAACAGCACTCCATACTTGCGCGTACGTGTGTGTCTGTTTTGATTGACGGGTGTCAAGCCACTTCGCACCTGTCCGTGCCGTCGCTAATGGACGAGCAAGAGCGCAGGGGGTGGAGTAGAGCGCGAGGAAGGATGGAGTGGTCCTCGGTGACAGGCACATGTGGAGGGGGGGTGGGGGGGGGGGAGATTCTGTCGTTAATTGCCCTCTACTCCATAACCCGCTGAGATGAGGGAGGGGGTGTGGGGAGAAAGAGTGGAGGAGGGGTGGCGTTGTCTGCCATCTGCTCTGATTTCTGACCCCTCCCTCCTCCCCACAAATGCACGCCACCAACCTCTCCTCCCCGCACATCCACCTCTCCCGCCATTTTCCGCGGTCAAAAGAAACCCGTCTAAGTGTGTACAATGTACACCCCCCCCCGCACGTGACTCCCGAGCGGTTTAATGAAAACATCTCAATCAGTTATGTGGAGAAGGTGCTCATTTAAAGCCGTGCGTTATTGGAAAGAGATATGAAAGCGAGTGTGGTAACAAGTGGCTGCTTCTTTGTGTTTCGATGTATTGATGCGGCGGCAACGGGAGACGGGCTGTCGAGGCTCGTGACTGACAGCGAGACGAATTGTGGATCAGCTGCATGTGTGTCGTGTGTGTGTGTGTGTGTGTGCTTGTTTCGGGGACAACCGCATAGTCCTACAGCACATATGAAGAACGGAAGTGTTATGTTGATGATACAACTGATACGATATCTAATTATAGACTCTGTCAAATGCATTCTGAATTTGCAATGTAAATGCTTTGATCCGAATTTGATCCAGATTGCACATTCAGCACCGTTTTATGCCTTTGTTCGGACTCAATGTCTATTGGATTCAAAATTACAACTGGCTTCAGCAATCTCTGCCGGATCCGGTTTGAGTGTAATTTGCTGTGTAAATGCACAGATCTGATTCTGATCCAGATTGCACATAAGCCAAAAACAATACTTACAATTGAAATTGGATTCATGGGGGGAAAAATTGAGTGATTCTTTAGAACTATAACAATCAAATGTTGACGTGGGTAATTCAATCAATTCAAATCAAATCCAATTTGAGCATAATTTGCAGTGTATACGCACTGATCCAAATTTGATCAAATTACTGTGTAGTTGGCGTACATTATTTTCAAAGTACAATGCCTAAACGATGAAAACATCTCAGAACAATTCAAACAAATGAATCATCTCTGTCAAATCCAATTTGCGTGCAGTTTGCCACGTAAGCACATTGATCCAAGTTTGATCCAGATTTCGCTGTCATTCGGACAAACAACAAAAATGCAGATGGATGGATTTTCAAAGGTTGCATCAGGTAAATGGAGTCCTCCCTAAAGGAGAATTCTGACAAAGTCAGATTTTATCTTTGCTGACAGCTTGCATGCTTCTCCCTTCCTGACCTCTCTGATCTTTCACCCCTCTGCCCCAAATGGGTCTCCTGTGTCACGGCGGAAGGGGGTTGCTCCCAGGGTATTGTCCAACCATCAACATTTGGTTAGAAAAAACGCAAAAGCGCAGCATTCGCATGGCTGAAGGTGTTCTGGCGTGACCTCGGTTAGCCCTTCAATGCTGCGCCCCCCAAAATGGGAATTACCAACAGTCCATCAGTACTGTGGCATTAATGGCCCGGTCCCAAGGCCCTTCAGGGGATTGTTGTATAATTACAGGGTGTTCACCCTCAGGGTCGACCCTCGTGCCTGCACTGAAAGCTCTTCCAGGAAGGAGATGAACATGCTTTGATTGGAAGTCATCCACAAAGTAAAAAAAAAACAACAAAAAAAAAAAAAAAGTCCATGGACGGTCCTCCATGTGAGCCCGTCACATGGATACATACGTGAAATAAGGGCGAATGTGTGCAGCGGCAGCTCCCCGGGGAAGCTCGCCACGGAAAGGTCTGAAGGCCACTCAAGGGCCAAACACGGCCCCTGAGGTGACAATAATAATCAAGGCGCGGGGTGGGGGATGGGGGTACACAAGCATCATGATTACAGCGCTATTCAATTCTCACGGGGGCTATATATACATATATATGTATATGCCGGCCATAGCGATTTGCTGAGACGTTATATATGGATCCCCGGCAGCAAAACAACGCGGTATCTACGGTAAAATATATTGATTTTAAGGCTTCTGAACATACCATAACTCACCCTGGACAACCGTTTCCCCGATCAACGCAAAATTGGGTGGATATGTCGACCATAACGACACACACAAAAAAAAAGCCTCTAGGACCCATGCCTGAAAATAAACAGAAAGGCAGTTATTTTGGTTTAAAGCAGCCATTTTGGGGCCAAATTCCATGAAAAAGGTGGCTGGAAAATTGGGGAGAAAAAAAATAAATAAATAATCAGCCCAGACTTGTCACCAGTTTCACCAATCAACTTAAAATTGGGTAGACATGTCTGTCATGTCAGGTTGGACCAAAATGTCTCAAGGATCCATGCCCGAAATTCAAGAGGAAGGCAGCTATTTTGGTTTCAAGCAGCTAAATTCCATGAAAATACTCCTTTTTTGAAAAATTATTTTTGAAATCAACCCCCTGTCACCAGTTCCACCGATCAACCCGAAATTGGGTAGACACGTCAGTCATGACAGGTCGCACCAAAACAACTCAAGGAGCCATGCCCAAAATTGAACAAAGGCTGTTTATTTTGGGGTCTGAAGCAGCCATTTTGAGTCCTAATTTCATGAAAAGGGGGAATAGAATGTTTCAAAAAATGATTCCCCCCCTCGTCAAAATGCAGCGGGAGAACCTCACGTCACCCTCTAAACTAAAATACAAGCGCTTTAGGGATATGTTCGGCATCAAGACAGTTATGTGCATACCTATCAACCGCCTATCAGCCGCACACGCACATCGGCGATTATCAAGCAAAGCCCGACAAGTGGGGAGCTTATCGGGCTGCGGGAAGGCCTGGCGCTCATCCCCCCCCCCCCGCCAACCCACCTCCCCGCTCTCTGCTTAGCGCCCAGCAGGGGGGTCAGCACGCACACAGCTCCCGCCCCCTGCTGCAAAACACCGCTTCTGTATTGTGCTGCCGCGTTACTCTCTTTTTCGCAGCCAATCCGGGCCAAGACAGGAGAAATTGAGCCATCTTGAAAGATGTCTTGTTGCTAGGTTTGCACATGGGGAGGAAAAAAAAAAATTAAAAAAAAAAAACCTTTAAGAGTTTTTTTTTTTCTTTTTTTTTTTTTTTTTTCTAAACAGCATCGCAGTGACTTTTTCGCATTAAAAGTGACATTTTGAATCTCCCTTGGCTATATTGTCTCTGGGTAACAATGTATGTGCTGAGTTGGCTCCCGCTTGTATCCCCACTGATGCTTTTGCTATTGTTTTGCGGTCTTTATAGAGGCAAAGTGACGCCTGTTCTCTCCACCTGTCAGCGTGACACACACACACGCACGCATTGCTGCGGGACCGCCACAGCTGGCCGATCGGCACGTGTCCTGACCTCAGCGACTGAAATGGCAAGGGTCACACGGGTTGCCTTCCAACTGATGTGTGTGTGTGTTTAAGGGGGGGGGGGGGGGGGAGGGTTGCGATGGCGGCTTCATTATTGCCGGGTACTCACGTGGCTCTAAAAGTGACAACAAACACAAGCGGGGATGATGGGCGGGATGCCGGGAGCGGGCCTGGCGTGTGCCGGGGGTCAGCGAGGGTTAGACGTCAACGCCGGGGGACAAAAGGGACGGCTGCTCAGCTCCTTTTGGCTCTTTACGAGTATTTTGTTGCCCGGGCAACCTGGCATTTACAGAGGAGAGCGACGGCTGCTAATTGAAAATCTCTCCTCTCACGACGTTTAAAAAGTGGATCTCTGTACTTTCTACTCTTTACTTTGTCCAAATGGGCTTGACTTTGTCCCTCAGCTCATCAGTACAGCACTAATACAAGACATTCTACATAAAAGATAAGGAATAAATGACTGGGGGGACTGTTGTATTGTCTGTCTACATGTGCTGCTGACTAATTGTGTTCAATCCGATGTTTAAAACTCATTCACTGCCAAAAACGTTTTTATACGTCTTTCCACAGTCCAGCCATTCAGTCGCAGGAACTTATTTATTTATTTTTTCAATATTTTTTTAAAACATTAGGGTAAAAGTGAGTCTGAAAATGTCTGGCAGTTAATGAGTTAAAGGATTATAGCACTGCAACAAATGCTATTCAACATTAGCATTAAGCTAGCGGCAGGGTTTGGGATTTTTCATTTCAGTTAGTTTTTAATTCAATTTTGACTTTTTTTTTTCTTTAAAATCAGTTAGGGTCAATGCATTTTTAGCGCAGTCTTGTTAGTTTGTGTGAGTTTTTTATTTTTATTGACCAGTTTACATGTCAATCACTACACGCAGTACCAGTAGTTGCAGCTGTCGCTGACATCTTTATGCTGTCCTCGTTGATAGGTCAGACGTCAACCCCACTTTGCGCAGATATCAGCCAGCCTACATTACACACACTACCAGTAAAGTCCAATCACCGGCCACCCACCCACCCACCAAGTGGCCTCCTTCTGAAAAACCCAAATACGGTAATCCTCAAACAGTATGTGTCGAAGAGCAAAAAAATGAGACAGTTGAGGGAGGGATGGCGTGAAGATGGGAGTTCCACGGAAAAGGAATCGTTTGCCAGCCGGCAGAGGCATGAGATCATCGGCCCCGTGCTACTCTGCGCCATTATCCCTCCCTAAACCCAGAAACGCCTCCCGTCTCTGCCTCCTATTATCCCTTCTTCCCAACCCAACACACAATGTCACACACTCATCCCACTGTTCTGTTTATCGATGACTCAAGCTTGCCGTTTTCTTTCCGGATACACAGTCAACGCCGAGCCGCTTCGGCACCTCGGGGCCTAATGGACTGATTTGGACTGTTTACAGCTGTGCTCCTTTCTACAATGACTCACAAAGGAACAAAGGGGCCTCTGTGTGTGAGGGAGCTTCTCCGGTTCTTGTCAACAGGACCTACGCGAGTGCGCTGGACTTTTTCTTCGAAAGCCCTCTGCCCTTGATTAGCTCTTTCCATTTTTTCCCCCCCAGCCTCCTATTTCATGTCTTGAAATACGCTGTGTGTGGCAACGCTCATACAAGCAAGGTCCACAACTCCGAACACTAACGTTAGCATTGATGCTAACGACATGAGGTGTCATAGCTAGTCCGCCCGTGCCGTGGGCGACCTAGGTGAGCAACGGTTGAAAATTTCTGGATTAACACCGCTTACCAGACGCATTTTATCCCTTGAAAAACGGAATCGTCGCATATTTCCCGTATTTATCCCGTATTATAAGTACGCGTCCCGTATTGAGTTGTAAAGGAACGCACTTTGTCCCGTCGCATCGTGAGAGTCAAAAATAGTCTGTAAAATGTCGATGGAGTTAATAAACAAGCTGATGAATAATAGATAAAGAATACACACACAGCCTTACATTTATTACAAGTTCAAACAGTCACATTGTCACATCACGCAGAATTAGGCTCAGAGAGAGAAATCAGTCATCTTTGAGAATTTGGAGAAAGGAGCTTTAGGGTACAAAACAAACCCAAAAAATCTTGATTAGGTCAAAGCTGATCATTTTTATCAAGGGTATTCTACAGTACTGTGAATTAACTCATTCACTACCATTAACGTATTTACGCGTCTTTTCACAGTCCAGCCATTCAATCCCAGGAATTTATTTTTATTTTTTTTTCTAATTTTTTCAAATGTTACGGCAAAAGAGGGTCGTAACATGTCTGGCCGTGAATAAGTTAAGAGGCTGATTTGGATAACAAGAAGTCAAAAATTCACACCTATTAAGTCACACGGAAATGGTGAGGATTATGCATGAACTGGATTGTACCCCTGCCCCTATTTTCTCTTTCACCCTTGAACCTTTCACCCAGTCCCCTCACGTTCCTCCTGTCATTTGTGCGTCTTTCCATGCATACCTGAGGGCATGAGCGCCTCCTCAGTATGTTTGACATCAAATTTCCACTCGGCGTGTTTCTAAAAGGCCTGTTTGTTTAGCGCAAAGCCCGGACGCGAGCCCCACTCGCCGATTAACTCTCCCGGGGAACAACACCCTGTTGGAATGTCTGGAATTCTCCACAACAAGGATTAGCTCATCCCTGTCTGTTGTCTCTGGCTTGTGTGGTTGTCATTCTTTCCCCCCGCGTGGGCTTAGCGATGGACCAACTGATAGACACACACACCCACACACAAAAGCCCAACCTGAAGGCCTGAGATACCAGGGCAGCTCCAAAGAGTACTACATTACATTGTCCTGCAAAAACAGCCCATGAACGCCATGTTACCTGGCTTTTTATCTTTTTTTTTTTTTTTCTTTGCCGAGTGGATCATTATTTGCATCTGAGGAGCCTTTTCAGCCATCAGCAACATCAAAGACACGATAGCGCCGCGCACTCCAAAACAGACCTTTTCAAGAATAAGAATAATTTTTATAACAGTACATCGTCAGAAACAAAGCACAATAGGTACCATTTATAATGTTGTATGCGCCACATAAGGGTGATTATTGGACTAAAAGATACACCTTTTCAGGCCCCAAAGACAAGCAGCGTACTATTTATGAGTACAAATATCCACACTCATTTATTATGCAAATAGCGAGAATGTGACATCTGTTAATAAATAATAATCAATAATAATAATAATAATGAACTGCTTGATAACCTCTCTCATCACTGGAATTGTTTCATTTAGTCACCATGTTGGCAGAGCAGAGTTAAAAAGCAATAGTTGGTCAACATCGCTCTCTTGTGGACAATTTTATATAGCACCAAATAAAAAAGGTTGCTTCACAGATTATATAAACATCATTTAAAAACGGTTATTTCTAGACATTATCTTATAAAAAAAAAAAATTAAATCTATACAGTATTTAGTCAGACGATGACTTATTGGTGGTATCTTGTATTATGTACATATGCATTGTATTTGATTGTTTTCTAATGTAAATTAAAAAAAAGATTTGCCTCCAATGATCAACTTTACATTTTAATTGAATATATTCAATCATATACAACAACATATTATTCATAATTATTACAATTATTATTAAATATCATTTTAGTATTGATGTAATTCTATTGTAATATATTATATAATTAATTCAGACTACAGCATCGTTATTAAAGATGAGAAAGCAAAATAAAACGATTCAATGAATATATAAATAAAATTATTAAAATCATTACCTGTTTAAAGTTGGGAGAAAAATATATGATTTGGAATTTATAAGCGTAATTGCCACTTATTAGCTTCCATGCTGAAGATGAAATTCAATAATTAAATTGTATCACAAGTCCACACATAAAATGATCGCAAGGATGAACATTTATACATTTTTTACTTTGTCACCTTGAATAGGAATGATATCACCTGACTCGTCCGAGCGGACTATGACCTCCATGTGACTTTGTTATGATAGCCGGTGGAAATTCCACATGACAAAATGTCACTTGTATTTCCCCCTCAATTCAAACTGGCAGGAACTATAAATGGCATTTAACAAGGAAGCGTCATACTGTACATGCTGCTTTAAGGAAGCTCTTTTGACATTTCATCTTGGTTACAAAAGAGAACATTGTTTGTGTCCATTGAGTCACTGCATGCAGCCTTGCGGCGGGTTTTCCGAGAGCACCTGGAAAGCGAAAGTTTCAAAGTAACAAGATCCTCACGGTCGAGCGTGTACATGTGCAGAGTTATAGTTGATATAAAAAGTCCACACACCCTGGTTCAGAGGCACTTACCGTACATGAGAGCAGGGGTGTGCCGACTCCCACTTCCAAAGCTGTGAGAGGGTGTGCACACTTATGCTACCACATTTTTGATGTTTATTTTTATTTTTTCCCCCCTCAATTGAGCTGTACAGTTCAATCACGTTAATGCTGGAATTTTTTTTTTAATTATTTATTTAGGTCTCTTTGCCATGAAAATTAAAAAATAAATAGAATGACAATATATAAATAGATAAATAATCATAAATAAATATATATATTTTTAATATAATATATATTCAAATATATAATATATTCGATACTGAAAAAAAGAAATATATAAATATAAAATATACATATTTTTTTTAAATATAATATATATTAAAATATATTTGATACTGCTATTTAGCAGTAGAATGTATTGATTATAAATTAAAAATTAGGACTTTGAATTGATTTTTGTTAAGTATTGCAAAATTATGTTTGTAGGTGTGTAGATGGGAAAATAGTAAAGGTACAGAATTTGGGTTCTTTTTTTTGCTTTTTTTGGGAGGGGGGCTTTTTATGGGGTGGCCTTTTTTGGGGAGGGGGGGGGCGGGGACAAAAACAGTTCCATTCATTTGAATGGCAAAAAATAATTTGAGCAGTCATGGAATGAATTGAACTGAACTGAAATGTGGAGCAATTTAGACAAAAACATACATTGGGACATTCGGAAGCATGCAGACTTTGAACGGGAAGAGACAACTCATGATTTAAAGAAAAATATAAACAAGTGGAGACACGCACACATTGAGAAACAACTTGTGACTAAGCAGGAGTTCAAAACAGACTGACGGTAACTCAGTGAGGTTAAATATGTGAGAATGCTGATGAGACATTTTAAAGAGGTCTGAGTTCAAGGAAGACATGACTTACTTGTTGGCTTTTCCAATGCACAGCATCTCCGTGTCTTTTCTCCTCCGATAAACTAAAACAGGAAAACATTCGAGGAAATGTACTCGCCTGTCCGAACATAAAGTCGGCCTGGACGCGCTGCACTTTACCTGTGATCATAACAAGGCACGCCAAGACGACGATGACGGCGGTGGCGAGGCAAAGACAAAGCGGGATGGAGTTCCAAGTGCCTTGCGTGGTGAGGACAGGCAACGCCGGACCTGTGAAGAAAATAGACCGTCACACCTTGTGTATACTTGAAACTTCAAAATGAAAAAAAAAAAAAAATGTGCCGCAAAAATCGAAGCTTCCTTACTGGGTCGCTCGGTGAAACAGTGAAGGACTGTGGCGGCGTAATCCACATCGATCCTCCTCACCTGCGCGAGCACAAACATGCATTCAAGTCTCTTGTTGACTAACTGATGAGCATTTCTAATTATAAAAACGTACTCGGACACAAGCGCGAAGGTCCGTCAAGTTCAAGCCAGCGGATGAGCGCTCGCCCTGATGAAGACATCGTGGTTACCATGGTTTCTTACAGACATATTGAAACGATGCTCACTTCGCTACCTACCACTTGCACGGTCGTGTGGCTCCCGGTAGTGCGACACGCGGCAGAGTCTTGGGACGGCGTACACGTGTCAATGTAAAAGGTGGCGTTCATGTGTGAGGTCAGCTTCAACTCTTGTTGGGTCAAGGTCACATCCCATACTGGAAATAACACGTTTATTTGTACAGATAATACACATAAACATTACAATATCCGACCTGAAATTTTATGCTCTTTTCCGGTGTCTATGGTATACTGTATAGAGTTTTATGTTAATTTATTGATTCCATTTTGTCGTATCATGTTGAAAAAGTGCTTTGTTACAGCTCTGGCTGTTATGAAATGCACTATATATATATAAAATTGTATTGTATTGTATTGTATCCATGGCAATGAGTTTACCATTAAACGGTGTTATATGCTGTATACTTGCTTTGAAAACACGTTACGAGCCCGGCGTCCCGCCGGCGGGACACTCGCTATATACTGTATTCGCTATATATAACTTCAAACATGCCCGGGCATGTTCTATATCGTTAGAAAGCTGAGTTTCCGCGTATTCGAATGATTCCAAACATTAGAAAATACAATCATATACGCAGGCTCGGCGGGCATTTAAGTCAAACACTCGCTAACACACCAAAAATACGAAACTCACCATTTCAGCCTCATAAATGTCCAAGACAATGTTATAATCCATCAAAAATTATCCCATTACGTCGAGGAGGGTCTAGTAAAAGTATTCCGGTAATATAGTTAGCCCAAACCAAGCCTTACATCCATAAAGCCACGTTATTAGCTGCTGTAATCGCGAACATATTTTCCATCGTAGGTCGAATCTGCCAGACTAAAGCATGCAAGCTAGCAAAACATAGGTCTGCCTCCTTGTTTGATTGACACCTCGCTTGATCCAATAAACAAATGTTTACTGTGTCACCAGTTCAACAACAGCCAATGAAAAATTTGTAGATAAATAGTACCACCCCTGCATATCGACGATTCGTCATTTTTGCCGGTCACAATCAAACCTGCTAAGCGTGCTGGTGATTGACGCATTCAACGGCCAATGAAATTCTTAGCAAAAAAAAAACGTATTCGGTTGCTTTGGAAACCATTTTTAAACGAAAACAAACACCATGCGTAACTTTAACAGATTCTGACAGTTGAGGAGAAATATTCAAAGAGTTATCTTCAAAAACAGACCAAAACTATGCCGATACTCCAAATGGTTCAAGTACAACTTCAAATGTATTTTGGGTACACCTTTTTAGGCGTTCATGTAATAATGACAGGCACTTTCACTCACACCTACGAAATATAAAGACATTTTATTATTCCGAAAAAGTCGTACCTTGCAATCTCCTGACAAAAGGACACCTGATCCAAGACTGGTTGCCTGCAGTGAACTAAAAATCAAACAATCAATAAAAAAATAAATACTAAATAAATTTCAATTATATGTAATACACTTTCGTCAGCATTTTTTATAATTAGATAATATTTGAATATCTTAAAAATTATAGTTAACTTAAAAAAAAAAAAGGATTTATAGTATATTTGCATTATATTTTTCCCAGTTACTTTTTAGGATTACGTTCATGTTGACAAATGACCCCAAAAATAAAAATAAAGTTACCTTCATGCACAGTTGAGGGTGAGGGTCCACTTTTGCAAATGTTATCTGAAAGGCAACATTTTATATTGCTTGTGAGTTGTCCCAAACATTCCATTCGAAAAACCACTCAGGCATTTGGACTTCATGCGTCATTGCATTGCGTTTTGTTTGACTTCAGTCCCGAGTGATTTAGTTTCGGCTTAGAAGTTCCACCATATGAATGTTTACAAATTCTCTTCCACTAGATGGCACCTGTTGCCAGTCATACAAGAGATGAATAGCTATGTGTTCAAACTAAGATGACTCAGATTTCACACTACGTCAGTACATTTCTCACTAAATTAAGATGAGATCATCATTTTCCCAGTGTATGTAATTTTTGAGATAGTTTTGTTTGGAGATTTTTCAAGTGTCAAATATGCGCCTTGTTACTTTCCTAGACCAGAAAATGGCAGGCTTTCACCAAGGCTTCCCACATTTGTATTCAGATTACCCACTGAGTTTTTTTTATTTCATTTTTTTATGCTGATTGATAACAAACAAAACTGACAGTGGGTATAAAATTTCTTTTTAAAAAAGTCATACCGGTAACATCATGACACTATAAAACTGAACATGCCCCAACGGCGTCATAAAATTCTTGCTGAGTCATCACCAACTTGCAATGAATGAATGAATGAATGGCAATGTGTTCATGACTCATCAAGTTTCGGCTACCTTTCCTCTACTGATATTTCGTCTGGCGCCCTCCACATCCGAGCAGCCGCCGTTCGTCGCCCTCTGGCACAGCGCCACCTGTGCCGAGAGCGGGCAAGCGGGTTGCCACGAAAGTTCCTCCTCCAGCGGGTCAAAATGGATCCCGTGCCACATCTCCTCCATGCCTGCATGGACCAATCATGTCAACATCAAGGCCACGTGCCGAGGCCCCTATAGTTTGCTGTTGAGAAAGCTTTTATATAATCGGTTTAATAAAATGACCAACAATAAAGTTTTGTTGTATCACACTGTGCTTAAAAAAAAAAAAACAACAACAAAAAAAAAAAACAGTCTGTGTACCACCTGATTTGCATATTTTGACTTATTATGGGTGGGACTGGAACGGCAATGAAAGTGACTCACTATCTTTAAAAGGGCAGACCTGCACTCTGGGGGCGTCGATCACGGCGGACCAGCCCTGTGGAAGATCGTAAAGGTATCAATCGGAATCCGGTGACTCACACGTGGAAACAATTCGTCGTTTTTGCTCTTACCTCGATGCACAGGCATGGCAAAGGTCTGGAGAAGGAGAGAACGGCACTTTTTTGGGGTTCGTCCTTCTTGATCTGGATGGTCAACAAAGGAGACACACTGCTAACTTTGATGTGTACAAGGCTAACTCCTGATTTTCGTCCCCCTAGCCTTACCAGAACGCCAGCCCCCGTGCCGGTGCAGATGAAATCCTTGCGGCACAGTCGCACTTGGTAGTCTTGACCCTGCAGCGCGTCGCTCACGCTGACGCGCACCTCCTTTCGGTCCAGGTTGACGTCATGCCGGATCTGACCGGCTTCCGGACACAAATGCTCGTGACGGAGGGGCGGGCAAAAGCGCGGTTGAGGTTTTGAGGCGTACTCACTGATGCATTCGGGTACGTTTCTTCTCAGATCCTTCCATGAGCAATCTTCAGCGAGACAAACAAAAGTATGTCACATGATAATCCCTTATCGGTAGCAGAAAAAAAATTATTTCCAGCAAGTGGATCCAGGTGAAGATATATGTATGTATATTAGTGCACCACATCCACGCTGCGGTACCTGGAGCCACGTAGGTCACGCTCCGAGTTATCCCGCAGTAGCTCGGGATCGTGGTCACGCTGACTCTCACTTGCTGCCGCGGGTAAACGTCGACGCAGTCGTTCTCCACCTCCACCTGTAATGACACGCTGTGATGACGAGAGGGGAAAACGATCTGATAAGATTTAAATGGGGTGAAAATGTAGGTCATCCTCGGCGTATAAAGTACCTTTGTTGATCTATCGCCAGCAACAAGCAGAACAATGAAACGCTGCGCCACTAGAGAGTAATTAACTCATTCACTGCCAAAAACGTTTTTAGACGTCTTTTCACAGTCCAGCCATCCAATCCCAGGAACCTATTATATATTTTTGTTCAATTTTATTCAAATGTTAGAGTAAAAGAAGGTCTGAAAATGTCTGGCGGTTTATGAGTGTAATTAACATGTGTATCCACTTTTTTCGAATATTTTGATTTCTTTGTGTGCCGTGGCCTTTGGTTGCGTTTTTGAATGAAGTACCTGCATCCCTGCCATTTTCCGCCTGGACGCCTTGGAGATGCTAATGATCCGGCACTTCTGCAGCATTCCCGGCATCTCGGTACAAACGGACAAGCCGTGGATGAACTCTGCGGATTGAAACCATTCATGATGCCTCTCGTACTTTTGATAGAGCAAATTTTGTTCATCACAATGACAAAATATTGTGAACAAAGACCTTGCTTTCTGACTTTTTTTTTTTTTTTGCCTTAAAGTGGGAGTCAACCCAAACATATTTTTTTCAAGAATATGTTCTTTCGATGCCCACTAGTTGAAACACAGCATTCTGATTGATTTTGCATTTGTGGATTGTAAAATAAGGAGCAAAATGCACCCGTTTTTAGCCATCGCCGGGGGCGGCCATTTTGTCTTCTGTCGACTGAAAATGACACCACAACTGCTCACAACGACCAATCACGGCTGACTTTTTTTCTGAATCTGAGCCGCGATTGGTCGTTGTGAGTAGTTGTGATGTCATTTTCAGTGGACAGAAGACAAAATGGCCGCCCCCAGAGATGGCTAAAAACAAGTGCATTTTGCTACTTCATTTATATTCCACAAACGCCATATTTATCAGAATGCCCTGTTTCAACTAGTGGGCTTGGACAGAACACATTCTTGAACAAAACATGTTTGCGTTGACTTCCCTTTTAAGTATTGTTTGCTAGTATCGGCAGTTTCCATTAGTGCCCGGTACCTTCTTGCTATCAGTACTTGCTCATCCCTACAAAATCAAGTATTTTGACGCACTGCTAAGTTGTACGGTGGTCTTGATCCGGAGGTGGAGGGAGCATTTCTGGCTCCCCTCGCACATCACGGCGGTGGAAAAGATGAGGGTGCGGAAAACGGAGGAGGCGTTGAGCCCGTCTGCGGGCATCTGGCACGGAGGAGGAAGAAAATCTGTAACAAAGAAGGTCATTTTTAATTAAGAAGGTAGCAAAGGTTACTTCCTCCATCTTTACGCGTAGTTCCGGTTTAACCGGACAGGAGACCACTTTGGATCGTGCTTGTGGAGTGTGTCGGTCTGCACTCACAAGCTGGCTTGGTCCTGCACTGGAGCCCCTGTGGGAAGAAAAGATCCCAATTAGTCAAACATAAAAATAAAATAAAATACATTAAAAAAAAAAAGAATCCTGGACAATAAAGAACTTCATGTGGACCATATTAAAAAAAAAAAAATCATATTTCAGCATAATATTTAGCACTGAATGAATCCATTTTAGGTTTCTATGTAGAGTTACAAAAAAGATATTATCATGATATAAAATAAAGTAGGTGGACGTTGGGCGTCCTCCGAGCAAGGTGCCGATTTCAAACACTGATTTTGAAAGGTCCAAACAAGTTTCATCGCTACAATAGTTGTTAATGGAACAAAGAAGCATACACGGGAAGTCCTTTCAAAGATGTTTTTGTTTGGTCTGCTCACTGAAGTAATCATCCCACCTATAGATGTGGGATTAAGATATGCAAACATTCAACCTGAAAAAAATGAAAAGTATGAACTTTTTTCTTTTTTTTTTTTTTTTTTTTTTTTTTTACCTGAGAACACATGGTGCCGCATGTTTTTATCCTTTCAGCCTCCATCTGTTGTCCAGCAGCTCCAAAAAGGCCGTAACCAGCGTGGCACATCAGCAAGGCAGGCCACAGGATCATCTCCGCCACAACAATTATTTTTTTTCCCCTTCTTCTCTGGAGTTGCTTTTACTCGACTCCGGCTCTGATTTTTGCGTCTTGGGATGCTGATGTTATCCACTGGTGGTGTGATGGGCCAGGGACTTGGTAGTAAATATCTTTATCGTGGGGGCGGAGCTTAGTGGATGAGTTGTGCGTGTGTCTCTGGAAAAATGAATAATGAGTATTCTATTATTAGCTACGAACAGGGAAGTTATGTGATCGATGTGTTGTACAACAAAAGGTAAAGTGTGTTTCTATTGACTCCCAATGTATCAAAATGTAGCACAAGCACACATTTTATTAGATGACACTGAATTTGCCACGGATATATAAACGCACGCTTATTTACTGAAAATGTTCCTATGGTGCTGGTACTTACATGGAAATCCAACACAACAAAAGGAAATAAATAAAACGTGCTTTGCAGTTCAAAACAGTGCATGATGCATATTTCTGGGAAAGGCAGGGTGGGAATTTTTTTTATGGTTTTTATCTACTCTCGATTTATCACTGACTATCAGTACTCGGCATCATTTCCTTCATCTCATAACTGGCATTGGGCGAGAACGTGTAAAATGGCGCCCTCTGTCAGAGTGCGGGGTGTACTGCAGAATGCCGCTTCAATTACGTCATCGCAATAAATCTTACGTCAGACCTTTATAAATACTGTTTGTGTTTCTAGTCTATTATGAAATAATTATGGTTGACGTACTGGCTGATTTTTTCCACGTTTTTTTTTTTGTGTGTATTTCACTTTCCAGTATTGAGCAACATTTTAAATGTTATCTTTTATATTTCATAAATGGGTGCCAACGACAGCTTGCTTGAATTGTCAGTCAAAGTGCTTCCATTATGCACTCGGATGTCGGCTGTATCTCTGTGCAGCATCTACGGGGAGGATTTATCCTGAACCTGCTGTCAGCTGCTGGGAGGCGCTCATCCTCTGCACGCTGGAAAAAATGCCTCACACGACAAGCCTTGTGTGTGGCAGTAAGAGAAAACGAACGCAAATAAATAAATGTATTAACAAATTATACTGTTATCATTATTATTATTATTATTATCATCATTATATATTATAATATTATGTAACAATTACATATTATAATATTGATTATATATGATAAATGAACGAATAAATCAATTCAAATAAATTGTATGCAATTTATTTGATTTGTAAATTATGACATGCTGTCCGTTTTGCAAGTTAGATTAGTGCACAAACAAACCAAAATTACCAGTGCAAAAAAAGCTATAGCAACTAACGCTCACGTCACATAAATCCTGGTTTGTGACCCAAATGCTGTCTGAAACCGAAATTTAAACTCGATTAAACCATAATGTGCATGTGTACTCTTGGCCCACTCTGCTTGCTGTAGTTATGATGTAATTTTAATGAAATAGTAATTACACGTACGCTTACGTCTCTGGATATATGACGTAAATAAAAGCAGAGGGTGCATTTCTTGCAGCGTGGGTTTACGGGGGCGTCACGTGACTCGCTAATTCCGCGTTCCCGACGCCCGGGATGTTGTCTCCGGCTCTGCATGGAGGTGCGCCCGGCTTTGCCTAAGCCATCCTAGCCGCTTTTCCTCCAGCCCATCCCCCGGTGCGAGCCGCCCTCGCACGCCCCGCCATCGATGCGGCATTAGCGAGCGGACCGTGCGGCTTCTCCCGTCGAGCCCTGTCGTCGAGCAGCGCGGCCGAGCTGGGGGGCAATCCGGGGAAAGGCAGCCGCGGCGCCGCGCATCGGCCGCCTTGCAACACCCCGCCGCGGCGCACCACCAACATGCTGACCCGGGTCAAGTCTGCCGTGTCCGGCTTCATGGGTGGAATCATGGCCGGCGGCGGTTCCGGCGGAGGTGGCAGCCCCGGCTCGGACCTGCCGCTCAAATTCCCCTATATGAGGCCGGAGTTTCTCGGGCTCTCCCCGGATGAGATCGAGTGCTCGGCGGATCACATCGCCCGGCCCATCCTCATCCTGAAGGAGACCAGGAGATTACCGTGGGCCACCGGATACGCCGAGTAAGTCAGCGGCGCCCCGCCCAAAAGGGGTCTCGGGTTTTGGTTTGGGGGTGCATCACAACAATGATTCAGATGGAGCGCATGCGCAGACCGCTAAGCTGCACCTGTTGTGAGCTCCGATGCGTAACCCTTCGCCAGCAGTGCACGTCATTTGGCGTGCATGTTGCATTAAACTGGTCAAGTGACTTGGAAATCACGCGCAAAACGGGAGGCAAGGTCTGAATTATCGTCTAATTACAAATAATTGGTCATCATGAACAGGGGGGCGGAACCAGAACGTGGCTAATGGATGGGCCTGGAAAAATCAGTGTGGGCCGGAATATTTCTCTCACTGAGCACAATCTTCCTGTCCCGACACATCGCATATTCAAATAAAACGACAAACTGAATAATATGACGTTCGGATATTCCTTAGACAACCACAATTGTGCCATTTTTAATATTCAATAAAAAACTAAAATAAAAAAAAAAACCACACTAATTAAAAAATAATTCAATACTAATATTTAAAAGGTTTTTTTTGTTTTTTTTTCATGAATGGGTTGGCAGTCTGTCAATCTGGGTGGCGGCTCCGCCCTTGATCATGAATCATATTTTGCTATCAATGTTTGGTTAGTAATACCCCACCCCACCCCCCCAAAAAACAAAACAACCAATGGCATGTTAAATATGGCCAAATCTAACATTATCACCTGAATTATAAACTATCAAAATTTATCGATTAGTCATGTCTATCCATGGCCTTTAACCAGCATTTTTTCTCAGGTATTGTTCGGTAAGTGACATGATTTAGTATCTACTTTATAGAGTTGAACTAAAAACGTAGCAAAATAAACCCCCTAAAACTAATTTGAAATGTTTTGCACAAATATGAGCTGAAAAAGTGAAAAAGGACCTATTGTATTCCGAACCGGTCTGCTGATCCGGCACGAGTCAGGCAGATGAACAGCACGCGACATTTGTGACACTTGAAGGAGAAAATGAGGTCTTCATGCCAAACGGGAAGAAAAGCAAAAGTGCTCCTTTTTCAGCGAGATGAATAGAAAGCGGCACAGCCCGTTGAGGCAAAATGGTTACTCGAATCCATGATATCCGTAAAATGGATCAACTTTGACAGTATTCACGATTGAGGCTCGGAATTGAAACAATGTGTTGACATTACATAATCGCGCATATATTGTCGCATCAGCCCCTTTGCATCTGTGAGTCAGAGATGCTGCCGAGCACAAAACAACCCACGGTCGGGGTCTAAAAATAGTCACGCTAATTTGTCTCACACACCCTTCAGAGATGTCTGATAGGCAAGCGGGGCTCACTTTGATGTCATTTTTTTTTCCCCCTCCTCTTTTTTGGACTTTCATTCGGCTTACCTTTTTTTGTGCAAAAGAGACCTCGAAAAAGTGAGACACTAATATATATATATATATATATATATATATGTAAACATACATAATGTTTTCCTTCAGAGTGATTAATGCTGGAAAGAGCGCTTTGAACGAGGACCAGGCGTGCTGCGAGGTGGTGGTGGTGAGGAGGCGGCCCATGAGCTACTGCCCCCCCTCGACCCCCAGCAAGACCCCCACGGCCAAGAGACGCAACTCCCTGCCCAACGGCGAAGGTCCGGGCCTGCGCTTGGAGCACAGCAAGCTTGGGGAGGTATGGCCGTGCATGCGTTACTGCAGTTTTTTTACAAAAATGTAAATATTTCTTCTTTTTAATTTATTTGCATTTATCTCGTTAAATGATTGGTTTGTTGATTTTACGGGAAATTTAGATAGTACTTTTTTTTTTTTTTTAAATAAGTGTTTTTTAATAATAGCTAAATTAGTTACATTAAAGATAATTTTATTTAAAAAAAAACAACATAACACAAAAATTATATTCATTTTATTTATACATTAAAATTTTACATACACGATTTAACTTTCAAAAATAACTTTTGCTGGTGTCAAAAATAAAACGTGGCCCTCGATCATCAGTGTTTGCCCACTCTAAGCCCAGGTAATTTTGAGTTTTGAGGGTTTTTTTTTCCATAAATCAAGTTAGGTTCTAGCATTAAAGACATTTTGAAAGAAAGCAAAGTGAGAAAAGCATTGGACTGATGATTGAGCCCTGGGGGACACCGTAGCAAACAAGACCCAGGCTCCACATTTATATCAGTTTAAAGCTTTTTTGAGTTATCTTCTCTTTGTCAGACTGAATTTTTTTACATTATTATTAAATCGTACAGGTGTACCTATTGACGGAGGCACTATTTTGCATTTCCAGGACAACGAGGGACTAGTGTTCCACTACTGGGCCTTGTTCGACGGCCATGCCGGTTCTGGCGCCGCCGTGGTGGCCTCCCGCCTGCTCCAGCACCACATCGCCTGTCAGCTGCAGTCCGTCATCGAGATCCTGCACAACCTGACCTCCCTGCCGCCCACCATCCTGGGCGAGGAGCCCGACGGCAACCCCTGCCCGCAGGGCAACACGCCGGGCCCCCACCAGCGCTCCCTGACGAGGGCGGCGTCGCTGCGGGGTGCGGCCGGGGCGCCGGGCTCGCCCAGCAGCACGCCGCCGCCGCCGCCGCGCTACTTCGCCGAGAAGAAGATCCAGCATGAGAGCTTGGTGGTCGGAGCAGTGGAGAATGCCTTCAAAGAGATGGTAGGCTCTCCCGCAGGGCTCGTCTGACCTCAGTGATTTACCTGGCCCTGGTTTTGCGGATGCAGGATGCACAGATTGAGAGGGAGAAGCAGGGCTACAACATCACGGGAGGATGCACAGCGCTCACGGTGGTCTACATGCTGGGGAAGCTTTATGTGGGCAATGCGGGCGACAGCAGGTCTGTGTGTGTCTCCTTATTTGTCATTGAAAAGTACATTTCCATCAAACTTGTGTCCATGTATTTTGCGTCTGATTGACAGGGCCATCATTATCAGGAGCAATGAGATCGTTCCAATGTCAACAGAATTTACGCCGGAATCTGAACGACAGAGGCTGCAATTCCTGGTACAAATCAGTTTTGTATTTTATTTATTTATTTTTTTTAATGAAGAAACAGAAGGAATTTGCCTTGTAATTGCAAAAACAAAAATATGTACCTGAAAAAAAAAAAAGATATATATATATATTTATATATATTTGTGTTCATATATATATATATACATATCCGTATATATATCCATATATATAAGCACGTATACGTATACATATACATATATATACACATCCAGTATATATAATATATAGGAATTAACAACATAGTGACATTTTTTTTTGTCTGAAATTCTACCCCCCCAAAATTTTTGTCTGAAATTTCCAAGTGATAAATGATATATAATCTTTTCAAAATAAGCAATATAACAGTTATTTGGAATAGCTTGAAATGAACGTTTTCGTAGAGGGATTCATTACGGTTTCTGTCTGATTTTTTTTTCTTATATATTTTTGCTGGCATGTTCCACTTTTGCAATCCAAATCAGTGGCGGGCTTGTGCATCCGCAGGGTTTCATGCAGCCTCACCTGCTGGGGAACGAGTTCACGCACCTGGAGTTCCCGCGGAGGGTCCAGCGGAAGGAGGTCGGGAAGAGGATGCTCTACAGGGACTTCACCATGAACGGGTGGTAGGCGACGTCGGCGCTTCTGCACTGGGCCACGTTGAATGGTCAAAAAAAAAAAAAAAAAAATGGACATGTATAAGCTTGCAAGAAAAAGTAGGGCAACTCAAAGTTATATTCATGAAAATAACTTTTTGGGTTGATAAAATTGAGACCTTACCTTTTTCTTGTAATTATTATATTTCAACTTTTTTGTTACAATAGTAAGACGTTTTTTTTCCCTAAACCCAAAATGTGTTCACATAATACCACTTTTTTCTTTTGATAATGCAATTTTCATGTAATTTACCTTTTTTCGTGCACTGCGACTTTTTTGCGTTTTTATGATCACAATGCAACTAAATTTATAGCTCTGTCTTGCAATAGTTTAAATAACTTTCACATGTAATATTGTCAATTGTTAATTTCTTTTTAGCAATTTCCAACTTTTTCCACATTTTTTTTCATCATAGTATGCCAATTTTTTTTTTCCACAGAATATTTCAATTTCATATTTATTATGAAATATAGAAAATATTTTTGCTGTAATGAGACTCAAACTTTTTTGTATTTTAATATTTTTTTCACGTGATATAGCTTGTTTTCCTGTTGTGAGTTGGACGAACATCGGATCTCATTTTATGACCAAAATTTAAAAAGAGAGTTCACGTACTTATCTTGCAACCGCACATTATCTATGTCACACTCACGTCTTTGTTCTCGTCTTTCAAACAGGGCGTACAAGACCATTGAGGACGAAGATCTCAAATTTCCGCTAATATACGGCGAAGGGAAAAAGGTCAGGTTAACATCACACTTCAGAGCTAACATTTAAAAGTTCTGACTAAAGGAACGACGATGGATTTTCCAGGCTCGGGTGTTGGCGACCATCGGCGTGACGCGCGGCCTCGGCGACCACGACCTCAAAGTTCACGACTCCAACATCTACATCAAGCCCTTCCTGTCCTGCCTTCCCGAGGTGAGCGCTGTTGAGAAACAAGTGCAATTTTATTCAGAGCTGCACACTACTTGGCTGTTTGGCTCGACGCAGGTGAAGGTGTACAACCTGACGCAGTACGAGCACGGCGCGGACGACGTGCTGGTGATGGGCACTGATGGCCTCTGGGACGTCCTGTCCAACCAGGAAGTTGCCGAGGCCGTTTCCACCTTCCTTGCCAACTGTGATCCAGATGACCTTCATAGGTTGGGCCTTTTTAAAAAAAAAATTTTTTTAAACGCATCGTTTCAAGCAGGATAGTTACTAACATATGTACATATACATATATACGTGTATATGTATGTGTATATATACATATATATGTGTGTATATATATATATATATATATGTGTGTGTGTACATATACATATATATGTGTATGTGTATATATGTATGTATATATATATATATACACATACATACATATATATACGCATACATATATATATACGCATACATACATATATATACACATACATATATATACGCATACATACATATATATATATATACGCGTACATATATATAAATATACACAATACAATTTTATACAGAGTATATATACATATACACATACATATACACCACCACACACACGTTTACACGTATACACACATATACATATACCGTACATACATATAGACATACGCATGCATATAAATACATATACAGATATATATATGTATATACATGTATACAGATATATATGCGTATATGCATATAGTACTTCTCGTTTAACCTAATTTACAAATAACCTGCTCCCCTCGTCAGATTTAAAAATGTCATTTTGTGACCACCTCTCATGGTTAAGGTATACAATGGCGGCACAGGACTTGGTGATGCGAGCCCGCGGCGTGCTAAGGGATCGAGGCTGGAGGATCACCAACGAGCGCTTGGGCTCCGGGGACGACATCTCCGTCTTCATCATACCACTGATGTACGGCAACCGGCAGCCCTGAGCGGCAAATATAAAAAGTCCACCCACCCCCCCCCCCCCCCCCGAATCCTTTTTGCACACGTTTCTGTTGGAGTGATCGGCCCCCAAAAGCAAAACAGAACCTTGTGGCGCAAACGGGAGCTCATTGTCCTGTTAGGGCCACAAAACTGGGCTCCAGTGACTCACCATTGCCTCTTGATGAAGTAAGCGGCATAAACCCAAGAGACTGCAGCTACACAATATGGACTAAAGTTCTGGGACACATGTTAGGCTAAGACAAGTCAGGTGTCTCTATTGAGTCCTTAACTTTTTAGGTGCTCATAAAATCTCAAATAGAACCTAAGAGGTTTTTTTTTTTTTTTTTCTGCCACAATGTAGCTTTCAATGATCTGCTTTCTGAATGAAGCATCCTGGCCCAGAGCTCAAGTAAAAGTCATGCTAAGAAAAAAATAAAAATAAAAATAGTCGACAGTTCCCTGAAAATTATTAACGTCATCTTTGATGTCGAGTTGGTTGAACGCACGAGATTCAACGTCTTAATTGCACTTTAATTCAACCCACGTCACTTAAAAAAAAATATATATATATATACGGAGAAAAAAATAACGGCTCTGTTCTGTGCATGCATCGGCTGGGTCAAACGCTGCCCCTTGCGTTGACTGAATTTGTATTCCTGTAACTCGTCGTATGGCTAAATTGAGTGTCAATCGTTTCGTTTTAGTTGTGATGGCGGCGTTTATTTTCAAATACGTGCGGGTTTTATTTACCCGTCTCGATTCCAAAATGAAGGATACGCGGCAGCACGATACTGGGGAAAAAAAAAAAAAAAAAAAAAAAATCGAGTGAATCGAAAAGATGTGCAGAGGGAAAAATAAGGTTCAGTCTCATTTTTGTGTCGTCATTTTTACAACCTATATGCTACCTGCATTTTTTTTCCTCCTATACATTCCATGAGAAATGTATTTCAATAGAATTCATATTATGCATTTTGTGTGCCGTTGAAAAGATGTATCGAAAGCCTGTTATCGTACCCTCTGACGTGAAACATATCGCGTCAGGGCTCCTGTTGAATGTTTATCCTCGCTTGACATGTCATTCAGCCTTCATTTCTGTCCATTAGATGAATGTATTTTTTTTTTTTTTCTGGCCCCATCGTGCCACCCAGCTTCTGCACATCAACTCAGGTTCAATGTTGGGTCGAGCTGGTTGTTAGACATCCTCAAGGTTGGTGTGTTACTAATGTCACAGCAGATGTAAATACAGAATGGCTACGATCGTTCTGTTTGCTTCCCTCTTGAAGTTGCTGTACTTGTAATATGAAATAGCTGTGCTTGCTTTTTTTTTTTTTTGCGGGGGGGATTCTACTTCTAGCAAAAACAGCCACAAGTGGGGATTTGAAGTGGCCTCGTGACTTTCCTGCTTTGTGAATGTCAACCGTACCTTTTGTATAAGGTTCCTCCAGAAGTCCCCTCCACCAAAAAAACGATACATTATTTTAATGTTTACTTAATTGTGCAACGCTACTGTTGCAAGGGGTGGGATGAATAATTAAAAAAAATGATAATTAAATGTGTCTGATCTAAATTCCTTGTTTAAGCAACACTGTGTCACATGTCAGTTTTTGTTGATTATGGCGCCGCCGTGTGGACAAAAGCGGTAGTGTTTCTGCAAAAGTCAACCATATTTCCCATGTATCGTGAAATCCTGAGCTCTCGCTGGCCTGCAAGTTGGACTGAATGACATTTCTATTTCCAGTGGCTGTGTGAACGATGAGGTAATGAATCTATGGACTTCCGTCCTTATAGCAAAAGGAGGAAGTGAGTATGCCATATTTTTTTTTTGTGTGTGCCGGGGTTGCTCCCATCCTCCTCAAAGTTGCTTAGTGCCAGTAAAAACGATACAGACCCCCTTAGGGCATGACAAAAGTCCCATTCAACTACTTGTAAGTCAATGTTTCATCAAAAGAGTTGTGAACAAAAATTATTGAGGTCGAATTCTTGCCCAGTGCTGCTTTAAAAAGGGAGATTACGAAACGGACAAATGCAACATATTTGACAAACAGTAAAAAGTAGGCCAAGTATTAATGACATGAAGATTATCTCTTATTTTGGTTTAAGTGAGGTAGGTTTCAAGTGTAAGGGGAACATTTGACATTTTGGATTCTCCACACTGGAAAATGTTGGGATGTTTTAGGAATGCAGTTTAAGTGGTCCATCTGTTATTAACTCATTCGCTGCCATTGACGAATTTACTTGTCTTTTCACAGTCCAGCCATTTCAATCCCAGGAATTTATTTGTATTTTGGTTTTCAACATTTTTTTTCAAACGTTAGCGTAAAAGAGGGTCTGAAAATGTCTGGCAGTGAATGAGTTAAATGACTAACTAAAGTGTTTATTTTTGCCAGAGAAATCAGGGGACAGGTGAAGAAAAGTCACTGAAAAGCTTGACACAACTTTATTGAAGATTGTGTATAAATACACATGCACATTTCAAATGTAAACCCAAGTGAACTCAAGTGCAGCCAAACCTGGAAACCCCTCATCATGCAAGGATGCCTGGATTATTTCTTTTGTACAAAAAAGTCCCAAAAACAACAGAGCTATCCTTAAAAAAAAAAAAAAAAAAAAAATCCCTCCCTGACAAGTGTAACAGGCAACACCACCTCACCCAATCTTTCCGCTCTTTAGATATGCTTCCTTGCTAAATGCTTACGTATAAATAAATAAACTTTTATCAAATGTGCACTCACAGAGTGAACTCTTATGTACAGTACAGTATACGTCTATTGTAGCAGTCTCCTTCTCGCTCATTCGGGAGGGGGTGAGTCGGCCGAAAAGCAAGGCAAGAAGCGCGAAGATGCTGTTATTAAAAAAAAAAAAAAAAAAAAAAAAAAAAAAAGGTAAGGGGTTGCCAGCTGAAAGCAAAAAAAAAAAAAAAAAAGCCACACTCCACCATGGAGAATAAATGCACCGATGGAGGAATATCCTGCAACAATCTGACACAAAGTAACCCTTCCGCCCACCCCCCCCCCCCTTTTTTTTCTTTTTTAGCCGGACTCACCCCAAACGCTCAGGAGCACAAAAAGAATCACGTCACCCCTCTTGGAGAGGGACACATTCAGCCTAAGGCGGGAGAAGCCGTCACCAAAACACTCAAAACAACCCGGGAAAGCTAAACAACAAAACGTGGCCCTGTTGAGAATTTATAAAAAAAAAAAAAAAAAAATTAAAAAAATGTTGTTTTTTTTAAAAAAAAAGGCATTCACATACATGTGGTCAGTGTTAACTGCGCATACATTCTGCCCCTCCTGTGGATTAGAAAAAAATGAAATTACGTGGCTGTGAGATGACAAGACCACCTTAAATCATGTTGACATTCAAGTGTGTTTAAAGGGGCCATGCAAAAGGGGGGGGGGGGGAAAGTGTGTGAGATTTAAGAGTTAAGGCTAAGCACACACACATTGTCGTTATCTCGCAAGATGGAGCTAACACTAAAATGCATAGCAGGCTTTTGAAGACACAATTCCTGGATGATGTGCGCATGTATGGCACGTCGTCATTGAAGGGCTTAAATTAGCACACCACATGCAGGCATGGTAGGAGTGAAGGAGTGTGGCCAACAGAGGGCGCCAAAGTCAGCTGGACACGAAAACAAGGTCACAGCAAGAGCAGCAGACCAAAAGCTCGGAACAAGTTTGGCATTTAATACTTTAAAAAGAAAAGTGAAACAAAAATCGAACACGCGTCCGGATTTGAGATGTGCCCCGCCTGCGTATGTGAAGGCAGATTTCCTATTGGGGTTGCTCAGAGAAAAGTCACATTCATCTCTGAGCTAATGCAGTGTCTGGCAATGAGGATTATAAAAAAGAAAAATTAAAAAAAAAAAAAAAAGTGGATGGTTGGTGATTGTGCAAGTTGCTTCAGCGCAGAATGACGACACACACTGCTCAGTGTTTCAATTATGTACAAACTAACTAAAATCAGAACTTTCTCTCAGAGATATAAAACACTCACGAGAACACAAACTGCCTCCGAATCAAAACGGCCTTTAGCAACACAAATGCAACAGGTGACGCGCGCGCGCGCACACACACACACACACACACACACACACAACCAGTGATTGAGCCACGGGGCTCCGAATTCTCCGCGTACCGCCAAGGTCACGCCCACTTTGGCTCCGCCTGGCGAGCCCGGGTGGGCCTGATGGCGCCCGCTTGCCATGCTGTGCGTCCATATGGCTTTGGATGGAAAGATTCCTATCTCCCGCTCTCTTCTCGCTCCGATTGTTTGTGCCGCCGCCCCTCAGTTGCCGCTCATGGTAACGTCTCGACTGGGCGCCTCCTCCTCTCCCTCCTCGTTCTTACCGCACCGGTTCTCGTTCTGGTCCCCGCTCGCTGCGGCGGCGGCGGGAGAGGCTCCGCCCCGAACCGAGGAGGCGCTCCGTCTCCCTTCGTTCTGCTCATCGTCCGCTTCTTCTTCTTCCTCCTCCTCTTCTTCTTCTTCATCCTCGCCCTCCTCCTCTTCCTCGTTGTCCTCCTCTTTCTCCCGGTCGAGAGCGAAGTAGCCGGTGCCTTTGACGGTATCCTGGCGCTGGTAGAAGAGCACGTAGCCCGCTTTGGACTGGACATGAGCACAGTGGAGCCATGAGGATCGAATTTTTGACAGTGTTGCCGCCTGCTACGTTGCGGTTCGTTCACTTTTTGCGTTCCGCCGCGTTTCGTAAAAAAAAATTGCTTCTTAAGATCGCTCTACATCGCAAAGTTGCTCCTCCCACAGGTGGGCCTGGAATGCATATAAAGAAGTGGCCCACACTTCCACTGTGCTCAGATTAAATGGGACTTAAAGCAAAAGTCAACCCAAACATGTTTTTTTTTTTTTTTTTTTCAAGAATATGTTCCCAGCAGGCCCACTAGTTGATTCATTCGGATTAATTTTGCGTTTGTGGAATATAGGTTAAGCAGCAAAATGCACTCGTTTTTAAGCCATCTCCGGGGTCGGCCATTTTGTCGTCCGTCGCCTGAAAATGACATCACAACCGCTCGCAACGACCAATCGCGGCTGACCTGTTTTCTGAATCTGAGCCGCGATTGGTCGTTGTGAGCGGTTGTGATGTCATTTTCAGTCGACGGAAGACAAAACGGCCGCCCCCGGAGATGGCTAAAAACGAGTGGATTAACACTTATTCCGCAAACGCGATATTTATCGAAACTGTTTCAACTAGTGGGCTTGCATAGAACATATTCTTGAAAAAAAAAAAAAAATAACAGAGTGTTTGGGTTGACTTCCGCTTTAATGACATGCTTCTACAAGCATCATTTAGCTGGACTACGTGGAAACTCGAACCCCCATTTCACTTACGCTGAGCTCCCTTTTTTTTTTTTTTTTTCACTGACGCAGAATTTCAGGCTTTTATTTCACATTGCCTTCAGATTATTTTCCACGAGCAAAACAGACTTGTCTTTTGAGCGCACTCACCACTATTTGATCCTCGCTGGCCGGCGACACGCTGCTGTCATCAAAGTTGTACCACTTTCCGTCATCGGCGTTCTTGGCGTAAGCGGTATCTGAGCGGCGACGAGACGACGGCACAGTTAAAACCCCGCAAAGACATCCCGGAATACTTCTGCAATTCGTTTGGGCTTACAGTGGCCTCCGCCCATGCCGCCGTAGTGGTTGGACACAGCGATGAGGTCGTAACGACACGGTCCACTGTTGGGGTTGATCAGGAACTCCGACATGTCCAGATCGCTACAGAGACCACGCATCGGAACGGGTTGTAAACGAGGCGGCGCGCGACCGAAAAAGGAGACGGATGACTGGCGTGTACCTGAGCGGGAAGTCGACAAGGGAGTCCAGTTTGTCCCGCATGTAGCGACTGTAGGAGAATCTTTTCAGATGGACCACTAGCACTGGAGGCAGGGACCACAGGTCCAGCTTCTTTGTGGCCTGCTGGTGCTGCTTACAGTTTGGACAGTACCTGAAGTCGCGCATCACATGTCAAGATAAAGCCAGACTGGACGAAATGAAGCAGAGGTTGTTTTCGATGCAAAAAAGCTCGAAAGAGATTAAATGCTAATTGATTCGACATAACTCAGTCACTGCCAGACATTTCCAGACAATCTCTTACCCCGCCCCCCCCTCCAAAAAAAAAAATCGAAATTAATTTCTGGGATTGAATGGCTGGATTGTGAAAAGACGAGTAAATCCGTCAACGGCAGTGAATGAGTCACAGCTGACAGGAGGGACGCGTAACGTGCTTACCAAGGGTCCTCAGCTCCCAGCTTCTCCTTCGTGGTGAACAGCTCGATGCAGTCCTTTAGCTTGAAGTAGGCCTTTTTCTGAGGTTTGTACTCCATGCTTTCGTGCTTGTCAAAGTCCTGGAGAAAAATGGACAGTTATGTGTATCGCTCTTACGATATCTGCTGCCGTTTTGTATGCTTTTGTTTTGTTTTTTGGGGGTTTTTTTACACCCTTTTGATTTGAATCTTACTTCCTCCCCTTATGTTTTGTTTTTCAAAATCACAGTCTGCCAGGGCTGCGCAATTTATCGAAGTTCAATTACAATTTCACTCCACGTTTCCAAAATTGTCAAAATCGTAAAAAACTATTGTTAATATGCATATCCGACACACTGTTTACACACAAGGAAATCATTCTTGAATGTATACATTTACGCCTTTTCTTATTCTAAATAACTAATTTCACAAATGTTTCAAACTCACATAGTGTTTCAAAGAAATTTATTTGCCTTCATATTTTTTTTCATTGCTTTGTACCCCAAAACGATTGACCGTTCGAATAATCGTGATTTCAATTATTACCAAAATAATGGTGATTCATATTTTTTTCCCCATAATCGAGGAGCCCTACAGTCTGCTTCTATCCAGTGCACTAGCTAACAGAGCGGCCAACTGTCACCGACTATTTTGCAAACCGATGGCTCATTCACCACAAAAATCGATTAATCTGTCACAATTTTGCTTTTTTACTTAGGTTTGTTCCCGCTTCTATTATGCATGAAAGACTGGTGCATTTGATTTCATAAAACCGTGACCGTGGGTGGTATGATAAACAGTGACTTCTCGGCCGCGTTTGCCTGCTACGGCGCGAAAGTAGTGATTTGAGTCGACCGTGTATCATGGGGTCCAAGAATACAGCTTTTTTTTTTTCTTTACCTCAACAACCATGTCGTCAAAGTACTTTTTCTTCATCTCGGGTTCCCAATCCAAAGAGAGATAAGACCGATCTGGAAGAGAATGACAGACTTCAATGAGTAATTAAGACATGGGAATCCGCGATGCGAGTGCAGGAGGGGAATGTTAATTAAAGCCACCCCCGCGCCACCCGTCGCGTCCTACCGTTGAGCCATAAGTGTCCCTCATCGAACTGGATCTGCCTGGTGTCCTCCTTGATGAGCGAGAAGTCCGTTTTTCCCATGTTATTGAGCTGGAATGTGAAAAGTCTCTTTTTGCCGTGCCCGCTGGTCTGCTGGCCTTTGGTGGAGTTCTGCGGGGTAACCATGCCGTTCTCCAGCTCGTTGTCCCCGCCCACCGAGTCCTCCGACTGGCTGTGGTCGTTCTCGGAGGGCAGCTCTTGATCCTGACTGGACTCGTCGTCCTGCTCATCAGTCTCCATCTCGCCTGACGGAAAAAAAAAAAAACAAAAAAAAATTCTTGAGACATTCACTGCCATTGACGTATTGAAGCGTCTTTTCACAGTCCAGCCATTCAATCCCAGGAATGTATTTATATAATTTTTTTTGGGGTCTGGAAGTGACCATGGCGAAAAAAAGAGAACGTTTCAGCGAGTGAGGACTCACTTGGCGACCCCTCCTCCATTACGCCGTTAGCGGTAGCGTTGCCGTTGACGGTGTGCTGTTTGGCTGACGCCGTCTCCTCACAGTCGTCCCCATCCTCCACTACGGTGGATCTCACAAAGCGGCTGCAAGAACGAGACCACTTTCATTCACAGAGAAGCATTAAAAAAGGTAGTAACCGGACCAGTTTATGCTCGTGAGCAAAGAACGCCGTGGTAAGAACGCCATCGCGAGATTTCACGGGTAAACCCACCAAAGGCGCAGTAGCAGCACGTTGTACAGTTTATCCTCATTAAGCGTCCTCGGCACGGCGATGAGGAAAGGCTGTCCGAACAGCGGCGTGCTAGTCTGGTTGTATCCCGACTGTTTGTACTTTTCCCTCAGGTGCACCGGAATCACAACGTGCTCCGTGTCCTCCACTCGGTTGACTGCCACCTCAAACCTACAGAGAGGGTATCATTCATTTTTATTATTTATTTTTTTTTTTTGTCTGGGTTACTTGACTTGTCCTTTAAAAGGTGACCTGACACTCACACGTAGATATCATCCCTCTCCATGATGCTGCTAAGGTTCTCATTGGTGGCAAAGATCCGGTGGAAACGGTGGCTGTAGATGTCGGTTACGATCATCTGGCGGGGGATTGAGTGTCGGCGGGAAACACAGGGGGGGGGGGGGGAGTTAAGAACCACACAAAATGTGAACGCAAGTCGACTATAAACCCATTTCATCTTGTTTCAGATTTTATTCAATTGCCAGCAAGATGATGCAAAAACTACTTCACGGATGAGCATGGGAGGGGAACATGAGCCAGGGCAGAATGTATTAAGACTTTGGTCCGGATCCAGGATTTTCATTTTGCAAGATGACAAGGCTTTTTTTTTTTTTTTTTTTTTCCCCTCTCCCCAACAACAAAATCCAGGCGTATGTAAGAGTGGATTTCTATTAATGAGCTTTGCAATTCGGTGCCAAATTAGGATGGTTCATCCTTGGCAGACGTCTGCGCTCCACTGAGAGCCTTTCTGGTTCAAGGAACAAAAAAGACACGGCCCTACGTGCTACTGAGTCTGTATGATCACTTCCAATGATTAAATGTCTACACTGGGCTGTGTGACGGTGGAGAAAGGTCAGCGTTTTAATGGGACAGCTCTTAAAGGACGCCGGCGCTTGCTTTGACATTGGAATGTCCGTACCTTCTCAGCGGGCACCCCAGACAAACTGGAGAGGGAGGTACAAAGGTCAGAGATGTAGCCCACTTTTGGCACGGTCAGTTTGTACTGAGAAAACATTTTTTTTTTTTTTTTTTAAATCGACACGTGAATTTAGATGTTGAAAGGATGTAGACGACGTTCAACCGGTGTCTGAAGGTTACCTGTGTGGGTTTGGCCAGAGGATCCAGTCTGACTAGATAAACCTCCAGCGTGCGCTCCTTCTTCATGGGAAGAGGCAGCGTCAAGTAACAGAAAGGATCAAACGTCACAGAGACCTTGGAGCACACGGGACACACCAAGGTGGACTTAAAAAGGCCGTGAAAGATGTCCACGATTATGGAGTCGTTCCTCTTGATGTGGTTCTCCCAAGCCTCCTCGGCCACCACCTGTAAGCACGTTTTTTTTTTTTTTTTTTTTTTTAAATACATTCCCGATACTCCCTTGCACGAAAATTCAGCTCCACCTTATCGGGCCGGCCGTTAGCGTCCTTGAGCTGTATGTACGGCTTCTTCCTGATCCGGTTCAAGTCCTCGTGGAGACCGTCCAGGAGGAAGGCCAGCAGCTCATGAGAATCCTGCTGCTGGTAGCCGGAGAACTGAGGGGCAAAGCAGCCCACTTGAGTCTGGGGTGAAGTTGGGGAAAGACAAAAAAAAAAAAAAAAAAAAAAAATGCAACTAAGGTCAAATCATGAGACAAAAACAGCGATGCTTTTTTTTTTTTTTTTTTTCCCCAACCTTAAAAGGCCTTGGTGTCACATAGCCGTATTTGCAGGACCACAGTTGCTTTATAAGCTCGGCGTAGGCTCTGGCGATCTCTCCCTTCATGCCCAGCGGGTTGTCCTTGTTCAGCTCACTCGTGTACTTGTCTTTGAGGAAGTAGTCCGTCAAGGGAGGGATATTACTTAAACACTGAGAGGACACGGGAGCGGCAGAGGACAACCATCGTCACAGACTTCATCTGGGCTTCATTTGCATTTGAAGTGTCACGTTCTTCCTCGGCTTTTTTTTTTTTTTTTTCTCTTCGCAGCCAGGTCGGATTCGAGCGCGTTACCTGCACAGCAGAGTTCATGAAGCACGTGTTGCCGAGGTTGGAGAGCCCACAGAGGCCGGCGAGCTCGCTTTGCCGACTCTGCTCCGAGTAGTCGTAGCTGTTACTGTAGCTGTGGTAGGACGGTAGGCTGAAGGTTGAATTCTTCACGCTGGAAAAAAAAAAAAAAAAAAAAAACAAACAAAGAAAAACACATTTGGTTTTACTGAGCTAATAAAAAGCGCAGAAAATACAATCGTCAGTTCACATATATAAAGTTGGATTCCTCTTAAGTCGGGGAATCAAACATGGCCCGCTGCAAGCGGACCTCTGAGAGGGCTGCGGGACAGCGTCCCACTGGTCGAGGGAGGCGCCGGCCTCGCAGTTGAGCGCGCGGTGGTCCACCCTCCTGCCGTCCAGCTCTACCGCTTCAGACCTCAGGCACCACCAGCAACACAGGAGCATGACATCTCCGCCCCGCCCCCGGCCCACATGTCGCTACAAAACTCAAGGCGGCTGCCGGTTGCTTTTAAGTCCTGTTCGGAGAGAGTCCACGGCAGCCTGAAGTCGACCACGGGCCAACTGAAACGTTCCAAAAAACAACTTTCTGTCCTCTAAATGACTGCGAGAAAGCTAATCATCTACCATCTTCTCTTGGCCGACTTCTTATATTCCCCTCCACCTGTCCTGTCCTGTCCTGTCCTGCGCTCCGGTCTCCGGCACCTCCCTCTGGCCTGCCTGCTGCTGCTCCACTGCTACCGGCAGATATTTATAGCAGCAGCAAGGCTGCTCAAGAGTACCGCTACCGAAGCTTGAGGTGCACAGAGAAGGGAGAGAGAGAGAGAGAGAGAGAGAGAGAGAGAGAGGCGAGGCGGAGGGGAGAAAGAAGCCAATCGACTGCATCCAGCTGAGGCTGCAGTATTCACTAGCCTGACACCCCCCCCCCCCCCTGTAAATGTACATTGATGCATGTTCTTACGATCCATCGCCTTCACTATCCCCGTGGACACGCCTCCCGGGTCAAAGCCGCGCTTTGGCGCTGCCTCTGTAAAGCTCTTTTGACATGCCGTGGTTGTCTTATGAGGGCTTTTAAAAGAGGGTGTGTATATAAATCAACCTGAAGAAAGCGCTTTTTTTTTTTTTTCTCCTTTTTTTAACGACGCCGGGCGTCGGCCGAAGAGGAAAGTAGTCGACGACTACTCTGAAGGTCACTTGCCTGCTCGCTGGGGCAGGAGGGAAGAGCGAAAGCGGAGTGAGGAGAGGAGCTGTTGCAGAAATGACAGTGACACTATGCTGCTACCATGCATTGCCATCAAAAGGGGGGGGGGGGGCGAGAGATATATTATGTAATGCCTTACCACTATGTATGACAAAAAGAGGCCGCATGCATAATTTAGAAGAAACGGCGCTGCAGAAGAGCTTCTGCCGGGGGAAAAAAAAAATCCACATTCCCAAACTGGCCCGGCAAGAAAAGATGTACTTGATATGCGGCTGTGAAATGTCAACATGAACCCATGCGATCCAACACCTTCATTGCGCATGTGGATCAAAGTTCACGATGAAGCTTTTTTTTTTTTTTAATATCTCGGTAATAAAAAGGAAAAAAAAAAAATAGCATGCAGTAAAAAACATGTCAGGTGAAAGGAGGGGACAGTAGAGGAGACGGCTAATCTCGCCCTCAGACTAGCAGTGCTCTCCGGCAGAGGGCTCCGGGTTCGTTCGGGAGTTGAAAAGACAGCGAGCTGAGGTACCTCTTGCCTTGAAAATAATTCATGTGGATTATCTTTGAGGGATCATAATAAGTAGCATCATTTTAATTTCACATAAAAGCATCTTAACCACTTGAGTCCCTAGAAGGGCGCGATATAAATCTGAACTGGCATTATTATCATTGCGCCAGTGTATATATCCACACTTTCCCCCCCCCCCCCTGCACTCATAATGCAATTCATGAAACAGAAAACCAGTTTTGTGACATATTTTCTTTTTATATAATTGCAAATTTGTGTTGATTTTTGTGTTGATCAGGCGAGTGCGGCGGTGAGAGTAGCAGAGTTCGTAGGTAAGGTGTGATCAAGTCACCTGATTTTGACTTGCATCCCTTGCTGTGGTTGATTGAAATGTAAAAAAATAAAAAAAAGTTAAAAACGTTAAAAGGCGGTCAAATCAAGAAATTGCTGACTATGATGCCGAAAGCCGCCAGTAGGCCACTAGCGGAGAGCACTGCTGTCACCGAATTCCAAAGAAATCAATCACATTTTTCCTCGCTGTCACCCTCCCAACAATTGAAACGGCATCCTTCGCAATTTTTTACTAAACCCCAAATCCACAGCCAGAGATAGGCGCCCTCGAGTCAAACTGGAAACTGATAGTGATGAAATTTGCGGATAAGTTGCGCAAAACGGATCCAAAGCGCTCCGCTCCATCTCTGGCTGTTGACATCCACACACCTGCGACTAAGTCTTACTTCCTGCTGTTGAAGCTGCTGTTATGATTGTTTGTGAGGGATGAAGGCGAGATCTTTGGCAAAGCAGAGAGATTTGAAGCACCGGATGACCTTCAAAAAGATAAAAGAATAGATTATGAGTTAGCAGGGGGGGGGGGGGGGGGGGGACCCTGCAGAAAGGCGCCGGATAAATCAAACTTAGATGAATCAAAATAAAAGTGGGTATGTGTCAGCAATGATTGCGTCACAGAAGAGAATGAGTGAGGTGCACAGGTGACTATTTACAGAATCTCAGTAGCTTGTTTATCGGTCAACGGTGTGAAAAGTATTTTTTACTCTCCATGGAAAACAAAAGTTCTTCCTTTGGGTCCACGCGCAAAAATAGAAGCCGGCACTGCTCTCACTTGTTCGCGTCCGAGCCTCGAGGCCACGAGCCGTCTTCGTTCTTCTGCTCGATTACGAGAACCTGCGAGAGACATCGCGGGGGGGGAAAGGAGGGGATTTAAAAAACAAAAAACAAAAAAAAAAAAAGCGTCCAGCTGCTATTGCGCATTTAACTCATTCACCGCCATTGACGAATTTACTTGTCTTCACAGTCCAGCCATTCAACCCCAGGAATTTATTGATATTTTTTTTCAAACGTTATGTTAAAAGAGGGTTTGAAAATGCGTGGCAGTGAATGAGTTAAAAATGCGGCAAACGCCACAAAAAAAAGGTGACTACCTGTCCTTGGTAGAGGCCGGCATCTTGGATGGTGCTGTCGGGCTTGTTGAGAGGTTCAAAGGTGTTGCTCATGTACCGGTTCCAAAGTCTGGTTTCCTTCTCATCGGGGATACTGAAGAGCTTTCGCATCTCCTTCTCTATTAGATCTGCAAAAGAAAGCGCACATTATGAGTAGCAGGTTTTACCGTCCCAACCTTTAACTAAGAAAAACGGCACACTAAAAGCGTATACATCGCTCCTACACTCGGATTTCGTAGTTTGATCTGTTTAGTTTGTTGCTGTTATGGAAAAAAAAACCCGCAATAAAACATAAGTTTAAAAAAAAAAAAAAAAAAAAAAAACGAAAAAAAAAACGTATACATCGCCCCTACACTCGGATTTTGTAGTTTGATCTGTTTAGATTGTTGCCGTTATGGAAAAAAAAAAAAACGCAATAAAACAAGTTTAAAAAAAACAAAAAAGAAAAAAAAAACCTATACATCGCCCCTACACTCGGATTTCGTAGTTTGATCTGTTTAGTTTGTTGCCGTTATGGAAAAAAAAAAAAACGCAATAAAACATAAGTTTAAAAAAAAAACAAGAAAAAAAAAACGTATACATCGCCCCTACACTCGGATTTCGTTTGTTGCTGTTATGGAAAAAAAATCCGCAATAAAACATGTTTAAAAAAAAAAAAGAAAAAGAAAAAAAAGCATATACATATACTGAAATGGTGATCATTTTGGCTCAATTTACTCACAAATTTACTGAGTTGAGGAATTGAGTCTTATTTCACTGAACACAAATTAGTCTGTCGGATGAACGGCAACAGATTAATAGAAGCTTCTGCCATCTAGTGGTAGAGCATTTCAATTATTTTCAAACCTCTTCGGCGGAATTTGACCGTTCCCCGCGGCGAACGTGATGATCTCGCAAGCGTTTCTCCCGCGGGACTTACCGATTGTGTCGGCCTTGCTGAAGCGCCTGGTGATCACGTTGTCCATGTTGCTGTCCTCACATAGCTTAAGCTCAGTCAGGTACACCTCCACCTTATAGTGCTTCACAAACATACCTTGCTCGACCACCTTGTGAAGAGATACGACACGGGGATGAGAGTAGTGGGAATAATTCCACGCAAGTTGTGCAATCCCCCTGTCAGTGACCGCACGTCAAGAGTCACAAGACGGAATTCTGTGACGTTAAAAATTGAGCCTAATGTGTCCCAAACTCAAGTACAGTATACTCTTTATTCAGCAGTACATGTTCCCAAGGTGTTTTTTTTTTTTTTTTTTTTTGCCGTAACATAGTTTGTGTCATGCCTGCCACTCGTCTGACAGAAGCACAGTCAAGAGTGGAAGGCCTAAATTAGCAGCACCTTGTGGAAACAGCTGATGGGTCCCAGCCTATTTATTTCAACACTGCACGACTACGACGCGCACGCACACTCCCTGGAATTCATATTCCCAAAGTAACAATTCAACAAAACGTCCAGCAGATTTGCAACAGCCATGCACACCAGCTCGTATTCAACACCAACCCTCCACACTCGTCCCCGTCCCAAACCTCAAGACTGTCCGTGAGCTAGGAGCAAAAGTCGCCGCCAAGAAGAATTCCTCAAATCACCGCGGAGCCAAACTTTTTTTTTTTTTTTTTTATCCCTCCCGCCTCCCTCCCCGGTGACGCCACTCGGATTCAGCGTGACCTCAGCGGGCCTCGCTGCGCTTGAAATGAAACAAGGGCAACCATGCGGCTAGGCGAAGAAAGTGCGCCAATCCCGTGACTGAAGTCCTCGTGTGTGACCCCTACCCCCTAAAGCACGGAAACCGGGATGGTGAGTCCACGGACGACGCACGAGATAAATAAAAAGCATGATGAACCTCCTGCATGTTGTGCCTCGTAGCTCGCTCCATGTAGCTTTTCAGTCATCCGGAACGTTGCCTGAAAATAGAAACCCTTCGGCCACCCGATACGTCCCAGAGCAGACGTGGCAAAATGGGAGGGGTCGACGGGTGAGGGAGGGGGCAACACGCCGGCAGCCATGATAGCATGACTAGCCAAATGTGCAGGTGGCCTCTGACAATAGCAAAGTCGTTTCCACTGACACTAACCCGGCTGTTGTTTGTTACAACCGGCAAAACTCACTCATCCAAAAATATTACTGAAATCAATTTTCAAAAACATACATTTAGGATCATGAGAACACATCTGAGTTCTCTTGATTGTCTTTTACATGTACAATAAGCAAGGGAACAGTCGAAGTCATACCGTGCGTGCAACTGGCTCTTGACCCTCCGTCAGCCCGTACCAGCTGACCAGCTTATTCCAGCCCTCCGTGGGAACCAAAATGTAGTCGAGCTCATCGATGAGATGCTCCTTGATGGCCAGAAAATCCCTATCTAGAGGTAAAGAAAGGGGGCAAACGGGTGAGAGACGGGTATGCAGAAAGGCCCGATGAGCACCACAAACAAGGGAGGCACAAAGCGACCTGACAATGAGCACAAAACACAAAGAAGGTATGCCGCAGAGAATTCCATGAACCTTGCAAAAAAAAAAAAAGAGAGAGCCAGGCAACAATGGCGTTTGTGCTCCTCTGAGCTATTTGTTGCTAGTTGCCAGAACGATGCCTCTGTTCTTATTCTTATGGAATGAATTTAGTGTCTTACCTCGGAGAAGACCAGCGTTGTCAATTGGTCCCGGGTAAACATTCTGGTCGCCCATTTGATATTTGTCCCAACTATCAAATCCAACATATTTCTTCCACTGCTTGAACCAGTGACTGTCTACCAGGTACCTGCAACGATGAGAAAAAAAAAAATTCATGAATTCACATCACTGTTATTTGAGACTGTGAACATGCTTGAAACATGCTTGGTTTTCAGAAAACTAAACGTACTTAACGTTGAACCTTTAAGAGGTAAATATTAGTTTTACCGGTCAATGGGCTGTCACTTGTATACACTGTGCCTACTGATGACGCAACATCAGGGGCAATTGGGGGGTTCAGTATCTTGCTCAAGGATACTTGGACAAGGTCACAACAGCCAGGGGATTGAACCCACAACCTCTGGGTTGGGAGACAACCACTCCACCACTTACCCATGCCACCCTCAGTTGAGTTCGGGTTGCTCAAAGTGTGGCCAGCTGGCTCTGATTTTGACAGGTGCTTCTTTTTCCGACTCCGCCCTAAACAAGTCGACCGAGGAGCCCACTGACAGCTTCGGAATTAGCTTTGAGCTTGGCCACGCCGAAATCAATAAACGGGGCGTCCCACAGTCTTGTCAGGAATTAAGAAGCGGCGAGCTAAAGTGGAGAATGACGCCATTTGAATGGATGTGAATCAACGGAGGAGAGCTGACACACATGAAGCTGACAGCTAACTCAAGCTAACTGTCAACACGGCCCCGTATTTGCTACTTTTCTCCTCCTTTGTGACGTCGACAGGCGCCGCCGAGGACAGCGGCGCCCTCGCAGCGCTCTTAAAATGTCTCCATGGCAACTCTTACCAAGTGTCGTCCTTTTTGAGTTGCGTTTTCATCAGTGCCGCGACCTCTCCTCTCTGGGTTTCCAGATCGGCCGCTCCTCCTTCCGCCATCTTTCCTCAGTCATGCCGCGGTGCATGATGGGAGGGGAAAGCGGCGGAGGCGTTTCAGAATCACGTTGTGCGTGAAAAAGGGAGTGACGCAGGGGTTTTTCAGCCAATCAGGAAGGAGTATCGGCATCTTTTCAAAAGGAGCACATACGTCATATTCGGGTTGTGTCATTTCCTTTTAAAAAATTATGACAAGTGTTTATGTTGTAATAAATTTACAGATGGGTTATGTTATGTTTATTTTACAAAAAAGAAATGCACATCCTTTCACCTTATCCATTATCATTTGTTCCATAAAATGGCTCCTTTGCATAAAAAGTACAAGTCAAGGATGTCCGTTTTGCCCCCCGTTTCTCATTGAAAATGTACAATTTTTTTCAAGTCGACAGTTTCGGATGATTCTGGGGGAGTTTGTAATAAATAAAAAATGTTTTAAAAACATTTTCGGGCGGGGGTGGTTGTTGTCTTCTTGTTTAAAAAAAATCAAGCAGCCACTCAGTGTAGTGTTGCCGCTAGTTGTCAATCCCTGCATTTTTATTTATAACTTTTGAATTACTTAATTATTAAAACAGACAATATAAACATCCACCTAGGAATTTACATGTTTATTTAAAAAGACACTTAAAAATTTCTTTGTACAGACAATTTGTCACAGTATAAAATAAGAGACTACATTGACATATTAGTTCTAACACAGTGAGCACAGTAATCTTGTTGACATGGCATCTTTCCATCAAATTTCATAAAACACAATTGCATACTCTGAAATACAAAGGACAAAAATGCCAAATCATTGTTGATAATACAATATTATAATACAAATAGGGCTCTGGAGCCGCGTGAAGCTATTGGATACAGAGAGTTGGCTGCATTCACAAGCGAGCTATTAGTGATTCAGCTGTCTTTAATTCTATTCAGCTCTTAAAATTGAACCAAAATACACCTGTGTAGCTCCACTGGTGTTTCATAAATTTGAATCTTGCTCCGACACGGGATGGTAGCCGTTTTTATTCCTGCTGGTGTCTTCCTCCGGGGCAAAAATGGCCAGCAATCTCTCTTGCTCTCTCTTGGTTTTGGGCAAGTCCTCCGACGGCGTGATGAGCAGCTGCATGCGCTGTAAGAAGACACAAAATGAGTGTTCAAAAGATGCCGCTGTGTATGGTATGTATTTTAACTCATTCAGTGCCAGACATTTTCAGACCCTCCTTTACTCGAAAAAACAAAATTTGAAAAAAAAGTTCCTGGGGCTGAAAAGACATTAAAAAAACGTTTTTGGCACTGAATGAGTTTAAGTCCTGAAAACACCAAGTTCATTACCTCCCTGAGCGTCCCCTGCGTGGTGCTGATTTTATACGCCATCCACAGGGGGATGCAGACCATGGAGGAGAGAGCCAGCAGCCAGCCAATCGCGTAGCCCCACCACGGATACACATACTCATTGTTGTATTTTAAGGGAGTGTATTTAATGAGGGAGAAGGCAAAAGTACCCTAGCGAGACAATCGATAAAACTTGTAATTCCGTTTCAATGTGGACACAGAAGCTTCGTATTTTGTAACTCACGACACACGTGGCCGGGGTGAAGAACATCCAGCAGTACTTGATGTAAGGCCCGGGACGGTAGCCAATCATGTCTTCAATATTGTCATAAAAGCGGTCAGCACCTGGAGAGTCCCGTTTGAAAGATTTGTAGTTTTGCATCACGAAAAAACAAGTTCGTTTCTGTTTGATAGCGGCTTACCGTAGACCCACGCAATGCAGACGGTCTCAAAGAGGCCCATAAAGAGAAGACACATACCACTTGCGGCGTAGTAATCAAAGAGCTGGAAGACGTACATGCCACCCTGTCGAAAACAACACACTTCAATTCATATGTTTACACACTAGCTGGACATTTGAAAGGCAAATTAGGTTCACCTGTGAAGGCGAAATGGCATTTTAGGATCATTCTTAAGTTTCACCCGAAATCCAAATATCGCAAACATTTTGGTACTAGTATCTCTGAAAAAAACTGCATGATTTCTTGTATACGCTGCAGCAAATTCAACATAATTGCCATCCACAGTTATTATGGATAGGTCCATTATAAATTATAATATCAGAACTACGTATTACAGATAGACCAATTATTATTTTTTTTTTTTACCGGTACCGATTATTAGTGATCAAGAAGGCCGATAACCAATATTTGGAGCCGATATTCATTTTCAGGAGAAAAGGATAATATTGGTGTCAAAATTGAAAAAAATAAAATAAAAACTCTTAAAATTGAAAAATTTGCTCGTGAAAGTCGGCCGAAGTTTGCAGTTTGCAATCCTTAACGGACGCTCCAAATTGGAGCCGAAATGGGCAAGACGAAATCGGTATAACAAAAAAGAAGTTTTTTATTTATTTATTTCCCGTACAAAAATTGTTATACGGCGTACACAACTTGAAATGATCAAAAAAACGTATAAAATACGGGGAAAACGTACAAGTTGACAGGTATGTAGTAGTACTAGTAGAAGTAATGTTTGCAGATATACATCTTCGTCGTAAAATTCTAACAAAGTTGAGGTCGATCCCAAGGTCATCAGCATATCTTCAAAAGTTCAATGAAAACTTAAACAATAGCTCCAAACAGTTTTCCACAGTACATAAAGTCCTCCAAAATTTCAAAATGACACAAACGTTCAAATTTCACTTATCTTTGTTTTGATTTCAAACAAAAACATCCTCTGAGCTGTGTGCGGCCTACCTCCATGAGCATGATGAGGCCCACGAGGAAGGAGACGAAGACCACAGCGAGGAGGAAGAGCTCCCGGCGGTTCTTACGGCGGAAGGTGGCGGGGTACATGTCGACGATGGCGGTCACGAGGCTTTCCACACACACAAACTTGAACGTAAAACAAGAGTGTCGCTTTAATCATTGCAAGGGGAAACGCTCATTAATTCACAGAGCGGCGTCGACTAATCTCACCTGACTGTCCAGCCCGAGAAAAACTATCATGATGAAGAAGAGGGCGGCCCACAGGGGAGAGAAGGGCATCATGGTCACAGCACGTGGGTAAGCAATAAAGGCTAAACCGGGGCCTGCAATGGACAACCAATCAATGTAATGAATTACATATAGTGCGCTCCCCACGCCCCCACAGAGGAGTAAATGTGTGCCTGTGAGTATTGTCGGATGCTCTGTTTGTATATTTTTTGCTGGCATCATGACTAAAAAGTGGGATTCAATAAGTTTAAGTTTAAGTGTCTTAAAGCGGAAGTCAACTCAAACATATTTTTTAAAGAATATATTCTACGCAGGTCCACTAGTTGAAACACGGCATTCTGATTAATATTGCGTTTGTGGAATATGAGTTAAGCAGCAAAATCCACCCCTTTTTATCCATCTGAGGGGGCGGCCATTTTGTCACTTCTGTCGACTGAAAATGACATCACAGTTGCTCAGGGCTCAGATAACGACCAATCACGGCTCACCTGTTTTCTGAAGGTGAGCCGTGATTGGTTGTTACCGGAGCACTGAGCAGTTATGATGTCATTTTCAGGCGACAGAAGTGACAAAATGGCCGCCCCCAGAGATGGCTAAAAACGGGTGGATCAACTCTTATTCCGCAAACGCAATATTTATCAGAATGCCTTGTTTCAACTAGTGGGCTTGCATTGAACATATATAAAATATATGTTTGGGTAGCGACAAAATCCACTCATTTTTAGCCATCTCTGGTGGCGGCCATTTTGACACTTCCGCCTTGCCGCCCAACCTCACCAGATTCAGCCACCTCCGAGATGGGAACGTTCTGCTCATAAGACATGAAGCCCAGAATGGAGAAGATTGCGAATCCAGCCACAAAACTGGTGCCGCTGTTCAGAAAGCACAGCGCCAGGCAATCCCTGCAACACAAACAGTCGACGCCCTTTTTTTTTTTTGCAAACCTGATGTTCAGAATGAATACGCAAGAGTGGCAAAATCCGATCCTACCTGTAGCAGTTGTTGTTGTATTTGTTATAGCTGCCTAGAGCTGTCAAAGAGCCTAAGCAAATAGCATAGGAGAAAAAAATTTGGGTCCCAGCATCCATCCACACCTAAAAAAAACGATTAACAGCCATATAAAAGTAGGAAAAGCGCACACGAAAGCATGAACGTCATTCATATACAAATGCACATGGGAAAGGTTATATAATCCAGAGAATGCCAATGCAAAATCATTGACTACTCAAGACGGATGTTGGTCTTATTTACTTGGATAATTTTTAAACCAAGCTTCCAGAAAGCAAAACAAAGCGATTTTTTTAAAACTTTTTGTTTCAAAACAGGCTATTGAGCAAAACCGGGAGGCCTGTCTGCGTCTGGCTCTCTTGTTTACAGTCCCACTTTCCAGCGCAGATGGACGCAGCGGGCTCCCCCAGCGGAGAGCCATGGGGGTCCTGCATCTGGGGCATCCTCACCAGCAGGGGGCACAACACCAAAAGGCTGTCATTTGGGATTTTAGACTATAGCTATAGCTCCATCTATGATCAATGAACAATAGGGTGGACCTTTCTTTGAATTTACTCCCCAAGTCCCAATACTTTTTGTAACGAGTAATCGAAAATCGATCCAAAATCGATTCGCCCCAATTAATCGATTAATCGATCAGATTAATCGAAAAATCGAGTTGATTAAATTCATCTAGAAAATGATGTCTTGAAACGTTTTTTCATCCCATATGCATAGCACATTTTGAATGTGTAGATCAAATTATGCTTTTTGCGCCAAACATCATTGCGTATTGCCTTTGTGGATGTCTGCAGAACCACACTAGTGGCGTTTTTGGTACCTGTGGGTCTGCCAGACGCCCCAAATCAGGGTAGAGGTAAAACTGAATCCCAATCCCTGCACCAGGTAAGGTGAGTCCCCTCACCAGCAGCACGATAAGCATCAGATAGGGGAAGGTTGCCGTGAAGTAGACCACCTAAAAACCCAAACAGATGTTGAAAAAAAAAAAAAAAAAAAAGTAAAAATACCAGCTGTGTCTCCGTATTCGTCGACCCTCAATAAATAAATAAAGTGGACGCTTTTCACTTCCCACCCACTTTTCCTGTGGATTTCACCCCCTTCCAGATGCAGAAGTAGCACATGACCCAGGCGATGAACAGACATAGCACCAGGTCCCAGTTGAGCGAGCCCATGCGGTCGATGCCCGGCGAGATCCTCAGCGCTCGTCTCCTGTCGGGAACCAAAAACGACAAGCGGCGGAGGCGTCACGGCCTGCCGCGCGCGGCTCCAGCGTCACAACTTGAGAACTCACTCCCAGAACTCCATGACCGGAGATGTGGCATTGTGGGAGACGGTTTGGTTGATGGAGGCGTTTCTCCTCTGGAATTCCACGCAGTTTTCTGGAGACGAACGGGGAGAAACGCACTCACTCCCAAGCATAAGAATGAAATCGTCCTTTTACCTGTGTTCCACGAGTTGTTGCAGGAAGACCACGGTAGATCCCAGGAGAAGGAGAAAGACAGATAGAACATCCCCCACGCCAGGACGATGATGTAGTAGAAGTTCAGCAGGGTCACGATCACTTGTGTGCCATAGCCAAGACCTAAAGGATATGAGCCAGTTGCAGGATTTTAAAATCTATTTGTCAATAATTATTTACAATGCAATGGGCATGCCAGGTTTTTACGATATTACAAAAGATATTAGAAATCATTTAAACGTCACGTTGATGGTGAAACAAGTTTTGAAATGTATTTATCTTGGTCTTGTTTTTTTTTTTTATGTATAAAAAACCTGCTATTTGAACAGGGGTGTGTAGACTTTTTATATCCAGGTAGGATGAAAAAATAAATAAAAATGATGTCGACTAGGGGTGTGCATCCCTCCACAAAAAAAGACGATTCGGTACGGTTTGCGATATGCTAGCAGGGAAACGATTCAAGGACGGTTCGATTTGAACGTGGAACATTCAGTTTACGATTCGATTCGATATAGTATGGCTCAGTTTGATAGTGTATGATGCAACTAACTTTTTGTTATTTTCCACACATTTCAACGAATTTGTCACTACTACAAATGTGACAATTCTTCAAAGGCATATCTCTCCCCCCAAAAAAAAAACAGATTCGATACGTATCTCGATACATTTCAAAGCGGAACGATTCGATTCCATGCACTCGCACCTTTTAAACCGAATGACGTTTTTCCGGTTCCAACCGGTTTTTGTTACACCCCTAATGTCTACCTACACTAAATGGGAAATTATAATGCAAAACGAACCCGAATAAAAACAAACACTTTTCATTTGAGGTGATTCCCACGTACCTTCAAACAAGGGGCTGATTTTCCTCCAGCACGTCACGCCTCCCTCGCTGGTGAACTGGCCCAGGGCCGTCTCCAGGAAGAAGACGGGAACTCCACAGGCGAAGAGGAAGATGAGGTACGGGATGAGGAAGGCACCTAAGCAAGCGGACACGTTTATTTCGGGCTTCCATTTTAGAACTTTTCGCTGAAAGTTAAGCTGGAAGGCTCTTCTTTCCCCCTGATGGGTGGCCCGGGACGTTTGGCGGCGCGCTCACATTTCCGCCTCTCGGCGGGGACAGCTGCTGCGAGCGAGGAGCAACAACAGCTGTGTGACCCCGCCAGGCCCTGAACTTTGACCCCTGCCACCCCGCCGAGGAGAGCGAGCACACGCCGTTTCAAGACGCCCCGCTGCCCCTCACCCAAAAAAAGGGTAAAAAATAAAGACGAGAAAGAAGACGGGGAACATTTACATTTCAACGAAACAGCCGGGGGTCGTAAAACAACTATTGTTTTGTTCTGTGTTGTCTGCGATAGCAAAACAATAGCACAAGAACTAGCTTGATCTTACCGAATGGAATTTTTTTTTCTTTCCCCCTCTCTTCCACTCACCTCCTCCGTTCTTGTAGCAGAGGTACGGGAAGCGCCACATGTTGCCGAGGCCGATGATGGACCCGGCAACGGACAGGATGAATTCCACCTTGTTGCTCCACTGGCCCCTCTCCTCCATTTTCACCTCCGGGGGGGGCGGCGGCTCCCGTGCCTGGCCATTCTGGAGGCGCACCTTGGCGGCGGCGTCACCTAAAGGCGGCAAGTTAACCGGGGGGGGAAACGTATGTTGGATTTTATATATAATACGGAAGCAAAACTGGGCGTTGGTGAGTTTACCCATCATTGCACTTGTCCTTGTACGCCTCGCGCGTGTGCTTGCCACAGGTGGTTTAGCCTGTAAATGCTCAAGATTTAGAATTTAAGGACAGAGTGGGGGTGGGGTGGAGGAGGTGGAGGCGGGGGCTTGGAATGCTAAACTTAGTCCAGCCTCCACTGTCTTTGCTGGCCGCTGAGGAGCAAAGTGCATCGCTTACACTTGACAGTCAAAATTGATGGGGGCGGCCGGACATAGAAGACCACCTGAGTGGCCAAAAGTGCCACCTTGTCATTTGTGACATTTATGAAGGATATGATATGGAATAGAAATTGAAATCTAGAGCAGCGAGTCCCAACCAGTGTGCCGTGGCGTGTCACAGGAAATGATCCAATTTCACTTCGCTTTGATCATCGTTCTATGCCCAGTTTTGAAAAGTAATCTATCGTGAAATTTTTTTTTCCACAGTATCCTCACGGTATTTTTTAACACAAGCAATAAATGAATCTGTATTACAATAAACAAGAGCAGATTTAGGATGGATGTTAATTTTTGAGGTTAGGCTTACTCTGAAATAAAGACAAATGAACCATGACTTGATATGAAAGACGTTTTCAAAACTCTGCCTCAATTAGAGTTAACATACTAAAAAGTTTGACTTGCAGTTTTAAGCGTTGACTATGGCAACTTCACTGCAAATAAATCTGTGACTTTATCACGTTACTTGTCTTGTTTCATCAAACAATATGTAAATGTGAACACTTAGACACAACATATACACATATAAATATGAATATATATATATACACATACAGTATACATACATACACACATACATATATACACATACAGTATACCTATATATATACATATATACAGTATAGAAACATATACGTATATATACACAGCATATATACATATACATACTGTATATGCATATACACACATATATATTTATATATATACACATACATAAATACACATATATTTATATATATACACATACATAAATACACATATATTTATATACATGTACTGTATATACATATACAGTATATACATATATACATACATATATTCATAATTAAAGTGGAAGTCAACCGAAACATATTTTTTTTCAAGAATATGTTGAAACACGGCATTCTGATTAATTTTGCATTTGTGGAATAAGTTATAATATATGAAATACTATTACATAAATATGAAGTAATATTTATTAGAATGCCCTGTTTCAACTAGTGGGCTTGCATAGAACACATTCTTGAAAAAAAAAAAAAATGTTTGGGTTGACTTTCACTTTAAAGACTCTCTCAGTGCCTGTGCGACTCACTCAGATGAAGACGGCAAAAGCGGCTGAGGCGAGTTTGCGCCAGAATGTACCCGGGGATAACTTATGAGTAGACCCCCCCCCCCCCCCCTCCGCATTCCATTCTGCAAAAGACAAAATAGATAAACTGCTATCACTCTAGAATGATGGAACCATAAAGGTGGGGGAAAATTAAAAAAAAAAAAAGACAAGCGCACCAACATCAACTGTTTGACTAGGAATAGTTTATTAAAAGGTGAGAAAACAAAAAAAAAAAAAGCCACAACCCATTATTTTAATTGCTTTCAAGCTATATACATTATAAATAATTCCACTACCACACAACCATTTCTTTTTACCTAAACAGGAGTCTGAAGGGCCGCACAGAAGGGAGAGTAGTTTGTTTAAACACGACACGTGTTGGCTGTTTGACTGGTGATCGGTTATTGAAAGCGCGGGAGACCTGGGGAGCAGCTGGTGGATGTTTCTCGAGTCAAATATTTGTGTGGTGAGGTTTATGATACAGGAAGTTTAAGAAATAGGCTTCGACTTGGAAGCTACTTCATCAAGCGTCTATTGCCATCCTGGACTCGGCGTTTGAAGTCAAGTTTGTGAGGCCGGACATAGTGCTAACTGTTCTGGTGAGGATCCTCCGCTGGGTTTAGATGGACGGCGGCGGGGGGGCGGGACCACGCGGCTCCGGCGGCCGCCAGCAGGCTGGGCGTGGCCAGCACCACCACGGTTTCCTCGGACACCCCCGCCTCGGCGCCGCCCCGTCTCGTCCCCGCGGCCTTGAGGGAGCAGTCCACGCAGATGTAGTCTTCGTTCTCCGCCATTTCGCACGAGACCCCCACGCACACTTGGTGGAACCACTCGTCGCAGCCTCCGTCGCACTGCACCCAGTCCACCTTGAAGACGGAAAGGAAACAATAAAAAAACAATTAAAAAAAAAGGTACTGTTGAGCAATTGTTAGCATCTCATGATGTCAAAATGTGAATTGTTTAAACATTCACTGCCAAAAACGTTTTAATACGTCTTCGGCCATTCGATCCCAGGAACTTATTTATATTTTTTTCTATTTTTTTTTTCAAACATTAGGGTAAAAGATGATCTGAAAATGTCTGGCAGTTAATGAGTTAATTAAGCAATTCAACATGATTTGGGGTCAACAGTCTTGATGTTGATGCATAGCAATTAGAGATAGACCGATAGCTTTTTTTCAGGGCCGATACCGATTATTAGTAGTCAAGGTGGCCCGTAACCGATATTTGGAGCCGATATTAATTTTTCGTAAAAAAAAAAAAAAAAAGAAAATATTAGCATCAGAATCTTAAAAAAAAAAAAAAAAAAAAAAATCATTAACTTTGTTGAAACGTCTTTAAGCATATGTTCATTGAACAATTTTACAGATTTGCATAATGTAGATTTTTTGGGGGGTACTATTATTCCTATAACTTTTTGACGATATACATCTTTGTTACCAAATTCTAACAAAAAGTTCAGGGAGCACCCAGGATCGTCAGCATGTCTTAAAAATGAAATCACTTAAAAAAAATAGCTCCATACAGTTTTCGACAGAAAATGTGAAGTTCTCCAAAATTTCCAAATGACAGAAAATGTAAATTTGTCTTGATTCCAACACAGTTTTAAATTGATTTACTATCTGCCATCAGATATTTGAAAAAGTCTGATGCCGATAGTCATCAAAACGCAAAATATCGGCGCCGATAATCGGCCCGGCCGATAATCATTCTATCCCTAATAGCAGAACTCGTAGAGTTGTACGGGTTCTTACAACAAGCTATTGCAAATGATTTTGCGGACCCACCCCAAGTGCAACATGGTCAAATGTAAGTGTAAATAAAATTCCATCTGTGCGGCAAGCCCACCGAATGCCACCGCTCTGATTGGCCGCCGCAAAAACTGGCCATTTGTTAACTTAGCGGCCAACGTCATGTGGCTGTCTCCCGAAAGGTCCCCGCCGACTCGGCCTGTTAATATGTTATGTGTAAATCTCTTTAAGGTGTTCTAGTGCTGTTATCAGCTGTGGATACACGATAAAGTTCCACGACGTTCATTTCAGGAACATGTTTGTGATTAACTCAGAGGAAACTCGACAAACACGGTAAACATGTCTGTACGGACATGTTTCAAACCAACCCCCGAAGGCTCAAGTAAGATAATGACGACGACGGAAACGAAGGACAATTTGGCTGTTATTATAATTAGGGTACTTTTAGAAATCTAACATGTAGTTTCAGCTAATTTTTATATAAGCTTTTTTTTTGTTTTCATTCCGTGTTTTCTAAATTTGAGTTTTATTTTGTTCGTTAAACACAATAACCTTGCCCCCGAGTTGTCCGGTACACGCACTCAAGCTCATGCATGTAATATTAATATGTAGTTTTATGTTAAACAGAGGAAATGCTTAAGAGTCCCACAGTTAAGTATAAATATCGTGTAAAATATTGCTAACCTCACGTTCACCGCTGACGTCCGTTAATATGTAATCTGTCGGTGTGTCTATCAATTATCTGTGATGCTTATGTTCTTTTTGTCTTTTCAGTGCAAAGTGACTTCCTGACAACATAAACATGATGCGCTACATGGAATATTGAGTTGGATTCAATGTTTCCCCATCCGTGTTGTTAACAAAGTCCCCACCTTGTCTTTACACGGTCTTTGGCAGTTTTTGGCCGCGCACACGGCGTTCTCGTCGTTGGAGTCTTCGGCACCGGACCACTCGTACTTCGAGGGGATGTCGAGAATCTTCTTCTCCTTCCTCTTGTCCAGACCCTCTCTGATGGCCTCTGCCTTGGCGGCCGCTTTCTCCTTCCGCTTCCTCTCTTTCTCCTCTTTGGCTAAACGTTTAGCCAGCTGCTTCATCTCCCGGCTCTTGTCCAAACCCAGTTTCAGTTTCTTCTTCTTAGGTTTGCCCCCGAGGCCGAGCTCCAGGCCGGCCCTTTTCAGTTCCTTGGACTTGGGCGGTCGCACGCCGCCAAGCGCCCCGACCCCGCCGGGGGAGGACATCAGCATGTGGTGATGGTGGTGGTGCTCGGCGCGCTCCAACTTCCGCTTCCTCTTCTTCTCAGAGTCTTTGATCTTGATTTTCAGAGACTTCTCCATTGGACTGTCATCAGGCTGTGGAAAAGAACATTTATCATAAATGTAGTTAACCCCTGTTTATCGTGGGAGATACATTCTAGACCCAACAGCAGTACGTTAAAATTTATGATGTGGAGGGATCACATCCATCCATTTAAACGTATTAAATCACACCTAACCTTGTTGAACACACTGTAACTTGCGGGTATCTTTTAGTTCATTCACCCAGTAATTTCATAGTAATTTATAAAGTTATCTGAACTGTACAGTTAAAGAGTGTGAAACATTAAGTCAGATTTGAGTTGAGGTAATTTTTTTGCCACTAGGTGGCATTAGCATTCCATGTTGGATGTTGGTGACAGGAACAGTGCATTTTTGTTTTCAAATTAAGAGTAACTTAATTGAAACATGAAGCAACATTTGAGTTGAGGTAATTTTTCTGCCACTAGGTGGCATTAGCGTTCCACGCTGGATGTTGGTGAGAGGAACAGTGCATTTTTGTTTTCAAATTAAGAGTAGATTAATTGAAACATGAAGCAACATTTGAGTTGAGGTAATTTTCCTGCATTAGCATTCCATGTTGGATGTTGGGGACAGGAACAGCGCATTTTTGTTTTCAAATTAAGAGTAAATTAATTGAAACATGAAGCAACTCATGGATTCCTGCCCACTAGTCCCCAGTCTCCACAAATATGTCAATTGTATTTTTTTCATTCAAACATCCTCCCCAGCGTTTTTTTTTTTAAATCTGTGCCTATACCTCCATAACCTGTAGGTAGCGCTCCTCCAAGGGGGGATGAGTGGCCTGCAGGATCCTCCATATGTGCTGGGTCTCATCCAGAGACACCTCCAGCAGGTCACCCAGCATCATCAAGTCCTCCAGCTGGGCCTTGGCTTGTGGAGACAACTCCAGGACCGGCGGCTCCAAACTACGAGGTACCAGAGGAGTCTTCCTGGGCTGCTTTCTTGGCGTTCCCACATCTGGAATATCATTTTCTCTTTTTTAATATTTAGAGTCATGGTGAACACTAATCGAAAGGAGTTACGCCTCACTTTGCACAACAGACTTGGAAGCCGAGGAGTAGGCGTGTTCGGCGCAGAACGAGGGCGTGGCGGTCGGCCACATGTGACTAACCACCTCTTCTGACTTAACTGGGATCTCATCGTCGCAGAAGAGGTAAGGTTTCACTTCCCCTGGGTCCTGGAAACACAACATCCCGAATTATGAGGAATCGATGTTCGCCTCTGACTGGAGTTGAAGCCCACTTTTACCTTCACGTCGTAACCATACGTCTCCCGGATGTCCTCGTCCGAGTCGGTCTCCTCGTCGTCGTAGTCCACGGACTGACGAGGCGACGTGGCTCTGCTGAAGCCTGACTGCTGGAAGGTCTGGATGTGACCCTAGATAAAAATAAGGGCTCTATCAATTCATTGTTGTCTTTTTTTTTTTTTATCTAAAAGTACATTTGACTCCGCCGTCATACCTGCAAGTCGGGGTTGGCTGCGGCTTTCTGCAGCTCGGCGTTGATGATCTTCTCCGTCTTCTCCCGCGCAGCTTGCTCCACCATGCGCTGGCTCAAAACGGACAGCTTGGCGAGGGCGGACGACAGTTCCTCCGTGGCCAGAGCTCGGCGTGCCCGGTCCTGGTGGCGACGTTGACAATTAGGTCACGCAAGTTCCCCGGTTTTTCCCTCACTCAAGGTCATGTGCAGCAGGACGAAAAGTTTGACAGCCCTCGATTTCAAGTGCATACCTGCCAGCTCATTGCCCTCTCGGTTAAACACTGGAGGGCCTCGCCTTCTGGTAGTCTCACAGGGAGCTTCTGCAGCGACACCAGCAGGGACAGGATGGTCTCCAACCTCGGCCGCCTGGACCGTTGACATAGCGGGCACAGAAATTTGGAGTCCTTGCTATTGCTCTGCCAACCGGCGCCGAGCTTCTTCTGCGTTCCCGTCTTGGGAAGAGGCACGCACACGCCGTGGAACCAATCCTTGCACAGCTCGCACTGCAGCATAAAACCGCTGGCCGTCTTCCGGCAGAGGCAGAATTTGACTTCCTCGATTCGGTCGGCCATGGCCATCTTGGCCAGGTTGGCGGCGCGCAGGGAGTGGATGGCCTCCACCTCTTTCTGCTCTTTGGCTTTGAAGGCGGCCACCACGGCGGAGGGGTCTCGCGCCTCCTCCAGGCTCTCGTCCAGGTCGCTCAAGGTGTCGGGGTCGAAGCCTCCCCGCTCCTTCTCCATGAGCTCCCTCACTCGTTTCCGCTTGCTCTTGCTGTTGCCGTACACGCCGATGTCCACGCGGGGACTGAGGACCTTAAACGACCATATGAATACGATTTTAAATCACCTTTCCCGGGCCCAGCCCAGCCCTAACCTGAGATGCGACGTCTCACCTGCAGTAGCGTGTATGTTGAGTTCTTTTTGAGGAAGGTGCGACCAGTCCTCTCCCTCCAGGCTCGCGCCGAGGCCACCTGAGACTCCACCTGGGCCAGCGGATCCAGACGGACGGGGATGGAACGACCCCGAGCCAGCAGGTTCTCCAGCTGCTCCAGGTAAGCGTAGCTACTCCCGCTCTGAGTGTGGGGAGGAAAAAAATCGAGTCAATATAAATCTTGGGAGCCACTGACCAAGATTGAATTTCGTCTGTACCTGAATAGCGTCCACCTTAGCAGTCCAGTCTTTGGCTTTTTGCAGGGCTTCTCGTAGCGCCAAAATATTCGGTAGGTATGCTGGAATGTTCCTCGCCTCCAGCACGATACTTTCCAATGTCACCATGCTGTGTCGAGGCCTTTGTTTGAAAACAGGAGCGACTCAGCTCGCTAATTTCAAGCAACGCTGTGCACTTGCAAGAAGTCATCGGTGGGCGATTGAGAGCGGAGCAATACCTGGCTTGCAAGCAAGCACGGGCCTTGTCCTCCCATTTCTCGGACACCGTGAGGATCTCCTGCAGTTCAGCCATCGCCTTCTCAACGGCGTGATGGGGAGCCAAGCCCACCCCGGAATCGATTAGGCGCTTCATCAGCTCCAGGGTGACGCGGTGAGGCTCCGTCAAGGTGATGCGCACCTTGAAAAGACAACAGATATTACATTGTTACAATGATGACTTTTAAATAAAAGGGGCTTGGATTTTGGGGGGGGGGGGGGCTCCAGTGCCCTTAACTGCCATTGACGAATTTATTCGTCTTTTCACAGGACTGCCATTTAATCCCAGAAATGTATTTATATTATTCCCCCTTTTTTTTTTTTCAAACATTTGGTTAAAAGAGGGTCTGAAAATGTCTGGCAGTTAATGAATTAAGTGGGGAGATTTTTTTCCTCGGCACACCTCTAGCGGACATTCAATGTTTACCTTAAGAACATGGCAGCTAGTTTACAAAAGCAGTTAATGTTGACAACTATATTTAGCAAATTTTCTGAACCCCTTTGTGGCTATTTAAAGATGAATTTAAAAAATAAATAAACAAGAAGCTTTGATTCCCGCTTAAAAAAGGACAATACGTCGGTCCCCAATATAGGGGATTTGATAATATTCAATTCATGTCTCGATTTCTGACCCAAAGCTCGACACGTGATTCAATTTTTCATAAATTCATCAACGTTTTTTTACGTCTTTTCAGTCTAGCCATTCAATCCCAGGAATTTATTTAGATTTTCTTCTACTTTTTTTTTTTTTCCAAACGTTAGGGTAAAAGAGGGTCTGAAAATGTCTGTCAGTTAACTATATTTACTATGCTTATATTAATATAAAAATACATTTGTCAGCATAGAGTAACTTATTTTGTGGACCGCCAAGTTACGTCTCGCAGACCCTCCGGGAACCGAGGGCCTCGGTTTGAGAACCTACACGCCATCAAATATTTCGAGGCCAACCTCATCGAGCCAACGGGCCTGCTGGAGCTCCTGTTTGAGGCGAGGAAGCTCAGGCAGCTCCACATCCAGCCCACTGCCCAGGTCCAGAAGGGCCTGCAGCTTGGAGGAATCCGGCAGCTCGTCGGCCAACGCGATCTGGGCTCGCTCGTGGAAGTCTTCCACATTCTCGAGTAACTCCTGGTGAACAAAGACTCATTTCGCTCAGACTTTTTTTTTTTTTTTGCTGTCAAAACAACAACATGGTCGGTGATTAAAAACAGAGCCGAACCTTCACTTGTCTGGCCTGGCTGATGATGCAGGGCAGCCTGTAAAGCTGCTCCACAAAAGCCTTGAGCTCGTCGACAGTCAGCTTGCTGCGGGTCCGACTGCTCTCAGAACGCAGGCGGCTGCTGCGGGTGTGGGGTGGAAAGCGACTTAGCGCATCTTAAATGCACAATTATCTTCCTTGTAACGTCACCTTACCTGTGTCTCTGCTTGCGGCTGAGCAACATCTGGGCTACAGAGGAGCAGGTCTCGGCCTCTTTCACCATTTCTCGGAGACGGCGGAACAAAGAATTCTCCGGGTACTTCCTGTCCTCTGCATCCTCCAGCAAAACCTTGAGCTCAATTAGATCTATGTGAGAGAGAGGAGGCAATTATCATTTTTATGCTGATTTGAAATATGCCATATCAGATTTTTGAGACATTTTCATTTTTGAGTTTGACCTACAAAATGCATTTTTATTTATAGCTATGATGTTTCAGGAAAAAAAAAATCCACCTGCTGCTGAACTTAACCCTTACATCATAAATGTTAGTAAATATATTAGATATATCATTGTTATCAACATTTTTATTTTTATCATGAAAATCCGATGTACTACAGAAAAAAATACGAGAGCAGATTTGGAATGAGCGCCCAAAAAATGCATCTAGAAAAGTTTGAAAACGTTAACCGTTAATCTGCCGATAACTAAATTTGGATTTTAAAATAATGTTTTAATTGCCATGCCTCAATTCCAAACCATGACATTATTTCAAAATGACCGTGCAGAAATTGCACAACCAAATGAAATAAGATTCAGTCTCTGGTTTGGTCCGCAACATGTCCAAAAATTGAGGTCAAAACCTTTCTTGTTCTTCTGGTCTGCCGCCAAAGCCTCGTTGATCCTTTTTGCCCAAGTGTCATATGACTGCGCACGATTTTTCACACCATACAGCATGGCCGGAAGCTCCTCCAGATCGTAGCGATACCTGAACACGAAAGCTTTGACCTAAGCTTTGTGGGGACGCAAGAAAAGTCGTGCAAAAACAACAACAAAAACATTTCAAGAGCTTGCCTGAGGCACTTGTTGCTGAGAGGGCAATCGCAGAGATCTGTTGCATGGTGAAGACAAACCAGCCGATCAGGACAACAAGAGCAGGTGAGCGCCGACAGGAAGCAGGTGGTCTTGCACTTGTGGCACTGGCGCTCGTCATCCGGGACCAGCTCAAAAACTTCCTGCTCAGAGGACAGCACCCCCTACAGGCAAAGAAGAACAAGTCTTTTTTCTTTTTTTTTTCCACGGAAAATGCGAATAGGTGAATAAGAACCGCAGCAGATTACTTACCATTTCTTGTACTGTCTTTCTGAGCTGAGTCTCCTCGTCCATCATTTCCCCCATCTCCTTGACAACGGCCGCGGCCAGCTCCACGTCCAGGCTCTCCGGATCGGCGGCCATCTTGCACAGCAGCTCATCGTGCGAGAAGACGCAGTAGCGGCGAAGGCGCCGGTAGTGGGTCACGCACTGGCGGCCCATCGGTAACTGGGATGAAAAGCAGATTCCGACTTAGATGCCGCTCATTAAGAGGGACGTTTCTTAACATTGCTTTAGCCTCACCCAGTCGGCAGTGCAAAAGTTGACAGCCTCTGCAAAATTGTAGCCTTGGTTGAATCCACTGTGGTAGGCTCGCGGAAATGTGACCACAAACTCCCCTGCGCACTGATTGGTCCTGTACACCTACAAAGGGACGAGAATATCAAAATGCTGGAGGGGTTCAAGTGGGGATACAGCATCCCCTAGCCCCTGTATAGCACCATCCCTGACACACACGCTACTAAATACGACTACTACTAAATAGCAAGTTAATAGTTTGTCAAATGTAAAATGTTTACAGGCACGCCGTGCTCCATGAGGACGTTGGGGTTCATGATGGTGACCAGCTGATGGAGGAGGTCCGGCTGCGACTGAAACAGCTCCGGAGCCAACTTTTTCATCACCGCCTCCAGCTGCTCCGCCGCCGACGCCGGCACTCCATACCAGGTCTTTGGCTCCCCCCTGATGCCCCAAAAAAAAAAATTGAACCATTTTTGCAACGGGGGATAGTGACGAGCGTCCATTCGACAATCTCACCAATGGAGGAAATTAATGGAGTAACTCCAGTGGTCCTCGATGTGCCAGCAGAAGGAAGAGAAACACATGCCCACATAGAGCCAGGGCACCTTCATGCCCGAGATGTCCACGTTGATGTGCGTGAGGACCGACTGCTCCAGCACCGGCATGTTGTTCAGATTCCAGCCAGAGTTGGCGTACTCCTAACAGGAACAGTCAAAGATGTGCTATTTAACTCATATAACATTTTCAGAAACTCTTTTACCCTAAGGTTTGAGAAAAAAAATAGAAAAAAATATAAATAAGTTCCTCGGATTGAATGGCTGAACTGTGAAAAGACGTATAAAAACGTTTTTGGCAGTGAATGAGTGCATCTCACCTAATGTTTTTAGGTTATCTAAGTGAAGCAGCTCAGTGGTCTCACCTCTTCATCTCCCAGTAGCCTCCTCTTGCCGTCTCTGACGGGGAATCCGCTGCCCACATCCTTGGAGCTGATGTCGGCGCCGTACTCCACGATGACGTCCTCCTCGATGCTGCTCACCAGGCGCCAGAACTCTTTCTCCACCAGCTCGGTGGGCACCATCTGTGAAATGAAAATTTTAGTCTCTCTGGACCAAGGTTATCTTAGTTAACGAATGAAAACTCTTTTTAAAAAAAAAAAAAAAAAAAAAGCAAAAAGTAGTTTCGTGCTATAAGACCAAAATATTTACATTTCAAACTCATTTCGCAATTCTTTACGCACATGAACTGGCATGTTGAAATAGTCCGACTTGAACTGGTCGGCCATCTCGCCGAAGCTCTGGAGCGAGTATTCCCTCACAGCCTGCTCAAAGCCAAACGCCTCTCTGGGCTTACTGCACTCCTACATCCATAAAAGAGGGGGAAAAAAATATTTTAAAAAAATACAGACGGGAAAATCGATCTTAGTAGTTGTGTTGGGTTTACCTCCGCGACACATTTGGGGCAGCGCCAGTCACCTTTGGGCACATCATGAAGCGGCGGAATCAGGCAGAAGGTGTGGTAGCTGTCGTCGCAGCCGTCGCACAGCAGCAGGCGGTCCTCCTCGTCGCCGCGTCCGCACATCAGACAGAAGTAGAGGTCGATCTGGGAGAGCGTCATATTCAAGCAGGGGAACGCAATCAGACAAATCCGCAGCCACACACTCACAAAGTTGACTTCCAGCGTCTCCTTGCGAGGTCTCATTTTGATGGCGAAGGCTTGAGCTTTGAGGTGACGATGTTTCTTGTGGTAGCCGTCGTCTAACGCGGAGGGAAACGCTTTTAGGCTGACGATTGCATTTGATCAGGGAAATAAAAATTGCAGTATGATTCTTACCTGCCGACACAATTTCCAAGTCCACCACCTTGGGATTGTTGCCAAAAAGTTTGAGGCCTTTGGGCTCTTTGTTTTCCCTCTGGAGAGATAACAAGGACAAAAAGTCTGGTGAACTTAATTCAACCTTTTCGAAACTTCTTAATGCACATAACCAACCGTTCCACGTTTCAGTCGTTTTTTGCTACTTTTACTAGTAGAACAAACACGTGTTTGCACCACGGACTGCCCAATACATTTCCAAGGACATCCAACCTGAGTGGGCCTGGTATTTTTTTTTTTGAGGATTTGAAATGGCCTAAATAATATTTACATTTTGAGTGAGTTGATTTTTGTGGGAAAAAAAATGTACAAAATGAGTTTTGTTCCGCAGTTTTGTGCCATCCTTGAATGGTTATTTTTATTCAAGCGAGCCCTTTACACTGGGGGAAAAAAATCAGTGTGTAGTTGTTGAGTTAGGATAGTGGATTGAAAAAAAACGTATTTTCAAAAATGAAATTTATTAAGAGCATGTATTTTGCACATTTGCATGCATTTCCTCCATATTTGAAATTTTCTCATACACTTGGTTAGGAAGTGTGTGGTCCTAAGTGGCCCCCCCAAGTATAACTGATAAAAAACTGTAAAAATGTAAGGCATAAGTTTCAGTTCATCATTTGAAAGAATTGCGTCAAAAACAGTTCACCTGAAATAAGTTGCATTATTCAGCCTACTACAAAATGTTTTTGTTCCAAGTGTTAATCCTTGTCAATACCCACTTCCGATTTAAGTCGCCTTGAGCGTCTTTCGGCCAGAGGACGCTCTTTCACCTGCGCCGCATCAACCTCTCCGTCTTTGTCCTCGTCTTCCTCCTGGTCGTCCTCCTCCACTGCCTCCTCGCCAACTCCCTCATCCACGTCCTCGCAGTCGTCTCCCTCCTCGTACAGTTGCTGGATGCCCTAACGGAAGGCAATATGTGAGCATTCAAATGCAAACGGCTGAAAAACAATATTAAAAATAAAAAACTGGATGGAGCGGCCTTACAGTTAAAGTGGCTCCCGACTGGAAAAGCTCATAGGGGTAAAGGATCCTCTCATAGTGGGACCGCAGGAGTGAGCCGGTGCCTTTCCCTGGCGGGAAGCCCATTCGGCTGCTCACTTTGGACCACCTCTTCTCTTTACATGCCGTCACAAAGCCTCCTTCGGATGACACAACCTGAATGTGTGCAAAAAAAAATGTTGCATTTTATGCTCATAGAATCCTCCATGAAATAAACTCCAGATTTACCTTGCTGAGTTGATACAGGTCCAGGACCTTTCGCTCCACGTGTGGGAAACGAATCTTGGATCCTTGCAGCTCCCAGAACTTTGCGATTTGATCCAGGAAGTTGAGCTTTACCCGAGTGAGTGCCTGGACCCAGAGGAGAGAAAAGGTGATGCGAAAGGATAGCACAGACACATACCAGTATTATTGACACATGGCCAATACAAAAAATTGAAATCTCCTGAAAACTGGTGTGCTGAGCAACGTTCAATACAAAACAATACCCTTTATATTGATTGAATGAACTAAATGATGTACCCAAAATACATGTAGAAAATAACATTTTTTGTTATGATGCAGTGCAGTTTTCTGCCACCAAATTGCAATGTTGTTTCTACGTTGAACACACCTTTCGATAGTGTACCTATATTGATTTTTTGAAGGAAAAAAAGGACCATAAAAGCTAGAGACACACATCCAACTTAACATTTCGTCATGATGATGATGATAACAAACTCACCTCAAGTTCATTCAATCTTTGTACTCGAGGCGTGAACCGGAAGTGACGCACGTCGCACGCAAACGGAGGCTGCCAGTCCTTGTTGAACAGGGTGGGAAAAAATAAAAAATGGAAAATGACTTGACGCATAAAAGTAAAAGAAGAGGCTTGAACACGAAGTAATACGAATTATAGCATACACTTTTCCCTGCCAGTGGCACACGACATCTTAAAGACATTGCGACTTTGAAGTGGGTTGTGGTCCGTCTAGGACCTGCCCACTTTTTCCATATCTGTTTTGTTCCCACTCTTTCATATAAAAACAATAATAATACGTTCAAGGAAATTGCGAAAGTTTATAACGGTTGCTTTTTAGGCCTACACACGCGACCACAATAAAGTGAGGCGTGACTGGGCTACCTGAGGCCCAACGTCGAGTTGACGTAGCTAACGTAAATTAGCTAGCTGAATACATGAAGTGTGAGGGGTATTTATCACTATTTTCCACCTTTAATACGATTTTTGGGGGGTTGCGTACGTAAGATTATGCTATATAATATGAAATGAAGGAGTTTTGAGTGGTGGTGCACACAACAGAAGCCTTGTGTGACCTCTAATTGGAGTAATGGGAAGTGGTCCTGTTTTTCTAAAAACAGGCCGACAGAAAATAAGCACAGTAAAAAAATATCACATGATAAGAAATGGAATTGTTCACATTTTCGTGTTGTTACATAGATGCTTTTCAGTTTACCTCCGGGGGTCTGATCTTGCAGATGCCAGTTTTCTCGGCGATGGGTCGGATCTTGTTGATAAATCCAAGGGGGTCCGAGAAATCCTCCCAACTTGGCTCAAAAACGGGACATTCAGGAGGGGGCACAAACTCACCGGTTGCAGACATGTTTGGATGTTTTTTTCTTTTCCTCCCCCCGTGAGAAGTCAATTAATTGTGTTATAGTAAATATTCCCAAGTTGCTTTCACCAGGCCATGACTGGATCCAAATGTTCCTCGTCGCGTGGAACTCCCTCCATCATCTTCCTTGGTGTAAATAACGTCAATGACGTTTATGATAAGGGATGAAATGGAGATATTTTGAACGTTACTCCAGCTTGGAGTCATGCAAAAAGCTTGGATTTGCGGCGCTTTGTCGCCTCTCCTACAGAGGACAGAGGGCAGTGTCAGTCCGAAACGCCATCACGCCTCTTCTCTCACGGCGGAGATACACAATCGGGGTAAGTAGACGATTCGATTCACTATTTGATGGTAAAACACTCAAGTGCTTGTAAATACAAAGAACACAATCCAGGATAGCGTCGTTAGCTGTGGGTGCTAACCTAGGTCGGTGTGTATACCTGAGTTAGACATGATCTCTTCGCGATGCTGCACTTCCAATCGAGCGCACTCACGCCGAGCGGTATACGGCCACTTAAGGTATTCCCTTGTTTCTGATAAAATCCATCATTATCCTTCCAGGTAGGTTACTATCGTACATTGTTGACTGATGCCTTCGTTTGCCTCCGCCATTCATTGACGCGTACAGGAAACTAGCACAGGGCTAATTTGCTTAGCTTAGCCACCGAGCATTGCGCAGCTAACGTTGGCTAAAAACGTCTCTTTGTCGGAGTTAATTTGATGTATTGTGATTGCGAAAGCGTTACTTGTCGTGGTTAAAATGTCAAAAAAATGAATTGTTATTTTTCTGATGACACTTTTTATTAATTTAACGTCGCCTGTCGTTGCTGTTGCCACATTAGTTGTGCTAGCGCCTCTTAGCGGCGTGGAGTCGTCATTGACGAGTATAAATGTTTAACCCCCCTAAAAAAAGAAAACAGAATTAAAATATTATTTTTGTACTTATTTTATTGAATATACTTTACAATGAGAAGCAAGGTACATCCATCCAACCATATTAATGTTACAATTTACTCCATGTTGGATATGTCTTTAAAGTAATGAAAAAAACAATAATGGTAAAAATGACCTTATTTATTGATATTTCATGTTTGGTCTTCAAAATAATGCATAAAACAGAATGATTAATACAAAAGTACATGTGAGGAAAAAATAGAGATAGAATAAAAACAATTTAGCCATGTAATATTTCTAATTGTAATAGATTTACAATCGCAAACTCAGGGCTGTCAACCGTCCTGTCCGTGGACAGAAAACCACGTCGTAGGCGTTCATTCTGGCCCGTGGGGATAGAGAACGCGTTATCCGTAATTTTTCAGTAGAAGTAACTGTTGTCGCGAATGTTGTCCACTGGAGGTCGCACTGACAACCACTAAATGGCCACTTACCACTTTTTTTAAAAAGTACACACAGTACCTGTACATTTACTGAGACCTGGAAGTTGCACGTGTAAGTAAAAACAGTGATTTAAATTCTACAAAAAAAAAATCTGAATGCTCATATGATTTGAACCTAGATAGATAATAATCAATAAATGTGAATCTTTTACAAATGTACGTGTGATTAATTGCACCAAAACAATTTGTCATTATAGCTTATTAGTCCACAAACATACTGGTCCGACCCACTTGAGGTCAAATCGTCGCAAGTTTGCCCCCTGAACTAAAATAAGTTTGACACCCTTGACTCACATACCAGTAATACTCCAAAAGACATGTGATATGATTGTGAAATCGCTGACATGTACTTCGTAAAACTGCTGTTTAGTAATCATCATGGAAGGGATATTCAGGATGGTCAGCCCACCTGTTGGCGAAACATTTATTAAACATTCATTGCAATAATATAAACGTCAAAGTATGCACTTTTACTCACATGAGAAGTTCCACAAAGCGAATATTCTTGTTCAAACCCTCAATAGTTTTCATGTCCTCTTCGCAAATGCAGAAGTCGAAGATCTGCACGGATGCAGTGCAGGATTCTTTTTTTTTTTTTTGGGGTTAAAATGTACAAATTATACATCCTAAATTCTAAAACAAACCTGAAAGTTCTCCCTTATACGTGATGGGCTGAAGCTCTTTGGAATGACCACAACTCCCCTCTGCACATTAAACCTGAGAGCAAGCTGAGCTGGGGTCTTCTTGTACTTATTAGCCAGCGACACGAGAAGCTCATCCTCCAATAGTGGTGGGCAGGTTAAGTTGACCCTGTCAGGAAATGAAATTTCTCCATCTTAAACATAGCCATTTTGGATCAAAAGAGCATTTTCAGAACGGGACGGCGTGCAATACCAGGATGCATCTCTGGATGTCCCCAATGGGCTGTACCCCACAATGACAATTTCTTTCTGCCGGCAATACTCCAGCAACTTTGGTTGAGTGTAATAAGGATGGCATTCGACCTGCAAACTGGTGTTGCGTTAGTGTTTTCTTTCGCATTCATCAGCATATTTAGTACTAGCGCTGCAATTTGTTCGCTGTTTTATGTCATCTGTTCTATTTGTTTAGTATAATGACCCTGGACGAGTTTGTGCATTCATCAACCTTGTTCAGCGAGTGTCTTTTTGTCCTCCCTGTAAATATTTGCACCTGATTTGAAACCGGTTTGTGTTTCAGTCCCGGTTTGTTGAGAATCAACTCCAGCTGCCGCTTGTTGAAGTTGGACACCCCGAGAGATTTGGCCAGCCCGGCGTCTTTGCAAGCTTCCAAAGCCTTTGTCAGGAAGGCAAAATAGGCAGTTAATAGGAAAGCAAAAAAAAAAAAAAAATTGAGTTTGTGCAAATATTAGGAATTCCCAGTAGTGCAATAGTAATACTTAACTTTGTACTTTTGCATTCAGACAGAGGAGTGCAGTTACATTCTCACCTCCCAAGTAGCACAGAGGTCTGTGTCATGATAAATGTACTTCCCATCCTCATCTCTCGGGTAGAAGTTATCTCCTGGCTGCAGATCTTTCATCAATATTCATATCGAACAAATTCTGCAGCGTGCATTGTTGCGTCAAATGCAAGTGTACCTTAAACGCTGTGGGCAACTCAACGATGTACAGGTCGACATATTCCAGTTGTAATGTCTTCAAAGTTCTCTCCAGAGCAGGTCGGACCAGTTCAGGCGGATGGAAGGTATTCCAGAGCTGCACAACAATGCAGCGTTTATAGATAATATGAATCCATGCGTATTTGAGTGAGCAATTCCGTATAGCCTCTAATGTATTGCAAACCTTTCCACAGTAGAAAATGTCTTCCCTTTTTACAGTTCCATCTGCTATTTTATCCCTGATGGCTTGTCCCACCTCATGTTCGTTGAAATAAACCAAGGCGCCATCAATGTGTCTGTATCCTGTCTCAATAGCCACTTTTACAGCATGATACGCACTGTCTTTAGGGGTCTGTGGGGGAGGAAAAAGTCAGTCCATAGTGGTGTAACTGAAGTTCTTTTTTTTTTTTTTTTTGATCATCTCCAGATGTGGTGCAATGCTTCTTACCGTGCGGGGATCTGCGTAAGTACCCAGTCCTACCACGGGCATACTCCTCCCGTCGCAAAGAGGAATAGCGTGACTCTCAGCCGTCAAGTTCATATTTATCAAATTGTGAATGATTAAATAAGTTGCTAAGCTCTGCAACGCGTGCACCGACTGCTCCACGCCGCAATATCTGATATTTAAATCTTGCAACAATCCGTGCTATGCGTGCCCTTTGGTCACAGTTAAAACCCCACCCATGTCCAAAGAGCGACAATGTAAACATGGGAAGTGGAACAACAACAGCGTCACGTAACCCATTATTCGACACCGGCCATCCATTTTCGTTTGGAGTCAAATTGAATGATGGGGGTCGTATCGTTTGAAATTTGCCATTATAAATGCGACGCTACAGCTTTAAGGCGCCGCGGTGCATTGTGGGTAAATGAGCTGTTTTGGTCAAAAGGAACCGATGGCCGTCATTCCTAAAGACATAAGCGGCAATAGAACGTATTTAGCGTGAATTTTATTGTTAAGTCATCACGCAAGGTTGTATTTTAAAGCAGCTTTAATAGTAAATCCCGTCAGTGGTTTGAATTTTACGACTCGGAACAAAAAAAAAATAACGAGGAAGCTACATTGCTAACGATGCTAGCCTTCCAGTCCCGAATCGTTCTTATTAGTTCAGGAATAACCTTGTCATTTGTGCCGCGTATGATGACTAATATTTGATTCATACCGACAATGTATCACATGCGTTTTCCATGTCCTGATGTATAACGTCAAAAACGAGGCTGGCCTTTGTTTCCCAGCGTAACGCTACACCGACGGACTGCCCGGAATAATCAATACGTGTCATTGAGATGGATCCGAGTGGCAAATCTGCTGCCAACGACGACATTGTCATCATCGTGGAGAACGAGGCAGAGAGTTTGCCCCTCGGGGAAGAGAGGCCGAAGCCACAAGGCGCCTTCGGTCTTATGGACACATGTCCCATTTGCAAATTGAGCTTTCATAACCGAGAGCCCAAACTGCTCCCTTGTCTTCACTCGTTCTGCAAGAGATGCCTGCCCGCACCGTTCAGGGGGGTCGAACCCAGGAGGGACCACTCCCTCCACCCCCTCGGCCAAGTGGAAAACAACAAGCAATGTGAGTCAAGCAGCAGCACCACCTGTCAACACTATTTGCATGACCGGTTTTCCAGTCGCAAAGTACGTATTTTAAAGTTGACCTAAAATTGTGTGGGCATGTCTATTTTAATTAAAAAAAAAACTTATTTGGTCGGGTTATGACGTTTATGTGATCTCTTCATCCAGTGGGTACCATCCGCTGCCCAGTCTGCCGACAGGAATGCTGGGAAATGGACATGTTGGACAACTTCTTTGTGAAGGACTCGGCCGAGGTGCCGAGCAGCACCATGGAGAAAAACAGCCAGGTTGGCCAGCTCAAGTTGGGATGTTCCCTTTCGTCCAGGCGTTGGCCTCGTATCCACGTTTCTTCATTTGTTCCGACAGGTGTGTATGAGCTGCGACGACAACACGGAGGCAACGGGCTACTGTTTGGAGTGCGTGGAGTTCTTGTGCGTGACCTGTATCGAGGCTCACCAGAGGGTGAAGTTCACCAGGGATCACACTATACGGCAGAAGCAGGAAATGTCTCCAGGTAGCACGAACGAAGCATCTTGACACACTTATAACATGCTTTTTTTTTTTTTTTTAATTTTGTTTTTTATATCGTCACCCCCTTTTCACATGCGCAGAAGCCGTGGCTGTTTCCTCGCAGAAGCCGGTGTTTTGTGACATCCACAAGCAGGAGCCGCTGAAGCTTTTTTGCGAGACGTGCGATCGACTCACCTGTCGAGACTGTCAGCTGCTAAAACACAAGGATCACAAGTATGTATTCACCAGAAAGCTCTTTAATTGTTTAATTGCCCTTGACTTACCCTAACGTTTGATAAAAACAACAACTGAAAAACATAAATAAATTCCTGGGAATGAATAAGAAATGCCCGGACTGTGAAAAGACGAGTAGATTCGTCAATGGCAGTGAATGAGAAAAATAAAAAAAGTGGCCCATATTTTGCTACCGCAATAAAACAGCTTGTCGCTATCAGTGATAATTTCTGTCACGTTACTTTAATTGATTTTGAATATTGTTTGTGTCTAGCTATCAGTTTTTGGAGGATGCATACAGAAACCACAGACAATATCTGGAGAACATGACGCAGCAGCTGCAAGAAAAAAGGAAGGCCATTGAAGATGTCTCCAACTGCATCAGCAACGGGTAAACTTTTATTAACCTCTGATCTTCTTGTTGTGTGTCAGATGAAAACAAATCTTGTTTTATTGTGCTTTTAGACTGCATCAAGTTGAAGAAAACCGAAAATCTGTCACGAATGAAATAAAGAAGGCCATCTGCAACCTGATTATGGAGATCAACAGGAAGGGGAAAGTCCTCGCGAACCAGCTTGAGGTTGATTTGAACCTCTCACGCTTGGGAACATTTTAAATGGCTGACTTAATGAGCATGTTTTTTTTTTTTGTCCCCAGTCTCTGACTAAAGATCACGAGCTGGGTCTGAAAAAGCAACAGGACGAAGTCAACTTGCTGCGCCGGCAACTGGACCACGTGATCAGCTTCACCAAGTGGGCCACGGCGAGCCATAGCGGCACCGCACTCCTCTACTGCAAGAGACTGGTGACCGACGGCACGTGGGGGACGTACGAAAATATATTGGAAATATTCGTATTAATCCAAAATCTCTCGACAGATTCTATTCCAGATCCACTATCTAATGGGCGCCAGATGCAATCCCTCCATCATCCCGCAGAGTTCTGTCCGCTTTCAGTGTCGCTCCAATTTCTGGGCCACAAACGTAGACCTCGGTAAGTTGCATTCCCCGATAAAATGGCCGCCAATCGGCTGTGGCGTCTTGGTGATAAATAGCGACATGATAACGTCAAAAAATTGTGATCAAAGAGCTTTCTTTCTGACGCAATTTAGCTTATGATAAGCTTATGTGTAAAACCGCTGCAGTAAAGCGCCCCCTACTGCCAAGGAGGACTTAATGTCACATTTTTTTTTTTTGCCATAAAGACGAATTCAACCCAAACATATTTCCTCCAAGAATATGTTCTATGCAAGCCCACTAGTCGAACCAAGGCATTCTGATAAATATTGCATTTGTGGAATAAGAGTTAATCCACCCGTTTTTAGCTAGCTCTGTGGGTGGCCATTTTGTCACTTCTGTCGACTGCAAATGACATCACAACGACTCAGGGCTCAGGTAACGACCAATCACAGCTGACCTGTTTTCTGAAGCTGAGCCGTGATTGGTCCTTATCTGAGTCCTGAGCATCTGTGATGTTATTTTCAGTCGACACCAGGGACAAAATGGCCGCCCCCTGAGATGGCTAAAAACGGGTGGATTTTGCTGATAAACTCATATTCCACAAACGCATTTTAATCAGATTGCCGTGTTTCAACTAGTGGGCCTGCATAGAACACATTCTTGAAAAAAATTTGTTTGGGTTGATTTCCACTTTTAAGTCTCAGTGGCTGGTTTCGGCCGCTTTCCATCAGTTCTCGGTAACCTCAAAGTAAGGCCGTAATCGGTAATTGTTTATCGCTGACACAAGCAGAATGCTAACAACACATCCAACACAAATTACCGTCCAATGAGCAAGTCACCTTCTTCTTTGTCTTTTGTATGAATAAATATGGAACAATCAATAGGTATGGTAAGACTTAGAAAGCGAAATATCTTTACTAAACTATTGGTAGAATTCTGCCTGAAAACATTCAGGCCCTGGATATTTATTTCTATACCATAACTCCTCAAATGTCATGGTTGACTTGCGGTCTTCAGGGTCTCTGGTGGTTGAAAGAAGCTCCGTTCAGGCGTCCATGGCCAACCAACAGGCAGGAGGTCCCAGAGGGGAGCCGGTGAGCGGGGGTCTGTCGTTATCGGCTCAGCAGCGCCAGAGCACGCTGGCCCAGCTGCAGATGCAGGTTGGAGGATTCCCCTCAACCTCGATGCACTCACCGGTGCAGTTTGGATAGCAAACATGAAATGTTCGCTCTTTGCTTTGACAAATCCTCTGTCTCAGGTTGACAAAATTTCCCAGCAGCCCCACAGGCAGGCCGCATCCAACCATTGGTCCTGGTACCAGAATACCCGGCTCCCGGGGCCTCATGGACCCCACGGAGCGCCCGGCCCGCCACCGCCGACCAGACCCATCCAGGGAGGCTCCTCGCCATCCCAGGGCCACAGCAGCTTGGCGCAGATGGGACGCCGCTACCCGACCGCCCACGCCAACACCAGGAGTCCCAACTCGTCCCTGCTGCAGAACGCCGGCTTCCCACCTCCTCAGGTACGAAACCCGGACGGAACAATTTTCTCCGGAGATGTTTCCGAAACTAGATTTTGTGAGGGTTCCGACACTAGTGTCAAATTCAGCCCATTACTAGTGCCGGAATACTAGTAACGAAAGGCCTGTATTCCTTTAACCACTGTTCTACATGTAGTCCCTCCGAGACATGCTCAAAACCTCTAGCTTCCCTTCAAAACCCATGGATGTGTCACAGGGCACCTTTCGCTACCCCCATCCCGTCCCCGCTGGAGGGGCCTCACATGTACCACCCAACCAGGTCGGTCCAATAAGCCCAATGCGCTGCTTTTGTCACCCGAAGCCGCAGCGTGCTTCATTTTGTTTGTTTTTTCAGCGGAACCCAGCAGAGCTTTCCTTCCTGAAGAGGAGCGAAGCCGGTGGCCCGGTCCCCCCCATGAGCGTCACTCTGGCGAGAAGCCTAGCATCGACGAGTGCTGACAAACTGGGTACACTCACTCCCATAATGCAACACATCAAATGTCACACTCGGTGCCATCCTCACTTGTGAGAAATAATTTTCCCTCCTTTTTTTTTTTTTTTGTCAAGTTCAAGTAAGGCATAACTCTCCCCTGGTTAAACCGTCATCTTCAGAGCGAAGCGGAGGGTAAGAAACCAACAGCCATGCTTTAGCTAGTCCCGTTCCCTCGTCTAAACTGGACTTGGATTCCATTTATCTATCCCGAAGGTTTTATGGTACAAATTAGGGCTGTCAAAATTAAAGCATTAACTATGGAGATTAATTAAAATTTCATAACGCACTATAAAAGTTAACTCTGTTAACTCAGATTTATTTACTTCCTGTAGCAGCGGACCGCTCCTCACTGTGCAGACAAACTTAGAGGAGAGTCACTGTCGCAAAGACGGACTTTTACATAGTTTTACTTTAAAAAGCTGCTTGATGGCTTATTGGAGAAATCCAAAATAATTTGCACACTTTACACAGCCAAATTTTAGTTGTACGTCTTTGGTGTATCGTTCAACTGTTGTATTTTACAGGAAAGGAATCGTTTTCAAGGATCAAAGCAAGCTATTAGAACAGTCTTTGAATCGAAATAAACTTTAAATTTTTTCCACATTAATTCCAAGAATTTACTCAAGGAAATATCAGTTCCAAGCTTCGCAAAAAATTGTAGTTGAAAAATGCGATTAATCGCGATCAACTCTGGAAAATTCTGCGATTAATTAGTTAAAAAAAACTTTCATCGCTTGACAGCACTAGTACAAATATATAAAGAAGTATCTAAAAGAGAAAATCCTTATCAAACCCTATTTATTACCGTTATTACCGAAGCCCGGTATGCGTGTCCTATTCCAAAATGTCATCTCTTTCTCTTCTATCTTGACACGGAAGGCCGGCGCCCTGGAAGCCGAGTACCGAGACGTCGTCCGCTCCCTCAGCCAAGCGGCGGAGACGGTCGTCCCCCGGGCCCGTGATCGTCATCAAGGACGAACCGGAGGACGAGGATGAAGTCCGTTTTGTAAGGACGCTTCTCATTTTCGACCACGTTGCGATAATTCCTCTCCGCAAGCACGGGAATGCTCTCATCTTTGTCTTCAGGTGCAGTCCAGCCTTCCCGACAGCAGCACGGGGGCCTGTCCCACGCTCCAGCTGAAAATCGGCCCGCCTTTCTCCACCCGCCAAGAGTCGGAGCAGGCGGCGAAGCCACGCCCACAGCCCGGCGCGCAGCCAGAGTCGGAGAAGAGCGCTCCGGCCGAAGACGACCCCAACGAGGACTGGTGCGCCGTTTGCCAGAACGGGGGCGAGCTGCTGTGCTGCGACAAATGTCCCAAAGTTTTCCACCTGTCCTGCCACATCCCCTTGCTCAACGAGTCGCCCAGGTAACCAAATCGCCGAGCACATTTTGTAATTATACTCTAATGCTCATTTCTCTCGCAGTGGCGAGTGGTTCTGCTCCTTCTGCCGAGACCTGGTCTCACCCGAGATGCAGTACGAATGCGACAAGCAGGACACGCAGGCGCCGGGAAGACTGCCACCTGTTGACCAAAGGGTGAATTTTTTATCCCATTAGGGTTTTTTTTTAGTGCTGTCAAGCGATTAAAGTTTTTTAAACTAATTAATCGCATAATTGATCGCGATTAATCGCATTTTTCAACTACAATTTTTTACAAAGCTTTGAACCGATATTTACTTGAGTAAGATCTTGGAATTAATGTGGAAAAAAATAAAAGTATTTTTCGATTCAAAGACTGTTCTAATAGCTTTCTTTGATCCTTTCTATATGATTCTTTTCCTGTAAACTACCAAAAATGCACAACTTATATGGTATTTGAATTTGGCTATGCAAAGTGTGCAAAATATTTTGGATTTCTCCAATGAGCCGTCGAGCAACTTTTTAAAGTAAAAATGCATAAAAGTCCGTCTTTGCGACTGTGAGTCTCCTCTAAGTTTGGCTGCACAGTGAGCAGGGGTCAGCTGCAAAAGGAAGTCAATAAAACTGAGTTAACTGAGTTAATTTTTTTAGTGCATTATCAAATTTTAATTAATCTCCATAGTTGATGCTTTAACTTTGACAGCCCTAGTTTTTTTTTTTTTTTTAAACTGTCCACAATTTTCCCCCCACTCATTGTTCTTCTTTATTTGCAGGCATGCGAGCGGCTGCTTCTCCTTCTCTTCTGTAACGACTTTAGCACCCACTTCCAGCACGCATCCGTAAGATCCCGCCGTCAGTGAAAAATTGAGTTTCTATTATGAAAGTCCCTACGATATTGTTTTTTTCCCTCTCCCACAGGAGTCCAAAAGATACAAAGAGGTGATCACGAACCCGGTGGATTTATCTCTTGTTAAGAGGAAGCTGGAGGGGAAGGCGAGCGACGGCAAACGTTATGTTACTCCCGAGGAGTTTGTCGCAGACGTGAGGCTCATCTTCATGAACTGCGCCAAGTACTATAAGGTAAATGGATGCTTCGGGTGCAAAATAGTGGTCACATACTCAGTTTTGAGAGACAACGGAGTATATTAACTCATTCACCGCCATTGACTACTTTGCCCGTCTTTTCACAGTCCAGCCATTCAATCCCAGGAATTTATTACCATTTTTTTTTTCAAACGATTGGGGAAAAGAGGGTCTGAAAATTTAGATTATCAGATTATCTCCTATTTTGGTTTAAGTGAGGTAGGTGTTATTAACTCATTCATTGCCATTGACAAATTTAATCGTCTTTTTACAGTCCAGCTATTCAATGCCTGGAACTTATTTATATATTTTTTTCTAATTTTTTTTCATACGTTTGGATAAGCGAGGGTCTGAAAATTCTGGCAGTGAATGAGTTAAGTAAGGGGAAAGGAAGCGTAAGTGATTTGAACGTCATGATTATGTTTTCGAGAGTGTGTTAAGAACCACAAATTTATCCAAAGTATTTCTGTACTATTGAGCGTTTTGGTGATTGCAGGCGACCACGGAAGTGGGCAGCGCCGGCTTGTACTTGGAAGACTACTTTGAGGAGCAGCTGAGGCTGGTCTACTCCGACAAGATTTTCCCCGGCGAAAGGGAAGAAGGCATGATCCCGCCGCTGGAGGACGAGATCGACGACGACGAAGAGCAGCCGGCGCCGCTGCGGGAAATCGCAGCCCCACCTGAGGACGACAAAGCAGCCAGTCCTGCGGAGAACACAACCCCGCCCTTGGCGGAGAACGCCCCCCCACCGGCGGAACCCACGGAAGACGAGCAAACAACAAAAGAGCAGGCGACGGACATGAACGAGGTGGGAACCGACGCAAACCCGGCGACCGAAGACGGAGGAGAGACACTTTCCGAGGACAAAGTCAAGCGGGAAGACGAAGCAGCTCCGCCCGGTGAGGTCAAAACCTCCGAAGCTGTGGACGAAACACCAATCGGCTCCCCGAAAGAGCAACGCACCACCCTTCCTAACGAGCAGACTTTTGAGCAACCTTCTGATACTCCGAAAAGTCAGGAGAGCACGCAGGAAAAAGTCCCGGATGAAGAAACACGGGAAAAAGCAGCAGGCGAGATAGGTCGTACCAATGAGGAAGAAAAAAAAGAAGGCTGATGGCGTCTTCCTTTTTTTTTTTTTTTTTATGCAATAGGAGCCTTTAGAGCAGTGTTTTTCAAACTTTTTTGAGTAAAGCCACATTTATTTCATTGAAAAAAAACCCCACGGCACACCACCAGCTGAAATTGTGAACAGAAAAGCTTATTTTAACAATATAAGTGTTGTATTGTTTATATAAGCATTTTTTTTTTAACATTGAAGAATGACATTATATCATAACGTCTTGAATAGGAATTAAATAAACACAAAGAAAAAGTATTTTATGTTTCGTATTGATAATTACTCGATAAACGTGCGTCACTAATTCGCTTCTCTCTAAACAAAGACAATTAGCTACCTGCTGCTGCTGCTGCCAACTGCTGGTATGGAAGAGTACTACAATGTAGTAAAGACATGATTGCGCTGCCGGGCGCCAGACCGCACAGGCACACAAATTTGATCATTTCCCACGGCACACCAAGCACACAGTTTGAAAAACACTGCTTTCGAGCACCGCTCGACTGAACACACGTTATTTCATATACACTGGAGTCTCTTAATTAATGAGTTTTTTTTTTTTTTTGAGATTCTGCAGGACGGACATTTTCCAATTTGACTGTAGTCTTTTGACTCCAAAGTCAATGACCTCCTTCGATGACAGATTTTTTTTTTTTGTCGTGAAGGTTAAAAGCAGGCAGTCAAAATCTGTTCCTTCAAACACGCATGATGAATCCTGCTTTGTTTTATAGCTCAAATGTTACTTTGTTCTAGCGCAATAGGATTTCTTCTTCTCTCACTAATGTATTCATCACTATACATATATATGCTATGAGGCACTGTGGCTTCTGTACAGATGGAAGTGTGTCAATTTAAAAAAAAAAAAAAACTTTTTTTGATGAACAAAAAATGTCTTATCTGCTTTGTTTTATCCTCGCCTATGAGCTCATCGTGCTATTTATCAAACATCAACCTTGTTTTTTTTTTTTTTTGTCCTTAATCTCCGCAAGCGCCGCTCGCCTCTTTTATTATCAGCTGCCGATAATTCTGAGACGTGAGAATCCCTCTCACTGTACGTCCTTGTACTTATTACTCATCACAGGACAAGATTGGAGCGAATGTGACACACTGACACATCAGGAAATGTTTCGTTCTCATTTGTCATCGGTCAAAAGATAAAACTATGATGAGTCGTTCTAAAAGCTTTGGCTTATCCTAATAGCATCAAACTTCTTGTGATGAATTTGTTTATTGAGAATGATAAGGCAGCATATTGACTCCAAAGGATTTTGTTTGGAAAAAGTCAAGGCATTAAAATGTACTAAAAATATATTTTTCATAGAACTATCCTATTAAAGTGCAGTGTGAATTAATGGCAAATATTTACATAAATTAAGTTTTATCTTTAGTTTTGTTTAGTTTTTCTAATGATTTGGGTAGGAGACGTCTTGAAAAGAGCTCTGGGGCAACAAAAACAAAATACAATTGACCATGTTGATAGAAAAATAACATTTACATTTTGTCATTAAAATACAGCAAGGTCTTTTTTTTTTTTTTTTTTTAATGGCGATAGTAAATCGAAATGAGTAGAAACTTTCAGGTGTTCCTAAATTGGTTTGGAGACATGGACAGTGAGTGTATTACAGTTCAATTGCAAGTAGTGCACGAAAAACGACAAAATACATTCATAACATTCAACAATTCATTCATGTAAAATTAAGATGAAAAAATCATTAAAAAAAAATAAAATAAAATCTTTCTTGAAAATATATTCTGGCCACTGAATACAATAACACCAAAATAATCAAGAGAAAGTACATTTCAAATAAGTGAAGTTAATTTCAATATGCACATTTTCTTCCATCTTTTTTTCGATGTGTGATAATGTGTAAAGTGATAATGCGCTTTTTTTTTTTTTCTTAAGTCATGCTTGCAGTGATGCCATGTTCACACATTCCAAGCCCCCCACCCACACACACACACACACACACACACACCCACACATCACACTTACACACTCCCACGCTTCCCAAGGCGAGACGCGTCCTTCGTGTCGCAACTCCGTGGAGTCAACACGCAACTCAACCCGAGTGGGCGACTCAATGGCACTGTGGACTTTATTTCTCGTGATGTGCGCGTTTCCTCGTGGGTGCGGTAAGAACGCTTCCTCTCCTCGTGATTTGAAATGAAGACTGCAAAATGAATCACATTGATTCCGTGTAAATTTGGGGCTTTTATAGAGTCCACGGAATCGGCGCACCCGCACACGTTACACGGCTGCTGCGAGGATGGCAAGGAGAGGGCTCGAACCCTGACCAACTGCAACGACCTTCCTTACATCTCCCACTTCCACGCGTGCAGGTAAAAAACACGATTATTGGTTGACAACTCCAAGGAAAAATTGGAGATTAATACAAGAGTACACAGAAAGTAAAATGCTTAATGGAAATGTTTCAAAGCAAGGAACCCTGTTGGGGCTGAAAATCAACCCCACTCTGTGGTAATTGTGGTGGGACAACATTTTTCAAGTGCCCCCCTGGAGCACTTTAAACACCTGGTCCTCACATGGAGGTCCGAGACGTGTTGTCATTTTTGATCATTTGCCTCGAAAAGTGCTTGGGTGAAGTCGAAATCAAGGCCCACAAACCGTTGGGCTGAAGGGTTTTGGTATTTGAAACTAAATCAGACCATTTTTGATGAGGTGAAAGAAGATAAAAAATATTAAATGGATATGTACTAGGCTATATGTAAAATCGTTTATTAACACGTATTACGCATTGTTATCAACCATTTAACCAATTGTAAAGAAAAATGGCAACATGAATGCAACAAATTTCAACGAAAAGTCCAAAGTTAATGTCCAATTGGGCCAAATTAAAGCCGGAGTCAATCCCCCAAAAATCTTATGAATAAATTCTATGCAGGCTAGTTGAAACATGGCATTCTGAGTAATATTTTCTTTGTGGAATATGAGTTAAGCAGCAAAATCCACCCGTTTTTAGCCATCTCAGGGGGAGACCATTTTGTCAATTGCTGTCGACTGAAAATGACATCACACTTGCACTGATGTTTGGTCGTTACTTGAGCCCTAAATTACTACAATTGGTCCTTATTTACACATTGTGTATCATCTACGGTTTACAATAAAGAAAAAAAAAAAAGAAAAAAAATACTTGAGCCCTGAGCAACTATGATGTCATTTTCAGTCGACAGAAGTGACAAAATGGCCGACGCGTGAGATGGCTAAAAATGGGTGAATTTTGCTGCTTCGAGAGGGAAATCAAGCCAAACATATTTTTTTCAAGAATATGTTCCTAGCAGGCCCACTAGTAGAAACACGGCATTCTGATTAATATTGCGTTTGTGGAATATGAGTTAAACCACCCGTTTTTAGCCATCTCAGGGGGCGGCCATTTTGTCACTTGCTGTCAACTGAAAATGACATCACAGTTTCACAGTTGGTTGGTCGTTACCTGAGCCCTGAGCAACTGTGATGTCATTTTCAGTCGACAGAAGTGACAAAATGGCCGACCCCTGAGATGGCTTAAAAAACAGGTGAATTCTGTTGCTTAAAACATGCTTTGTGTGCGGTGCAGGCTAGCCCAGGAGCAGTGCTGCATGACGGTCGTGGAGCAGCGGCTGTGCGACGCCGGCGCCTCCATGGCTAGCTGGCAGGAAGCTTGCGAGAGGCACTTCTTCCCTGGGAAGCCTTGGGAAAATCAAATCGCCAAGGTGAGGCATCACCGCCACCTTCCAGCTGCGCGTCCGTTTTCGTTTCTCATCGCAATTCCGCAATTGTGTGCGGTTAGAGGTGCTGTGACTGCTGCATGTTGGGCATGGCGTCGACGGACCAAGACCCGGACTGCGGGTTGAGTTACATGTCGCTGGGCAAAGAGTGCGAGCTTGTCGCTAGAAACTGCTGTGCCAAAAACACCACGGACGGATTTAATTCGACTGCAGGTGATGCACGCTTACTTGTAGTTGTATGTCTCTAAAGTGAATATTTCGTGTCTTGAAGAAATTATACGTTGCTGCAATGTAGTCAGTGTACAGCTTGTTTAACAGTTAACGTACTGTCCCCTCAAAGTAACTCAACACAATGTCTCAACCGCAACAAAAGTGAATATGAAGTCAACCTAAACATTTTCTTTACAATAATATGTTCATTGCAGCCCCGCTAATCCAAACACGGTATTCTGATCGATATTGTGTTTGTGGAAAACGAGTTAAAGGAGTAAAATCCGGCGGCCATTTTGTTATTTGCTGTCCACTGAAAATGACATCACAGCTGCTCAGGACTCAGGTAACGACCAATCATGGCTCAGCTTCTGAAAACAGGTGCGCCGTGATTGGTGGTTACCTGAACCCTGAGCAACAGTGATGTCATTTTCAGTTGACAGAAAATAACAAAATGGCCGGCCCCTCAGGTGGACAAAAACGAGTGGATTTTACTACTTAATTCTTGTTTCACAATCACAGTAGCAATCACAACGCTGTGTTTAGACCAGTGGGCCTGAAAATAATGTATTACTGTAAAGGAATTTTTGTGGTTAACTTCCCATTTGAGTGAAAATGTCCAAATTGGGCCTAATTAGTCATTTTAGCTCCCCGGCATACTTAAGTCAGATTTGCTGTACAGTATTGTTGCCACATCAATGCTTACGTCATGATGTTTTAGTTGAAAAAAAATAAAGGATTTGTGCGTAGTCTAGACCACAATTATCTTGGAATGCAGTGTATCACATCTGCTATCTCTCTTATCTATGTACCATTGAAAGTAAGGCCATGTTCCAATAGTACAGCAATTACTGCCCAATGTGTTTGTACTGATTGTTTAAGAGTTCTACTGAAAACAATTTGAAGGCTGTTTAGTATTATAAACACTTAACAGTTAACACCACGTGTTTATTAGTGACGTATACAAAGAAAGAAACATACAGTAATAGCTTGTTTGGTATACAGGATAAAGTAAGAAGTGATGATTTGTGACACATCCAAACAGTCAAGTTGTGGTGGGAAAAGTGGAAACAAAATGGCCGACACCTTACCATTTGGTGACCTGTTGATGCAACCACGTTGAAAGTGTCACCGCTACACATCATGTCAAACATTGAGTTGTTGATGTTATTGTTTTCAGTGAATATGACCACACTGCTTACATTGGTGCCTCAAGGGAATTTGACCATGGTGCCTCTCATGATGGCAGACAACTGTTCAGGTTTGGCCTCTTTTATGACCTCATTTGGTTGCCATAGAATCTAAATCGATGTCTGGATTGTAAAGTATGGTTTAATCCTTGTCTCCAAACTCTCCAGTCATGAATTGCAGCCAGCGTTGTATTGAGGACGGCGTGTGTGCCTGCTTTGTTGGTTATCGATTACAACGCGACGGAATGACCTGTGAGGGTGAGTCGTGACATTCCTTTTCCAATTATTTAATTCACAGAAAGATTTGCTTGATTTGATGGTGCGTGTGATTTTGTCGGCAGATATTAATGAGTGTCTGCTCGGCGCCCACAACTGCGTCCCCGGCCAGGCGTGTATCAACACAGAAGGCTCGTTCCGCTGCCAACGGGAAACCGGCTGCGGCACCGGGTACGAGCTCATGGACAGTAACCACTGCAAAGGTAACGCGTCAGGGAACAACATCGTCATTAACGGCGTAGTCCATTCGCCATTTGATTACCTTCTTTATTCCAGATATTGACGAGTGTGCTTTGAATATTCACAACTGCGGACCGGACTTTGAGTGCACCAACACTGAAGGTTCCTTCCGATGTTACCCGAAGGAAAAGTGTTCTGAAGGGTTCATTCAAGATGCTGTCGGCAGCTGCATTGGTAACTAAGATGACACATGAAAGTAGTACTTTTTGCTACACTACCTTGGATGTGTGGATTGCAGTTTTGGGGGGAACCTTGCCTTCGTTATTCACTGAAAAACGTGACTTTTCATTTTCAAACCAAATGTCTCATTGAAAAAAAATGTTGGCGCCATCTGGTGGCATTTGGAGGCTAAGCATGTTAACCTGAAAATTGTTTGCTGCCATCTTGTGGCATCTAATGGCAATTACAACCCTTTTAGATGGGACGTTAATTACTCACAGGTTTTCATTAATTGCAGCAGAACTGGGTCCTACGGAAGCGTGGAGCTGTCAAAATATTTTGACTGGCAAATATACGTTCAAACATACCCACAAGCACATTCGAACGTACTCGCAAATACGTTCGAATGTACTTGTAGTCTAATGCTACAGGCGTAGCGTTTTTCCCATAATGCCACGGCGTATTGACTTGCAACTGTTTTTTTTAGCATTCGGCCTACATTATACAAATACTTTAAAACGAATGTAAATCATGCACTGCAGACATAATAAAAACATAAAATTACATATAAACAATGTTTACTTACTTATTTTTTTTTAACATAGTCCTGAAGGACAAATGCAGAAAAAAACCAGCTTTTTTTTTTACTTGTACATGTGTCAATACAACAATACAAGTCAATACCTCGTGGGATTATGGGAAAAATGGTACGTTTATAGCATGTAGCCTACAAGTGAGTCCGAACGTACTTGCGAGTACTACGTTTGAACGTATTTGCCAGTCAAAATATTTTTGCTCCACATTGGCAGCGCCATGCTTCCGTACTTATCCACCAGGAATAGTAACATAAAAACTATCCAACCGTTAATTTTACGTTACACTAAAGCCTCGCTGTTCAAGGGAGACAGACCGAGCGTTGCCGCGAATAATAAAAATCTGCAAAAAATGGTTTGCGATGACGAGTAGAGGCCACAAGATGGCGGCAAAACGCTAAACAGAGAGGACCATAAAGCGCCTACAGTATACCATATCGAGGACGTGTTTGAGTTTATTTAAAAAACATTTTTATCACAGTAGACACGGAATTGAAGCAGGAATGTACTGTCAACAAAAAAAGCAAGCATCACATAAGCAGCCACAGAAATATGATAATAAATGTTATGTAATAATGCTGTTCAGGCAAAACAGAGAAGCAAAAACATACTTTCACTTTTGGTGCACTTTCAAGGACCACTAACAAACCAAGACATGTTAAACAGATGAAAAACACCATCAATGAATGAAATCTAACAATAAAACCAAAATTCCACCAAATAGGCGACCAACGTAACACTTTTATTTCTTTGGCCTGTGCAAAAAAAAAAAAAATGTATCCTTGTCTTTTGCTTTCCTTTTATAATATATTTTTGCATGCTTGACACAAAAACGGACGTTTGCATCCTCTCGATTAGACATCGACGAGTGCGTGATCATCTCAAATCCGTGCCAGCCGGGCCACACGTGCGTCAACACGCCGGGCTCGTACAGTTGTCGCAGGAACACGATCACGTGCGGACGAGGCTACCACCTGAACGCGGAGGGAACACGCTGCGAAGGTACACGCTTCTTACGAGTGGACCAGTTGCCTTTTTCGAGCTGTTGGGAATCTCAGCACTATGGTCTTTCTTCGCCGTTTCACCTCCAGATGTCGACGAGTGCCAGGCGGGTATGTGTCAGGGCCACGGCTGCGTCAACATGGTGGGCACGTACCGCTGTAACTGCAATAGTGGCTTTGTGTTCAGCAGCATCCGCAGGCTCTGTGAAGGTAAAAATAATATTTGATCCCGAACGTGCGTCGTGTCTGTCGAGTGTGGGTAGTGGGCATGACAAGAAGCCCCGACCAACTTTTACAACCTGAATTAATTCACAATTGTGAGATTTGTTCCATGATGTTGTACAGGGCTGCCTTTAGATACAAGTTGAATTTGTTCCTTGACCACAGTCATAACTCGAAAATGTGAAATAATTTCCCCGATTGAAATGAATGGAAATGTCATTGATTTGAAACATAAAAAGCACAACAACAAAAAATCCAACAAAAAAAGTGTTTATAATAAGGAAAATAGCATTCTGTAATGTACTTTTAAAAATATACACAACAGGAATTGCCCACCACTGTCTTTAAAGTGAGTTAAAGGGGAAGTCGACCAAAACATTTTTTTTTTCAAGAATATGTTCTGTGCAAGACCTCTGCAAGGAGCTCAGTTTCAGAAAACAGGTGAGCCGTGATTGGTCATTACCTGAGCCCTGACTAGTTGTGATGTCATTTTCAGTCGACAGAAGTGACAAAATGGCCGCCCCCTCAGATGGATAAAAAGGGGTGGATTTTGGTGCTTAACTCATATTCCACAAACGCAATATTAATCAGAATGCCGTGTTTCAACTAGTGGGCCTGCTGGGAACATATCCTGGAAAGAAAATATGTGTTGGTTGATTTCCACTTCAAGCAGCAAAATTCATGTCACGCTCAGGGGGCGGCCATTTTGCCACTTGCAAAATGACATCACAGTTGCTCAGGGCTCAGTTACCGAGCAATCACGAGGAAAACTGGTGAACCGCGACCTGAGCAACTATGATGTCATTTTCAGTCCACAGAAGTGACAAAATGGCCGCCCCTTGAAATGGCTAAAACTTGATTTTCACTTTAATGCATTTGTCCTCAACTTTTAGATATCAACGAATGCAAGCATTATCCCAGGAAGCTATGTGCCCACAAGTGTGAAAACACAGAGGGGTCTTACCAGTGCAGCTGCTCCACTGGCTTCCAACTATCCTTCGATGGCAGGAATTGCGAAGGTGATGAATAAATACAACCAAAAATGATGACGTTTTTAGTCTGACTTTTATTTCACCTATTCTGGATTGGCCTGCATTTTTTTTGTTTTTGTTCAGATCTCGACGAATGTGAGTCCAACCCATGCAACCAGGAGTGCGCCAACGTTCACGGCTCCTACCAGTGCTACTGTCACCGGGGTTACCAGCTGAGTGACATCGATGGGAAAACGTGTGAAGGTGCGGCACACGAGTCATTTATTTACTCATCGACTCCCATAATCCATCGCCGCCTATGTCAACAACCTGCGTTTACCATCAGATATCGATGAGTGTGCGCTGCCTACCGGTAGCCAAGTGTGCGGCTACCGCTGTTTGAACTCACCGGGGAGCTTCCACTGCTCCTGCCCGGATGAGGGGTACACCCTGGCCTCTAATGGCCGCACATGCCAAGGTAATGCCTCACACGGAAGTGAAAATATGGAGTTTTCGGTTGCACGGTGTGTAACACACTAAACATGGACCAGAGGAAGCAAAGGTGGTAGGAGCTGAACTATTTTCATTGGTTAACTTTCATTATTATTTTCAAAAATCTATGGCTACTATTGTCAGATTTCATTTATTTGTGTGTCTAATGTCTGTGTTGTGTGTTTAGATATTGACGAGTGTGCAACCGGTGTGCACTCTTGCGGCGCTTCGCAGAGCTGTTTGAACATCTACGGAGGATACCGGTGCTTGGCATTTCATTGTCCAACCTACTACCGGCAAGCGGCATACGGGTGAGCGCACCGCTCGTTCGTTAGCCGGGATGATGGGCCAGCCATGTGGTATACGTAGAGATATAAAAAAGTTATGTGCCGAAAAAAATGGTGTATCTTCATAATAAAATAATAAACTATATTATTTAATTTAAAAAATGTTAAATGTATATGGAAAATTATTATTTTACTCTTTTTTTAAAATTCTTTACAGTAAATAATTGACATATTTATAAACGATTTTATTCATACAATTAAAAAAAAAAAGTTGTTTAGTTAAAATTTATGTAGTATGACATTTACATAATAATGGTCTGGCATTGTTGCAGGCATTTTATTTCCTGTTTCTGGTGATTTAAGGGTGATTTTTAAATTTTATTTTCTTTTTTTTGGGGGGGGGGGCGCTTAATGCATGAGTGTGTGTTATTCACCAGATTTTACAGTATTTTGACAAAATTGACATTTCAAATAATTGACAAATTTCTACATAATTTTATTCATACACTTTAAAAAATAAATACAATTTGTTTATTTTAAATTTATGTAGTACGAAATTTGTATAATGGAAAAAATGGTCCGGCATTGTTGCGGCCATTTCATTTCCTGTTTCTGGTGAGTTAAGGGTGATTTTTTTTTTTTTTTTTTTTTTTTTTTTTCGCGGTGTGGGGTTGTTTAATACATGAGTGTGTGTTATTCTCCTTCTTTAAATTTTGAAACCTTATTAATGTTACAAATACGACAGAACTCTTTGATAATGTCAGTGCTCGTAATGAACGTAGTGGGCCTTATATGGGGCATTTTTTGCCCACCTTGGCTGTTTGTCAGTCTTAACGTCTCGTCCCGTCCATATCGGCTGGGATAGGCTCCAGTTTCCCTGTGAGCTTAAACAAGATAAAGAGTACAGAAAATAAACCGATGTCAGCATCGCCCCCGCCGTCCCGCATCAACCTTTCATCTCTCCCTTCCAGCCGTTGCGACCGCGTAACCTGCGAGTTCACACAGGACCCCGTGTCGTGTTTGTCGTTGCCCCTGAGAATCGCCTTCTACAACGTCACGCTCCCCACCGGCCTGCCCGTCCCCGTCGACGTCTTCCGGATGGGCCCGTCCGAATCCGTCCCGGGTGAGCAAATGCAGCTGAGAATAGCGTCCGGAGACGAGCGGGGCTACTTTGCGGTCCGCGGGGGAGTCATCTCGCTGCGCCGCGCCGTGACCGAGCCTCTGGACTTCTTTTTGACCCTGGAGATGAGGCTGACTCGCTCCGGCACTTCCAAACTGTACCTGGCCAAGGTAGCCGTGTTTGTCGCACCGGTGCTACTGAACCAGCCCCCAACGGTGTGACCATTATAGAAGAAGGCCCCTTACTCCATTTATTATCATTTAATCCCACTTTATATTAGCATAACGGGGACATTTTGAGGATGCTGCATAATTCATTTTGTCTTCTTATCATTTTTTTCCCCCCTTTTGTGTATGGCAGCTATTTTCTGCGGAGCTTCAAAATGAAACGGTGGCCACAATATACATATAATACATATAACGTATACGCAAAATGCTCATTTGTGGCCATGAAATAGTTCGCACATCCGCCTCAGTTAGCACGACCAGTCCCTGGTGTACTCCACCTCTGCCTAAAGTTATCTTGGTTCACTCTTGAAAATGGATGGATGAAATGAACTACATTCCGCTTAAGCATATCGAGTGCACCTTCTCGAGAAATTGTGAGACTCAACTTGGCTTTGCTTGTTACCGTTATTCATTTGTATTTTGTGAGCACATAACTTGATATGGTGGATATTCTTGGAAATATTACCAAATGGTACCCGGTACGACAATATTATTAATGTTGTCAATTTTTTATTTGAATTGATGTTCCCTGCTTATGACATACGCCTCCATTGCTTAATGAGATCCATTTAGGCTAGGAGTAGACAATCTGAAGCACCGTGAACATTTTGTAAATTTCCCCTGGGCCCGCACGCCCAGTACCTCGAGATCCCTTGATAGTCGACTGTAATTTATTTACATTAACTACATTTTTAGAGATGAAATGTACTAATGATTTTAATGCAAATTTGAGACAAAGCTGACCTTAGAAAAGACCATTTTAATTCTTAGAGTCAATGTCAATCAAAATCATTCCTTAGCAAACAACCAAAATGGCTGAGAGGTCATTGTTTGTCATAGCATCCACAGTACGTAGAAAGTAGCATTTAGAATTGTGAAGAGTTAAGAGGTTTTTGTGTCATTGTGCTTTTTAGATATGATTTGAATGAATGATCCAACAATCGCTGTATACAAAAAAAACAAAAAAAACCCCAAAAACAATCGCTGTATACAAAATTGTGTTGGCTGCCGGTGACATGATCACTCTAATTGGCTGTTAGCTAGCAAATGCTAATCATTCAGTTCAATGGGAAATTAAGGGGTAAAGTACATTTCCTTTTTTAACCTTTTTTTTTTTTCTTTTTTGGGGGGGGGTTGCAATTTTGAGAGGAAAATGACAACAACCGGCAACATTTTGAATACAGCGCTTGTCTAGGGGGCTGCAGTACATTTCTCAACCTACTAGAGAGCGCTAGTTAGCCGTTGACAAGATGGCCTCTTTTCATCCCATCCGAGTGGGAGCTTCTCATTGTGTACCTTTTTATGTATATGCAATTAAACCGTCAAAAACGCATGTGAAAATGACCTTTCCATACACACTCGCACACACACACTACCTGCTTCTTATTTTCAACATTCCTGTTTCTGAGAGCAAGTTTTTCCAGTCATCCTCAGCGGAGAGCAGGAAAAATAAGCTCGCCACTTAAGTTTTGGGCACCTTGGGGCCCCGGCCAGCATCAGCATGGCGACCCAATTAGCGGTGGAACCGCTTCATGATGGATGGTGCCTGTGAGCGTCGGTGTCAGGTGATTAACACTTCATTTGCTGTAAACGATACCAAAGCGCCTTGCTTGCAGCGGGCGCGTGGGTCAGCTTGGATAAACGCAAACGGACACTTTTTATTTTCCAGTGTTCCACTTTGCCGCGGGTTGTTGATTGAAAAAAAAAAAAAAAAGTAACATAACTGAGGCGATGGTGACTCTTTGGATCGGAGGGGCCTCCTCGTCAAAGTACCACATTAATCATTTAATATGCAACATGACAATAATTACAGTATCTCTGTTTTGGAATCTTATTTTTGGATTGAGGCTTGTTTGGATGTGTATTACTTGCCAAAATGTTGACCCTGCGCTCGTGATGTCACTGGATCACATCAGTATAGATTTTTTTTGGCATCGGGGCCTCGACCACATCGTCTTGGCCGCTGAGTCGGCGAACAACTTGGACTCACCTGCTGGCTGGATCTGGTCCCTGTGCGCTTTTTCTGCGGTTTTATTTTGAAAGCCCCACTGTATTCGCTCGGGTAAGTGTTATTGTAGAGACGGAGCGTCGGGTTTGGACTCCTCCGAAGGCACTCATCCGCCTCGGAAAGGTGGATTATGAAGCTATTCAGGTGGTGCCAGGTTCTTTCGGCGGCGGGTTTTTAATATCCAAGTGTCGGGATCCTGACGTGTCCATTCTCTGCCGTCTCACGTGTCTGCTGCTTGTGTTTGCCCCAAACCGCAGATCGGCGAACAAGGACTCAGTCAGCGTGCGCTGCCACAAGGCCTGCCACCCCAACAACTTGGCGTGCGTGCGAGACCCCGTCCACATCGTCACCTACTCCGTCCTCTCGCTGCCCACCTACAGACTCGTTGATCAACCCAAAGGTGAAACGGACGGCGTTTGAATCCTCCGCTCAATGCCGTACAAAATCGCTTTCCATCCGCAGAAATCGCCATCCTGAGGACGTCGTTGCCGGCTTATTACGCCAACGGTGACAACGACGTGGTCTTTGAAATGCTGATGACGGACAACCATTACTCGTACGACGTTGTGAAGCGCTACAATCAGGGTTATGTCATAGGTAAGATGAAACGGATCCAGTGAAAGATCACACACAGACACCGATTTTTTTTTTTGTTTTTTTTTAAGGCAAGGCAACTTTATTCATACATCACATTTTATACACAACTATATAGACAACTCAATGTGTTTCAAACAACCAAAAGCACAACATCTAAAAGCATGAAAAAAACAGACAACCAAAAGCAAATGTAACTAATTCACTGCCAGACATTCTCAGACCCTCTTTTACCCTAACGTTTGAAAAAAAAATGGAAAAAAAATAAATAAATTCCCGGGATTGAATGGCCGGACTGTGAAAAGACGAGTACATTCGTCAATGGCAGTGAATGAGTTAAAAGCAAAGGAAAATAATAAAAAGTAGCTTTCTGAAATTACTTAAAGACCGTAGAGTGAAATTCATTTTAAAAATACCTAAAAGAACTTAATCCAAGGAATGTGGGGGAAAAATGTTTTAAATCTGGTTTTAAAAGTATTTACACTTGCAGCGTAACATCTAAATGCTTCTTCACCGTGTTTACTTTGAAACCTGAGCTCCTCTAATTGCAGACCTCAGTCCTACTGGGTTTATATCCAATTAGCATTTCCTTAATGTATTCAGGACCCAAACCATTTGCCGATTTACAGACCAGTCTGAGAATTTTTATATCAATTCTACAGCTTGGAGAAGATTTAAATGGTACACATCTAATTTTATAGCAGGGATTTTTTTTTGTTGGATCACGGGAACTTCCGGTGATTCTTTTTGTACACTGGCTAATCTTTGTAGGCTACAAGCAGACGCACTTAAAACTGCTGCGTCAAAAGGAACCCAAATTGGGTGAAATGGTTAACCCAGCGCTGGGTTCCAAAAAGGACCTAGCCAATCCTGGGTTATTTATACCCTTCGACATTGGGTTAAGCATGTGACCCAGCATGTTGAGTCAAGATTTTGATACAACAAGGGGTAAAAACTACTCATACTTTGGGGGCGTTTTTACACCACTACTTTTACTTCAACTTTGGTACACAACTAAACTGTGCAAAATGGCCCAAATACAATCGTCAACCCAATCTGCTGGCTCAAAAATAAAAGTAACCCCAAATCTACAGCTTCACAGCGAATGGGCTAGGAAAGCAGCCTAGCATTTTCTAGTGTGTAACAATAAGTATACAAGACAAGAGGAATGAGTGCATAAAAGACAGAATGTCCAAAATTTGGGGTCATTATACGCTTAAAGAAATATTTAATGCAGAGCATCTAAGAGCTGAAACGATTGCGTAAACATTGCTAGCTTACCACCTAACCCGCATTGTAATGAACACAAAAGTGGTCAAGATTAGAGAAATCGTAACAAAACTCTCATTAGCTGATTCCCACGCCACTCAACGAGCCAGGCCTCGTTTTTTTTAAAGCCACACACACTCAAAGTCACAAATACGTCAGTGTTTTTAGGAGTCCTCCATTTACTTTACACATACGGCCTATCTGTAATTTCCCCAGGTGTGGTGCGCCAGGTGCGGCCAGTCGTCGGGCCCCAGGACGTCGAGCTGCAGGTGGCCTTGAACTACATCAAGTCGGGATTCGTCTCACACCGCAACATTGTCGTCATCTACATCGTCATCTCCGAGTTCTGGTTCTGAGCTGCATCCGCGAGGCGACTGTTGTTGAAATGTTGCTTGAAATGGAGGTGATTCTTATTATAAAAACAGGACTTTATCAAACGATGAATGAGCACGTGCGCGAGGGTGCAGCGTGGAGCAAGCTCGGCGTCTATGGTCACCATCGACGTATCGTTTAATCATGTAAATGCACTGCTTTAAATGATGATCTGAACTACAGTGACGTACATTTCCTGGGATTGTTTTTAATACATTCCAGATTTGCAACAAAAATGTAATGTATGGGTGGCAAAGAGGAATGTTGGGTGCAATTATCACCTCGGGGTGCCCAATTTCTTTCCATTCTATGCAATCATTGTTGAACTTTTTTACTTGGAATTATGAAGGCATGGAGACAAAGTGCCGACTTAATGGTACTGTTAAAAAAAAAAAAAAAAAAACTACACCAAGAATGTTTGGGAAAATATTCTTTGTCAGACATGGCTTTGCATCTTATGTGTGTGTTTTAAAGTATTTTTCATACAGCAAATGTAAATACTATATGACTGTCTTGATTTATTTTTTTTTTCCGTTCAATCTATTTTGTCTATAACGTCAAAGAATACTTGTGTGATGATAACTTTTACACTGGAATTTCTAGCAAAACCATCTGTGCAATTAGTTGCGACTATTAAAGACTAATTGTCATTAAATGTGGTCACTGTTTTGCGCTGAGGAAAGCCACCACATCCTCCATTAGCCATCTTGCACTTAATGTAACAGAGGTTCCGAAGTCATCCAAGTCTCACAAAATGTCCTGTTTTCCCCGTAACTTTACACGGCCAGTTTCCTCAACAAACTTCCAGTTTCGGTGAGGATATTTCCAGTTATTACCGCTCGCATGGATGAATAATCAGATATACAATACTGGAAATGTTTTGTTCTGTAAATAACTCATGTTAAAGATGAAAAATGGCTTGAGGGGGAATACTTTGCCGCGTATATAATCAACTGATCTGACTTTGACCACCACCGTCGTGCTCCACATGGCCAACCAAAACACAGGGGGCAACCATAGCGGGGGGAAAATCCTGTGATCTAAACTTCACCACACTGCATGGAAATCCCAGATGCTTGTCCTGTGGCAACAACTGTCCCACAACTTGTCTCGAAGAAATGAAAATCTGGACTGCAGACATTAAACATTGCACTCGGTGAATGGATTTCATATGTGGCTGTTGAACTTGGGTGAAGGATTATTAACTGGGTGTGGGTAATAATTATGTCTAATTAAACGTTGCAGAAGGCAAGTGAAGTCAGGTGAGGGTTAAATCTGCAATAAATGTTATCTGCTCCATTCCTTCACCTTCTGTTGCCAATGTTTTCATTGAAATGCATGAAATATGCTTGAAAACACAAGCACATGTTTGGACTCCGCCCCTAACTGCGGCTCAACCAATGACCTTGTCGACCTACTTCCGCGTTTCACCCACTCGCTGAAAACATGTCAGCTACTACCAAACCGGATGACTTTTCGGCGTCTATCGCGCGTATTTTGAATGAAAAACATTGCCACCAACACTTGGAGGCTCTCAAAGCGTTTACGACCGCGTTGCGGGACCAGGAATTCAGGTGGGAACGAATTCGTGTGTTGTTTCGTAGTTCGACAGCGGAGGTGTTAGCTTTTGCTAAGCTAACTGAACTAATCATTCGACTGTGTAGCAGCTGAGTATACTTGTATATTATCCTCACCGTCTCACCTTATATGACGAGATGGAAGCTAAAGCAGCGTTAAAAATGAAAAAGTGAACATAGTGTAGTTGATTGCAGTGACCTTATTCAACTGAATGACAGGGCCATATTAATCCAAAAATACATTATTTCAATAACAATTTCGGACCATTTCCTGCAGCACTCCTGATGACCTCAGAAAAAAAAAAACGTTAAAGTGTGTTCTTGACTACAGTTCATGGACTGTAACAGGACACTAATTCTCCAAAACCTCCAAAAAGTATTATAAAATATCTTTCATCGCCCACTATTTTATCCACAGCAATGCACCTGACTACCCGAACGACCCTGCTCACCCCCTACACATCCAACCTCTTCCTTCCCCCTCAAACCAAACTGTAGGCCTTAGGTGACCGCTGCATGTCAGACCTGGAACTCTCTTCCCAAACTCTGAACCACTCCACAATCATTTAAAACAAATGGGTGACTGGAATGGCTTAAGGACATTCATTTCAATGGGGAATATTGATGTTCCAAGTAAATTGAGATAGTTGCTTGCTCACGGGATAAATGAAATGTTTTCTTCTTATTAATAATTATGACGTTTTATTTGCTCAACCTGCAGGGATGTTGTGGACCGAGAGGCTTTCTCCACGCTCCTGAAGCTCTTATCCCGACTAAGCGACGAGCTCCAAGCTCCCAGCGGCGCCAGTCCAGACCTGAAATCCGTCGCCTTGCCACTGCGGCTCGCTGCCGAGTGCTTCCGGGCTTTGAGGAACTCCTGCGTGCAAAGTGCTCGCAGCCAGAGCCTCCTCAGGTAACAACATGCATAATTCACGCGCGTGTATGGCAATACGTCAATATGTTTCTTCTTTCAGGGAACTCGGTTTTGTTGACGTTTCCATTCACCTCCTGAGATTCTTTTGCACAAATTCAAAGAGCGGGGATGGCGTTTTTGAGCGTAAGTGATCAATTCCCAATGGAAACTTTTAATAGTACAACAACGATGCAAACAAATCTGTGGCTTTATCATTTCAACTTTTATGCAATTTACGAAATTGCAGGCCTTTGCGATTTAAAAATGACATTCGTCTACATTGTGAGATGATTTCAATTTGATCCATTTTTCAGACCTGGTTCAAATAATAAAGGATAATTATTTTAAGACTATTGAAAAAAAAAGTTTTCAATGGTTTTTTTGGTCTCTGTAACACAGTTTTCTTCAATTATCTATTTTAGCTCTGCGGTGTGGGATCCAGTTTCTTGGCAATATATCCGTGGCGAACCAAGCGTGTAAAGATGACATTTGGCGGCTGAGTTTTCCAGGTCTGCTCTTGTAAGTTGATGCACTTGCAATTTAAGACACTTCATATCAATGCAATGATGTCCAGGGCACACGGGTGGCAAAAGCACTCACACTGTGTACATAAGTACAAGTAAATATGTTTTTTGTCCCCCCCCACCCCCCCAAAATAAATTATATACATTTTGGTGAAAGATACCTGAAAATCTACTTACATGTAGACAGGTGGTGTAAATGGTGGTAGAAAATAATGTGAGTGAGTACATAAATGGCAAAAAGGGCTCATCACGGGGACGTTTGCCCACACTGGGAGCAGGCAGGTGCTCAATGCGGACGACGAGAAGACGGTGAGCTACGCTTCCATGGTGCTGCACACGTGCCTGGATGAAAGCAAGGTGGAAGAACTGTCCCAGCTGCAGAACATCCAGCTGCCGCTCAGGGTGATGGCGCTCTGCCGAACCCAACCCGAGCTGGACTGGACGTAAGAGACGATTGGCAGGCTTGCCCATGTCACAGAAGAGTGACCCCCCCCCCCCCCCTTTAAATTTTTTTTTTTTTTCTCACCACAATGTCTTATTATTTAACAGGGTCCTTATTGCAACTCAGCATTTTCTCAAGTCTTCAGCTCTGGTTGGAAACATGTACTCTGCAATGTCTCCCTGTGAAAGGTAATTTATGTTCATTCGTACACTAATATTCTTGAAAACAAGTCTGTAGCTGCCAAGTGCATGACAAGACCATTAAGATGCAAATAATCTTCAAAAGGGACTTTATATGCAGACTGAATGCTGGAAGAAATGGAAAAAAAACAACGAATTAGGCTAATTAGGGCCCGAGCAGAAAAACGCTTTAAATTTGTAAGCTTTGTAAACTGGAAAAGAAATCAGTAGAAAAAAATGCCCCACTTGTCTTTTTCAGGCTGACCCTCTTGGAGCTGATCTCCGCCCAGCTAAGTGGCGGCGAGTCACTGGATAGCGGCATCCCTCCTGGCGTGGCCCGTTTCCTCGCCTCCTCCTTCCAGAAAGGTTGCGGAGCCGTGCTGAGCCTCGCCACCGGCTCTGCCTCCAGTGACGAGGTACAGTGTGACCGGTACATTTTTGTCATGTGTGTCTTTGTTCATCCATCTATGCCAGTGACATATAGTTATGTCCCATTTAACGCCTCTCAAAACATAAAAGGACCGGCAGGATTTGACATGAAAAACTAGGCTCAGGGCTGTGCAATTAATCGAAGTTCAATTACAATTCCGACTATTACACTCAACGATTACAAAATTGGCATAATCGTAAAAAAAACGATTCTTAATATGCATTTACATCCAACACACCATGTTTGTTTACACAAGGAAATCATACTTGAATTGATACATTTGCACCTTTTTATGAAAATGTATAACTAATTTTGTTTGGTCCAAAAGGAACTTAGATGATTATTGTTAATGATTATTGTTAATGATGATAAATGATTGTTTAAATAATCGTGATTGCCAAAATAATTGTGGTTCATATTTTTTCATAATGGAGCAGTCCTAACTAGGCTCAAAATACCTCTTTTCAGTCTTCTTTTATAATAGCAAACAAAATAAGGCGCCGCCATCTAGTGTTCGACAGTGGAATTACACCCAAAATAAACAGGAGTCCGAACAAAATAGTTATAAATTGTACATAGCGGGACCGCTAACCTGGAGCCTGCTCTGGTTTACTGTATATTGTATTGCAATTCTCTGCAGGTCCTGCAAGAGGCGCTGACGGTGATCAGTCTACTCGACGTGCTGTGTGAGATGACGTCACACCAAGGACAGTTCATGTTCCTACAGGACCATCCGGACCTCCTGGTGACCACCGTAGGTAAATCAAATCACAAACAACAACCTCCCCCGAGCGACTTGCCTCCCCCGCCCCACTGCGGTCGTAAAGTTGTCATGACGGAAAGCAGATTCCCGCACGCATTCCTGCCCCGTGGGTGATAAAACACCGATTTTTAGAGTCTCTCCTGTTTCCCATCAGAGCTCCTGAAGCAGGTTCACACCATCGGAAAGAGCAGTAAGAACATCTTCAGCTCGGCTCAGAATTTCAACTCCCCGGTCGACGAGGAGACGGACCCGTCCAGCCAGTCGCCCGTCGTCAGCTTCAAGGCTCACCTCATCAGGCTTGTCGCAAATTTGTGCTACACCCACTCCAACAACCAGAACAAGGTAGATAGAGAAAAAAAAATAATCTGTCACTCTGCATTCTCAGTTTATCCATCCATCCATTTTCTACAGTGCTTGCGTGAATGATTGGGCGGCCATTTTGTGCATATAAATAACCACATCAAGCTCCTAATAAACAATGAACAATTAGGAGCTGATTTTAATCAGGATTCTTCGGCTTTGGCGGAGCTCTCCTGCTAAAATTGTAGTTCCTGACGCCTCTAATCTTGGTGGACCAGCCGGGACACCTCTTGAGTTGCTTTAGCTCTACTACCATTACCGTGTGAGTTTTTTTGGTGTAAAAATCACATTGCTCTCCGTAAATAACACCTCCAGTCATCATATATTTTATTGGTCTTCTTTTGTGAGTTTCATTTTGAAGAAGGATTGAAAAGCGAGATGGATGCCCTGCTTTTTCCCAGCGTTTGTTCTCGACTGCGTTATTATTTTACAGCGCGAGCAAGGAACAGGCGGCCGCCAACTCAGCTGGACGACGACAGAGAGGAAATGAGTTGATGGACTCTGCGTGTTCCTGTCCTCACAAAGCATGTTCTGCCCCCCCCCCCCCCCGCCCCCCCGCCTGCCTCCCGAGCTTGCCCGCCGCGATTTTATCAGTTTGCCTCCATCGCCTGCTGTCAACATCTCACTCGTCACATCAAGATAAATATTACAGCGGTCTGGGGAGGAGCTGGCCTCCGTGCGTGCCACGATATAGGGGCCAGTCCCATTTAATAGGAAGCGATTGATGGAATGCTTGTGGGATGGACACCCTCAGTTGGCCTCTCCGTAATATTTATGGATGCTGATCTGCGGCCTGTCAGTGGTCAGAAATCACCCCATATCTGTTTTCACCACGTAAGTTCCAGTAAACCACATTTTACTCCGTTCACCGTCTGGAGAGATTGGAGCATAAGATGTCCTCGCCAAGTGCCGAACTGGATGTGCATAAAGCTCAAGTCCGGTTGCTGCAATGGAAAATGCCGTTTGTTCTAGTCTTTGACAACACCAACAGCTTTTTTTTCCCCTCTTTTTTTTTTTTTTTTTTTTTTACTCGGCTATTAGTTCTGGCGCTCTATTTAGAAAGTAACCGCCGTGACAAGTGGAGGTCAGCAGCAAGCAAATACAATAATTGAGCCTATAGACGCAAATAAATGATAAGAAGCAGATGATGTCGTCGTGACAGGCCGAGGCGAACCCACAACTATGCCGCTGCTTTTTTTCCCCCAAAACCCCCCGTAGGTATCATTTGCCTTCAAATAATCACTCGGAATTTTGATACACGGGCCCTATTTTCTCACTTATTATAAGAGACAACAACATTGGTTTTGTTGAGCGTACCTCGTTGCAATTGTAGCACAGCTGGGAAAGAGTTCAACAGGACACGCGGGGAATAAGAAAATGACATGGTTTTGAATTTGTTTCCTCAGGTGAGAGAACTGGAAGGCATCCCCCTCATTCTGGACAACTGCAGAATCGACAGCAACAACCCCTGTATCCTGGACACATCCAAATTTGATCAATTTCATATTTTCCACGCCGTCTCTCCTTAATCACACTCGCAGTCATCGGCCAGTGGTCCATTTTAGCCATTCGGAACCTCTTCGATCGCAACCCCAGGAACCAGGAGCTGCTGGCCTCTCTGGAGCGCCGCGGCGACGCAGACTACTCGGCGCTCAAGGAGTTGGGCTTTCGCGTGGAGGAGCGGGACGGCAGCTTGTTGCTCAGACCCACCAAGAAGGACATGTGAGGTTCTCAAGGGTGGCCCCTCGACTGGACCACAGGTTTCCCAATTGTGGGGCAATAGTGTAGGGAGGAATCATGTCCAACTTTATAGCACCTAAAAACAATGCTTGATAGTAATGATAGAATTTGCGTTGTAGAAAAGTCAAGTTTAGGCTCAAGGACCTTTTAATGCTACCTTTTAGATAATAGTTATAATCCAAAGACTGGAACCCAATATTTAATGAGACAGAGAGAACTTGACAACTTGGGACTTGCTTGACTAAAACCTATATAAGACTTGACTTGAGAATCAACTTTACTTAGACTTGAACTAACTGACTTTTGTACATTTTAAAATCAGTATTTTCAAGACCGTGCGCCATTTGTTTGGTTTTCGAAAGCCAAAGAAAAAAACCACTACATCTAACTTCATCTGGTACTTTACAACCCGCAAAGACAGGTAAGCTAACGTTAACTTCACAGTTTATCTTAAACCATCACAAGAGTATGAAAGGGCTTCACAGACCCACCGTTCACAAAGATCCAATACTGTCCCAATGTATAAACCTCCGAAGCGGACAAGGAAAAACTGGGGGGGGGGGGGAAAAAATGTGATCATCACTACCTAGGGATGTTGGGGCTGGTGAGAAGTGGCTGTAAAACAGGCCCAAAACCGCAAGAGGCATTTTGCATCCTTGGTATGGTTTAGCATAATGTGAGAGTGTTACATTTTTTTTTAGGTTGACATTTAAACCTTTCTGCAGACTCAATTGAGAATGCTCTACAAAGTAGAACTCACTGACTACTTTTTAGCTCTCCAATTCAACAAAGGTTGACAACATCATGTTGGCGAGTGTAGGTCTCCGAATGGAGCAAGTCAGAAAAGATAGAACGGCGCTAAGCCGTGTATTATTCATGAATAAGTGACAAAATGTATGACTTGACTTATTAACTCATTCACTGCCAGACATTTTCAGACAATCCTCTACCCTAACGTTTGAAAAAAAAGAAAAAAAATAGTGCAGTCAAGTGATTACATTTTCTTGACTAATTAATCGCAGATTTTTCCATAATTGATCGCGATTAATCGCATTTTTCAACTACAATTTTTTACGACGCTCGGAACCGATATTTACTTGAGTAAAATCTTGGAATTAATGTGGGGAAAAAATAAAAGTAAATTTTGATTCAAAGACCGTTCTAATAGCTTTCTTTGATCCTTGAATACGATTCTTTTCCTGTAAAGTACAACAGTTGAATGATACACCAGAGATATACAACAAATATGGAACTTGAATTTGGCATTGCAAAGTGTGCAAAATATTTTGGATTTCTCCAATGAGCCGTCGAGCAATCTTTTAAAGTAAAACTATGTAAAAGTGAGTTTTTGCGGCAGTGACTCTCCTCTAAGTTTGGCTGCAGAGGTCGGCTGCAACAGGAAGTAAATAAAACTGAGTTAATTTTTTTTAGTGCGTTATCAAATTTGAATGAATCTCCATAGTTAATGCTTTAACTGTGACAGCCCTAAAAAAATATAATTCCTGTGATTGAATGGCTGGACTGTGAAAAGACGAGTAGATCCGTAAATGGCAGTGAATGAGTTAAGCCAAGTTGATGCGACTTGCTTGTGATTCAGCCCCATCTGAGCATTAGTTTGAATCGCAGAACGCCGGTGACGTCTGCAGCCATGTTAAGACTTTCCTCTTAGTTTTGGAAATGTGATCCAAACCCATTTCACGATTGTAGATAAATGCAGCACTGAAAGGTCTTAAGACATTCAATCTGGCTAATTACTTCTTTCAACCTGACGGCGTTGACTTGTCACACCTCATGCAACGTTTCTTCACTCTTGTCAAACGGTAATTTACTTTTTGTCGTGGTGATGAGTGCACGAGACGACGGGGGCCAGAGAACAGACTCCCGACCCGATAAGCTGAACGGTCCTGACACTTCAACAATGTGTTGCTTTACGGGCCCGCCCGTGCCCTGCCTCGCCCTGTTTGCTCTGTCTCCCATTTTGTTAATGACAAGATGCACTGAAACAATCGGCCAGACTCTCCCCTCAATCCGCCGCCATAGTGCGGGGAGCTTACGCGGTTCCGGTCCCCAAGGATTTCAGACAGCTAACAAAACAGCGGTTACTTGCGCTCGACCGGCTGGCTGCAATGCTTTTGAGCCCCACAGGAAAGAGGCTGTGCGAGTCATTCAGCGCTGCCACGGCCGTCTGGTCACCTCCTAACATATTAGTCAGGGCCACGACTTCTGGAGTTTCACATATCAGCGTTTTATACTGCTTTGTGTTTGTCCCTTCAGCAAAAAAAAAAAAAAAAAAAAAAAAAAAATCCCTGTTCCTATTTGAGATAAGGCTTAATAAAGACATTTCTTTGCTACCCACAATGTTTTATAATGACTTTATTGAAGCCGAGATGCGACCCCCCCCCACCCCAAAAAAAAAAAACACAACAGGCATTAAGAGGAAGCTAAAGAAATGAGCTGCATGGAGTCGCTTTTCGAAAGCAATAATTATAAAAACACTGAAGTCTGGACTAAATTTCACTATTACAGTCAAACTGAATTTCTGGTCTACGTTGAACCGTCATATTGAGAATGTGGGCTACTAGCATGGATTATTTACAATTTAGGAACAACCGTCTAAACCCTGAATAATTTATAGCTCGCAAACGTGTCCCCCCCCCCCCTCCGTCATAAACACAATATTAAAGCGGAAGTCAACCCAAACATATTTTTTTCAAGATTACGTTCCCAGCAGGCCTACTAGTTGAAACACGGCATTCTGTTTAATTTTGCGTTTGTGGAATGTAAATTAAATCAACAACTGCTCACTGGTCGTTGTGAGTCATTTTCAGTCGACAGAAGACAAAATGGCCGCCCCCGGAGAGGGCTAAAAACGAGTGGATTAAAACTTATTCCACATACGCAATATTTATCAGAATGCCCTGTTTCAACTAGTGGGCTTGCGTAGAACATATTCTTGAAAAAAAATTGTGTTGACTTCCGCTTTATAACACTTTTTTTTTTTCTTTTTTTTTTTTTTTTTTAGTAAACACTTTTTCAATGGCAACGTCCTTTCCATTTGTAAATGACATAAAGTGCCATGTTCCTCATATAAAAATAGACTCTTCAAATTGTTTTGTCAGTTATATAAAGCCTAAATAAACATTATTTAACACATGATGGGTTGATGGACCAAAAATAGCTGCAAGGCCCTTTGAGTGGCTCATATCCCCCCCCCCCCCCCCCCCTTTTTGGTCTGTGTGGTTAAGGCACATGCCATCCACCCAGGCGGGCTTAAACCGCGCTGGAAGTGTTGGAATTCCGGGTCCGAGCCATTCATGGGAACGTCCACCGCAAGCCCGACCTGGTCGCAGCACCACGGTGGCGTTCCGCCGGGCTTTTCTCAGCCCTTCCAAAACAACAAAACAATGAACACAAGTCGGGCCGTTCACACTCACGAGCTCGGATTGCTAAAAATAGAGCGGGCCCGAGAAAAAGCGCCCGTACGTAATCAATAGCTTGAAAGGTGACAAGTTACCAATCATGGGTACAAAACGACACATTTGGCTGAATATTTCATCAACACCGACGACGCTGCAGAAGTCCAGTTTGCAACAGTAGAAGCAAGAAATGGTAAGTTGTTGTTTCCACCCTCAGGAATTATGCAATAAAATCTAACATAAATTATTTACTTTTAATTTCAGTGTTCAAACAGAATACAGTGTGAGTTACAGTCATTTCAGCTTTATAGCCGTTGGTGTTTGTAGAAATTGAGTTCCTTATGTGTGTGACACCTGGTCCATGTTGTTTTTTTTTTTTTTAAAGGCTTCAAATGAACATATCCTTTCTCTTGCAGGATTCACACCGGCATGTAAGGGAAGTTGACATCTCCCGTCCGTAAGGACGTCCAAAAAAATGTGCAAAATGTTTGAATAAATACTTTTGAATAAATCCCCTGACCTTACATCCCGCTTTCTACTTGCAGGTAAAAACTTCGGATTTCTCACTGCAGGTGTTGCACCTGACCACGCAGCACCAGTGGAACTTGCAGTTGCACTGCCAGACCCGCGTGTAGTGGTGCGTATTGTACCCCCGGCCGCAACACATCACGTTGCACCCGTCCGTGTGTGCCGACGTGCCGTTGCAGAGTCGACCCCGCGTGCCCGTGCTCCCCGTGGCCTTGTCCTCCTCGCAGTAGTTAGGCGAGCGCTCCAGGTACACCAGGTCGGTGTCGGTGGGCTTCTGGTAGGCTCGGCCTTCTTTGAGGCGTAGGAAGGAAGGCTGGCGGAGGCGCGAGGCCTGGACCGGCTCGACTTGAACCGCCGCGCTGTAGCGTTCCTTGAGAAGGTAGCCGATCTCTCGGAATTTTGGCAGGGTGATCCAGCAGGTCTTAGTGGTGCAGGAACCGGAAACGCCGTGGCACTTGCACTCCAGCTTCATCCTCTCTTCGAGGATCTGTTCACAAACACACGGATTCAGTTTTTTGGGACCTTGAAATGAAGAACAGTTACTGTACTTGAGTAGATTTTTACAGATATCTATACTTTCCTTACTAGTGCTGTCAAACGATTATATTTTTAAAACGAATTAATCGCAAAATTTTCCTTAATTAATCGCGATTAATCATATTTTTCAACTACAATTTTTTACGAAGCTAGGAAGTGTTATTTTTCTTGAGTAAAATCTTGGAATTAATATGGAAAAAAAATACAAGTAGATTTCGATTCAAAGACGGTCCTAATTGCTTTCTTTCATCCTTGAATGCGATTCTTTTCCTGTAAAATACAACATTTGAACGATACACCGAATATATACAACAAATATGGAACTTGAATTTGGCAGTGGAAAGTGTGCAAATTGTCTTGGATTTCTCCAATGAGCCGTCAAGCAACTTTAAAGTAAAAGTATGTAAAAGTCTGTCTTTGCGACGGTGACTCCCCTCTTAAGTTTGGCTGCACAGTGAGCAGAGGTCAGCTGCTACAGGAAGTAAACTGAGTAAACTGAGTTATTTTTTTTTAGTGCGTTATGAAATGTAAATTAATCTCCATAGTTAATGCTTTAACTTTGACAGCCCTAATATTTACATATAATCATTCCGTCCCGTTTTGCTGACAACTGACAAATGACGGGACACCTTTTTAAAAATGAGGTTACTTTTCATTCATTCATCCGACTGATGAATGACGGAATGGGTTTTCATCCGTCAGTGTAATCGTCATTAACCACGTCCGTCACTAACCGGTACATTAGTCCGTCACTGGCGGACGCCCGTTTGTCTGAGGTTTTTTTGGGGGGGACCGACTAACGGACCAACGGACTTCTGATGGACTAACTGACGGATGATTACAATTCAGTTCGTCATGAAAAATGACGGATTGACGAATGACGGATGGGTATCCTGGCTGACAGATGACAAATGATGAACCAGCAAAATTTTGTAAAATGCCCACATACAGTAATCCCCGTTTATACCGCGGTTCATGTCTAATTTTTTGATATGGTCTCCATATTGCAGATTTTCAACCATCACGGGTTGGTCTGTGACGTAACTCTTGCGAAATGAAGGGTCATTATAACTTTGTTCGGGTACCGACATCTCTGGTGTAGCTAGACTAGAAAAGGGCCTTAACTCATTGCGACTTGGACTCACGTTAGTAAAAGACTTTAAATTCGACTTGGGAGTTAAAGACTCTGGACTTGATTTGAGATGTTACACATACGTAGGGGTTAGCTAAACTGTCAATTAAGTTCATTATGTCACCTTATTGGGCTTCTCTCTTTTTGAAGACCAGATACGGCATCTATAAGGTGACTTGGTATAACTTCATACGATGCACGGTGCATACTTAAGTACCTTCCGTCCTGCCTCGTTGTTGTGCAGGTTCATCAGGCGCCGGGCGTTTTTCTTGATCTCGCGGGCGTCCACGAAGCGGCGGGAAAACTCCACGCCGTACTTGACGTCGGCCGAGCAGCCGCCCCACTTCCAGCCCTCCTCGCGGTCGTGGTAGCCTTGCTTCTCGCCGTCGCAGCCGCACTGGCTAAGGTTGCCTTGGCTACACGCCGTGGTCACCGCGTGGGCCACGCCGGCAGCCGTGATGGCATACGTGAAGGCCGCCTCCCGGCTACCTGAAGAGAAGTTCGACCAGAATCTTACATCCAAATGTTATGAAATGAAGAGCATTGACTATCGGGGACTAAGTAAATCCGTTTCATGGAACAAATATTGGACTTAAGTTTGTTTATGTTGCTCAGTGCTACTGATAGTCTTTAGACCTGAAAAGAAGGTCTTGTTAGACTTTAACGGCCGGTCTGGTGTTACGTTGTCAGTGCGAGGTAACTATGGACAGCAGTTCTTTCATGTACCACATGCAGAATGTGGCTTCGATTAGAAGACGTCATCTGGTTTGCAGTACCAGACTCCGCATGTAGCACAGGCGGCGATGACGGTTTTTAATTGCCCATGATGCCGTAGGCCACCGAAACACCGTCATACCATCACGGATGCTGACGTTTCTGCCTTTATATCGGGAAGCATCTGGACGCTCCTTTTGCCTCTTTTAGTCAATGAGGACGAGAAAAGCCAAGATTTCCAAAAGCAATTTTTGAAACACGGAGTCGTCTGACCACAGCGGACTTTTCCACTTTGCGTCATCGCAGCCCGAGCCCAGAACTCGCTTCTGGATGTTATTGATATATGGTTTTCCCTTTGCAAGGCTGAGTCGTACTTTTATTTATTTATTTATTTAGTCACTTTTGTCGATGCAGTGACGAATCGCATTTCCTTAGAACGGCTTTCCAAAGTCCTTCCAAGTCCATCAAGTAATTTGCTTTATGGACTCATGGCAGTTTTCAAATGCAGGGAGGGAAGGTCGTTCGGCATCGGTTTCTCGTTCACATGGCGTGATTTTTTTTTACGCATTCTCTGGATATTTTATGGATATTGTGGTTTGTCGATGATGGAATCCCCATGAATTCCTGACAATTATTTCTTGAGAAATGTTGTTCTAAGTCGATTGGACCCTTTGCCCACATACTGAACCACTGCGCCTTTCAAGGATGCCCCTTAAGACGCAATTACGACACTAAAAAACTATTAACAACTACTTGTCCAATCTTGCAATCGTTCCTTCTGCGTTTTCTGGTCCCTTGGCCAATTTTTAAACACTAATTTATGTCAAGTGTCCACAACTGCAGGCTGAAGTCATCAGCAGTTATGGTTCACTTACTGTCCAAACTTGAGGAAAACACAAGTGACATCTACTGGCCAACCAGAAGAGTATTTTTTTATTTTTTATTTTTTCACTGGATAAGCCTTCCTGTTATGTTTTATGTGTTTCATCAATGGAATTTCTCACACAGCTTAAATGTCTTGCTGTGTCCGTCTTCGGCGTTCCACATTGTTTTTGCAAGCGATACTACGGTGCCGAAACCCTCTGTGGCCGAGCTTGACTGACACATGCCCATTCCCAAGCATTTTTTTTGCGTGTCACCATTTGAACCGGAGAATAAACACCCATATATTTAATGGCATGCTGTGGAGGGGGTGGGGGGTTGGGGGGGTGGGGAATTAATTTACTGGCACCACGGTGGGTCGGCGTAATGGGATATCCGCCCGCGCCAATCAGTGTAATGCGTCCTCTCAACAGGCCGCGGTATTAATGCACCGCGTCTCGGGTAGGAGCGATTCTAATGGCTCCCCTCCAACCTGACAAAGTGAAACCATCGGGCCTGTGGTTCCCCCCCCCCCCCCCCCAATCCATAACTAATAACAAACTCTGAAGTCTTCTCTCATCAGACTGAATCTGTACAATCCGCATGTATTGTACAGGGAGCATTTCTCAAGGCATCAGGCGCATGCGACGGCCAAACAGCCATCTCCTCTCGCCGTGATTTGTTTGGATTGTACAGCAGCGCATTGTTGCCATCCAGCTGCCGGGCCTGACTTCAATTAGTGGTTAGCGTGATTCAACCCCGGCTCTTTCTCAACGCTTAATGAGTTCAAAGGAGCGGTGGTCAAGCAGATGAAGTGGTACAGATGGTACATTAGTGCCGTTTCAGTTGACGCTCTTGAGCAATTGCTGGTGAAACCAAACCGTGACTTGTGTCACTTACGCTCGCCTATGTTTGATCAATTCGTAGATGAGCAGCTGTGGCCTAAGTATGTATTCACACTTTGGACTTGAAGACCCTGTAAAGTGAAGTCAGAAATTTGTGTCTAAATAAGGGCTGTCAAAGTTAAAGCATTGTTGAAAAATACGATTAATTGCGATTAATTATGGAACATTTTGCGATTAATTAAAAAATTAATTAAAAAAAATTAACTCAGTTAACTCAATTTTATTTACATCCGGTGACAGCTGACCTCTGCTCACTTTGCAGCCAAACTCAAGAGAGTCACTGTCGCAAAGACGGACTATTACGTAATTTTACGTTTTACTTTAAAAAGTTGTTCCGCGGCTCATCGGAGAAATCCAAAATAATTTGCGCACTTTGCAAAACCGAATTCAAATACCATATTAGTCTTTGGTGTATCGTTCAACGGTTGTATTTTCCAGGAAAAGAATCGTATTCAAGGATCAACAAAAGCTATTAGAACAGTCTTTGAATCAAAATATACTTTTTCCACATCAATTCCACGATTTTACTCAATATCGGTTCCAAACTTTGTATCTGAAAAATACGATTAATTGCGATCAATTATGGAAGATTTTCTGATTAATTAGTTACAAAATCTGGGATTAGGTGTAGGCATAAGAAAGATGCTAGACAAAGTCGCATCCATTTTTCCAAATCGTAGTAGAGCTATTTGATTGATAGGTGAGCAGGGTGTGGTTTCGGCACATTCAGCGGACACGCATTCGAGAGGGGAGGCAACGGCTTGACTTGTCATGATTTTTATTTTTGATCACTCCAATTTGGCAGTATTTTTAACGACACTTTTCTCTGTGGTGTGTTGATTTTAGAAGATATTTGTTTTCATTTTACAGAGACTTGGCTAAATTAGCTAAAGCTAACAAGCTACAAAAAAAACCCCCACCTTGTATGCGTTTTTGTCAGATAAAACGGAGAATATACACCAGAAGCTTGTGGGATTTTGGCCGGCGCTACACACTAGCGCGTTTGCCACAAATCATTTTTCGAGCTGTCAACATCAATATGCTGTCCGTCTTTGTTAATGTTTCCAGAATAATGTTTCTCGAAGTTTCTGCCATCACAAGTTTTTTTTTTTTTTTTTTTTCTGCCTGAGACCACCAAATCTTGATCAAGATCACTCTTTTGACAGATTTCTTTTTTTTTTTTTATCACCGCAGAGGTTGAAATACAATAAGAAAGTACAGATACGTGTTTTAAAACGCAGATGATAAAAATAAAATCGTACAGTATTTTGAAAAAATAAATAAGTAACGTAGAGATACTTTAAAACTGTCACAAATTATTTGTACTTTGTTACTTTTCACCACTCTATAGAATCAATATACAGTGCCGGAGAAGGTTCTTAAATTGAAGTCTCCATGGGGAGCACAAGCTGCATCCAGAGCGTACTCTTCTCCGCGTTTACACGCCACAGAGTGAAAGGAGACATTTCCTTTTGACAAAAGAAGGAAAGGGATCCAGATGTCTGTCTCTGTGGAACAAAGTGATTGCTCCCAGAGCTGCGAGATTAAACGCGGGTCCAAACCCGCAACTCGCAACGCCGCCGCAACAAAACATTTCACATGGCAATACAATTTCATATAAAATCCGGTCCCCGTTCGCAAATGCCGACCCAACGGCCTTGAGTGGGACGCGGAGTGGACTCGAACCTATTTGACCTAAACGTGTAGCGTCTCCATGCAGGGGCAACATTGCTTTGACAAGTTTTACAACTCTGCAGTTACATTCTGAAATCTGGGGGGGATCATTCAACCACATTTGGATTGCCTCTATTTTAGGATGGGCTCTGGAAAACTGTATACCGTCAGATGAAATCCAGTAATTTACTCAATAGGGTGCTTTCATATTTTTAAGATAAACATTTTCACTTTACAAGGTACTGCTTTTATACTATTTTACCAGATTTTGAACATACTACTTTTAGGGGTAAACAATGTATTTTTACCCGGTTTCCGTACCCTCAAAGGAACCGCTTATGTGCCGTTGCAACGTGATTTGTATAATGGACACAAACCAAGTGAATAAGGTTGGTCCAATAACACCGGTCAACAGATATGTAGATATCAATATACCGTAACAAGTCATTGTTTCTCATAACATCCACAGTCGGGGTTTCATGAAATAAAATACACAAAATATCCAGAACCTTGCTACAAGTAGGTTCAAGTCTTAGCGACGGCACGTCCAACCCCGATTAACTCATTCACTGCCATTGACGAATTTGACGGAACTTTTATATTTATATTTTTTTCAAACATTCGGGTAAAAGTGGGGTCTGAAAATGTCCGGCTGCGAATGAGTTAAGGGTTAGTTTCAGCAACAGGTGGATTTTTAAATTTCGGGGGGAAACGTCAGATATAAGTTACAGCGCACGGTGAAATCTGTATTGCGCAAGATTGGACTTTAGGGGATATAATGTCTTGTATCTTCTATACTGTCCCAAAAACCTTCATCAACAATCTATACCGAGTCGCCAATGGACTGACCTACTCTCAGCTCTTGTCCGAAGACTGTCCTCTCGCCCAGGGCCGAGCAGTTCCAGCGCCCGTAGCGGAACTGGTACTGGCACTCGTTGATGCCCAGCTGGGCTCCCTCGCCGATGACAATGATGGCGTCCGGGCGGCTCTGACAGAGGGCCCGCTGACGGGGAGCCAGGCCCGGTATCTTGTTGCAGATGATGTTGGCGCCCAAAGCTACCACGGATGACAGCGTCCTGTATGCAGACAGAGTCCCCCGGATCAAGACACGGGTCAGAACCGTATGCACTTTTCATTGACATTATTATTATTTTTTTTTTTGAAAGTGAATCTTTTAAATTAGAGCATGTGGAGGACCAGTGAACTAACAAAACAAACTCATGTTTTAAAAAAAAAATTTTTTTTTTGAATCATGAATATCCTTTTAAAGCAAAAACAGTTTTGTAGAATAACAGGTGCAATATTACAAGAAACGTTTTTCGTATTGAAATACCTTATCGCCACTTTTGGATCCAAGCTCGCCACTCAAAACTCCCAATAATGAGCATTGTTATTTCTGTGAGTTAATCAGTGAATTAAGCTTTCATATTAATAAAACACAACTAAGAACGTGATTATAGAAAATAGGGCAAAGCAGTTGATAACGGTCCACGTCTGTGGAAATATCACACATAGGCTGAGATTCCTTTGTGGTCTAACATGAAATTGGACTGACTAGATCTTCCAAGTCACATTTTTTTCCCCCCCATTTCCCAAAATATTCTGTCTCACCAAAGAGGAAGCCCAACAAGTCAGTGCGGAAAGAAACCAGGGGCACGTTACTTCCTTGTGCTCAGCACCTGCGTCCTCGCGCGGATCGCCGTGCATAAAAGTGCGTAAAAGTGACGTTATCCAAGGCGAGAGAGGTGTTCAAAATGCGGGAAAGGAGCAGCGCGAGAGGTGGGGGAACGTACAGGTAGCTACCGCTGGTGAGGATGAGGAAGATCTGCGGGTAGTAGACGGACAGCAGCGCGCTGCGAGACGAGATGATGAGCATGGTTGCGCATTGAACGCAACTTGATCTTCTCTCCTTATTTAAAAAAAAAAAAAAAACAAAAAACTAGAAAAGGCCTTTTCCAAGGCGTCCAGGTAGGTGGCGGATTCAAGGCTTGCCCGTCGGTGCTCCAGCTCCGAGCTCCACTGGCGGTGCGCCGAGGGTGAGCCGCTGCATCCCGAGGCCGAAGTGCGCGCTCCCACCTGGGCGACGAGAGTGCGGGGGTGGGCGTGGTGCGGGTGTGGGTCGGTGGGTGGGTCGCTTCGCGCGCATCCGAAAAGTGGCGCTGTGGCTCTTTGCAAGGGAAGGGGATGTAGCTGCTACCGTGTCGCCCACCCCCAATACCGAGCCACGCTTCCATGGGATGGGATGGGATCCTCTGCAAAATTACTTTTTTGGGGGGGGTCCTCTTTTTTTGCTATGAAATATTCATCAGTCATTGTTGAATGTTTCCATTGAGGGATAATCATGACAAATGGTTTAAAATGGACTCAAAAATGCTTGACTGTTAAGAACCACCATCATGAGTCATGATCAACATTAAAATAAAACATTGAAATGTTTAAAATTAAAATGTCAACATTAAAATAGGCCTAAATTCATCAAATATTTCTATTTTTTTTCTCCAAAATCACCTTTTCCTATTGGAATGAATGGAAATGCCACTAATTCTCCTGCTCCACATTTGTACTCTATTGTGTGCAATTTGGCCACCAGGGGGCAATATAATAAAAGCAGAGATGCACACAGTTTAACTGATTCACTTTGCTACAATGTTCTTAATGTTTTTATCCTTTGCAGTGACTGAAGAATATATACCTGTAAGTATTGTTTTATTGTCTGTCCACGTGTTGTTTAACCATTTGTGTTCAAACAATCTTCGTGGCTATAGACACCAAGTTAGCCTGTTAATGGCGTTTTTCATTGCGTGTTAGCATTATGCTATTCCCAGGGTCAAGTTGTGTGGCTTTAAATACAGGTCATTCTCTTTGTTTTATGTTTGTTTTAACAGTAAATTCCACTTCGTGGTGCCAATAAACACCTTGAAGCCTTTTTTAAAAATTGTTTGTTCCAAACTCCTCATGCTTGAGTTTGATATGCTAAATTATTGAAATTAGATAATTTACCAGACCCCTCCATTGGGTCAACCTGCACCACACATCTTTGCACAAATCCAAGAGCTTTTCGTGAAGCCAAGTGTACCTAATCATTTTGTCACGTTCCGCTTTTTAATATGCTTCTTTCGTTTTAATCCCCTTAGCAAAGAGTTGAAAGGTCACTTGCGATGTCGTGGCCTGGGACGTTCGAGTTGATTGGCGTCTTTGCGCCCTCATGTGGTAGTAAAGGGGAAAACATCTGCAGCTTCAAACCCAGGTAATTTACACTTTGGAGTGTGAGTTGTCTTCAGGGCTAAATCATGTGTGTAATTAGAGAGCAGAATGTGTTTATGAACGCAACAAGCAGTCGTTTTTGCCATCTTGCTTTTTGGGAGAGCGTTTGCTGTGGGACTGTTAGGCAAATAATGAGTAGGGAGTGTTGTGTTTAGTTCCTCAGAGCTTCAAAGGATGAGTTGTTTTATTAGATTCCTTCACGAGAGGACAAAGTACATCATTTTAGCCGTCATAGTCTTTCATTCCGGAGACTGTACTTTCAAATCTTTACAACCGCAGGGCAATCATTTTTTAAATAAATCCCGATTCCAAATATGATGCGAGACGCCCCCGGAGGAAAGGAGCCTTTTAATTCCGATTGATTGAGAATGTAAACAGACTGAAACGACAGTTTATTCTTTGTAAAAGATTGCTTCGAGGCTCATTTGCCTGTTTTGAAAACCGTCCAATCAGATGTGCAGAGCCCGGATGCTGAATCCTGTGTGACTTTCACTCCGAGTGACCCTCCTAACCACATGTTCTAAACGCCAAGATAGCTCTTAATAGTGTGCGTTCAAGTCTTGGCAGTTGCGCCGCCATATCTGTTTCTTTTCACATTTCTCGACTCGAAGTTGAGTTTCGGGGGCGGGGGGCGCCCGCCTTGTGTTGGGAGTGTGCCGCCAAGCAGGATATCAAATCAGGGATGAGAAAAGCCATAAAGTCTTAATGAGTCCATGTCCATCAAGGGTGTCGACAGAAGAGACATTATCTGCCTGGTTACGGTGATTGACAAGGCAGGCTGAGCAAGGGAAGCGTCGCTCCGATCGTAAAACGTTTTTACGGGGCTTCAGGCCTTTGGATGTACGGCGAATCTCCGTTTATTGCGGGGGGATACATTCCAGACCCACCCACAATCTGTGACAATCTACAACATCGAGAGTTTAGTTTGACCTCCTCCCAGCAGTTTGGCAGATAGTGAGCAGTTGAGCAAAAATAAATAAATTTAAAAAAAAAAAAAAAGAGGCTTCAAGCTGTTCATTGCCAGTCCCAGTTGAACAAAACAAAATGAACAGAATTACACATAGGTTGCCCTTAAATAAAAATCACTTTATCTAATTTGTTCACGTGTAAAAAGAAAAAAACAAACATTTGAACACAAATGATGACGCAACACACATAGACAGACAGATGTCTGTATTATATTGGCCAAGGCGGGATCACCAGAAAGTGCAAAACAATGAGGCAAAGACTGATAAAACCCTTTACATTCTATTTAACTCATTTGCCGCCATTGACAAATTTACACGTCTTTTCACAGTCCAGCCATTCAATCCCAGGAATTCATTTAGATTTTTTTCAAAATTTTTCAAACGTGAGGGTAAACGAGAGTCTGAAAATGTCTGGCAGTGAATGAGTTTTATTTTTTTAAATTTTATTTTATTTTTTATAAAGAACAATATTACATCATGGCACCTGTTTGTTGGAAGTAGTTTTGTAGTTAAATAGGTAGTCCTTCCACATCAAACTCATCCAAGCTTTCCTAAAAGAAAAGGACCTTCTTGAGACCGTCCCCGCAAAATTAGAAGCATAGAATTGTTTGTAGTGTCTCAATTCATTGATGTGTGTGTTTTTTCATGAATATTTTAGTGGTTGAATGTTTGCCTACATGCGCGACATAATCACTCACTCACCCCTCAATCCTCTCAACACAGCAGGAAAAATGCGTATTCCCCCCCTAAAGTGTGGAATATTTACCAAAGTGGGGGGAAAAAAAAAAAAAATGGAATCGTGACATAATTGGCTGTCAAAAGCGAACTCCATAAATGAGTGGAAATATTAGCGTGCCACGGAGCGAAGATGACATGAAGGGCGGCTAAAAGTGCCTCGGAGCTCATTTAGCGGTCAAACATAAGTAGCCAGAACACTTGTTCCCATTGATATTGCCAAGGTTGTCTTTAAATACCGCTGCAACCACGACGCGCACAATTACGCCTCCTGTACGGACGAGTCGGAGCCTTAAATCGTGCGCCAGGGATGTGTCAGCCGTGAAGAACGTTTAACCTTATTTAACAGGAAAATCTTGGCGTTTTCCTAAAACGGGAACATCAAGCGGCTTTGGGACGCTCTTGTAGCCTTTACCTTTAACCTCCATGTCTGTAATTTTCTTCCTAATCTCCAGAGACCACTCGCGCGTTCGCTTCCTGCGGTCCATGTTTAGTGTGGTACACATCACGAGTTCGAAGACAGGATCGATGCTGATTCAAAGACGCGCCTCGGTTGAACGTGGTCAAATTATTTCCCGTCATTTTTGTCAAGGCTTGTTTTTTCAGCGGCGTTGAATTTACTCACATTAGAATGTTTATCTGAAAGCAAGCAACCTCAAGAAATTGATTCCAGAAGAACAACATTTGGAAAAGTTGTTGTCTCCGAGGCGTCATGAGCCTCTCTTGAAGGAGGATGAAAGCCCGCAGTGCATAAATGTCACCAAAGTGATTCTCTCCCTTTTCTTTTTTTTTTTTTTTTTTTTTCTCCCCCTGCAAATGCTTTTTATTTATGCTCTCGGTGGATGTGGGGTTGCAAACATGTTGCAGATGTGGAGGAAGTGCATACACGACATGACAATGGAGCCTTTTGAGAGCCTCATAAAAGCGGCTGATATTTCAAGAGTGAGGAATTGATTTGAAATTTTTGGGGGGATTATTTTTTATTTTCTCTTTGGAGGCCAATTTTGCACTTGAGCTCTTCTGGTTGTGCAGATTTTAATTTTTCAGTGGGCCGGATCATTTGTAGATGAGTTAAAAGAAAAGAAAAAAGTGTATGTCATTTTTTTTTTTTTTTAAAAGGTTTTCATTGAATCATTTATAATTCATTTAATTATTATTAAGTACACTGTAAAAAAACAACTTGTGTTATTTATTTATTGAAAGAGCAGGAAAGCCAATTTTTACATTTTTAGAAATTTGGAGTTCACGCAATTTTTTTTTATTTTTAGTGCCACTCGTTTTATGTTCGTAAAATTTGCATAAGATTTTATTGAATGCTTTTGATAGTTGATTTGATTTGAAAGAAGTTGAAGTATTAATAATTTTGCTATTCCAATTATACACTTATAAAACATTATAATTTTTAAATATAATGATTAACCCGGGTAATCGTAGGGGAGGCAAAAATAAACAATAAAACAAGCTAAAGTATTTACATAAAATACAGTATGTGGAGCAATATTTGAATAATTTATTCCCAAATGAATGCAGCAAATATTATGGGACGTTTAATAATGTGACTGCTTGGTGAGCCTGGTAAACAATTGTATTTTGTGCTGAATATTTTGCTTGAGTGCAAAAATGTCCCCGCTTCTCATTTCAGCCTTGACAACGTCGGACTCCGAATGCCACCATCAGGTTTCGACACTCCAGCCATGTAAGTAACTTGGAGATCCTCAAGGGGGCTCTTCACCCCCACGTTTCATGCGGTGCACCAAGCAAAGCTGTACAGCAGCCCAAAAAGCTACAGCTAAAAGTTCCACCATTTTAGTTCCTACTCTCCAGATTGTGCCTTTTGCCCCGGCAAGCCCCGGGCATCCCGCGTTTTTTTTTTTTTTTCCGCATCTCTCGCTCACACAAAAAAAAAAAAAAAAATGGTGAAACCCATTTCATATTCCTACAGTATGTAAAGGGACATTGTAATCATGAATTTAACACCGCTGTGAATTAAAAGCTGCCAGAGACATGACATCATGCACAAAAGAGAGAGAGTGTGTGTAAACAGCCGGTCAACATGGAATGCGAGCGGTTACATTTTGTCAAGTACCTGGGTAAATATTTGAGGCACTCGAGGGAGATAATCAATACTTTGCCACGCACTTTGCAGATTGCTGCGGAGAGAACTTTAGAAAATGTGTTATTTTTCACAAATGAAAGAGGATTCAATCATAACTTGCTACGGTGTAACAATCGCATGGGATAATGTACGGCTTTCAGTGCCGTTTACCTCAGTGTTCCCCATCCTTGATGGTGACATTTTTTCATATTAGAAAAATGTGGCTAATTATTTTTTATATATTTGTATGAGTGCTGTCAAACGATTAAATTTAAAAAACTAATTAATCGCAAACTTTTCCATAATTAATCGCGATTAATCGTATTTTTCAACTACAATTTTTTTTACGAAGCTTGGAACCGTTATTTACTTGAGTAAAATCTTGGAATTAATGTGGCAAAAAAATAAAGGTATATTTCTATTCAAAGGCTGTTCTATAGCTTTCTTTGATCCTGGAATACGATTTTTTCCTGTAAAATACAACAGTTGAACGTTGCACCAAAGACGTAGAGGTAATATGGTATTTGAATTTAGCTCTGCAAAGTGTGCAAATTATTTTGGATTTCTCCAATGAGCCGTCAAGCAACTTTTTAAAAGTAAAACTACGTAAAAGTGACTCTCCTCTAAGTTTGGCTGCAGAGGTCAGCTGCAACAGGAAATAAATAAAACTGAGTTAACTGAGTTAATTTTTTTTAGCATGTTATGAAATTTTAATTAATCTCCATAGTTGATGCTTTAATTTTGACAGCCCTACATTTTTTATTTTTTATCAACCGCCCGATTAATCGATTATCTGAATTTTATTCTGCTGAATATCGGAATCTGCATCGGCCCTAAAAAATTAGTCGGGTTATGCTAATTAAGTGATGTATTGATCCGAATTTTGCTGAAAATACTAATATGACATTTTTGACCGAAATGGCGCAACGTTTCTCACCACATTGACGGAACAGATGCGTTACGTAAATGCATATTTCATGCTTCAAGTATGTGAATGTGAAACACTTGATGGCGTGATTTAAATCCCATTCACGTTTGAGACCCCCCTAAATTAAGACGACGCTTTTGCATCATAGTCGCACAGACGCTCAATTTATAGCTTGTTTGAGTTTATTTAATGTACTGTGTTAGTTTAATTGCGTCCATTTGTAACGTCACGGCGGCTGTTTTTTATCCGGCGCAGCCTCATTTGATCTGTTTGTAATTTGCATGGGAAACAATTGTGCCCGGGGGTGGGGGGGGGGACGGGGGACGGGGGCTTTTGGAATGAAATAATGATCCACTTCTGAAAGTTTTCTGTTCTTTCTGGAAAACACAAACAAATCACAGAAGGAAGAAAACAGAGTCACCTCGCGTTTGTGCTGACCTTGCTGATTGTGTTTGCTTTCAATCACACGGGTCAGGACGCGGGTCAGGCCCCATGGATCATTTACTTTAATGGCCGCTTCCTGCCCGCTCACACGGACGTGGACATGTAACGTTATGTACCCGACGTGATGCGGCGGCGATGAAAAGGGCGAGCGATAAAGGGAGGTTTGCCCGGATAGGCTTCATCGAATTTTGTGCCCTGTTGGGACAACAGATGTGCGGATGATGTCATGTCGAAAGAGGATAGGGCGGAGTGAGCAAAGCGCGGGAGGACGGACGGATGAGGAGGGGCCTCCATCCCGGAGCGGGAGGAACAAGGGAGGGGAGCGGAGGTAGGGACACATCCTTCATCGCTGTCACGTGACCATTTCATAAGATGGTAAACCAGCTTCCAAAGTACCTTCCACTGCCGTCGCAAAAGACCAAAACAAAAGATTTCGCTGTTCTTCCCTGAGCCGCGGACGCAATAAATGTGCTGACCTGTTTTTTTTTTTGTTGTTGTTGTTGTTGTTTTTTTACGTCGTCGCAGGACCTCTCACAAAGCGCATCCTTTCCAAACCGCACAGGCCGTTGGGGCTATAATTTACTTAGCGCAGTCATTGCTGAAGTTTACCCTCCCTTGCCGGGACGGGCCGCAGCATAGGAACCCAATTGTTCTCGCGGTCTGTAGTGACAATGGCTGTTTGTAGCCCTCCAGGGTGGGCGGGGAAGGGAGAGGGGGCGAAGGGAAGAAGGGCAAGGCAGAAAGGAGAGCCATTCCATCCAAGTCATTTGTGCTCGCGACCGCTATAGATACACGCTTACCGTCCACCGTTATGCTCTTTTATGGAAGTCCATCCGGAGTAGCGGTGAGCGGTCCTGCTTAGCATGCATTTGGTACCTGGTCCTTCAGCGGGGACTCACCTGACTCAATCGTCGTCTTTTACCCTCACGTTTGAAAAAAATTGAGAAATGTAAACAAGTTCCTGGGATTAAATGGCTGGACTGTGAAAAGACGGGTACATTCGTCAATGGCAGTGAATGAGTTAGTTATCACGCCGCATGAGAAACAACGCTGCTTTCAGCCACAGCTCACACCCAGACACTCACCTGGGATCTTTCTCGATTCATATCATGTCCATCCAATCAAGTTCAGTTCCCTTGGTCACAGTGACCCTGTCACTGGAAGGATGGTTCCAAAAAGTAAAAAAAAAAATTCAAATCCAAACTCAGATGGCACTGCGATACGTCCGTCCCGTTTTCCCAACCGCCTCCGAGCATCCAGACATGACCGGTTAGAACCGTCCGAGCAACTTTCAAACCAGTCGTATCTAGGGATAGACCGATTATCGGCGCCGATATTCAGTATTTTGCCAAATATCGTATTGGCCTTTTTAAAAAATCTAATGGCCGATAATAAATCTATTTAAAACAGTATTAACTTCAAGGAAGTATTTATTAACATTTCTGTGAACTTAATAAGAGATCCCTTTTCGTTTGAATTTTTACAAAGATGGCCACATTGGCAAACATTTATAAACCTTTTTTTTTTTTTTTTAAATCAACATTATGCAAATTTGAAAAAAATTGTTTAATAAACATATACTCAATGACGATTAAACAAAGTTCAGAGTTTTTTTCTTTTTATTTTACGCCAATATTTCCCTTTTTAGTGAAGATGAATATCGGCTCCAAATATCAGTTATCGTTCTCCTTGACTACTAATAATCGGTATCGGCCTTGAAAAAAACATATCGTCTATCTCTAGTCATATCCCTTAACAATGAAACCCCATGGTAAAAAATGTTAAGAGTCACTTAGAATGTTTTTTTTTATAAAGAAATATATTAAATTATTATTATGATGATTTTTTAAATCAATAAAAGACATTTCCCCAAACTTTTGAATGATCGCGTATGCAAACAGAATCGTTAATAAATTGACATTCGAATAAGTGCTCACTAATATAACAGCTTAAAATGAGCTGTCCAAATGCACGGCTTGGCCAGCGGGAACTCTTTTCTAATGGTGAGGCGACCGTGGCAAAATATTTGCCGCTTGGATGCACATACCTCGGGTCAAAAAGTTTCCAACATGTCGATAAATCGCTGCTTTTACAATTGACTGATTACTTTTCCATTTTTGTCTTACAAAAATTTTTTTCAATACCTTTTTTTGGGAGAATGACCTCTTAGCGGGAAATAAAACCGTTTTTTTTTTAATATTCACACTAGAGGCGTCGGAAAAGTTGCCAACGTGGCAACGCTGCCTGTTTTTGTAAACCAGCTGACCGATGTCATGAATGCACGCGGAGCCTGTCAGCCATTTTGAACGACAACAAATAAACTCGATTAATCGTCCAACCCTGTGAAAAATATGCATCCCGAACTCTCTCGCCCGGGGGGGTCTGACCTGCACTTGAGGACAATCCAGGCCTCGCTGGGTAATCATTGACCCGTTACCCGTGGCAACCGAGCCACAACATACTGTACAACCACCATCCAGCAGATAATAAAGTGATAATGCCTCCACTGGTGCATGAACCCGCTCTGACAGTTCACACGTGTGAGGCGATATCAGATTTCGGACCATATATTTCAATACGGATATCAGTTATATGCACGGTGCATTTTCATTATTTCATTACACAGCGTCGGGTTGTATGTCAAAAATGTCGATGAAATACACCATACTCACCAGAGATGCTGCTTTTTATAAATCTGATTGCTAATTTTGATGAAATTACATCAGCCATAATTGATTCAGAAGGCTCAGGGCAGATTAGCCTGACATGGCAACGCATCGAGGCTGATATCTGATTGGACAAAAAAAAAATCCATCCACGATAAGTCAAGAAAGTGCAGCACAGAAGGCCTTGCTGGCCTTGACCATCCACCACAGCTATTACTATAAGCATGAATATGATTTTATCTTATCAATCATCCCTGGAATTTTATTGGACTTCACAAACGCCCGGATCAGATTTCAGCCGGAATCACACACCGGACTGGTCCCGGGCTCAGTTCTGACAAAATCGATTTTTTTGTGGTGCAAGGCGGGGGCGTGCGCCGCACTGCAGCACTTACGTGCATGCAAGGGTAAAAAAAAAAAAAAAAAAAAAAAAAAAAGGAGCTGGGTGGGATGGGAGGCGGCAGTTTGGCCCTTTGCAAGAGTTACCTCCCACTTCTCACTTTTCCACACCTCTTCACTCCCCGGCCATTTTTCGCCTCCTCACGTCGTACCCGTCCATGCTCTCTCCGGTATCCGGGCTGCTCCGCGCAACTCGCCTATGGCCTGAACTTCAACAAAAAAGGGCCCTCGGCTGCCTATCGCTCGATAGTTATGCTATCAGTCAAAGCTACACTCAGGACTCTCACTAATATTTTCTTAATTGACGATATGAGTGTATAAAGTCAATAAAATAGGAGACTGATGGGATTTGAGGTGTACAGCTGATAAGAGCCAAACCAGCACCAATAATAAACCTTCAATTGTTTATTCAAGTGATTATACACACCTCTTTTTCATTCCCCCCCCCCCCCCCCCATATAGTTTTGATTGAAATAAACCACAAAACTTATAACTCGATTAGTTATAGAACTATCAGTTTGATTGAAATCTAATTACTATAATAAAGATACACATGGAGTGTTTTGGACAGGAGGATTATTTTAAGAACATGAGATTCAGTTATTTAATTTTACATTAACATGCATCGGTGTGTGACGTATTGTATGGATTGTGTGAAATCTAAAATCCAAAAGACATGAATAAAATCATTCAGTATTAATCGAATGAATGTAAAAGTGCTGGTGCACAAATGGTAAAATGTCTCCCACTCCTCCTACTTTTTAAGGTTTTAGAATAAATTAGGACACACTATTTCATGACATTATTATCCCTCTCAATATTAAGTAGTAGCCATACACATTTTCATCTGTTTATTTGGAATCAATTTGAAGTTTTGACCGTGGACTCGAGGCTTGCAGTGTAACTGATGGACCGGCAAACACACGTTTGTTGTTCGTGCACACACACACTTCAAGTTATTTGAAGATTTAAAAAAAACAAAAACATGACAGTTTGTCCTTAGGCGCTTCAGGCTGCGTCAGTATGAAAGTAGCAACTTTTTAGTCCATGTTAACTATAACCTACATACACACACACACACACACACACACACAGTTAATCCTATAGCACACTAATGTTGATGATTACTGTACCCACAGCAATTTTGTTAGTCTAAACCCATGTAAAATTACCACACAAATCTAGTAATACATTATTTAAGTGTATTTGATATTATAGCTGATGACCCATTCATTTAAGTTAATTGTTTAACTTACGTGGAGGGGTAAATGAAATTGACTTTATCTATTTATCCACAAGGGAAATACACTGTTCCAATAGTCTCCAAAAATGAGAACCACACAACATTTGGCAAAGCAGGCTTGCCAATTTACTGATAATATTAAAGTTCTGACAAATATTAAACTACTAGATATGAAACATAGTCACTCAAGAGTTTAAGGATATGAAAATATTAAACATCTACACAAGTCATTTTACTTTTGATCCCTTCTTTTTTAAATACAGAAATACCAAAATAGACAGATATCAAATTTAAAAGTTTTAGTTTAGAACACTATAAAAGCTATAGTTTCTTTAGTTATTCTGAATTAGGATTAGAATGTTATTTATTTGTTTTGTATATTTGGGTGTAAAAAATAGTTCTAGTTTGCATTTGAATTTGTATTCTGCAAGGGGTCCTTGGAAATATGTAAAAGTTGCTTCCCCAGTTTTTTGATGTCCTATATTATGCCTGATTGATATGGTTGCTAAAAAATATATATTTACCAAATGGATGAAACATTTTTTAGATGCATTTGTAAAAACGATTTTCATTTGTGTAATTGATTTGACTGATGTAGAAACATGTATAGTACACCTTTAAAAAAAAAAGGAAGAAAGAAAAGGAAAACAGCAACAACATTATCAGATCCATGTCATTATCACTGCTTCAATTAGGACCCACAACTTGTTGAAAGGATGACGTATGTCCTCCAAAGACAACATTTTGGCAAGTTTTCATCATCATATTTACAATTTAATAAGTTCTTTTTAGTGTGTTTAGATAAACTGACACTTAATGAAATATATACAAACTTTTAATGAAGCACGTGTACCGAATTAACACGGCTTTACAGACGTGTGGAAATCCAGTTTTTATGTCCTCTCGAAGCTAATTAGCCCAAACCGAGCTAAGTAGCTCACAATTAACATTTTTATATTTAATGCGTTTGTCTTCAAAGCCATGTAAGTCATACACACGCATATACCCGTTAAGTCTGTTTAATAATGACATTAAAACGTGGGTAATATTCTTCAAAGAAGCTGTTTGCCTTGCAGTTGATCAAAGTGACTAGAAAAAAATTGGCTAGAATCGACTTAAACGCTTATAATATCACCCTATTGTATTTTTTTTAAATCCACTTGACTTGTGGTTATTTTCGCGTCAAAGTAAGCTTTTAATTATTAATTTTGGTGCACAAAGCTGGCATCGGGCAACATCAAATAGTGCTTTTTTTCCTCTTCGCGGAAGGGGCGAAAAGGAGGGGGTGTGAGGCACTGAGGCAGCCCTCAATAATCATCTCAACGCAGCCTACTTTTTGCTGCTTTTACAACGTCAAGTGTCTTTCCCCCCCCCCCCCCTCTCTTAAATACCCCCTCCTCTTCTTTTCTGTCTTCAAGGGACATTAAAACAAGCGATGGAGGAGCGGGGGCTGCTTGTGTAACGGGCTGACTTTCACCTCAGCTGAACTTGACGCATCTGCTTGAGCGGCGGGCACAGGACGCGCCGTGTCCCCGCTGAACCGAGCAGCCGTGGCCGGGGGAGGAGGGAGCGGAGAGCGGCGTCACCATTACCCGGCTGCCGTCTCCCAACACGGGCACTTCCCCCTCCCCGTCCCCGTTTCCTTCACCGTGTGGAACGTGTCATTTGTGAGAATTGGTGAACGTTGGACTTGAACGTGACATTTTCGGGTACGTACTTTCGCATTCACTCTCTTCCTGGTTTGTTTATTTTGTGGTGTCGAATACAGGACGTGCTCATAAATTACCGCAGGTGGCTGAACCGTCTGTAGTTCAGTTCAACACACTCATCTCGAGCAGAATTAGAGGCTTTTAAGGGTAAATTAGCCCTGGTTGTGACGTGCCCGCGTTTCGACTGGCACACGTCGAATCTTGCCCTTTGTTGTCCGCTCGAAGCAAGCTAGGCTGGGTAGCCGCTCACAAGCAGCTCCGTGCGGCGCAAGCAACGTCAGGCGAGCCGCTGGTAGGATAAGACGAGCAAAAAGTGCTGAAAAGCCATGACCCAGGATTCACCTATGGTCACATATGGTCCAGGAGTGCGGTTTCCCCCCCCCCCGATGTGTCACTGTGGTTTCCCCCTGCTAGAAGTTTTTGATGAAAATTAATTCAGTGAAATGTGAGCTGGGCTTGCACAGCTGTGGCTGGATGTGATTTTTTTTTTTTTTTCAGTTTAATGGATTATTAAAAGACCTGCTTTAATTCATTCCCAACCTAACGCAAAAATATAATATAGATCCTGGTGATGGGTGAGAGGGTGTTATGATGGGTTTTACAAGATAAAAGGACATTTAAGATGATAAAAGACGTATAAAAGATTTTGTAGCCTTTCATCCGGAATAAAAATATAGCACAACTGTGCAATTTTCCCTTTAAAGCTTCTTGACACATTGCTGTGGCTGATGTTACCCACTTATATCTTTGCAACAGTCATAGCACACTTACCACTTCATTTTTAGATGCATATCTGCCCCTATAGCTCCTGTGATTCCCAAGAAAAAGATCAGGCGATTTACTTTTTTCACTGCAAATAGAGAAAGCGGTCTCCTTTGGGGCGCCCACGCTCTCTCACGTGATGTATTAATACCCTGACGCTGCATGTTTACAAAACGAACTCGCAGCATATAAACAGGAAAAAAAAAAATGCCATTGTGCCTTCGAGAAAATGGTAGCCGCGACACGGGTTGCAGGACAATGGCCCCGGGCGCTTATTTCGCCACGGAGAGTCAGTGGCACACATAGGGGCGAGCACATGGCTGTGAAGTGAAGAACTGGCAGTCGGGATTTTACCCAGCTCCGAGCCCGGCTGAGGAGAGAGGCCTGGAAACGCAGGGATTTTGCTCAGGTTCGTCATCCCTCGCCCCCGCGCCGCCGTCATATCTCGCGTGATTGATTGAGCGCCGAGATGGCGAGATTAGGCGCAGTTCAAATCTGCCCCTCTTTGAAGAGTTGATTGCATGTGCTTGGCAATGTGGCGTGTTGTTCCTTTAAGTGTATTTCAGGCCAAAGGGAAGAACGTGGCGTTCTGGGATTTTTTTTTTTTTTTTAATTTCATTTCTTTGGGGGTGAGTGAGGCCAACGCAGCTGATTGCCGTGTAATATGTTCTGATGTCCCTAATGAGGTCACACAAGAGGCCTTCTAGGCGCAGTTTTTATGTATTAAAAGCCATGTTGTGTTGAAACGTACTCCGATGTCTGTTTATCAACTTTGATCACACGTCTGCATACTTTACGAACGCGTGCGCACGCCACCGCTGTCCCGACCAAACAGTTGCCGTTTTAAATCTGCGTTCATCTCCGTGCAGGGTACTTAAGTGCTTGACCTAATTTCTCCGGCAGCAAAGAATCCACCAGTGAAGGCCTCGCTCTGTGTGTGTTTGTGTGCGCATGCGCGTGTTGCTCTGGGTGTTTCCTCTTTGCCTTTCTAACAGGAAGCTGATGTGGAGTTCAGCCGAGGACAAGGAAAAGGCCTTTTCTTTCCACTGTGAATCATTTGAGAGCGAGAGGGAAAGACACAGAGAGGAGAGGGAGAAAATACAGGCAAAAAAAAAAAAAAAAAAAGACGCGAGGGGGGGTGTTGAGAGCAAGAGAGAAGCAGGTTTCTGCATTTATTCAGTCCGCTGCAATCTGTCCTTCCCTCGCTCGATTTCCGATTTGAGTCGTATCCCTCGGCTTGCAGGAGCGCCGGCGGCGTTCAGCAGGGACTGTGCAGGTTTATGGGGAGTTCACGAGTCCGGCGAGAAGATGGGGAGGGGAGAGGAAAGGAGAGACGAAAAAAGCAAATGAAGCGGACCTCTGTGGGGAGCAGTGCAGGTTCTTCCGGTTTAGCTTAGAGGCTGGCTGCCCGACATGCTCAGAGACACGGAAAAAAAAAAAAAAAAAAACCTGCCAGTGTCTTTATTAAGGCCAGTGAGGAGTCCCTCTATGCGTTCAATCGGCGATAGCACGGAGAGAACAAATTGCTGTATTCCCACCGCTATAAATAGCAGATAACCCGCTTAGAGCGCGAGCACCGGATGAAATATTAAAAGTCCGCTTCCACTCAGAGCAACGCCGAAGAGCGGGATGAATTGTGTTTGCGTCCATCGTCTTGTTATGGGGTTGAGCGCTCCACTTTGAGTAACTCGTTTGCGGTTGAGTGGAGTATTGGAATCACACTGGAGCAATTAGAGAAGTAACATGTTGCATATTTGACGGGCGAATATGTCTCGTCAACCTCAAGGAGGTCATTGTTGTCAAGACTGCGCCGGGCATAACCGCGGTACAGTAGAAATATTCCAAAATACATGTTTTTTTGGAAGGCATTTCACTCGAAATAGAATCAAACAGAAAAGTGCCGTGTCATTTTCCGGCCCCTTGATTGTTTTGACCGCAAGACCAGAAGAATAGACTCCTTGATTACAACACTCCACTCGGTTCGTCTTGCACCACGTTACAGTATTGATCGTCGCTAGTAAAGCAACTACGAAAAAAAAAAAAATGTCATCCCATTTTGTGAATGTGAAATCTGAAAATGATACAAATGGATTTTTTTTTTTTTTTTTTTTTTTAACCCACAACCAGTCTGTTTATAAGAAATACAAGTTGAGGAAAAGCAGCAATGTGGTCCAGTGCCAGACAACACTGACATGTTCCAGCAGGAACGTTGTGTGCTCAGCTTGCACCCACATTCTGCGTGCCACCCGTTGTTTGCCTCGCTTGAGAATCCCGAACCCGATGACCCGTCCTCACGTTTTGGATTTTCTTTTTTTGAGCCCGCTTTTCTGTTTCCTGTGTTTGCCGCAGGGTCACCAGAGGACACGAGCATGCCTTGAGCGCAGAAGGCCGTCGGGACGCCCGACAACTGGTAAGTTCCTGTTCATGCGAAACCTTTTCTGCAGAATGTTTTGGTACGAATCGTCAGTTGTAAGCGAAATCGGGAACACCTTTAAGTAACAATTATTTATATTTATGACTTTTAAGTTTACGCCACACTGGTCTGGTAGGATTTTGCGACGTGTAATCGGAGCAGACAAACTCATTTGCTTTTTATTTTAGCAGAGGCCTAACGTAAAAAAAAAAAAAAAAGAGACCAAAACATTTTTTTAGTTTAATAAATCTGATATTGTCTATTGTAGGGATAAACGGCCTTTTTTTAAAAATCTGCTGGCCGATAATAAATCAATTTAAAAATGTGTTCACTTCAAGGAACTGTCCATCCATCTGTACCGCTTATACTCACAAGGGTCGTGGGATTCAAGGAACTATTTATGTAAATTTAACTTTATAAGACATGCTGATGACCCTGGTAGGTCTCCGAACTTTGTTAGAATTTTACAACAAAAATGTATATTGTCAAAAATGTAGAATAATAATTAAAAAAAAAATCCTAAACATTATGCAAATCTGAAAAAAAGTTCAATAAACATATGCGTGAATATGCTTCAACAAAGTTAAGCGGTTTAATTTTTTATTTTTTTTAGATTTTGATGCCAATATTTTCCTTTTTGTCGAAAATGAATATCGGCTCCAAATATCGGTTGTCGGCCTCCTTGACTACTAATATATCGGTAGCGGCCCTGGAAAAACCATATGGGGGATGTCTCTAGTTTATTGTGTAAAAAATTGCACGGGATCGCGTATTCAGTCACAATTACCGGTGGATTGTTTTTCCAAATCGTTAAGACCTGCCTCGCAAGATTTCTACCGGTAATAATAGCCATATGTGATGAAAGTCAAATTTGACTGTGGCAGAGCACATTATTAAAATATTAAGCTACAGACGTCAACATACCGGGTGTTATAAACACGACTCGAAAATGGCCGCGTGCTGACGTCATTTTTACTCTCCGCCCTGAAGCCCGTTGAGAACAACACGATGTCCTGTTGCCCTCGTCAATCCGAGCACGATGTCGCTGTCGCGGTCGTGACGCAGTTTGGTTCCGAGCGCTTTGCCGACTCGAGCGCAGCTGCGGTCATCCGCCGCCGATTCATAACTTGTGCTGTGCGGCGCGAGGTGCGTGTCAGACTTGTGATGGCTGAAGCATTCTTCAAGTAAAGATTTGCATGAATAGCATCATTCATTATAGCAAGCTGATTTCAATAGGAATGGTGTTGGGTTAAAAAAAAAAAAAAAAAAACTGTCCCAGATTTCCAAAGGCCTCCCATTGTTCCATATTAACACAGGACGACGAGCTTGTCAAATATTTTTCGGGAGGCTTTGCTGCAGGAAATGCTTTTGACAGAAAAGGGACGGACAAGGGAGCTCCCAAAAAAAGTTTTTCATGTTCCAGCTGGCCAAAATCTGAGAGGTACTTTAAAGTTCTCCTCATGACCCCCTGCACACATGATTCCCCCCCCCCCCCTCCGTCCAGTGAGAAAAGGTGGAAAACAACTTTCGGAACAATTCTCTGTTGCTTTGAAATATGCTTTGAAGGGCGAATTTTTGATGGCGTGTCCCAGCAGCTTCAACAATGCTTCCTGCTGTATTCTAGTCACAAACAATCAGATGAAGTGTAACATGTACATTTTCAAAATGCCTCAAGCTCCGCGTCGGCTCGCACGCAAACGGCGTGATCAGTGCGAGGGAAAGATAGCGAGGTGGGAAATGAACATTTTGAGGCATGTCAGTGGAAGGCCGGCCGAGAGAAAATAAACACAGAGGATGATTTGATGTCGTGTTCATAGTTCGAATTTCCCCCTCCTATTGTCAGTTTCTTTGAATTCACATCCGACCAAAGAGGCATCAAACGGAAAAGCCGCATCTTCATATTATATTACGTGTCAAATTTGTATATCGGTCATGATTGAAGTATGTTGGATTTTAACCCCATCCACCCCACCTTTCTACATTTGGACCAAGATTTGATGATCGGCTTGGCAGTCCCAACTGCTGCGATCAGGTGTTATCCAGATGTGCTGGAAAGAGACATCCTCAGGCTCCTATCAGCTATTTTGCGGAGAAGAGCCGGAACCAGAAAGCCCTCCCGGGGGGGGGGGCTCGTGTGCTGCACGCTGTACGAGACGCGAGCACCGCTGCCGCCGCATCTCATTTGCGGAAGAAAGAAGCCAAAAGAGCATTTTGCTCATTTAATTGGCTTCAACCCCCCCACCCCACCCACTTTGATTTTTTTTTTAAAGCCTGCTCCTTTTTAATGTATCTTCATTTGACTTGATCAAACCCAACTGTGCACTTTGGGATTATTTGTTGCCTTTTATTAGAGCTGCTCGGATGTTTAATTCAAGAGGGAGGCTGGTCTTTCTTATCTCGACTTGATACCTCCCTTCATGATCTTAACGTAGCCTTCCAGTCTTATTTCTTCCTAATTTCCCATACTCTGTGGGCGGAATTGGATAGAATGATGTAATACTCACCTTGGGGACTCACTTGGTGGATTCAGGCGCATCAGCTGTTCAAGTTTTGTTTGTAAACAGGATCCAATTAGGAATTGTTTTGCCCACAAAGCACAAGGTAAATCATACACAGCAGTGTTTTCGCCCGACTGCATGTTTTCTGTGCAAAAGATTTCTCCCTCTTACCGGGACCAACCGTGGGGGGGCGATTGGGGGGGGGGCACTGCGGCATTGTGGCCCGGGGTCTCATTTGAATGGTGTGAACAAGTCGGCGCCATTTGCATTTGTTCCTGTCACAAAGGTTTAACAGGTCAATAGGGACTGCCTGGTAGAAAACTAACACACCAGGGTATCCTTTTTTTTTTTTTTTTGCCCTCCCTTTCCCCTTTTCTTTGCCCCTCTCGTCTCTTTTCAGTCGACATATCTAGTCCTAGCTAGTACATGTCAAGCAGCATGTTGATAGACCGCAGTCACTGTGACTCGAGTTCCCGGTTTGAACAGTTCAGCCTTTCTGCGCGGTAGTCTGCATGTTCTCTCTGCTCCAGCGTCGCCCCGCAGACCACAAAGCACGCATGTGAGCTTCAAGTCGCCGCCAGCTGGGCAAAAAAAAACACAAAAAGAAAAACGCTTCTTTAATTCTGCCCGTTTCCCCATGGCAACAAAGCGGAATCTTTATTCGCCCACCTCGATATGAGCGCCGACGTGTTTTTGAGCCATCGCGGCGCATCGGCGGTCGCAGATGTCGAGCGGCCGCAGATGTCGAGCGGCCGGGCGGCTAAGCAAAATGAGAACACTCGCAAAGGTGCTGCTGTAGGCCACAACTCACGGCCAAGAGGCTCACACACAGACGAACACTGTTTGTTACTGTTTGTGCTTTTGAGATGTGTTAAGCTTCAGGCTTCGAGTTCTTCTAAAAAAAAAAATCTTTGAGGATCGCAGAAACTTTTTTTTCTGTGTACCAGAGCAGATTTTTTTTTCATTTTAGTTCTGGAGGATTAGGATGCAGCCTGTGCTGATCATATAAAGCGACATAAATTGTTTCAAAAATGTAAAAAGCGGCGAACATCGTCCCGCATAAATATTTCTTCAGCGATAATATTAAAGTTTCATCATCCAAAATAAAAAGTCCCAACGATTTATATCTCTCTCACACACACAAAAGTAATTTCCTATGGGATTGCGTTTGAGATCAGTTTTAAAATGGCTGTTTTTCCTCATCATCACAAGACACTGAGAGCTGTACGCGCATTTTCTTGTACGTGTAATTACCCGGATTAAAGTTCTGAAGGCTCCATCCAAATATTTTCCCACCCCGGTAAAACAACCTCGTGCTAATTTGAGCGCGAGCTAGCAAATATTGCCACTGACACCGGACAGCGGTTGTTTTTGTTTCGAGAGGAACATCGAGAAAGAGAGAGAGCAGAATGCTCTCGTTAAAGCGGCATTGTGACTTTGAGAACCAGTATGGACGTTTTTTTTTGCTTCTATTTTCTCTCCCCGAGTAATGCGTCTGCTGCTCATGTGGCTCACACGGGGCTTTCGCAGTCCTAAAAATAAATGTGGAAATGTATTTTTGATTTTTGTTTTGTTTTTGTTTTTTCCGTGATTATTTGTACTACTTTCCCGAAGGGTACTCGCTGCACACATTAAGCCATTGCTCTTGAAATCGTACAGGTCCGGCTGAGGCTTTCTCGCCACTCGATGTGGCATCCGAGTTGAGTCGGGGGCAGCGGGGATTCTCGGTGCTGGCAGAGCTTGCCCTACGCGTAAAATGTCAAAACGCTCCGGCCGGCGCCGTTGCGCGGTCCCTCAAGCGGAATGGCCTCCTCCCACCCGTCATCGACTCCGTGATGACAGCATCCACCTGAGTGCTCACGCGAGTTGATCACACGGTTCAAAATGTGCGGCGTCAAGCTAGCAACGGCGTGCAAAAACCTCCTTAAAGCTTTTTTTTTCCCTTTTGGATTTACTGACATGTGATTACTTGGGGGGGAAAAACAACAACAACATTAAGGACATGGCACATAGTTGGGAATTCCCACAGTGAAATTCCAATTCGTGTTGTTGTTTGCTTTAATTCGAGAAAGAAAAAAAAGAAAGTCTTTGTATATTTGAACTGAAGATCTATGAGATTATTTATTGTTATTGCGCAGTAATATCGAGCTGTACTAAAGTGCAGAAGTCAAATCTATAAAAAAAAACCAAAAAAAACACACACACGATTATAAATAAAATAGTGCTAGTATAAAAGCAAGCATTAGGCTGACAAGACAAATCAAATACAAAATCCCTATTGTGCTGGATTATATTTATATTGGCAATTCATTGGGCGCACTAAAATGCACCAATCAGGAGTTTTTAAAAAGATGCTTAATCGCTATAGCAACGCAATACAGGTGAGTTAGACTCTTTTTTTTTTTTTTTTTTGTCTTCCGAAGTTGGTGCGGCAAGCTGCTCGCCAGGCCCGCAGCCAGGGCCCCGAGAGCCAGACCTGGCAGCTCTGTGGCCGCGACGTGTGAAGCGGCGCACACAAAGGAGCTCGCTCCATCTGTATGCACCCGACATAGGCGGGCTTTTGTTGCAGCCGACAGGCGCATGACTGCTAGCATCTTAACCCCTGAGAGCCAAGGGTCTCCCTCTTCCCCTTTGCTCGAGCCCGCACGCTGCCGCGGACGGCACCTGGAGTTGGACGAGGCGGCGCTCGGGAGGCGGAGGGGATCGTTGCTAGGCGAAGCGCAAATCAAATTTAATAAGTTAGGTAAATCATGTGGATGAAATCCATTCCTTCCATTATTTATTCCAAGCCGAGGGAAAGGATAGTTAACTTGGGGGGGGGGGGGGGGGGCTACATTTTGAAGTCCAAATATCGAGGTCAGGCTAGCAAAACCGGGGAACTAAAATAAGATGTAGGGTGCATTTTTACACTAAAAAGATATTCAGATTTGAACATTCAGTGCAGCAGTATTAATTCCTAGATGTCGGCGTTTTTAACTGATACCATGATGTGTCTTCACATTTTAAAATGTTAGGAGTCCTATAAAAGTGTTAAAAAAAAAAATCAAAAGCTAAACAGCTCCAGCATGAGGAATCTTGTTAGCGCGCTTCATCTTTCAATTTGAACTCTCTGCTCCCGTGACTGTATTCACCCCCCCCCCCCCCCCCCTCGCAAATCAAACCACACCAAAAATGCGATAAATGCTTTTTAGTGGAGTCGTCTGAAGTGGCAACTGTTGCACACATGAGCAGGTTCCGCAGGTTTCCTATTGACATATCGATGTCACCCAGATGACTCACTCTCACGCACGATATGAAACCAAATAAATATCGTTTTGATACATGGCTGGAATTGATGACACGAACTAGCTGTCACTCGTAGTCGACATTGCAGGAAGAGCAGAGCGGGGTTCTACATGGCTCCCTCCTGCGCCACCTTTCTCTTGCGAAATGTGGTTGTGTGATGAGGAGGGAAGCGGGGGGGGGGGGGGGGGGGCCTCTGCGCAGGGCTCGGATCCGGGCCGAACGAGGTCACGCAGTGACGTGGCATCGAGCTAGAACCAACAGCAGGTCCGATTCGCTTTTAGAGGACGCGACACACCCAAGCGAACCAGAGGCTCTCACACCAGCTCTGATAAGGTCGACAAAAAAAAAAAAAAAAAAAAAAAGACAGCACTGGAAATGCGCGCTGAAGTCGTCTTTAATTATGAAGAGTGGCGTTATTGTTTCGTTTACAGCCTTGAGAGCACTTGACTGGCCGCGCAGGAGACTTTAACGCTCCGGCACTGCAGAATATTTGGATGGCTGCGAGTGACGCTCGACCAAGATGCGGCGTGAGTGTTCGTTTGCTTCCCGCAGCTCCCTGCACGCACCGATTAAATTGCACGAGAGAAGAAGAAGAAAAAAAAAAAGCAGGCAAGATCAGTCAGCGTCCCTGGATAAATATTCATGTAATAATAATAATACCTATTGAATTGAATGTCTAAATTGGGAGTAGCATGTGAAGCAAGCGGGTCGTCCTGCCAAAAGGGAGAAAGGGGGAGTCTCATGGTTAAAAAGTAGGATGACGATTCTCTTCAAGCACTGCCCTTTCTGCAAAAAAAAAAAAAAAAAAAAAAAAAGCAGCGAGGATTTATCGCCCATTCGGCATTTTTATAAGCTACTAAAGGACACTTGTTCCTAGCAAGCACAGGCCCCACATCCCTCTCTCCCTTTTTCCAAACTTTGCTTGGCTCTTGCGTGCCGCAGAGAGATTCTCGCTTCGCCAGAGGTGAGTGGCTTAATCATTGTCAAAGTAATGCGTTTATTTCAACAAGACGAGGGAAAGAATAATGGGAGAATTGAGTATGAATGTTTCTCGGCATGTCTGGCTGCAAGAGAAATGTTCGTCTTCGTGTTTTCATCCACCGAAGTCGGGTCTCCTTTTTCCAGAATGCGCAATAATACGGAGCGGTTTGCCTCGGTAACCCTTTGAAAATGGCGACGGGAATTTAGCCGAGCATTTGGCGCAACAGTGAAAACGTTTTTCTGGAAATGATGCAGCCGCAAAATGCAAAAGACACACTGTTGTCATAATGAAGAGGTTGTTTGACAAGGAAAGGCGTTTTAAGCTCTTCAAATAATTCATTTCTGCTTTTCCAAACGTGTGTAATTACCTAGTTACATTTTGGGTCATGTGTAACTTGAAAACACTTTTTAACAAGTTAAAAACTAACCCGTGGAAGCCAAAGTAATTATTTTCTTATTTTATTATTATTATATTTTTAAATGTGTTTGATAAAAGGAGCAAATGATTCAAAATGAGACTTTTATCCTTGTATGTTATTATTACAATACTGTGATGGGCAATTTTACTTGTCTTTGCATGTATAAATTTTCTTTATTTTTGTTGCCCCTCTGTATATTTATAAATTGTAATTTTGAAATGACTCATTTATATTTCCACAATTTTCAAACAGAGTAATGAAAGTTATTGTGATTTCCAGGCAATTAAACACAATATTGTCATAATAGCATAAATGTGAAACAAAATTGGCACATGTACCTCGTAGGCATAATTATCTTCAGTTTGGTTACAGAGCGACTGAAGGAACATTTATCACCCGTGATGTGACAATTTCTTCTAATGTGGTGTTTGTTGTTTTTTTTTTTTTTTTTTCAAACACTGCTTTGAATTGTATTTCTTTTTGTGGAGCGCACGATGAGGCAAATTCAAAATGGTGCGTGAGGGGCTGCGTCACTCAGGCCGCCATGTTGTCTCTTCGCGTCCTCCATTTTGTGCTCCTGACTCTGTGGGAGCTCAGCCGCTTGCGTCAAAAGTTTTCCCGCAGCGAGGGAAAACGCCGTTGCGCATGTTTTATTTTTATGTCTTTTCAAGACATCTTATTAGGACCTGTCTGCCTTTTTGATTCATCCCAGACAATTTGACTCATGCCACAAATGCCAACTTCGTGAGCAAGTTACAAACCGCCTAACAGGTAAAAACCTCCAGGGATCGGAACCTATTCGCGCCTCCCGTCTACTCCTAAAACAATTTGTCAGTGTTAGCGGCAAGAGGTCGCGCGGAGCGTTAGCTTTTACGGCTCTGCGGCGAGAGCGCGTGTGACCTTTGGGGCCCGATAATGGCCGCCGAAGGTCACGGGGGTTAATAGAGACTGATGTACGAGGCCCCTGAGTGACATCCCAAAGGAGACGGCCCCTTAATCCTTATTAGGCCCGCGCGTTAGCGCTCCTTACCTTTCAAAGCAAACAGCACGCTCTCTTTGCATTCGGGGGGCCCCAGGCCCGCCGCTGGCGTTTCACTTCTGACCCCGGGGTCGTGCCCTTTGTTTGCAAGCCTTCAGAGGCTGACCCGAGAGGTCAACGCCTGTAATGGAGAAGTTGTCGGCGGCGCGTGCTGCCGAGGGGCCCCTCGGCGGACCACCTTGCAGACGGGGCGGGGGCCGCCGCGCTGCCCTGCCGCCGAGCGGGTGGGAGCATATGGAACAGTGAAACGTGAGTTTTAAGATAAAAAAAAATCAAAATCAAACACAAATCAATTAATTTGTGCTCGCTAATGCTTACACTAACAACACGGTTGCAGACAAACATGCTAGTTTGGAAAAGCACAGTCATGCTAGCTTATAAATTTGGTTGCTATATTATAAAGACTCATTTAGGGCCTTTTTTTTTTTTTTTTTTTACTTTACAAAAAAAAGTCAGTCCTGCCAGATTAGCAGTTTGGTTGATATATTTTAGAACAATTAAAGATTATTTCTGCGAGAGAGAGAAAAATCTGACGAGACTTTAATTTCGAATCATTTGCTCGTCATGTCCGTTTGACAAGATGGGAGTCCAGTAGCGCCGAACGGTGGCAAAGCTATTGTGCCCATTAATACGTCACACAAGCAGTGATTTATCGACAGCTTGGAAACTTTTGATCTGAGGTGTGTGCTTCCAAGCCGCAAATAATTTGCAGGGGTCGCTGTACAACTCCACATGAGGGAAGACAGAGAGAGCTGGGGGCCTGACGTTTAAGGGACGGCCATTTTAAAATGTGCGTGTGTGCATACATTGTTTGACAAAACTGATTTTGTTTTTAATTTGGCAAAGAAAAAAAATCCATTATGCTGGGGAAAAAAACTTGCTGAAAAAAATGGTTTCACAAGAAATAAAGCAAATCCCGGGAGGGGAAAACAAACTAAGGCCAAAGCTTACTTTTAATAATGTCATCAATGGGTTTTTTTTTTTTCTGCAAATGGAAAAAAAAAAAGTAAAATTGGCAAAACAAACTGAGGTTATGCTTGAAGGACATGGAAATACTCGAGATAGACCGATGTGTTTTTTTTAGGGCTGATACCGATTATTAGTCAAGGAGGCCGATAACCGATATTTGGAGCTGATATTCATTTTCACTAAAAAAGAAAATACTGGCGTCAAAATAAAAAAATAAAACTCTGAACTTTGTTTAATCGTCTCGGAGCATATGTTTATTGAACAATTTTTCAGATTTGCACAATGTTTTCTTTTTTTTTTTTTTTTAAATGATTATAAATGTTTGCCAGTGTGGCCATCTTTGTTGTAAAATTCTCACAATAAGAGATATTGTATTGTATTGATTTCAAATAAAAACAAAAGGTGCACAGTGTTCCCAGGGTCAGTAGGATCTCTTATAGAGTTCACTGAAAATTCAAATAAAAACTTCCTTCAAGTTGCCAGTTTTAAATTGATTTATCGGCCATCAGATTTTGAAAAACGGCCGATACCGATATTCATCAAAATACTGAATATCGGCGCCGATAATCGGCCCTAGAAAATACGCCGCAACTTTTAACTGAATCGCTGTGTCATTAGCTGTTAAGCTAGCTTTCTAGAAATTAAAATTTGACAATGAACTTGGTTGTTTTAAAAAGTGTCTCATGTAAAAGTTTGCCTGCCATAAATGTGACCTAATTTGTGTTGTTGCACTTTGCCACCGCTGCGCAGCGGCCGGGGCTCCCGCGGCTGTCCCAAAGCAAACCTGTCAATATCGGAGCGTCGTCGCTCGCTAGCGTTAGCCGGGCGGCCTCGGTGTCAAAAGTTGCATCGGAGCCAAAGCCAGAGCCGTATCCTCGGCTGAACCCTCCGCGCCGTACGGCGGAGGAACAGGCTCGGCCAAGTTTTTTGAATTCCTGCCACGTTAGACAGTAAACAACCGACAGGAGCACCGTCTTGATCAGTGAGGGGGGGAGGGGGGTTGGGAGGGGGGGGGGGGGTTTGCTGATAGCCTCTGCAAAAAAAAATAAAATAAAAAAAATGCTGATAAATGCATTTTCGTACACTATTGTTTGATTTCGGCACGGGTGGCATTTGGCGCCGGTCGCTATTGGTTGAGCGAACGTGGCGAGATGTGACGTCAGCGGGTTTCAAACTAGTGACCGTTTGTGTTTTTCTCATCATGAGCGAACATGCGTCTCCACAAAGAAGCTTTGCTCGCCTCCCGACTCGCCGGGTTTTCTGTCACCCGTGTTTGCAGCTTGCGCGCGCGTGTGTGCGCGCGTGTGTGAGAGAGATCGTACGGCACTGCAGAATACAAGGGGCCTAAATTCTTCATTTGCACTTTTGTATGTGTGTGAATTAAACACCTTTTTTGCGTTTGATTAGTTGCTGTAAGCATGAAAAATCCTGAGCACCGACTCGCAGTGCTACATGATGCGTCGTGTTTCTGGACAGTTTTTCCTTTCCCTCCCACCAGCCGACTCTTTTGTGCAACATCGAGGAGAGGAAAATTTTGTCGGTGCTGAGTTGTTGGCTCCTTTTGGGAAAGAGAGACCGAAGGGGAGGGGAACGGCGTCCGAAAGAGAGGAAGTTGTTTTTTTTTTTTTTTTTTACAGAGGGGAGAATCTGGCGCAAAGTGCTAAAGGGCATTACAGCGTTTTGGCCGCGGAAAGAAGTTTGGAGACGGAAGTTGGGCGGAAAGTGGACGTGGCGCGGATGACCTTGGCCCGGGCGGCTGCGAAAGGTGACAGACGAAGATAGCAGGGGTGTTGTTTGGGCACCAAGTACACGACAAAGACCCTCGGCTCGGCGCGCACGGCCTGAATTTAATGCTCGCCAGGATGTTTATTCCCGGCGCTTGTGGAAGGACAAGAAAGGGTGAGAGACAGAATAGGCTAGTCAGCGAGTACGGGGGAGGCGCGAGGGGAAGGAGTCCATTTTGTCGTCCCGGCATTTCTTCCCCTCGTCGGCGCAAAGGACGGCCCCGTAATGGCGGGCGCGCCGCGCCATACCGGAGCCCTTTTTTTTTTTATGTCACGGCCAGGTGCTCGTTTGGCTTCGGCCGTAAAACATCGTCATTAACATGTTTGTGGCGGGGAGGGAGGAGGGGTGGGGGCAAAAAAAAAAAAAAAAAAAAAAAAAAAAACGACCTTGAATCAAGACGGCGGTCGTGATTGGCCGGCACTTCCTGGTGGGTAGTCTGGTGTTGCTAGCCTCTTACATACTCTATGTTACAAATATGTTTGGTTTATTGGCATAACCACCCCCCCCCTCTACTCCCCCCCTCCCCTCGTGGAAAGTATAGCACCAAACCGGTGATGAAACGCGTAGTGCATCCCCACTCCCACACGTCGCTGTTTCATCATCAGCTGAGCCCGTTCTCCTCCACTCACAACCCTAACCCCGACTCCCCCCTCCCTCCCTCTTCGCCCCACCCCCCACCCCCTCCACCTCCTCTGGCTCTTGCTTCTTTCTCTATCCATCGCCCTCCTCCTCCTCTTTTCTGCCTGGGTCCCAGCCACATGCGAGAGGGTAGACTAGGACGCAGCAGCTCTGAGAGAGCGAGCGGGGGGGGCGGGGAGGGGGTAGGGGTGGCGCTCTGCTGCTATTTCTACAGGCGGGCCCTCCCCTCCGTGCCAAAAGAGGGAGGGATATTTTACTACTCGCAGTCCCAGGATTTTAACCCTGTGCCTGCTCCGGCGCCTCGCCACCGAGCAACAAGTGGCTTCCTTTCCTCCGATTGTCCCGCTGCGAAAACGTTTTGGGGACCTCGCTGTTTTTCAACCACTCAAACTCTGCTCGCTGATGTTGTCGTTTGCTCCCCTGCGTTTTTGAAAGGGGGCGGGGGCGCTTGGGCTGGTGAGGCTTCTCATCGTGGATTTTTGGCAAATATTTCCCCCTGCTCTTATCTGCCCTCCACCTTCCCTCTCCCATCTCTCGACCTCTCCCTCTTTTTGGGTGTTCTGCCCCACCCTCTCTCCCTTTTCCCCTCTCTCTCTCTCTCTCTCTCTCTGTGTCTGCATGTCTCGCTCTCTCTTTCGCTCTCTTCCTCCTCCTCTGTCTCGCTCGTGGGCAGTCTCCAGTGAAAGCAGAGCAGGAGGGCGGAGCGGCCGACCAGGCTTTTTTTTTTTTTTTTTTTTTTTTTTTTTTTCTGGGACAGGTGCCAATTCCAAACAAAAGGCACCGAAAGCCATAAAGGAGCGAGATGATTCCGAGAGGGGGGGTGGTGGGTGAGTAGCATGTCTCAGGAACTGATTGGCGTGTGCGTCCGCAGGTCGACAGTCGGCCCCCGTGCACACGACTTTTGTTTTAGTGGAATCCAACGAGTTGCCGCCGCGCTCCCCGAATCGCCTTTCCTCCTCGCTGCGCTGCCGTGAAGGCATTTGAGCCGGGAGGGGGGGGGGGGAGGCGGGCAGGCGGCGTCGGGCTCGGGCAGGAGCAGCACGAGGGAGGAGCGTCACCTCCTCTGCTCCCTTTGCATTATTCATACGGCCGGGCCGGCGCTGCAATCTGACTGGTTGCCCGGCTTAGCATTCAGCCGACGTGCAGCGGCTCTGTTTGCTAACATTCCTCATTCAAAGCCTCGTTAACTGCCAGACGGGAGGAACACGCGACTCCATGGGAAACCACATGGCCTCCCTCATTGTGGCGGGCCCTGACAGTCTCGGACTGGAAGGTGGCAGACGGGAGAGAGCGAGGGAAACCCCCCTCGCCCCCCTCCCGCCCCTTTTAGATATTAGAAACGCTTATAGCCAGGTTCCCCCCTCCTCGGTGCTCGGAGGCGAGCCGGACCAAGGTGGCAGAACCCAGATGGACACACATGCACACACTCGACTTGTTTTTTTTTTTTTTTTGCGGCGGCGGCGCTCGCCGGTGCAGAGTTGCGTGACTGAACCCGACTTGCCTCTCCTCCACAGAGCGGATATGCGGACGGGCTGCAATGTGGCGAGCCAGGCGTCCGCCACAGTGAGCGGCGGAGAGCTCCTGGCGTCAAACCTCACCGGCGGGTAAGTCGCTGAGAAGCGCGTGTGGGTGTGGAGGTTCCGGTGTGTGTGTGTGTGTGTGTGAGCAAATGCACATACGCGGTGGTTTTTGACTGTGCAAAAAAAAAAAAAAAAGAAGTGCGACAACTATATCGAGAGCGGATGCTTTGTTTGATGCGCGCTTTTGCTACTTGACCATTCGGAGGGGTGACCCCGGGGCAAAGGAGGCATCGGCGACCAAACCGAGACGAAACCGGGCTAATCTCCGTTGCGCCGCGTCCTGAATTGGCGCATTTGATGCGCCGGAAGGAGACGGGGTCGGAGGGAGCGCAGGAGCTTGTGCAGTGCTGGGCCCGGGTCCAGGCAGGGCCTGCTGCACAGCCCCACCAGGCGCTTTTTCGCCCCGTCTTTCTCCTTTTCCCATCCCTCCCTAAGCTGCGAGCAACTATATTGAAGTTCCCCGGTGAAAAACTGGCATGCGTCTGTGGTTGTGATGATGAATAGAAGGCTGAATATTCAAAAATGGGTCATCACTGACACGTGGCCACACATAGCTTTCTAATGCTTGTACAGGCCTGAGAGGCAAATTTGTTTATTTTCTCCTAAAACAAGCGCACACTAAATATCTTTAGTTCCGTTATTTTTTAATGTTTTTTTTTTTTTTTTTTTTTTTTTGCTTTTGTGGTTTTCTGTCAAGATCCGCGTGAGGCAAGCTACCTTAAAACGGCTGCGCCGTTTAACCGGAAGGTTTGTACACGTTTCTGACACTTTCATGTTGCAATATTAGCATTAGCATCGCAACCGCGTCACGCCGAATGAGGACTATCAGCTTTTTTTTTAACGCATTACTTTTTAAACTTTTTTTAAATTATTTATTTATTTTTTTTAATAACCGCAGCCAGTATCGATCTCTATATTTAAAACGAGCCATTAGACGTCGGTTGTGTGGCACTCCTCCACAGTCCGTGGAGAATGGAGAGTGATGACAAGAGAGGAGTGGAGGCAGCGTGAGTCATCAGCGACACGCCGAGCCATCACACCTACTACCTACTTCTCGTCTGCCACTCGTTACACTCTGAGCGCCGCCATCTCTGCCGCCCCAAACAGGAAACCCCAAAAGTTAAATTTGCGCTTGACACGTCTCGACCCCTCCCCTTCGGCGAATGCTGAATACATGCACACACTCAAACACTCAATTCGGGCTGCATTTGCATTCTTTTTCCGGTCCGCTTTGTTTAGTGTGATTTTCAAGGATGTATATTTGTCTTAAAATAAAATAAAAAAAATACTTAAAAAAAACAGGACATACTTTTGCGCTCTAGGCCTGACGGGAAAAGGGGGTAAAGGCGCACTTGCGTGTATTTATTATGATTATTTCTAAATATTGCGCAAGTCCTAAATATTGTCCTAATAAACCAAAGGTGACGACCAATCAATTGAAAAGTATGAATGAAATGAAATATTGAAAAAGTCCACATCATCAATATTAATTGAAAGTGAGAGAAAACACACACACACACACACTCAGTCACTCTCTCCCACACACACACACACACACACGAAGTGAGTGCAAGCAGCCAGACACATTTGATGGTGTGCACCCCACAATGAAGCCGCGGCTCCCCAGATGAATGGGGTTCCCACGCCTCTCCCAAGGAGTGCAGGGCACAGCCTCCTCCTCGGAGCATTCACACGCACAATGGGCCCGATACAGATGGCCACTGTCTTACTTAAACACACACAGGTGCATTGGGAACACACACACACACACACGTTCGGCCATGTTGGGCGTGCAAAGTTCGAATTAAGAGTCTCATATTTATTTATGTCTCAAATACACACTTTTCGGCCTCACAAGATTTGTTCATCATAATAGGGTGAACACTCAGTGTGTGTGTGTAGTTGGGGCGTATATTTTATTTTTTTCTCTCAACAGATCACATTTGAATTGTCTGCTGCTGTAGTTTTGTGTCAAAACGAATTTTAAAAAGAGCATATTTTATCCTGTGTATTTGTGTCTATAGAAATGCATCAAAATTACAAACAGCAGTAAAAAAGTTGTTGCAGCACCTGTAATACCTTTTGGCATTATTTGGTTTCTATTTTTTTTTTTTAAATTGTTTAATTAAACACTACAATGCCCATTTTAGTTTTTTAAAAATTATTTTTACAATTATATAGTTAGCGAGTGTGTGTGTGTGTGTGTGTGTGTGTGTGTGTGTGGGTGTGTGTGTGTGTGTGTGTGTGCTCAAATGATCACACTTTCTATAATTAATAGATTGTGTGATTCCATTTGCGTTTTTCATGTTTTGTAAAAAAATTTTTTTTGAGTCCGAACTTACCAAGTAATTTCTGCATTGTATTCATAGCAACTACAATTAGAAACAATTTAAAGGGGGGGGATTGAAAAAAAAAAAAAAGTAACGTTAAAGCCAGAAGCCACAAGTGAGTGTGTGATTTTTGAATATGAAGTGGTCCATTGAACGTTGCAGCCTCTTGTGCGACCAGTGTCGAAATTGGTCGAAAGTGAGTAGCAGTATTCTTGAATTGTGATCACTCGAACGAATGCTGCGTCAGCATTTCATGTTTTGTGGACACCTTCCTGCGTGTCAAAATGACCACCTACAGCTGACATTCTTTTTTTTTTAATTTTTTTATTTTGCAGGCTTAGTGCATTTCCTGGGCAAATCTCAACTTCAAGGTTAGTTTATTTATTTTTATTTTGATTTTTTTTTTCCACGTTTCATTGAACGCCCTCTCAAATGGGTAACGTGATTAGCCGCGCCACGCGGTCGCATCCCTCGTCTGGCGCCGATCCGCTTTCCTCTTTGCGGACCCTGAAGACTCTTTCCTCTCGAATCCGGGCGAAGGCGACTCGTCCCGTCAGAAGCTCCTCGAGCACGTTGTTGTGCGTCGAGTCGTCTAAATCGGTCCGTCCCTTAGATAATCTCCTCAAAGGAAATGAGCGCGGGGGGGGTGGGGGGGAAGGAGGGAAGCAAAGCCGCGGGCCTAAAAGGTCAAACGAAGATTAGAGGGGAAACGGTACACGAGGGCACAGCGGCTGGCACCCGGAGTTGCACAAAGGCCTCATTGTCACGGGATCCCTCCGCTTGGGTCGCAAGCTTGGGAGGACACCTGTTGGCGGCGGCGTTCAACTGCAGCCAGGCCGCAATGCTTCGTCTCAAAATCCTTTCAGCAATCCTCCGTGACAGCTTAACAGTTTGTGCTGCGCTCCCCAGACAGGGGACCGATTTTCCTCTCCTCTCATTAGTTTGTTTTATTATACATGTGGTTTTAGCTGCTCACCTTTTTTTTTTTTTTTTTTTTTGTGTCCTCCATCCAAACTGGGGCAGACTTTGACGAGAGCTCCTTATAAAAAGTCTGAAGTGAGACTTTTAAGTTTATGTGAACTGCGGCTTTGTGCGAACATGTGCCGAGTCAGGGCTTCTGTGTATTTTACAGGCCTGGACGTTAAGTAGTAGTGCTGTTATTTATGGGTTAAACGAAATGTGGTTAGACTCACTCGCTGAGTCACTTTTCTAAATTGCCGCCTCACGTCTACCTGGAACGCGCGTTGGGGGCTGAGATTGGGCAAGAGGTGCAAGGTGCATCCCGGACGAGTTGCCAGCCAATCGTAGGTCACATATAAGACAAGGTTTGCTATCCACTCGGAATATCGATATTGGCCTTTTTTTTTTTTTTTTTTTTTTTTTTTTTATTAAATCTGATGGCCGATAATAAATCAACTTAAAACTGTTGTTAACTTCAAGGAACTATTTGTTAAAATTTTCAGTCAACTTTATTATAGATTCTACTGACCCTGGGCACACGCTGCCCCATTTGGTTTTGTTTGAAATCCAAAAGAAAGATAAGTGAGATTTGAACATTTCTGCCATTTTGAAATTTTGGCGAACTTTATTTACTGTCGAAAACTATAGGGAGCCATTGTTTTAAGTTTTCACGTAACTTTTGAAGACATGCTGATGACCCTGGGCGCTCCCTGAACTTTGTTAGAATCTTACAACAACATGTTGTCAAAAATGTATAATACAAAACATCAGCATTATGAAAATGAATATCTGCTCCAAATATCGGTTATCGGCCTCCTTGACTACTAATAATTAGTATCGGTATCGGCCCTGAAAAAAACTATCTCTACTATTCACACTTATGGACAATTTTGAGTTGTCAATGATGTTTTTGGATTGTGGAAGGAAAACCCCAGAACATGTAGACTGCGTTTGCGTTCCCTCTATTCTGCCCCACTTTTTGAGTTTTATCTTTGTATAACAATACTGATGATGAGTCCACCCGCACGGCAAGGTAACAAGATCCAACGCAAGAGCTACATTCTCTCAGTTTTGTTTCGAAAGGGCTCCCAGTACGATGCAAGTGCGTACGGTATACGGTATCTCCCTTTCTCTCAGCGGAGTGTCTGGCGAGAGCCCGAAGCGTCGGCGGTTGTCACATGATCCCCGGGTGTAAGGTGAGAGCCGAGCGAAAGCGCGACGCTCTCCTCCTCCCTTGCGTCCTTCAGGCCGAGCGGCGGACACGCGTGCGGGTACAAGCGCGGGGTTACAGTCTACCTTGTCAAAATGTCGCTATTTCTATGTTCTCCCAGACGGGCAGTCAGCTGCGGGACGCGAGCGCCACCTTCAGGAAGAGTTTCACGGTCCTTTGGGGTGAGGTAGTAGGTTGTATAGTTTTAGGGTCCTTCCCAAACTGTCAGATGACTATACAACTTACTGTCTTTCCTGAAGCGACTGTAAAGGCAGCGGCTTGACAAAGGTGTTCCGGTATTCTCATGTCAACGTCATTTTTTTTTTGTCCGCCTCACGCTTACTAGTCGATGGAGTTGCCGTCAACTTTCGACCTGCGTCCGGCCACACGGGTGACTCATGGTGTTCGTACAGGGTGAGGTAGTAGGTTGTGTGGTTTCAGGGTTGTGATTTTACCCCATCAGGAGCTAACTATACAACCTACTGCCTTCCCTGGAGGGCAGCAATTCGTCCGAGGAGTCCAAAACTGCTCCAAAATACGTCAAAAGATTGGCGCTTGATGTCTAGAGGGCGCACCCCATGGTAAGTTTGACTCAGTATTATTTGCGTCATATCCATCAAAACTGTATTGTTTTATTCAAAGACTAATAAAGATGGAAACAAAATATGGTTCATATCTTTTATTGCCTGAATGAGCTTATTAAATCCACAAGTGCAATGTTAGTCTCTCAAGACCAACAAAAAAATTGGGGGGGGGGGGTACAGCTGGATAAGCTCCAGCTCCTAATGACGACAAAGCTGGTAGGCTAGTTTTTCTTAACTCTCTATATTCCTCCAGACGATCACACTTAAAATAAACCCACAATAACAAACAATCCCTTCGCTCTATTCTGTGACCACCAGAGGACCATCGTCACTCGCATTCACGCACAGTAGAGGGCGCAACAGACAAATCATTAAGAGTTTTTTTTAACGGCTGTGTTTTTCACTATGCACACTTAATCCTATTTGGAAAATGATATTTAAGAGCCACAAACAACGATTTATGATTTAAAAATTCAAATTTTTCTTTGGGGGGGAAAAACGTTTATGCCTTGTTTTACCACTCTCCCTGAATTTAAATCACGTGAGTTTATGGTATGTTAGAATTATATAGTGTGTGTGTGTGTGTGTGTGTGTATATATATATATATATATATATATATATATATATATATATATATATATATATATATATATATATATATATATATATATATATATATATATATATATATATATATATATATATAAATTTTTAGTTTTATTTTAAACCCGGAAGTGTTAGCGCTCCCTGGGCCGTGATTGGGCCAAACTATAGGTGTGTCAGGAGGTGTGCTCGTTCGTCGCGCTGTAGTGACGTCATTTCCTCCGGAGGGACGAAGGGCGTGTTGACTGAACCCAGGCCGGAGTAGGACGCTGGCGGAGCGGCTACGCTGGTCGAAACGTCCCGTCTTCATCCGCACTGCAAGTCTAACGAGCGTCCCCGGGATTTGTCATCTGGAAATGCTCGGGAGCGAACTCTCTGCGGTAATATAAACCATTCAAAGTTTACTCGTGTTATATAAGTGTGATTATGAGCCGCTAAGAGGATTTCCGCCCTATCTTCTGACAGAAGTTTTTGAACAGTCATGGAAGGGGAAACTTTGTTGTGGTTTGATGACCTTGCCAGACATGCGGGTGATATCCAGCAAGTTCAATCCTTGAATGCATTTTTGAGGGTTTTGACACAAAACTTACAGCAAGCATCAAAAGCCTTCTCACTGTTGCTGCAGGTGCAAAAAAAATGGGGTGGAAAAGTTAGAAAAATAAGGGCAGCTTTACCCAGCTGGGTCTGGATCACATATGGTGTTTAGATTTTTGTTCCTCCACATTTGGTTTGGATCTTTGTTGACATGCATTCTGCAAAGCTCTTGTTTCCTCCTCCTGTGACCTAAATATAGAAACCCTCTCCGGCTGGGAAGTAAAACACAATGAATGCCTGATCAGGTGACACTCAGGCCTTAAAGTGCCACTAATGAGAAGAGATGGATCAAAAAGATAAGATGGTTGTCTAAATGTGCCTTTTGTGATTGGCTGGCGACCAGTCCAGGGTCTACCTTTGCTGGGATAGACTCCAGCAAATGCTTAACGTGAGCCTAATAAAGCAGCGATCAATCGTCGCAAAAATGTATGTGGACATTTGTACTTGCGCCCACTTCAACTTAAAAAAAAAACATTTATTTTGTAAAATTTATTTGAGGGCGTTAATCGTGCTGCAGACCACTCGAGTATTTGTGAAACCTTTCCACAGTGCCAGCTGCAGAAGTTGTCGGCGTGATTCCTTTTTAGTGTCACCGACTTACCTGGTTTGGTTTGCGTGTGTGCGCGCGCGCGCGCGCGTTTAAGTACGTGCGACGGCTCGCTGTCAGGACATGTCCTGCAGAACATGCTGTAACAAACAAGAGTGAGTGCATCGATTGAGGTTTCCAGATTTGTGGATTGTTTTGTTACGGTGGTGTTGTAAATGTTAAAACGTGCGTTTTTAGCGAAACCGTTGCCGTGGCAACGTGCATTTTGCCGAGAAGTCTTATGGAACTTTGCGCACATCAGGCTTGGCAAAATCAACAGTATATTATTAGTTTATTGTGAAATTTAACTAAAAAATTTGACCCATGTACAAAACCGAACCTTGAATCCGCCATTTTGAATTTCCTTTTCAAATTTGGCATCACCATGACAGCAAAAGCTGCTGTAACTTGACCCAGATGATCACTCGCATCTCCAGGTCGGACAAATTCCAATCACGTAAAAAGCGGCACAGACTTGCAAGTCCCTTCCCCATTGTTGTAATCTGGAACCGGGCTCCGTTGGGCACTACATTAACGTCAGAACATCTGCCGCAGTCAATTACTGGAAGTCGGGGGGAGAGCGGTTGCGGAATGGCTCAAACAGATGTCCCGGCACGCTCGCGACAGTACATTTGATGTTGTTTTTTTTATTTTTATTTTTTTTATGGCTGTCTTGTTGGACACAAAACTTATCAAATTTCACTGCTGGCCTCTTTCCGTAGTCTGGTGAGTGAGGTCGTTATCCAGCCATGGCAGGGGATCTCTACTGCCCCCCGTCCCCACTGGGGGACTCCCTCTTGGACAGCCCCCTGTGCGCGGACCTCATGGACGATCTTCGCGATATCTCCCAGTCCATCGGAGACGACACTCTGGAGTTTGATTTCCCAGAGTACCAGAGTCCTGGTTCTGGGTCTGAGAACTCCATCGCACTGGGTGAGTTGTCAGGTGAAAAGAAGTATACATGTACAGGTACACACTATTTATACTTGTGTATATATTTATATGTGCAGTACATACTGTATTTAAATACATTCCTGTACATAAATGTAAATGCATACGGTACTTAACTCATTCACTGCCAAACATTTTCAGACCCTCTTTTAACCTAACGTTTGAAAAAAATTGAAAAAAAAAAATCTAAATAAGTTCCTGGGATTGAATGGCTGGACGGTGAAAAGACGTGTAAATTCGCCAATGGCAGTGATTGAGTTAAGGAGGAAAATGCATGTTGAACACTCAACATTACACGTGTATTTACCATTTATTTTCTTTGATAATCGTGTCATTTACTATGATTAAATTAGTCAAAAATAATATAACTTTAAAAAATTAGAGTGACTGTTTTGTAATTGGTGTTCTCAATTTTCCATACTCATTGAACCTTTTTTGATTTATTTAACTTCCAAATTCATTCTACTTAAATGAATTCACTATGCAAGTGCATCTCTAAAATGTTATTTTAATTCAATTAATTAAAAATGAATTATATATAAAGCAATTTTCTTCAAACAAACAAATTGCCAAATACATGTATTTTTTTTAATAAGCTATATTAGATCTGTTTTTATTATCAATATCACTTATTCACGTATTCATTATTATTATTATTGTTTACGATTTAAAATGATCAAATTTATGTATTTTCCAAGCCCACTTTGTTGTTGTTTTTTTCAACCTCATCGACAAATGATCATCTGTCCTATTTAAAAGTCCGTGGCCATTGAAAGCAAAACTTTGCCCACCCCTGATTTATTGCATCATAACGAACCTGAAAAAAAACAAACAAAAAAAAACCACACAAAACACTGTGGTGAAAGGTTAGCAATCCCTGTTGGAAATCGTGTATAAGGTAATCAATCAAACAGCACCCTCAAGTGTTTCCTCCTGCGTTGTCCGGCAGACACCTTAACCCCGGCTTCCAGTCCGTCGCCGGGGGGCTGCGGCGAGGCGCCCCAGCCCGGCGAGGTCCCGGGCCCCCTCAGCTTGGAATGCCGGGTGTGTTCGGACAAAGCGTCGGGGTTCCACTACGGCGTTCACGCCTGCGAGGGCTGCAAGGTGAGCCTCGATCAGTTTGCGAAAGCATTTGTGGCGGAAGGAATTGAAATGAAATCCAGCGCAAGGATCGGGTCACCTGCCTTTATCGTGCCGGCTACGCAGAGGCGCATGACCTCGAGGCCAGTGGAAAGTTCCGAAGACAGCAAAGCCGGCGTGTGAGGTCGGGGACGCGGCGGCCTTGGGTGACTCGTCACCTCTCCCCCGCTTGGCTTCCGGCCAGCCTCGGTGACGTTGGAGCGCTTGCACACGCGTGGAGCAATGCCACCCCTCTGACGGGAAATTGGCCGGATGTCATCGGGACCAAACGGCCCGCCTGACATTGTTGGCTTTTGTCGGAGGGACGCTCATAAAAGTGTGACGTATACACGAGGTGCGAGTCGCCGGCGCATGCGACCCCGCTTGACTCGCAGGACTCGCTGCTTTCAAGCCAGTTGGGCTCAAATGACATGTGGCCAGATCAGTTGGCCTGGGGCTCAAAGCTAAAGCCCTTCAATGCACAAGCCATCTGTAACAAAGTCAAACCGCTTCTTTCTACTGATTGCACAGCAATCGGAGCGAGCCTAATGAGAGTCACTGCGCCATTTACGAAATGCAGATGTATGCTAACGTCAGTGCGCAGGGAACCGTCACCCCATGAACTCATTCACTGCCATTGACGAATTTACACGTCCTTTCACAGTCCAGCCAATCCCAGGGATTTATTTAAATATTTTTTAGGGCTGTCAAAATTAAAGCATTAACTATGGAGGTTAATTTAAATGTTATAACACACACAAAAAAATTAACTCAGATGTATGAACTTGAACCTGTGGCAGCTGACCTCTGCTCACTTTGCAACCAAACTTAGAGGAGTTTTTTAGTTGAAAAATACGATTAATCGTGATCAATTATGGAAAATTTTGCGATTAATTAGTAAAAAAAAAAAAAATTCAAATCGCTTGACATCACAAATTTTTTTCCCATTTTCCCACAAGAGGGTCGGAAAATGTCTGGCAGTGAATCAGTTAACATCAAATTAAGTATAGTGGGATTGCGTCATTCTGGGATGTTGAGCAACGCCTTTTATTAGTATGTTTTTCTCCTCACTAAATCACAGTGCTGCCTCTGGTTACGTTTGCGCGGCGCACATGCATAGACACGCTTGCTGGAATTGTTTTTGTTTTTTTTCTTCTATGATTGTAATAGTCCAGCATCTGTGATCGTGTTGTCAGAAAGGAATATGTGTGGATCGTATTCTTTGGTACTTGTGTGACATCTGCTGTCTCTTTCTTTGAGGGATTTTGGAAGGTGTCATTCGAATCTGGGGCTCTTGAAAGAGGAAGTAAAAAAAAACAACATTTTTTTTTCAAGAATATGAAACGAGGCAATATGATTAATATAAAATTTGAGTTAAGCAGCAAAATCCACCCATTTTTAGCCATCTCAGGGGCGGCCATTTTGTCACTTCTGTCCACTGAAAATGACATCACAGACCCTCAGGGCTCAGGTAACGACCAATCATGGCTCACCTGTTTTCTGAAGCTGAGCTATGATTGGTCGTTAGCTGAGCCCTGAGGGTGTTTGATGTCATTTTCAGTCGACGGAAGTGACAAAATGGCCGCCCTCGGAGATGGCTAAAAACGGGTGGATTTTGTTGCTAAAATCATATTCCATAAAGAAAATATTAATCAGAATGTTTCAACTAGTGGGCCTGCATAGAACATATTCTTAAAAAAATATGTTTGGGTTGACTTCGGCTTTAAACACCAAAATGTTCAACAAAACCATATACCCGTATTAGCGAAAGTCCATGAATGCTAACGTGTATATGAAACGCACTTGCGCAGGCTAACGGAAATTAGCATAGCTTTGATGGCAATTCTAAATCCTTCCTATAAACACAGAGCAGCATCACATACGACAAAGACAAAAATTAAACATTGTGCCGTATATTTAAACAGCAAAATGGTCAACCAAACGTAGCAGCCATACTCTGCTCAGTGCTGCTTGGCATGTTGTGGCACAACGTGGTACTGCATATCCTTTATCGATCCCTAGAAGAGAAATATCCACCACTAATATTCAACAGTGCGCTAACCTGCTGTGTATTTGATGCATCCTCCAGGGTTTCTTTCGGAGAACAATCCGGCTGAAGCTGGAGTACGACAAATGCGAACGCCACTGCAAAATCCAGAAGAAGAACCGAAACAAGTGCCAGTACTGCCGCTTCCACAAGTGCCTTTCGGTGGGCATGTCGCACAACGGTAAGGCCAGAAATTGTGGTTTGAGGTTGTTGGTTTTTTTTCTCACGACTTCCAATCACAATTTTGCTGCTATCCCAGATTTTTCTTTCCTCGTAAACGGTGTCTATCTAAATCTAGTTGAGCAACAAAATATTTGCATCTGGTCCCTCCCCACCACTGAAGTCGAGTGAATGCGGCTCCATGCGCAAACACAGCAGGAGGTGACCCCCGGGTCAACAGGCTTTACGTTGCCTGCCTTTTTTTTTTCTTTTTCTTTTTTTTTTTTTTTATAGCGCACTGTCCCACTGGAGCTTTCCACTGACAAAACACAGAGCCCCCGTATAGCCGGTGCACATCTGGCCTGCTGCGGTCACCGGGTTCGTCCCGACCGCCTCACGCCGCGGGGCACGGCGCTATCAGAAACCCGAGACGCAAAGACGGCGGCCGTATCGTACGCGGGCTAATTTACGTACGGGAGGCTGAAGGAATGTCTCGGCTCAACAGCCATCCGCTTCGGCCGCATGCCCCAGGCGGAGAAGATGAAGCTGAAAGCGGAGAGCAAGATGGCGGCGAGGAAGAAGGAGGCCAGCCCCACGCTGTCCGACCACAAGGTTCTGATCGGGCGCATCCACGGAGCCTACATGAAGAACTTCAACATGAACAAAGCAAAAGCGAGGCTCATACTCACCGGCAAGACGAGCAAGCCGGTAAGTCGGGGCGGCACGTCGTTCTTTTCACCTCGGGCTGACTTTTTTTTTCTTCCTCCTCAGCCTTTCATCATCCACGACATGGAGACATTCCAGCTAGCGGAGAGGACCCTGGCGGCACACGTGGGGTCCAAGGGGGACGAGGCGGAGCCCGAGCCCGAGCCCGGACTCCCGGCCGGGGTGCTGCTCGCCACCGTGGGGTGCGGCGGGCTCCAGCAGAGGGAGGCCGAAGCGCGCCTCTTCCACTGCTGCCAGAGCACCTCGGTGGAGACGGTCACCGAGCTCACCGAGTTCGCCAAAGCCATTCCCAGCTTCCAGGACTTGGATCTGAATGATCAGGTAGGTTGGGCTTTTTCATTGGAGTTACTTTTTGGTTCAGTTGGACTTTGGTTTTTCAGATGCGGTTGGGTTTGAGAATTACTTTGAGTTTTCTTAAAAATGGCGTGTGTGTGTGTGTGTGTGTGTGGGGTACAGGATGACTGTTCGACCTTACTTAATACCTACTAATGAAGGATATATATATTTTTTTTTAGGGAGTATTGATGATTTACAGGATTAAATGTAATAAAGTAAACAAAGAAACATATATAATAATGATAATAAAGATAAAGTAAAATTCAAGAGACTGTTCGACCTTACCAACTAACAAAGGACAATTTTGTGATGATTGTAGTTAGTTTTAGTTACTCTTGTAAATATTAAAAAAAAGTTTTGTTTTTTTTTAAAGGCATTTTAATTTGATTTATTTTATGAAAATGTTTTTTAAATTTTATTTGTATATGTTTTTGTGACCTGAAATAACATGACTCTTAGTCATTTTAATTTTCCGTTTTTATGTTATTTTCCAAACGACCGTTTTTTTGTTTTTTGGGTTAATTTATTTAGCTTTTGTTTTTATTTATTTGATCATTATTTATTATTCAAATAATTTTTCAAGAGAATTCTGTTGATTAATATGTGAGATGTCTCTCCAGTCTTGGTCTGGCTGCACGGCTGTGAGACCATGCTGATGCAACATTGCAAGTATTTTTTATTTTTTTTTTGCCACGCATGCTGCATTTATCTCACTGACTTTTGGATGATCCTCCTCAAGTGACGTATTTAGGTTTGCACTTGCTTCACAGCTGTGAGACTGTGCGAAGGTGCGAATTTTTTTTTTTTTCCCATTTGTCGCTTTTTTTTTTTTTGTGACACTTCAGGTGACTCAAGTAATTTATTAAGTAGCTGTGTAGTTACTCCTACTTTTTTTTTTTTTTTTTTTGCTATGCATTCTGCAATTTCCCTCCCCCGTCTCTCTTTTAGGTGGCTTTTCTCAAAACAGATTGCACTTGCAGCACGGCTGTGAGATCATTCCTATGTGAAATTGCAAGCAGTGATGCCAGAATTTCTCCAAGCAGTTTCTCATTACAATGATCTACAGTATGTTGCATTTTTTTTTTTTGTCACTCACTTTCAGATGAATCTCAAATGGTGTAGTAAGGTTGGCACTTGCTGCACGGCTGAGAGACCATGCGGATCCGCAAATGCAAGCAGTGACAACATGGCATTGTCTTAAAGCAGATACTCTCTCTAAATTGTTTTGGTATGTATGTTACATTTTTTGCGCTCACATTTAGACGACTGTCCTCAAGTGATGTCCTACGATTGACGTTTGCTGCACGGCTGTGAGACCATATGGCTGTGCAAATGCACGCAGTGAGGCTTTGTAATGCCCTCGACGCAGTTCCTCCTGACTTCTTTTGCTATTCATGTTGCGTTTTATTTTGCTCACTTTTAGGTGACACTCCTCAAGTGACGTTTGCACTTGCTGCACGGCTGTGAGACCAAATGGCTGTGCGAATGCAAGCAGTGATGCCATGTCATTTCCTCAAAGTAGTTACTCCTACTTTTTTTTTTTTTTTGCTATGCATTCTGCATTTTCCCCCCCTCTCACTTTTAGGTGGCTTTTCTCAAATCAGATTTGCACTTGCAGCACGGCCGTGAGACCATGCAAATGTGTGAATGCAAGCAGTGGTGCCATGTAATTTCCTCAAAAAGCACTTTCTGATTTAATTTGTTTTTTTTTCTAAATTCCCTGCAATGTTTTCACTCACTTTCAGGTCCTCAAGTGTTATATTATGGTTTGCACTTGTTGCACGGCCGTGAGACTATACAGGCGTGCATATGAAATTGCTTGGAATCAGTCAGTCTTTATGACATTTATTGCTGATTTGTTTACAGGTCACTCTCCTCAAGTACGGCGTTTACGAGGCCCTCTTCACGCTCCTGGCCTCGTGCATGAACAAAGACGGCCTCCTAGTGGCGCGCGGCGGCGGTTTCATCACCCGCGAGTTCCTCAAGAGCCTGCGGCGGCCCTTCAGCGACATGATGGAGCCCAAGTTCCAGTTCGCCACGCGCTTCAACTCCCTCGAGCTGGACGACAGCGACCTGGCTCTCTTCGTGGCCGCCATCATCTGCTGCGGCGGTGAGTTGACGTCCTGCGGCGGCGATCATTTAGATCCTCACATTTCCTCCCCCCGCCCCCCTCGTCTTTGTAGACCGTCCGGGTCTTGTGGATGCCACTCTGGTGGAGCGGCTCCAGGAAGGCATCGTGCAGGCGCTGCGGCTCCACCTGCAGGCCAACCACCCAGATGACGCCTTCCTCTTCCCGAGACTGTTGCAGAAATTGGCCGACCTCCGGGAACTGGTCACCGAGCACGCTCAGTTGGTGCAGGAAATCGAGACGACGGAGGACACGTCGCTTCACCCCCTCCTCCAGGAGATCTACAGGGACATGTACTAAGACATGGCTCATTTACCTGCTGTCTCCTTTATCAGTGTACTGTAGATTATTATTTCTGGGAGAAGGGCAGTTGGGAAAAGTGGGCCAGAGATAAAAAAAAAAAAAACAACAAAAAAACACGATGTGTAAAATAGTGCCTAAATAGTGTGGCGGCCAAGGTTTAAAACTTTATAGTACAATATTATTTAAAAAAAAAAAAAAAAGAAAAAGAAAATTGATGTCAGTTTTATGCCTTTTAACTCATTTTCACTGCCAGACATTTTCAGACCCTATTTTACCCTAACGTTTGAAAAACTTTTTTAAAAGTATAAGTTGGCTGGACTGTGAAAAGGGGATGGAATGAGTTAATGTGTCGTTGTGCCTTCTACACAAAAGTGACCACTGTGAAATAAGTGATGAAACCTCTGCATCAGTAGTTGGACGTGTGGTTTCTTTGATTTTTGAACCGCACTTAAGGTTGAATTAACCTCTGAATTCCACGATGAGTAATCATTTAAAGCTCTTGTTAAGTTCCGCTTTTTAGCCGTTGTACAGTGTAACTACCCCGCAACTTTCATAAATACGAAATACCGTATGTGCCAGTGTTAAATAACTCTTTTTCAGTCAATAATTGTAAGATTTTGTGCAGATGTTCTCAAAACTAATTTTTAAAACTGTATAAAACAATTTTGTTTTCAAACATTGTCAATTTTATGTTTAAATGTGTGTTGTGCCTGACACACAAAGGTGCTGTGAAATAAACGATGAAACATTTTGTGGTGCAGTTTCTTTGCGTTGGAATCAGATTTAAGGTTTGGTTAACCATTCATTATAAATGGAAATGAATTAAATTCTGGTGGAAATAATTTTAAACTATTGCAAAGTTGCTTGATTGCTCATGAATACAAAATACGGTATGATATGGAAAATAATTTGTTTCGACTAAAAAATGTGGTTGTCATATTTTGTGAAAGGTACGCAGAATGTGATGTGGTTACTTTTTAATTATTGTCCATGTGTGTGATAGAACAAAAGGTGGTTGCCCTTTAATTCATCAAAATAAATTGTAGCGTTAGGGAGGGAAATGGTTATACGTTACCAACCGTATTTAGCATATTTGTGATGAATTACAATACAGGCAAAGCTAATGATGTGAGCTCTGATTCTGATTCCTTGTACCATACAAATATCCTATTTGGCTGTCGAAATTAGGACTATATTGTTTTTTTTTAAAGTTTACTTAAAGCATACCATAAAACATGAATGAAAATAGTTTTTGCAATAATGATGGAGCGTTGTATTCAATTTTAATTCTTGCCATTTCTCTCCGGTGCTCTAGGTGGCGGTAAAGATTCACCCAACAATATGACTGCAGCGATAGCAGCAAATTAATTTTCGTCCTGTTAGTTAGCAAAACAATGGAAGAGAGTCCTCGCGAACACCGTCAAAAGACATTTACATGCCAGTCGTGTGGTCTAAGCTGTCCTTATACTGCCTACGGACAGAAACCACCAAACACCAGAGCCATTGTGTAAGTGGAAAATGAAACAGAACAAGTAGCGGCGTTCAGCGTGTGGCTAGCTATGCTAATGCTGTTAGCTACTACGAGCGGAACATAACCGTCCACTTTTTGCCTTCCGCTACGTATCCAAAATCTGATCTAAATCCATGCACGTGTTGTTGTCCAGGTTGTTGGAGGAATGCTATGTGACGAAAGACCCCTTCAGTCCAGATAAGGAGAAGTTCCTCGTTTTGGGCTCCAAGTGCAGCTTGTGTGGGGTTACTATATGTGTTGGTTCGGTAAGAATTCGGTTAAAATTTCATTTAAATACACCCATTTACATCTCACTTGAGTGGCAACCCTTTGTGACCTAGAAACATACTCCAACTTCCCTTTGTGTGTGTGTGTGTGTTTTTAATAGTTTGCTCTTATGACTTGGTAGTCATGTGCTACATGCACACATGTGTGCTGAGTGAGCATTTGTGAAATCAATTAAATCTGCTTTTGCACAACAAAATGCCTTCCCCGCCCATTCAATGTGACCTGTCACATTTAGCGTAAACAAAAACTCAACCACTGATTCTCTCAACTGGCAGGACTGCAGTCTGTTCTACACCAAGAGGTTCTGCCTTCGCTGCGTCAACAAAAACCTGCAGCAATTTCCCCGCCAGATCCGCACCGAGCTGGCCAAGAAGCTCCCGCGATAGGTTCACAATCTTTTTAAAAAAATATATATTATTCTATTACATAAATGAAATGAAAGTTCGCTCAGAACCTTTCGATTGGTGACGTCACACGGATTCTAATAACAACTGTTCCGCCCTAGTATAAAGTTCAAAAATGGTTACTTTGTGCTCATTTGAAAGATATTTATTTAAAAAAAAAAAAAAAAAACTCAAATAGCAGCTCTTATCACCTCTGTGTGCTCGTCACAAGATGTTTGACCTTCAAGGCTGCAAGGGAACAGTCGAAATTGGGACCCAAAGCCCCGTGGCGATTATATTGACACCTTTTTTTTTTTCTCTTCTCGTTGTAACGCCTCTAATCCACGCCGAGTGGATTTACTCCGATTCAATCAAGTTGTTTATGGGCCGCCGCAATTGGATCAAGCAGCTCTGTCTCGTCAGCTGATGCTTGCGATAACAGTAGCCGTACCTACTCGATGGCGTTTGTTTTTATCTTTTAACTGTAAACAATTGGCCTTTAAAGTCTTTACGGTGTAAGAAATTGCAGTGACTGAGAGTTGCGCGCCAGTTTGGATTAATTATTAACCAAATGAGATACTACATTGTGTTCTGGTGTCGCTACAATGCAAGGAAAATATATTGGTCTATGTTAGGGGTTGTGCGTCTCTCTAATATAAGATTTGATATGCATTATAGATGTCATACAATTAAAGAACAATAAATGTTCAAGTGGAATGATTCAGTGGGTGTCTGATTTGATTCAATCGGGTACGTCTGTCAACTTTTCTTTTCAGCTTTTAGAAAACTACAGTCCCTCTCAAATCTCTTTCATCTGCAAGCAACTAAGGGTGAGCTGTGATGTCATTTTGATGATGGTTTGTATTCCTGTTATTGAGGAGCAAAAGCAAAGCCACCAAATCCTTGAAGCATGAAAGCAATCTGGTTGGACGCTTGTTGGCCGTGCTGTGACTTTGTTTTCGGTTTGTCCAAAAAGTTGATCATAGGGAATTTTTTTAATATACGGCCGTGTGGCTGGAGTCGAAGTCTGAGGCCGTTCTCGGTGTGTTGACTTGGATCCAATTTTCCCTGCTTGCTGCTTTAAGAGCGTCTCACTCCGTGGGCGGCCCGAAGCAAGCGCGCAGACCAATGAAAGGTCTGCTCTGTTTAAATAATAGGGGTGGGCGATACTGGGAATTTTGGTATCGATCCGATATCAAGTAAATGCAGGGTAGTATCGGCCGATACCGATCATTTTTGCTTGGAAATGTCATGATCCCCCTTGGGTTAGTTTACAACTATGCTAGACATAGCACAAAGATGTTTGAAATTATTAACTTATATGTATCTAATTAAATAACTACAATACAAACTTTAATGGCATAAAAAAAACACAATATTAAGGCAACTGTCACAGAACAAAAATCAAGAGAGTCAATCTCTAAAAAGCAGTAATGCAACGAATATACAAATATAACAATGTCAACATGACAACTATAGTACCTTCCATTGCACATTATTTGGAAAATAAAGTCAGAAAGAGCAAATAGTGTAAACAATACAATGCAAAAACATTTAACAGTATAAAAAATAAAGTACTTCTATTACAACAACTGCTCTAGAACAAAAGTCGAGAGGGTCAAACCCAAAAAAGCAACAATCCGGCTGCTCTTTCACTCTCCCGTCGCCCTCTCTGCCAGGGTGGGGCATAAAGTCACTTGGGCCTTGTCTACTCGTAGTAACCGTATACCCTGCGTTGGAACACACATAAAAAAACACATCCACACAAAACTGCAAAAGTGCCTTTTCTAACGCACGCCAAGCCTCTAGGCGGCAGTAGTTAGCCAAATACCGTTCATTCAGAAGGAACATCCGTCGTTTGACGTCACTTCTACGAAACCAAAATCACGGCGCCAAACTCGTTCGGGTGAACCGACTAGAGGTCAGAATTGCTTTTAAACCTTTCAACAAGAAGCAGTGGTTGTTTGTGATCAAATAAGTAAGGAAAAAGCGCATCGAGAATGGCTAATGGTTGGTTAGAATGGCTAAGCAACGCAGTGCCGCGAGAATCCATGTTGACTCTAATGTAAACACAAGTGACGTTGGAGCAATTTATCACACCGTGACGACGTAGATCTCCGGATGTAGAAGCGGCGCTTTGAGGAAATTGGTGGAGAAGCGAAGTATCGCTTTCAGGACAATAGTATCGACCCGATCCAAGTACTTGCTTAGTATCGAAAATATCGATATTTGCGTCGATCCGCCCACCCCTATTAAATAGTCCTTCATGTCAACTTGCCTTCTTCACTTTCTTGCTCACTCTAACGCCATGTTGGCTCTTACGACCTGACTTCTGCGTATGTGTGTGCGTGCGTTTGCACAACTTGACAGGAGTGCTTTTTAAACCCCCCCCAAGCCCTTTTTTTGTGGATTGTTTTTCCTTTTTTTCTTTCTTTTTTTTGTTTTTTTTGCATGGCGCACTGGAGTACGCGCGTTGCATTCCCGTTGTGACTTCGCAAGGAATACTACAAGCCAAGGGATTTGAGATTGTTGTTGTCATATGTGCAACAAAATGTCAGACGTGCGCCTTTCCAACGCCAGTCCGCCGCTGGAGAGGGTCGACGCGCGGCAGCAGGACCGCGTCCGAGCCCCGGTGTGCAGGAACCTCTTCGGCACACCTGATCCCGACGAGATCCGGGCCCGTTTGACGGACACCTTGGAGAGTGACAGGCGCTCGTTCGTGGACCGCTACAACTTCGACCCGCTCCAAGAGAGACCGCTACCGGGTGGGGACGTGGAGTGGACGGAGGAGCGCGAGGCGCCGGAGTTCTACTCCCGGCCGCCGCACAGGAGGCGGGAGCCGCGGGTGGAGGACTCCGGGGAGTCTCTTCGGAGCCAAAACAGAGACTCTTCGAAGAAAAGACCGTCGGATGCTGCAGGTGACAACAACAATCACACGCCCTCTCGAAGCATCTTCACGGATTTCGCATTTCCTGCTATTATTTATTAAAACGTTGTTGTTTTTTTCGCGAGGACGTGCAGTTCGGCACAGTGATCCCCTTAAGCCCTTCCTCTTATTCCCCCTCCCTCCCTCCTGACGACTCGTTCTCTACCGCCAGGTTTGTCGAGCGAGTGCCCGACGAAGCGGTCGCATTCCGGGGGAGACGACGGCGACGAGCCGCCCCGGGGCGCTGGCGGTCCGGCGGGGGAGGTCCAGTGAGAGATTTCTGGGAGCAGGTCATTGAACGCACCACAAGCTCTTTATTATCACCCTTCACTACACGTAGCCGGGTTTTTTTTTTAACAACTGCATATACCCCCGCATGCGTTGAGGCCACACATTAAAAAAACGCATCCACACGAACCGCGGAAGTGCGTTTTCATACGCATGCCAAGCCTCTCGGTGGCAGTAGTTAGCCAAATACTGTCCATTCAGATGGAACTTCCGTCCTATGACGTCACTTCTACGAAACCAAAAACACGGCGCCAAACTCGTTCGGGGGAACCGACAAGAGGTCAGAATTGCTTTTAAAGCTTTCAGCGAGAATCAGTGGTCGTTTGCGGACAAATAAGTAAGCAAAAAGCGCATCGAGAATGGCTATAACCAACGCAGCGCCGCGAGAATCCATGTTTACTCGCATGAAAACACAAGTCGCGCGAGTGACGTCAAAGTGTTGTCGTCGCACGGTGATGACGTAAATCTCTGGGTGTAGCCGTCCACAGTAAAACGCGGATCCGGAGGTATCCGCAAATCTCCACTGCGGCCGGAGTTTCGCGTTTTCACTGAAAAAACTCCGGGGACGTGTGGATGATAGGGCTAACCGCGGGCTTATATCCGGCGTTTTCAAAAACCCCGGCTACGTGTAGACAGGGCTTGATGACAGTAGTTAGAATTTCTCACGTTTTTCTTTTTTTTTTGCAGGCATCATCGAGGAGAACCCTCAGCAGACCCCATAGGAAGGCAATAGAGGCTGCACAAGCACTGAAATATGTACACTATCAAGTTTTGGCACTCTTATTAATATTATTTTGTATTCTTAAATCGCCTCAGACGCAGCAGACGATGTAGCAAGAAGTGTGCAAATTGATCATCCCTCCTGACCCTCCCTCCATTTTGTGTTCTTACTACCTATGGTTTTTTTTCTTGTATATGTAGCACATAAAAAGCATTCTGCTTTTCATGCCTGTGTTTTCGAGAATGTGTGAATTTTGACACGGGCGGAGTTGCAGTGCAATTTCCACCCTAAACAAATGTTTTTGGTTCAAGTGGTCATTAATGTGTAATTATTATTCAGGTATTCCACTTTGTTTGGGGGTGGGGTAAATGCAGATTTCAACGAGTCAGGATTGTATGGAAACTTGTCTTCTGTTTTTTATTATGGCTTTATGTATCCCGGTGTTTTAGCTCGTTACACTGGCAATGTTCCATCGTAACTGGGAATAGCCACAAAGATAACGTTTACATGGTCTCCTGGTGTGCCCCCATTTTATTTCACGGTTAAAAAAAAAATATCAGGGTTTTGCCAAAGTGTGTGCCTTTTTTGGCTGAGCAATATTTGACCAAATTTCACAGTATTTGCAGATAATCCTAAGAATTAAAAAGATGTTATATTTGACCAGCTGATACTGCAGCAGTTGTGTTGAACTGTGGTGTCCAGATAAAAATGTTTTTGGGAAGAAAAAAAAAAAATCACTGGGCTACTTATGCAAAGATGTGAAATTCATGTGGAACATGTAATTGCACTATTGTTAATTCAAGTTTTTGTGTAGTAGGCAGAAAAACAAAGTTGCACTGCCTCAGCGAGAGTATAAACTCTGAAGTGTACCTGTGTGCCTTTTGTTTTGAAAAACACTGAAAAATTATACTAACTTATTTATGTTTTTTTTTTTGTGTGTGTCGGTGTTTGTATGGCTTTTCCACAGCAACATTTTTGTAAATGTTTTAATCATTGTTTCTTAAAAGATGAATAAACCGTTGCAAACCTGAGCCTATAATGTTTTTAATGTATGATTTGTCCTTCCAAAGTCAATTTAGGATGCAGTTCTTTGACAGGCAACTATAAGCAGTCTAACCACTCATCAAAGCTCACTGATATGCACTGGGAGCTTTATTTGCCATACGGTGTAACCTCAAATGCACTTGGCAGCAACTGCGCGATAGTAAGTGAGCTCAAATGGCCCTGGAAAAAAAAAAAATCCAGCACAGTCCTCAAGCGGGGAGAGAAAAGCTGCAGTGAAGGCATGTGAGATGCAGAAGGAGGGAAAGAGAAGTGGCTTGCCGAGCAGCCAATAAGAGCGCAGAGCAGAAAAGCAGACCACTTAGCGGCAGCCAATCAGGAGCCAGGGGGCGGGAGCTCAGTACGGTACAGGCTGTTCTTTTCATAAAACACCCACACACGTATACTGCAATTAGTTTCATTGGCTTCCTCTTTCCTGTTGATATCAGCGTGTAAGGAGGCACACACGCGGGAAAAAAAATGCGCGTGTACGTGTGTGTATGAGCTATTCCTGTATCTCACTCCGGCCGTGGGTGCATAAGTGTGTGCTGAGCTCATTGACACATTAGTAAGTTTAATTAAAAAAAAACCAAACTTTGACAGCACAACAGCGCGTTACCATCGGCTGAATACAAATCTACGACGTCAAAAGGGTAAACAAGTGTTTTTAATCATTTAAACTGGGAAATGTTATTTATTTTTATTTTATTTTTTTACATTTTTGTCCCCCCTACTGCCATTTTAATTAAATTCACCTGGAGTAGGTAATCACCTTCTTACAAGCTTGACGAACTATTCTTCGTCAAGTATTTAAAACTCAGATGTGTCCGTTTAGTCTTTAGTCTATTTATTTATGTATATATATTTTTTTGTAATATTCTTCATAAGTGTGTTGATTTGACTCATTTTTCATAATGATGTTAGGAGCTGAAGTAACAAGCCCTGACTGAAAAAAGCCTGGCTTCTCTCAATATGGTATGCCATGCTGCATTTAATGGCTACTGGTTCATGCTAACGTTCTGTTTTAAGTACTCTCACCAACCGCAATGTCGTATCTAAATGAGTCATTAAGATATTAACTTAACAGTGTTTACTTGGTGGTAAAACAGAGTGTCCCTGAAGTTTAGACACAGTTGAATATGGAGCTGTTTGAGTTCGTTTAAAGTACCTCAACATCACTAATGTTGCTGTTTAACATGTTGTCATCACTGAACCAAAATAGCAGCAGAGTAGAAGTAGTCAACTAAAAAGAAAAAACAGACTAACCCCGGTAAAACAATTCTTCCACTCGAGAGGCAAACGGTGCATAATTAACCCGTGTTTCCACTTTTTGAAGTGTTTTTATTTTGTAGTGTACCACAAAGATTACATAAGATTTTTTTCTAATGTAAAATATGCAGTACCAATGTTGCATTCGTGTACCTAATCTAGTGACTTTTAGGCTATGACATCAGCACATTGATGTCTTGTACATCGCCGTCTTTTTCATTATTATTATTTTTTTTTTTTAGTCATTATTTTTATCTTCCGGCCATGTCAGGAAAATCTTTCACATTAGCCGAGTTAATGTACGGTAATTGTTGCTCCAGATAACGAACGAGGGCCATAAACGCTGAAGGCTATGAATAGATATTCACCAGAAGGCCTATAAAAGAATGAGCTCACTTCTTGGCCACCTTTGCCAAAGAGGAAGGCAGAGTGCGGATAGTCCTTTAGATTTTATTTTCGTGTGGAAATACAACTTCCCCAAGCAAGATGGTATTAATTAAGCCCTTTTTCGGCGTCATTTTTGCCTTGTGGTCACGCGATCGTGACGGCGGAGGTCTATTTAATTTTAGTCAGCGTGGCGCGAAAAGGCACCGTTTGGCCAGATCTTTTTGTGGTGCAGGATGTAAACAAACAAATCTGCCAATGTGACCTCTTGCGCAGTTTGGGCTCTGGCAAGCTCGCACTCTGGCCGACGTAACCTTTCCAGAAATGAAAGAAACGGACACATTAAATGTGAAAGTGCTATTTAGGGGTCGACTTACTGGATTTTACACTCTTTAAATAGAATAGAAAGTACACAGATGGGTCAAAACAGAGATTGGGAATTTTTCAAGAGCTTGTCTATGGAATAAGATTGCTGTCAACAAGGCATATGCGTGATTAACGATTCGTATCCGTAATGGTAATAATTTGTGAGTACAAATTAAAATTGCGAGGGTTTGATTTTTTTTTTCTTGAGAGTACGAATCAAAATTGTGAGGGTTTGATTTTTTTTTTTCTTGTGAGTACGAATCAAAATTGTGAGGGTTTGACTTCTTTTCTTGTGAGTACGAATACAAACTGTGAGCGCCATTGTTTTGTGAGTTGCGATTAGTTGACTATGAATTTTGATTCGTACTCACAAGAAAAAAAAATCAAACCCGCACAATTTTGATTCGTGTTCTCAAGAAAAGAAGTCAAACCCTCACAATTTTGATTTGTACTCACAAATTATTACTATTACGGATTGGAATCGTTAATCACGCATATGCCTTTTTGACAGCGATCTTACTCCATACTTGTCATCATGGAAACTGAACCTAAACACAAAAGCAGTCTACAAACTTACTGATACTTCACGTCTTAACTGGTTTTTAAAAACTTTAATTACAATATGTGGTCGACTCGATGACCAACACGACACAAAACCTTTGTTGTAGTACCGAAACTGACCTGTGAGAGGCAGCGTAGTGCACTTCCAAATGTGACAGATATCACAATCACACCCCGCATATAAGAATTTGCTATCGTAATAATTGAACAGGTTTACCATTTACGATTATGAGCGGATCAGGAAACACTCTTAACACCCCACACTGGGGTCCGACGGATATGGACTTTTTGGGGCCGATGCCCGTTCCGATATTTAGCAAAAAAAAAAAATCTGAAAACCGATTCATCAGCCGATTAATTGAAAAAAAGAGCTAATGAATACAAATCACACCACAAGGATAATCTTTTAGAGACCTCCGAGTCCTTTCACCAGCCATCCCCTCCCGGTTGTAGTTTATGTTTTTCATTAGGCCTCGAGAGCGGAAGATTTGAGAGGCGGCGCCAATCAAGCGCCGCTCACACTAATAACCCCAGGCCACGACTTTTCCCCAAATGCGTGTTTGCACTCGTCGCCTGGATACTCGCGGCGGTGTGTCACCTCAACAACATATTAACCAACTCGGGGAAGGAAAAAAAAAAAAAAAAAAAAAAAAAAAGGTTTTTGGTACGGGCTGATCTTTGAACAGTTGACCCCCCCCAACCGCCCCCGAGTTAGCGGGCTTAAAATCCCATGACTAATGTTTGACCCGAGGGCAGACGTGCGGCTGCAGGAAGTATCAGCGTCGGCGGTGGGGTCGCACCCAGGTCAAAGTGTTTATATATATATATATTTTTTTTTGGATTCATTTTTCCCTCCCCACATGACTGTATTTATTTGTTGCTCTGTTAATTGTTGCTAATTAGGGCAACGAATGTGGCGTCAGCTAAACGTCAGCAGCCATGTAATTGAGACCAGGGCTGTTGCTGTGCAGCTCAACCAAAAGTTTGATTTCGATGATGGCACGCACGCCTTGATTTTTTTTTTTTTTTTTTCTCATCCTCCATACAAACACACAAGTGTTTTTGCGAAAACTGGTAAATCCCCCATCGTGGCTTTGCTATACCGCCCACGGTGTCTACACACTCCGCTTCTCACACACAGAGCTTCACATGAGAAGTACAGTACACACTTTTTCGTTTGGGGTGATTTATTACAGCACATTTTTTTTTTTTCTCGCCAGTACCGCAAGGATAAAGCACCTGTATGCTGTTTTGCAGTTTGGTGAACGCGATGTTGTGACAGATTAAAAAAAAAAAAAAAAAAAAATTCAAAAATTAAGATTGTCCTCACATCCGTCTAAAAACATGACTTCATTTTATGATGGCTGCCCATTATGATAACGTGATAAGCAGTATTGTGTCGTAAAATGTCCGGGTCAATTATTAACCTTGTTTTAATTCACATGACAGATGGAGAGGAAGAGCTGTGGAGAGCAGAAGAGTGAAGTTCATCACGTCAGTGTCAAAGTAATTTCAAACAGTTTGCATCACTTGCCTGTTTAAAAATGTATCACTGTGGCTTCTTCACCTTATTACCGCTCTCAAATAAGTCGGCGGCGAAACCATGAATTGCACTTTAACGTCCTGTGAATGTATGCGTTCGTGTACTGCCATCCTAACCCGGTGGACCCGATTTCACAGCGCGGTCGTGCCCTTCAACGCGCCAGAGCGTATGCTAATGTCCCCACCACAAACCAAAACACACTCCAGAACAAATAACCAGCTGGTGATTAGATTTCACCGTTAAAACCCCGACATGTAAAATGAATAAAGTATCCATTGGTGAGGATAGAAGCGGATCTCAATACAACTGGGTCAACTTGGCCTTAAAATGTGTGTTTTTATGGTCACATTTTATGGAGAAAGTGGAAATTATATACGTATATATGTACGTATATATGCACGTATATATGTACGTATATACGTACATATGTACGTATATACTGTATCTGTAATCACTTTGTTTTAATTGAATTTTTTTTAATTGCTGACCTTCTTGTTTCCAATGATGTCATATTACCTGGTCGCTTGTTACTAGGCAGATTTCATAGGGCACAATCATACCTGCCCGATAGGCCAAAAAATGTAGTATTCAACCAGCAAACAGAAAGTCACAGAGGGAACTCACAAATTGATTTTGAGTTCATTTCTATACCTTACTGCTCTGTATTGATTATAAAAGTTCATCCGGTTTGCCCAAGAGAGACCGTGTGGAATGAGGGCACTGCAGTTTGGCCCGAGTCCAGTTTCCAGAACGACTGCGGGTTCTTACGTGCTTTCTTTTGTCGCCTCGTGCGCGCTATCTGACAGCTGTTATAAGAAACACTGACAAGATTGCAGCTCCATAAAGCTAAATGAGGTCAACACAGAGTGCAAATAAGGACACTAAACTGATTGATATCGAGCAGGACATTCTTTGTTTGTTGCTGCCAAATGTATATAAAGAAAGGAATGTTTTCCACACGTAGCCGCCACATGTGGCTAATACGTGCGAGCCGTCCACAGCGCATTCCAAAATATTACTGGAGGCTTGTGCGCAAAAAAACAAACCAAAAAAAAAAAAAGCGGCAGTTTCGCGGACAGTTTGTATTTGGAGTCGGCCTCGCGGCGGCATTTTGTGATGTTACTATAAAAACACTGAAGGTATACATTCGCTCACTAAGGAGCATATAAACATACACTGTGAAATTTGGCTGTATTGTAAGATTTTGAGTCATTGAGCAGAGAAATTGGTATGGTCTCGTTCTCTTATGTAATTAATTGTAGCCACTAGGTACGCAAACCAAAAATATGACTTTTTTTTTTTTGTATTATTTGTAGGATTTATTTACACGTGAGTGACTGTAGATCTGCTTCCCCTCCCTCCCAAAAATGGTATGATCCATTTGTTGTGTTTTAAGTTAGCATCCACGAACCAAGAAGGGGCCAGACTGGACATACATAAATAAATGAACATCGTTAGCTAACTTAATGTTAGCTTACCACCGCTAGTTAGAACAAATTATCGCTTCACAGGTGGTTAGGATACAGGGACTGTCGAAACTTTTCAATCACTTTATTGAACAGTCGTGACCAAAAAAAAAAACGACTTGCTGATGGCCTCAACTGACACTGAACAGCCGAGTTGCTAACGGTTAGCCCGTTCTAGCCAATTGTGTAATAATTGCATCAATACATGGTGACTGTATCGTCACATTATTTTATAGTTTGCCGTAAATGAATCTATTGTAAATAATGCGAGTAAATAACCTCGTCGCTTGTTGCACAACACCCACCGGCTATAGTCATGATTTCACAAAGGTTACATCATGTTTGGTTCAAATACAAACTTGTGTCCTGTTTTCTGCTTTCACTCTATTTTGGGAGCCAAACAAACGCTCATTGACTTTTGTTCCCTGTTTGGGGCTCAACAAGTGCATATGCAAAACACATCTTAGGAACTGATTTTGCGACGAACAACCAAACTGGTCCAACGAGCCATTCAGCAGTAGTGTAACTGTTTCCCCTCCAAAAAAAAAAAAAAGTGGATGGGCAGACACAGGTGCAGTGAGACTAGCTCAGTACATTTCCAAACAAACTCAAAGGAACTTTTCCAAGCCTTGGAAGATGGAATTCTCCCTTTTTTTTTCTTCTCCATTTGTCCAATTCGTAGTGAAAACACACTGCCGCAAGAAGGGCCTTTACATTATACGCTCACATGTCGCAAATAAATAAAAGCACGTGTGTAATGAAGTGGGCGTGTGTGTTTGTCAATATGGGTGTGTTCACTTACATGATATGCCTTTTTTTTTTTTTTTTTTTTTTTTTTAAAGCGCAGATGAAACAGCATTAACATGTCTGCACTACAGTGAATGCACCTAGTGGCTGGCACACTTTGTGCTGCATTATGTCTGACGTTGATATTCTTGCATGCGTGCAAACAGCATGTGGTCGACACTAGTTCCTAACTCAGCAGAATGTCAACGAATGAGTATAAATCAGCATCCAGTCGAGCAAAAAAAAAAAAAAAGAAGATAAAAAGGCTCTAATCTTAACTGCTCCTGACTCATTAATGATAATAATACCCTTCTGGAGGTTATTTTCGGCCAACGGCGGTTAAAGTCAGAGACATTTTTAGCCCGCTCTGTACTCTTTTATTTATTTTTTTTCCTTTCCAGTTTCTGAGGGAAAATAGATGCGAGCCGAGAGACCTCAGACCACAGCACGGAACGATGTCAGGCCTGTGTAAAGAGAAGAGAAAGAAAAAAAAAAAAAAAAGGCCGAAATCAACTAAGTACAGGGCGCTCCCCTTTCCAGTCACATATGTGCATAACACATGTAAAGAGGAGCGTGATGATGTCAAGTGGCGCTTTAATCACATGTGTACATAGGTCAGATAAATAGATACGTTGATATCTTTTAATTAAATAAACACAAATTTGGGACTTTAAAAAAAACAAAAAACAATTGGTTATGATCCACTTTAAAACTGCCTTAATTAATCACAGCATTGATTCAAGCACAGCTACTGTGATAGCTGTTGACTAGTAAAAGTCAATTTGTTTTAATTACTTGGCCCATTTCTACCACTAAATTCTGCCATTAGGTAGCTATAGCTATAGTGTAGCTATAGCTAGTGAAAACACAGCTAACATAGCTAGCTATAGCTATAGTGTAGCTATAGTTAGCTATAACGATTGTCTAGCTATAGTTAGCAATAGCGATTGTGTAGCTATAGCTAGCTAACTGCATGCTGTAGCTATACGTATGAAGCTGTAGCTACACCCCGAAAATAATCATTAACTTTCCCTTAAGTGTCTCTGTTAGACCGACACAACACCAAGCGAGAAGGTGTAGTGTCAACTCCTGTTAGCTCGGGGGTTAGCTGGTGGCTGGCGCCTCTTGTCGGGACATTGAAGAGTTCAAACTTTTATATAAAAGCTATTTACCGATAGTTCCTTTTGTGGGTGACATGCTGCGGTAGGAATAAAGATAAAATCTTCACGTGTGTGTTTTTCATGGCAAGAAAGTCTCACAGAAGTCCCTTAGCTGTAAAATACCTCATATAAATATATAATAAGGTAACCAATAGGGGTAATTATTGAACTTCAATGTATCTGTAATTGTATTAGCCATATCTGGCGATTGATTGAGACGAGCTCATACCAAGACAGAACTTGAATCAGCAATTTGAAGCCGGCAATCTGATCACAGTGACATTTGTCACACATAAACAACACCCAGGCCACAAACTGCCACATTCTTGCCTCGATGACACACGCCAAACAGTCGCAAGGTGGAAGTGACACCTCGTAGGCCGACCAGCACACACTTCTTGAAAAAAAAACATTGAAAAATGACATCATCATCATCAGTCAACATGCTAAATTATGATCAGATTTTTTTTAAAGAGAAATTTCAACTTGAAAACAATAAGAGAAAGTTGGGTATGGAAATGACTTTGAGAGGAAATGCATGAATCATTTACATGGCCGGAATAACGCGACAGACATGAAACTCCTGCACGGTGACTGTAAAAGCATTTTCCTACGTGGGCAAGGGTGTGGTGAATTTTTTTTTGGCTTCCTGATTTATTTATTTCTATTTTTTTTAGCCATGTCCTTGTCAGCTGGCGGCGCACACCCTCGGAAAAACACACCTCTGGCAGTCTTGGCAGTTACTTCAGTCGTCTTTCTTTCTTCAGTTTCTACCTTCACTTTCTGTTTTTAAAGTGTAAAAAAAAAAAGGTAGCATATTTATCAGCATATATGGTTAGAGACACCATATGGCATTACTGTTACAAAGACAATGGTCCTAGAAAGAAGCCGTGTGGTACACCACCACTACTGTATCTGATGTGCGCAAAGATTCTAGATTATATTTATCGTATATGTACTATTTGAGGTTAAAATGTAATATTCCCATTTGGTCCGATGATGTTATTGTCTGCTTTGTGCTCGCCCTGGGTGCTCTTCCTTGAATATTACCGGTCCATAACAGTTAGAGTGTGGTTCATATGGGTGTGCTCATGGTGGCGGGCAATTAGAAAACCCAACGATCAACATTTCATTTAACATAATAGATTGGCTGTCATTTGATTTGCAAAATTCTTCCTCCTTGTTGTGCAACTAGCTCGCCCACAAATAAGCAGGGTGCTCATGCCCTCTTGTTAATTACCTTTTGTTTGCGTTTGAAAGCCATTTCTAGTCAAAATTAGCACTTTTCTCGCGCTTCAGCCTTTGTTGAAGCAAAATGGTCATATTTTGACCTTAAATGAAATGCTAGATCAGACACTTGATCATCTTGGGTTACTTGGGTTGTACAGTTCATTGCACCTGAGGCCTTTAATGGCCTCATTTAGGTTATCAACATGATGATCACAGGTTCTTGCTGCTTTTTTTTTATTTTTATCCCTAGAACATCCCGAGGCCTGCTCTCCTCTTGACTACAAACTGCACTTTGTTTTCACTGGGCTAAAAATAATAATACAGAAATAAACCGAGAAGGGGGTTTTCATTTATACCTCTAGACTGGGTGACTTTTTTTTTTTTTTTTTTTTAATGCTATGTGTAAAAATAAACAAGCACGCTGTTTTGTGTACATACGTGCCGTCATTTTGGTGCGAGTCAAAGGCGAAGATTAGAGGGTGAGTTCAATGACATGTTGTTAGCGGGGGTGCTTCACGTTCTTTGCTCGCCACCACTTCACTCAGTCACAATAAACGGCGTCTCACACACTTATGCATGCATGAGGGCTTTTGTCGAGCTGTGGCGTGCGAGCCGGCTTATGTACTCAATCACGCCAAAACACCGCTGACAGACCGGGCACGCACACGCACTTTGGACGTCACGCATACTCCACAAATATGCAGCAACCTTTTCCCAGGAGGGCCAAATTCACACTTTAAGACGCCTTGATGGTGCAGCCAGGGTGGCCCGGCACCTGCTGTGCAAAGTGAACGTCAACAAAAAGAGGAAATTCTGCACATTTTTCCGGTGTGCTCTGTTTGTTTTCCGCCACTGTGCTCAGGGCTATTATTAGTTGGGGAAATAATATTTGGCACTACAACACAAGGGGGATCATCTACTGAATGTTCAAAAGTGCACTTTATTTATATCAAGATTAGGGCTGTCAAAGTTAAAGCATTAACTATGCAAGATTAATTTGAATTTGATAACGCACTAAAAAAGATTAACTCAGTTAACTCAATTTTATTTACTTCAGGTAGCAGCTGATTTCTGCTCACTGTACAGTCAAACTTAGGGGAGAGTCACTGTCGCAAAGGCGGACTTTTACGTAATTTTACTTTAAAAAGTTGCTCGACGGCTCATTGGAGTATTCCAAAATAATTTGCACACTTTGCAAAGCCAAATTCAAATGCCATATTAGTTGTACGTCATCGGTGTATCATTCAACTGTTGCATTTTACAAGAAAAGAACGATATTCAAGGAACAAAGAAAGCTACCAGAACAGAAAATTCGTCAAAAAATTGAGTTGAAAAATACGATTAATCGCGATCAATTATGGGGAATTTTGCGATTAATTCGTTTTTTAAAAAAAAATCATTTGACATCACTAATCAAGACGCATTCAGGACACATATACTGTCCAAAACACAACAATATGTCACTAGAGATAGATGGAGAAAAAAAAAGAATATATATGAATAATAATAATAATAATAATTACCGGTAAGTAAACGTACCTCAAGCTCAAGGTACCCTAGTGCACACTTGTACACAATGTATCAAGTCACAAATGTGTAGCCTGCAGCGCTGCTCAGCTGAGCACTTGGACTACTGTTTGAGAAAAGCAAAAAAAACCAAACACACATTCACATTGTGCCACAATGATGGTATTTATTCCGTCGTAAATCCGTATTTTTATTTTTCAATCATCAAGTTGGACCTACTCAGAACAACTTTAGGCTCGCGCAACATCCTGTAAAAAATCCAACTAGTGCAGCTATTCCAATGCTGAATTCCTACTTACTAATGATTAATAAAAATGATTTTGAAAACTATTTTCCAGCTGACTACACTCCCTCCCTTCCATCTGTTGTGCTGAGACGTGTCTGTATTTGAGTGCCCGGGGCAATGGGGGAGGCCATGTTTCTTTACCGAGCAGCAGGCAGCGCACGCGACTTCCACTCGTCCATTAATGCCTCCGGATCAGCAACAGGTGGTTCACATAATTCCGCCGAGGCTTTTTTCCGACGCTGGAAAAAAAAGGGGGCCCTGAAAAAATATATGCTTCGGCTGATTTGGGATAATATTCTATAAAATCCCCGGGATTATATGCGATGCCTTGACCTTCCACTGGTTGTCTCTATTTGAAGCATGACAATCTGGAGCGTTTGACACGCTCGCAATCTGTGGAATTGATTTCATCTCTGAATGTGAGATATTAAAAAGCGTGTGTTATGTCTGCGGTCCGCCAAGCGTCAACCTTGTTGAATGTGGCGAAGATGCGTCATGTGTCTGGAAATGAGCAACAGGTGAAGGTCCAACGGCACAAGGCATCCATGTGAACGGGCGTACAGATGAGGAGTTTGTTTGTTACTACCAGATCACGAGTTCGGAAAAAAAAAAAAAAAAAGAAAAAAAAAATAGATTTTAGACTATGGAGCTTCCAGGCAGAAGAACACATAATGTACTCATTCCAGGATGAGCATGTGGTGTGAAGTCACTCCGTTTTTTTTAAGCGGCCTTCCCATGCTCAAAAACGTACCAAAGGCTCCAGGCAAAGTTCATCTTGGTGAAGATGTACACTTTGGAAAGGTTGGGCCTAAAAATGGACTCAGGGAAGCCACTGGAAGCTGCTTTCACAAAGCAAAGCTCAAATCCAGCATGGCGTATTTAAAAAAGGGCCATTTGCGCCGTTGTGGCCGTACGCATAGCCGACGCCATCCGGCAATCAGTGTGGACCTTTAAATGTTGAACACTCGCATCTCGAATAGAGACATCGCTGTGCGGGAAAATAGTTCATGTGTTCCCCCCACCATAGCTGCGTGCCCAAAATTCCTCCCGGGAATTTCGTTGGACAGCGGACGTGCACCAAAAACTATTCTTTGACGATTCAGCCTCCAAAGTTAGCAGTTAGCAACATCATAAGTAGACCTAGAAAAAAGTTTCAGGAAGCCAGGCCCGAAAAGACTCAGGAAGTCTGTTATTCAGCTTTAAAGTTTCACTTAACATTGAAACTCGGTAGGTTAGTGGATCAAAAGTCTCAAGAGGTCATGCCCACAAAAACACGGGAAGCCAAACATTTAGGTTTGAAGCAGTTATTTCAGGGTCATTTCATCCATTTCCAGAAATGTCAGCCCTCATGCCATCATTTTATGACTTTCCCTTTCCCACCATTAAATGGATGTTTGCGTTAAGATGCGCAACAAATGAGCCTTTATGGCAGCGTCACTGTATATTTGTCGCCGCAGAATGTTCCCATGTTACCCCCAATCTTTCCCAAACATGCCGTCTTAAATTATTAACTGTTACTGAAGGCTAATGAACCACTGTAAAAATAACGCCCAGGTATGTTTTGGCACTGCCACTAAAAGAAACGCATTAAACGCTCGCATGCATTTCGGTAGTTTTATTGCAAAGGTAAACATTGGGAAGGCCAATACGTCAAGCCGAGGGTGTCGATTAATACCCAAGGCGAAGGTGAACGGGTTCAGAGAAGAGCACGTTTTCCCATTTTAGATTTTCAACTCGTTGGTTTGCATCTTTGTGGCCGCGCTCTGACCTCGTGAAATCAAACAGCCAAGCGATTGTGGAGGCAACGGGTGCGAACGGGCCTGTGCTTTAGTTGGAGCCCCACCAAAAAAACGCCGAGTAGAGAAAACAGGGGCAAGCTGCTGTGCAGATACTTCACATTTGATCCACCCAGGACGCGCACACGCGACGCGGATCCTGACACAGAACAGCCATGTGGAACTTGGCAAATGCCGCTTTGCGAGGAAAATGAACATTTTTGTGCCGCCATGTTTTGTTTTGGGCGTTCCCTCCTTTTATTGGCCACAATTTACCACCTCTAGATTGAATAAATTCACTTGGGGACAATCTGGGCCGAAAAAATTAACAAAAAAAATGAAACTGAAAGATTTGTGCTGATTGTAGCCAAACTGTAGCTTTTGTCATAGCCTTTGAGAAAACAAAAAAAAACATCTTGAAGCTACTTCCCGAATTCTCTGTGACAGTATTAATACACAAAATAAGAAGTCAGCTATTTTGGTTTGAAGCGGTCATTTTGGTGTCATTTTGGACATTTCCAGGGATCCTTCAAAGGAAAATCAGCCCCCAAAGCCAGTTTCATTTATCAACACGAAATGTAATAGCCACATCTATTATGAGCAAACCCACAAAAAAGTCTCGAGAACCCCTGATTAAAAATACTCAGGGACTCAGCCATTTTGGATTGAAGTGGTCATTTTGGTGTCATTTTGGACATTTCCAGGGGTCCTTCAAAGAAAACTCACCCCCCAAAGCCAGTTTCATTTATCAGCATGAAATGTAATAGCCGCGTCTATTATCAGTAGACCCACAAAAAAGTCTCAATAACCCCTGATTATAAATACACAGAAACTCTGCCATTTTGGTTTGAAGTATATATTTTGGTGTCATTTTGGCCAGGCGTCCTTAAAGAAAAAACTTCAGCAAAGAGCTTTTCTGTTTACGTTTATAGAGTGTTTTAAATATTGTTTTAAAACCCGTTTCAATCCGAATTGAACTTTGACAAACGCCGGGGCACTTTAAATGAGTCCGAACCGATTTGAGTGCAAGGCTGAACATTTCCTGTGGATGGCTCTCATAACACCCTCATAAAATATCTTATGCCAATGCCAATTTTCTGTTCCGTCGAGAAAGGTGTTTTATCTTGGATTATGTGATCGCAGGACAAACCCTCACGATAAAGTGAAAAAGTCCGTAATTGGTCACAGGTTTCAAAGCGTGCCGAGCAGCTGATGAGTGGAAATGTCAAGAGCATAATGTGTGCTGGTTTTGTTTCCTGCCTTGCTGCTCCCTTTTCCTCCTCACTACTGCCCTCCTTTTCCTGCTCACTGGCGGTGATTTAACAGGCCTCACGTGAGCTCCCCATCCCCTGCTCAGTCTGCGTGGGCTCGCCGACGACACCGCCCTGTCTGGGCCGTGATTGGCCCGGGACTCCCGCCTTGGGGGCCGGGACGAGGGGAGCCGCGAGGGGCCGACCAGGCCTAGCGTGTCTGGGACAAAAACACAGGGCAACCAGCCAGATGCTGTCCCGAGGGCTGAGCACTGATTGGCTTAAAGCAGACATAATATGCTTTTTTTTTTTTTTTTTTTACAATTTAAAACTATTCCAATACCCTCCATCATTTAAGTTGCCCATCCCTGCTCAAAGTTGTCCATAGATGTCATTTTTACTCAAGTATAAGTATTAGCCAAAGTCTGAAATTTGCTCTTGTAGTTGTACAAACATGTTTCGTGAAAGAATATTTATTTATTTATTTATTTATTCCAAAACCAGCACAGACAAGTTCAGCCAAGTGTTTCTGTGTCTTCATATTGATCACTGCTAAGAAATGTGCTCTCTATTTTAGGAATTCTGAAGGTCTTTTGGTCTGGCCTGAGGACATGATGTCACCAGATAGCAAGTGGAGGAATTCTTCAACATTCCTTGAATGGGTATGTGAACATTACTTGCTGTCTGCAACCCCTAAAAAAAAAAAAAAAACTCTTGTCCACTTAAGAATGATCTTAACGATACAACACAAGAGCACCCATTAATGTGTCGGCAGTGTGCCTCTTTTTAAAAAGATTAAGGGGAAAGAGTGCTAGGGGGCAAAGTTCAGGGGGCTCCGGCGGTGTGTACATGACAATCAGTGTGAGGACACAATGGCAGGATCTGTTGGAATGAGAGGTCCGTCTCAATAGTCCAGATGAAAGTGAAAAGGAGACGAATGGAGGGCCACAAAATGTCGTTTCTTTGCCCTCTGAATGCAAAATGAAAAATCCAGATGTCCCGCGAGCATAGGTTGTGGTTGTCTAGCGCCGTGCATTTGTACTTCCCTAATGGAAATAATGTGTCATAAAATGCATCGAGAAGTCGACGAGGCTCTTTCCACAATTCCTCCAATGAGTCACGAGCACAGGCCAAGCCCCTCTGATGTCTTCGTCGCCCTTTGTTCTCATTTTAAACCGCCAGACACTGACAAATAAATACGCTCTCCTTGGGCTCTTTCAATTGAGTCAGCGACGGGGCCTTTCATCACCCGCCGACGTGTCAGCGGGTTCAGACGTCTGTAACGTGATCAAGTTTGACCTCTGACCCCGCCGTCCGGACCCGGCAACCTCTCATCTCTCGTGAGGAGCGGTGCGACGTTTAAATACTGCCAGGCCTGCGGGACATACGTTTTTTTTTTTTTTTTTTTCTCACAATTTGCTCCAAACTACCAAATATGCAAATATTTTCTGGAATATTTAATCTTTTATCATTCGAATACGTATGCGCAGTAGAACAGTACTTAACCATATTATAGTTTCGTATGGGTGAAAAAGAGAAAGTTGTAGCCAAAATGTGGCTAGAATTACGTACCGTGTCGAATATAATCAAATAATTCATTCGATCACAGTTATTCTCTTTATTCTCGTTCATTCGTTGCAAAGAACTTTGCCTCACACTTTGCATTTTGTAATTCTCAATTTGTTGTTTGTATGACGTATACTTTCCTCCTTTTTCTTTATTTATATTTACTGCAGCCTATTTGGCTCATCTGTTTTAAACTTATGTTGGTGTTTATTTGTTGATATTTTGAAAAATACATTTTGGAGAATTTATGAAATAAATGCACATTTGTTACCACGAACACACATAAAAAAATTTTTTTTAAAAAGTACAGAACATGGGAACCGAATCGGTTCAAATGTAAAAGGTGCCCATACCTATTTAAATGCAAGTTTATGATTTGAATTAAATGCTTTTTTTCCCGTAATATTTTAAATAATTGAAAACCTGACAATTAAAGGGCTAAAAATGATTCACTGATATAATTAGCATTCAATATAATGAAATCATCAAGGCAAAAAGTATTGATTTCAATGGATAGCTGCCTCACAGTCAGCCAGTTATTAAAAATAATAATAAAACAACGCATACCAGTAATAATAGCAAGGCTAAAAGGCTGTGACAATCTTGCAATCAAGCTATATTGCTGAACTGTTTTGCTACAATTTTAATCAACGTTTGATTTCATGAGTTACGGGACAGTGGCTCTGAATGTAATATGACATAATGCATCTCACATCTGACAGGATGTATCGCTGTATACACAGTCACTCCATCTTTGCCGTGACATACATTCATGTTGTTTTAGTTCCCCGCCGTTAATTTCCCTGGCAAAGCATCCGTGTGGAAAAACTGGCACGTCATTTCCATAAACAAATGAATGAGCCATGTGGACACATGCGCCGCATGTGAGAGTTTACTCCTTCGCCCGTCCGCCATGCGAGCAGTTTTGCATGGCGGGCGGGGATAGGCGCTCGATAACCGCTGTCTGGCGCGGCAAACTGCACAGGGGGCTGTGAGACCGCTGTTGAAGTTTGAATAATGAGGAACTATAACGGTGACGGACAGAGCACATACACACGCACGTAAAGAACAATCCAGCCAGGCCAGAGCACATATTTTAAATTAGAAATATCTGCAAACAAAAGTCTTGGCATTAATCTGTTGCAGCCTGCCCCCCCCAGCCTCCCAAAAAAACAACAACAAAAATAATAATACATTTTTTATAAAGTATTTGGTTCAGTTTTTCCTGTTTTCTGAAAATAATGACTTGATGGGTTTGTGTTTAAATTTGGCGAACATATACGCTTCCTATTTTACCTGAAAGACTCACTATTTTTTTTTTTTTTTTTTACTTTTTCACTGCCAGAGATTTTCAGGCCACCTTTTACCCTAATGTTTGCAAAAATTAAAAAAAATATCAATAAACTCCTGGTACTGAATGCCTGGACTGTGAAAAGACGAATACATACGTCAATGGCAGTGAATGAGTTCGTGATATCAGCCATCCAGTGGTGGACACTATAATTGCAATTTATAACTGCTCCGCTACGGTAAACGTTTTTGTTTTGAGAAATGAATCCAGGGACACTGCGAGTGAGGCCAATCACTGCACCATGCGGGTGACTAGATAGGTCTGACCTGTGGGGGTTGAATAGTTGGGTTAGTGGGCCTGGGGTGTGTGGAGGATCGCATCCCTTTCCGACCGTGCGCTCTTTCACATGCTCAAGCTTATTATTATTAAAAGTGGCTATATGATAGACATGTGGTGAAAGTCATGCAGTGTCGATGGAGGGAAAGAAGAAGAAGAAGAAGAAGGATGTCAAGGTCAGTGGGTTCCTCCAGGCTCTACTTTACCACAGAATCCCTCCTCCTCTTCCTCCACTCCTCCGCCTCCTTTTTTTGCCTCGCCACACACCAACGGCCCGGCTCCCAAAGCGTGCCGCTTCTGAAATTTGCCACATCGGCCCCCCGCGGCCAAGGCGGGCGAGATGCGAGCCAAACTTGCGCCGCGCCGTTCGCCGATGGCCGCACGTGCGCCGCCGCGAGCGGGACTCGCTGACACGCCGTCTCACTTTTCGAGGCCTCACACGGGTCACCACACGCTGGTGGAGAGGAAACCTGGATGGCAAGAATGAAAATACCCAAAAAAAAAAAAAAAAGGAGAAAAAAAAAAATACGGAGTTGCGGGTGTTAGCGTGCCGAGCTAATAAGTCAGGACACATTCTTGTTCGCCGCGATACTGGGCACGGTTTTCGAAACTTGAGATCAAATAAAATTAAAAACACCCTTGGTTTTCATTCAGTGACCGAAGTTGTACCGCATAAAGCATCTTAATTCATACAGTCATTAGATATTATGTGCACAGTCATTTTAATTAGGATCCAGCAAGTCAAATTTATGCAAATTATAACTAAGTCAAGCTTGTTGTTTTTTTTTCCCCCCCCCCAGCTCAAACGAGATACTTTCGACACCCACGCTGATCTTTTTGTGTGTTTGCACTGTGCATCCGGTTTGCAAATTTTGCTTGTGCAAAATTCATACTGATATGCATGCAAGAAAGCGCAAAAAAAAAAAAAGCGTCAGCTGTATATTTGAGCAAATATAATCGCTCAAACCAAAATTGACAGCCTATAATTGTGTGATTGTCTGCCGGATCAATCAATATTATTACTGTTATTACAAAACTTTATGACCTTGTCAGAAGAGACGCGGTGTTCCCTCCCGATTAAGATGACTCGGAGATAAGTTAGTGATGTCACAATTCGCTTCGAATACATTGAGCGTGCTTATTTTGCTGCATTCTTCTTTCATGAAATGATAATGTTAAATAGTGCAATATCGATATTGCTATATGCAACAACCATATCGCATGTTTTTCCAGTATCTTGCAGCCCTATAATATATATGTGTACTGTTTTGAAAAAAATAAATAAAAATAAAACTGTCAGGGGAACCAATGATACAGGAACCAACTACTGCTGTTAGTCACTCCTCGAACTTCACTTTTCCGCACTACAAGGAAAGGAGGATTCCCCCCCCCCCCCCCCCCCCACACTGCCAGCCTCATTTCCTTGTAGGGGATTTGATCAGATTGGAGGAAACGATTTGACCCGAGGGGTGATTATGTCTGGTTTACCAGGTGAAATCTCTGATAAGCAGCCACATTATTTACACTTCATATAAGGCGAAAGAGGCGAAAACACTTGTCGGGGGTCACGTCATATGGCAGTTCGGTCAGATATGCCAGGTCATTCGAATTACAAAAACAAAAAAACTGTGCGTGCAAAAAAAAAAAAAAAAAAAATAGTAATCATAAAAATGAAGAAATGTCACTTATTTAATGAATCTTATAAAACACATGAATTAATCTACTATCTGAATGTTGTCCCCATTTTTCTATCTCTGTTGCCAGAGGCTCTGACCCTGTGTGCAAAAACAATTAGACTGTAAATATTCCGTTGTTTTGACAATCTGACTCCTGTCAGATAAATAGACCATTCTAATTGCGCGCCATTAGCAAAGAAAACAAACAAATGCGAGCGGACGAAACGAAGGGCCGCGATCAAAATGATGCCCGGTGGGCACGTCCAAAACGTTTGGGTTGCCGTTGACCGACGGACTGGAACACGCTGCTCCATGTTGGAAGCTCTTAAAACACAGCACTTCGCAACGCAAGTTTCTGAATGTTTTTTATTATTATTTTCTGCATGACGTAAAAACACAGAAGCTTTTGATTCACAAGCCGCCTTGTGGAAAATGGTGAACCCACCATTAACGAGCCATTCATATCGATGAAGGAAGCTCTCAACACTGCAGGCTGTCCTTTCTTGTTTGAGTCGTAAAAGTTTTGGCCCGTGAAAAAACGGCGATGAGGAAGTTCCTCCAGAATAAACGTCCATGAAATATGTCATTCTCTCCTCGAATAAACCGCACCCTTGTCTGGTCGGAACGTCGCCCACCGTCAACAACCCGAGCATCTCACTTTCAAAGAAGTTCTTGAACGATTAGAGGACTGCTCTCTTAGAAAAAGTTTACACACCCTTGTTGAAATGAGTTTTCTGGTCTAAAAAAATGAGCTAACGTACATTTTTTACGCTATCAATGACCTAAAATCTAAAAAAAAAAATTTTTTTTTTAAACTTTAATCGAGGCGAAGTATAAATCAATAACTGGGATACTGTGATTGCACATTATTATTACATTATATCGAAAACAAGCTGTAAATTGCATTTCAGCCCAATCCAGACAAAAGGGGAGGGGCCAGACCTGAGGCTATGAACCGCAGACAGCGTTTGGAAATACAGGATGCTATTCCGATACCATGCGTCTCCATTTTGTCTTACGCCGGACCCCCTTTACCCTCGATAAAGCCCCTCTTACCTGGATTTCCCGTTTTGCTTTCATATCGCCTCTTTCTGCTTGCATCGCAGTCAAGACCCGAGCTTCCCAACCCTAATTCCGCGTCTTTAAGGCCTACATGCTCGTTTCATTTCAGTCCAGATGGAAGCCCCGGGATGAGTCAGTTGGCACGAGGCCCTCGCTGTGCCAAAGCGCGACTGGTTATTGCTCCAAAAGCCCGGAGAGAAACAATAGTCCAGATGTTTGCGGCGCTGATTGACTTACTTATGCACTCAGCAAAAGCCTACAGGGAGCACATTTGCAATCAAAATGTATAATTTTTTCAATATGCAGCGCAGCTTGCTAATCAGCAACGCTTCCGGCCTTATTCCATACATTTTGACGGGGCTACTTGTATATGCACATGCTAACATCCCAACCCAACTTAGAATTTCAAGATGAATCCTGGCCTTTAATCTAAAATGTTTTAACGCCAGGTTTAAAGTTTCATTGTGGAATTTAGGTTAAAATTCAATGTTTGGTTTTCGGTCCTGTTTTGTTCACTTATTTAACAGCCGGCATAACAATTGTTCACCTGTTTCTTCGTGTTTCCAAAATGTGGTTGTTGCCAAAAAAAAATTGCTGATTAAGAACCAAATTCCGTGTGAGAAACCCTGACTTAAAATAATAAAGTATTTTCTAGAAATCTGACACTTTTTTTCACTGTTTTTAAGGCCTGCGTGATTTTGAAAAAAAAAAAAAAAATAGTAATCATGATTGTTTTGGGTTATAATTGAAATCACGATTATTCAAACGATTATTTATTTATTTGGTACAAAACAAGAAAATGTTTAAATGTAAACAATATAAAGACAAATAATTTAGGTAAGTTCCTTTTGGACCAAACAAAATTCCTAGTTATGAAATCTAAAATGATTTCCTTGTGTAAACAAACAGTGTGTTGGATATAAATGGATATTAATAATCGTTTTTCATGATTATCCCAAATTTTAATTGTAGAGTGTCATAATCGTAATTGTAATTGAATTTTGATTAATTGCACAACTGTTTGAACAATTTGGGCATAACAATTGCTCACCCATTTTTTTTAAAATGACTTTTAAACCATTGTTATTAATCCTCATCTACATTCTTGTCTCTGTCCATCAACAGTACGTAGACTGCGTTCCTATTAAGTCACCAATATCGTACTGGAACCCAGACCCGCTCGGAAGAATCCGAGTCTTGAATTGGTAACTTGCGCGGCTCGAGTGGCTTCTCACACCGTGTCTCTAAGGAGAACCATTGGCCAATCCTCTCGTGCCTCCACGTCCAAAACAACACTCGGGCCCACTCCAGAGCACTTGGATGAGCTTTTGCCTCTGGCGCAGTCACCAGCACAATAATCTGGCCGCAGTCCAAAGACAATATTTGTCAGAGTAGCCCTGTTCCAGCCCTTTTTCTGTTTATTACATTCTGCAGCCTGGGAACAAAACGGTTTAGGGTTTCAACCTGGAGTCTGAAGAAGGACCCCCCCCCCCCCCCTTTGCTCTCGTGTTTTTAATCTCTCCTTTAAATGTTTTTAATCAGGCGCCACGGCAGCAAAAAAAATAAATCAGTGTATGAATCTTTCATTCATATGCTTCTAATTGTTTTCTTTTCGGATCCTCTGACCTGAACAGCTTCTAAAAAAAAAAAAAATGTGACTTTGAGAGTTATAGTGCACACTTGTGTGGAAAACAACCGTCTGGAAGGGGCCGACTGGAAGTTTGCGTTCAATCCGCTTGTCAAACGACGGATAATATAGAACGCTCCTTATCACGTTTGAACTCGCTGACTCAGAGTGCTGGCGAATGTCATTCAACTGCGTGACAAAAAATTTAAAAAAACATTTTTTAAAAAAACAATTCATTTGGGCGATTTAAATGGCAGGGAGAGAGTGATTAAAATGGAGTCCAAAGCTGGACAGGAACATGACACATGAGGGGGAGTTGCTGCTCCAGGCTGGAGTCCAGAATGTCAGCCGTCGGCGGCATCCTTCATATTTCACCCCCGTCTTCTTGCAGGAATGTCTCGGTTTTAAGGCCAAGGTGCTGATTGCTCCCCCCCCCCCCCCCCCCAAAAAAAAAAGCCTGGCATGCATGGTATGCGGCTACACAATCCACCCTCGCTTCCTTCGTCTCATTGAAAAATACTTACCGGCGTACCCAACATAAACGACAAGAGTCCAAAACATGCAGTCGAATAAAGCTGGTCCGTTTCCATTTTAAAATGTGCTCAATGCACAACATTTGAGTTTATTGCGCCTGAAATGATCTTGATCACCTTGTTGTGAAATTACCCGGCTTGATTTTTACAGCCTACAGGAAATGTGAGGCCTCAAGCATTTCCTCTCCCAACACCTGCTTCAACAATTTGCTCTTGATGGGGTGACTTAATTTGTCCAGATTGCCTCCGTAACATGTGCTCCAGATCTGTGGTTCCACTTTTCAACCTATATTCTCCTGGGAGAAACCAATATGACACTCAACATTTTGCTTTGTACCTCTTTACAGTTTGGCAAGACAATCGTACACCCGGTTTTCTTTACACATATTCGTATTGCGTTTGAATTGCGTTCAAAATTAAGGTATAAGACCAAAAACAGTTGCTGGGGTTCGGTCCTTGAAGCAAATTCCAAAAACCATGACTATATTGAACACATTGGGATAACAATTGTTCACCCGTTCACCTAGCATTTTAGTTGTTGCAGCCAAATGTTAAGGTAGGTTTGGAACCAAAAAGGTTGCTGGATTTGGAAAAAAACAACAACAAAAAACTCAAGGCTGTAATTTGTCGTCCTTGGTATATCTTTGTGGACTGTGGTTGTTTTTGTTCTGGAATCGGTTTACGGTAACGTCTCCCAAATTTATTGAACTGTACTCATGCTTTTCTCAACGTTTTGAAAACCCTGCCAACCTTCTTTTCAAATCATACTCTGTAAAGTTGCCTTTATTCATTCAACGCCGTGCTGAAATGTACCCGCGCTCAAGTCCAAACTGTTGTGCTCGTCCAGGTCTGGATGTACTGGGTTGTAATCCCTTTGACGGGAAGGCCAGACGTTTACTTGGAGGTAGCCTCACCGAGCGAACGGGAGCCGAGGACAAAGTCTGTGCTTGTTCAAGCGTCTCGTACAGGACCGGCCCTGGGTTGCGTTTCTCAATGAGCCCGAGTGATGGATGATTTTCGGAATCGCAACTTCCCCCCCCCCCCACACACACACACACACACACCCCAGTCGGATTCCACAGTCGCCTGCCTCACTTCCCAGGAATTCTTGTGTATGGCTGCTATGCTCCATCAGTCTTTGATTTGCTTTGACATTTTTGTTTGTTTTTGAACAAAGGCACGCCGCAGTCACATTTAAGTTTCCTTGAACGGCCGTAATGATTATAAGCGCTTTTTTTTTTCGGTGCGTGAATTGACACCGACTTTCTCTTCAAATGCGACAAGAGTGGGATGAGCAATCCAAGCCAGGATCCACGAAAATTGACAACATGTGTACGGGAGGGTAATGCGACACTGAGCTAGCCGACAACCCAAACACAGGCCACCTGCTGCGGTTTTGCGAGAGCGCATAGTGGATCCTGCGCCACCAAGCAGGCCTTTTGGATGGTGACGGTTCAAATGAGGCCACGGTGGCAAGAGTCCACAAACGGGCCTGTTGAATTTTGCAGCTGCAGAACAGGATGGCTTTAAGGTACATTGACTTTATAACTACCCGGAATGGCCATTAAATACATATACTTAGAGTTGCGACCAAAAACGGTTCACGGTTTTCAGTGCTAGAACCAAGAAAAACCCTGAATTCAAATAATCGTCCTTTTTTTTTTCCCAAAAAATTTTGAGTGTCATCTTATTTAATGATGACCAATGTTCACCCATTTTCTTTATAGATATTGTGTTTTTTGCAGCCAAAACTTAGGGACAGGACCAAAAACAAACCCTGGTTTTCAGTTCTAGAAGCAAATTCTTAGTGTGAGGAAACCTTCACTCAAGGTAATAGAGTAGTTATTCTTAAGAAAATACATTTTTTTCCCCACATTGGAGTGTTTTGTTTACGTATTGAAGGATTTGTCCAATATTAGCTTGGTAATTACTGACTCTAAATGGATGGCTGAATATTAGCCAATATATTAGCCATATGTTGATCAGACGGTAATCGCATTACACATTTTTGGTCACTACGCACAAACCGCTAAATGTCCTTACACATAAGCGGCCATATAACAATCAATAGAAAGGGAAGAAATCAAACTATTTTAGTCTTGCGTAACACACACACCAACAGGCCTTCGCATAACTGCACGCGTACGGCTTTGTCTAATGTAATGGAACGTGGCTTTGAGGGATATCTGACAGAGCTAGAAGTCCTTGTGACCAAGGATGTCTCCGGGCCAGACGACCTGGTCCTTGAATTGATTAACCATAGATGGAAAAGATCAGACCCAACGTTTTTTATTAGACTGATCTGACAGCACAACACTATATACTATAAATGTTTTGACCAACAACAAAAACAAAGTGTTGATTTTGTACTGTTGTGACAAAAACTGACTTAAACAAATAGAGTACTTTCCAGAAAAAAAAGTAAAATTCACATTTTGAGGGTTTTTTCACTCATTGAAGTTTGACATAGCAATTGTTCACCCGTCTTCTATGTGCGTATTGTTTTGAGCAACAACAACAAAAGTGCCGGTGTTGTATTGTTGTGAAAAAAACAGACTCAGAAAAAGAGAGAAAAGAAGTTTTTCACATTTTGAGGGTTTTATTATTGAAGTTTGGCAAGACAATAGTTCCCATATTTTCTTGACACATATTGTCTTTCGAGCACACCAAAAATCTCAATATTGTGGTTATTGTCACCAAAACCTAAGAGTTGGGACCCAAATGGTTTCTGGTTTTCTCATACCAAAACCCGATTGCGACAAACTCTGACTTCACTTATTTAACCCTTTCAGCATTACTATTGTTCACTCGCGTTCTTTATGATTAAAAATGTATTCAGTAGTTTCTGTTTTTGCCGCAAAAAGGGTTAACATTGTGGGTTTTGCAGTCAGATGGTTTTTGCACATCTAGATGTCATTAACGCTCCGTATTAACAGTTACATACATACTGAGTGCTGTTCCTTGTCACTACTCTCAGTTTAGTATCCTAACGCCATGGAGAGATGCACTGCGACCGCTTGCCAGCGACAGACACGCACGTACTTGTGCTTGTCACTTTTCGGACAACAGGGCGGCACGCAGATAACACCAGGCCGGCCACTTCCTCCTTTCCCACATTTATCATCATATGTGAGTCATCGACGACGCACAGGATGTCGCGTCCTCGTGTAACTAGCAGGACTATGTTAAACAGTCCAAACGGGGCAAACATCTCGCATCCGCGTTAAAACCCAAAAAGCGTTGTCAGATGATGTCTATTTATAGTCGATGCAGCTGACCGTTTTTCTCGACCACGCTGAGATCTGGAAATGTCCTTACCGCAGCACATTTTTTCCGATGGATCTGCCATGTGCTTCCCTCCCCAAACCCGCGGCTTTGTGCAAATCACCAGGGGGAGTTTCGGCATCGATCACGGTTACGTGACAGCGAGGTGGCACTAAAAACGGACTCGGTGCCATCTGCAGTGGGCTCCGTCGGAAAAAGTTGAACTTTCCAGATGGCGGTTCTAACATGGAGCACAAATCAGAGTGACATGGCTCAAATGGAAAATGACGAGTGACTCGAGAAACATTGAAAATTGGGATCCAGCTGTGGACCAAAGGGTCTCACCCCTTCGTAAACATTTGCAGTTTTGGATCGAGTCGTTTTTCCATGAGCATTGATACGAAGAGCAAACATCTCCACCAGGGCATAACAATCTTAGGTTGGAGTTGAAAGGGGGCAGCTAAATCCTAAAGCCCCACTCAACCCTGATGCAAGTGGACCGCATAGATAACTGGCAATAAAACAGCTAACATCTTTTAAAAAGTCATTTTGGTTCAGTAGTTTTTTTATTCGTTTTTATTTTTTCGAAAATGCTTTGTCTTGGTTACGTTTTATTGAAGTATATGGAGTATTTGACCAGGGCAACATAAAAAATGTCACCAAGTATTTTTTATTGTGCTTGACCTTTCTTCAGTACAGCCGTCCGCTAATATGGAATAAAAAATAAATACATGATTTAAAATTAACCCCAAAAGCTCATGCATGAAAGTCATTTATAAAGATGAAAACAATGGACTTTTTTTTGTGTGTTCGACATATTTTGTAATTCTAGTTTTAGTCATTTTCATTAGTTTTTGTTTACTACAACTTTGCACCCAACTTGCTAGTTTTGCCTTCAACAACCACAAAATTGACAACAATAGTGACAATTCAATCGTCATAACAATCTGGATCATCACCAAAACAAATTTTCTGTCATTCTCCTGCTAACACAACATTTTAACATTCTGTATCCTTACGTAGCATTAACCACAAAATTGACAACAATGGTGAAAATTCAATCGTCATAACAATCTGGATCATCACCAAAACAAATTTTATGTTATTCTCCTGCTAACACAACATGTTAACATTCTGTATTCTTATGTACCATTAACCACAAAATTGACAACAATGGCAACAATTCAATCATCATAACAATCTGGATCATCACCAAAACAAATTTTCTGTCATTCTCCTGATAGCACATTTTAATATTCTGTATTCTTAGGTAGCATTAACGACAAAATTGACAACAATGGCGGAAATTCAATCGTCATAACAATCTGGATCATCACCAAAACAAATTTTATGTCATTCTCCTGCTAACACAACATGCTAACATTCTGTATTATTATGTAGCATTTAGGCCATAACTGAACATTTGAACAAATCGACGTGCTTACGGTTTGACTGCGGCTTAATCGCAAGAACGCATATGCGACCTGTGCAAATACTCTACCAGGTCTCACACACACATTCACATACCTTTCTGAAATGTAAATCATTGAGGACGCACAAAGTGAAAGGCGCTAAAAGTGCCTTTTTGACAGCTCTGCAGTAAAACAAACAGTCACCAGCAGATAAGGCGACCATTACGCACCATGATGAATGACTGACGTGGCAACTTCAAGACTAATTGCGAGTGGCTCGCTGCCTACCTAAAAACACCCCTCTTGCTGCTGTTCAAGAGTCCCAACGAGTTTTTAATCATCGCCACTTTTCAGTCTATTTGGACTGTTCACTGGAGGTATGACTAGAACACATTTCCAGCCAGAATGTAATTTTTGCAGATGGCGGGGAGAAAAAAAAAAAAAGCAAATTGTTGTCGACTGACTGGCAGTCGCCGTGTTGACGTTGGCGGGCGAGCGGCCCGGCAAAGAAAGAGGAAGAAGGAGGAAAACTTCAGGCCGGGCCTTGTAAACGTGCCCGCACTCAAGCATTGAATTTAATAAACCCGCGCTCGCGCGGAATGAAATGTAACCCGGCTCGTAATTTAACTACTGCAGGCTCGCTTTTGTGAAGACATTAATAGTTCACATGGGAAGGTGATTCACGGCCTTTTTGTTTAACTTGTGGGGAGGAATAAATTTCAATCACGGATTTTTAGCCCAGAGAAAACAATCATCGTGTCACGGATACCCACCTCATGCATCGGTTTGAATTGTGTCACGAAAGTGAAAAGTTTAAAAAGGAACATATGGAAAATTGGTATTCAGGTCCCCAAACCCTGTCAACCTTGTTGGCATGAAACTAAATGACATATTTGAGGCATATGTTGAAAACAGGACCGGATAAAGGTGCATAATTGATCCAAATTAGGATTGTCGGGCCTGCTGAAAAGAGCTAAAAGCAGGCAATACAAAGCGTTTCAATCGGTTAAAAGGAACTTGGAGAACACACACAAAGCACAGGATGGGGAGAGATGAGTTTATGTACCAATGGCGAGGACCACCCTGGAACTGCGCTGACAAAGAATCCCCACAACTTGGAGTGCAAGAGTGTGTGTCCACTCCAGAGGCTACACACACGTGCACACGCACGCATTCGGCTCAAAGTGGGATGCAGGGAGAATGTTAGAAATTGTGAGGTTTCATTTTTCGGTCAGCGATTTCAAAGCTTGGTTTAGTTGTGTAAATGTAGCGGATGACTCAGCAAAAATGGAGAGATGGGACCAAAAGTGGTTCCTGGTTATCAGTCCTAGATCAATATTCCTTGTCTGCGAACCTCTGACTTAAACTAATAGAGTACAAGTGCTCTTTTTGCATATCGTGTTTAGAGAAAAAAAATGTTGTGGTTGTCAAAATTCAAGTTTCAGACCCAAAACAGTTCCTGAAAAAGAAAATAATTTCCCAAAAAAGGTAATTTTTTTAAGCGTTGACTATTTTATTAATTGAACAGTTTGGCATAACAATTGTTCACCCGTTTTTTGTATGCATATAGTGTGAAAGACCCTGATTAAACTAATAGTACTTTCTATGAAAACAATATATTTATTTTCAACTTTGGATTGTTTTGTTCATATATTTAACCGTTAAGCATTACAATTGATCACCCGTTTTTTGTTGTTGTTTTTTTTTTTTTTTAAAGCATATTGTGTTTAGACCTAAAAAGTTGTTAATGAATGTAGTGGTTATTGCAGCCAAACCTTAAAATGCTTCCTGGTTTTCAGTTCTTGAGCCCAATTAATTGTGTACAAACCTTGATTTAAATTACTTTTATTTATTTTATTTTTTTAATTTTTACTGTTTTGCCCACTTAACCATTTGGCATAACAATAGTTCACTCATTTTCTGGAAACATACGTCAAAAATCAGGGGGTATGACATTTTCACCAACCTGACTATGACAAATGAAGAGACACAATGTCGAAAGGGGGGGGTTGCAATGTTGCAAGCCTCCGATACCGTGACTAATGGTGGTGTAATAGCGACGTGGCTACACATGGACGCATGCAGCTGCAGACCACGAGGAGACAGTCGGGAGTCCGCAGAGACGCACCCTCATCAGGCCTGCAAAATCGATGTGTGTGGCCCGAGCCGGACTCGCCACCCTCCTCTGTGAACTTTTGCACGCCGTCTCCCTTTTTTACTATGAAAGGAGGACAAACATAGGCCTGAAAAGAGGGTCAAACGCACGACCCACAAGTTTTTTTTTCTTTATTGGGGGGGGTGATTACACACCTTTCACTTTTTCTTTCCTCTTTTTGCATAAAGAAAAAACATTAGCCATGTTTAATGATACTATGCTTTGCTATTAATTTAACAGCACATCAATGAGTCGCCCAAAATATATATATATGTGTATGTATGTATATATGTGTATATATATGGATATCATGTACATATATGTATATATGTATATATGTGTATATATATATATATATGTATATATATGTGTGTGTATATATATATATATATGTATATATATATATATATATATATATATATATATTTATGTATGTATATGTATATATGTGTGTATACATGTATATATGTGTATATATATCATATACATATAAAAAAACAAAAATGTGGTGTTCCGCAAGGTTGTACTGTTGGTCCCCTCATGTTCTCGAAAAACATTCTCGAATTATATATATATATATATATATATATATATATATATATATATATATATATATATATATATATATATATATATATATATATATATATGACAGTCCAATTCATTGCCTTATTTTTGGTGAAAGTATCCCCGAGCATCGGCGGGCAATTTCTGTGGGAATAACAATTGCCAGCGTTCCCAAATGGGCTTTGATGGCTCCCCGTCTGGCCATCGGAAATGATTCAGGCCGCTGGCATGCGCTGCCGAGTTCGCAGCTGGACCTTGCACCTGCAGCCAGGACAACAAGCAGCCGGGTGCACGTTTTTTGACACACATTGTTTGCATGTGGGCTTTATAGCCATTTTTTTTTTTCGCCCGTTAAACTCAATTGCACTTTTCATGTTGGGTTTTACAGTAAATCAAACTCAATGACTCAAGTTTATGGGAGAAAATTGTAGTTTGATGAAAACACTCCAAGGCAACCTAGAATAACATATACAAAATATCGTATTGCACAAGGGATATTAGAGTAATAGAATAAAATGTCCATAGCAGGTTGTATGATTGATGGGTGTGGCGGAAGATTTAAAAAGTATGAAGGAAAATGACATGGACTTTCCATTGTGACTGATGGCGAGTGACGCTGGGTTACCGCACCTTCCCTAAAGCGCGCATTACTCCATAAATCATGTAATTAGTACAAGGCCACCTCGGGGGAGTCTCAAATGTGGCTCGCAAACTTTAAAATGAGGTCAATAAATCTCCAGAGAGAAGTCATGTCAAGTTGGTGGTTTGCTTTTAATGGACTGTGAAGTTTGCGTGACGCTTTACATGCCTCGCCGTAGAAGTGTTTGCCCCCTCGCTGATTTTTATCACACTTCAACCCAGACGGGCAGAGCCGTAGTGTCAGTTTGAAGGGGGTCCACAACTAACTTCCTATGAATTTGAAAACGTTCAGGCCAATTTTAAAATTTCAGCATTTGATCAAAATAACAATGCGTAGACTCAAACATGATGGTGGCAGTGAGGTGGTCCCGCTTTGCTACTTCAGGACCTGGATGATTTTTACATTCCCTCGGGTTCACTTTGTGACATATTAAGATTGGTGTTTTAAACACTAAAGTATGATAATTTTTTTTTTTTTAATTCAGGAATTGAGAAGGGGTCAAATACTTTTTCATTGCGCTATATGTAAAGCATGCCACTTTTTCCTTTGCGGGAAGATAAGCGTTCTCCTGCTTAGCTAGCAAAAATGTGACACATGCATGTAGAGAGATATTCCGCAGAGGAGTTGGAAAGCTCCAGGGGTCAACCCTCGCAGACTGGAATTGATTTAAACCATAATTACCTCCGCAATAACTCGCCCGTCGGTTTGAGCTGAAGCCCAGGTGTATCGCAGAAAAGCAGTCTGGGACTGTTTTGAGTTGATGGCATCTGGCCAAGTGTCTACGCACACACAACCCACCCCAATCCCCCTCAACCCCACACCAGAACCCGAGCGAGCAATCTGTCAGCAGCTGTCAGTGCTCGTCTTTCGCTCTCTCTCTCTCTCTCTGCGTCCATTTTTTCTTTCTGCGGGCGTCTTGACGTGATCGGCCCATGTCGTAACCGCTTTCCCACCTGGGGGAGCACATGGAGCTACGACTTTTGATTTGTTAACCACTGACAGATTTACTCTGTTTTACTGAGCTGTTTTTCATATATATATATATAATATATATAAAATCCCCCAAAATGTGGTGTTCCGCAAGGTTGTACTGTTGGTCCCCTCATGTTCTCTAAATACATACAGTATACTCAAATAGAATATTATCATTTTTTTGTCGTTTTTTTTTTTCTTAGCAAAACCTTAAGAGCTGTGGTGTGCCACAAGGTTCTATCCTTGGCACCCTCATGATCTTATTCACAAATAGAATAGTGTAAAAGTTACAATGCTGCTCAGATGGTAAAAATGTCTTCATGCACTGCTTACTCAGCCATACCTTATCTATTTTCATTCTAAGATGTGAGTGCCCTTAGTGACTCCTTTTTGTGATGTTAAAACTCACCTGTGCCTTGCAGCCATTCATCATCTTGTATTGTCTCGTGTGACGTTTTGCTGCTCGGATTTTCCAGTCTTCCTGATACGACGGAGCGACTTTTTTTGCTGGCTCATCAACCGATGTAATAGTTCGCATGTCCGCAATCTGCATGTGCATTCGGTGTGCAGCACATTTGTGTTTATGCATCAACATACACGTCCATCGATGCGACGGTGCACCAGCCCTGAGGGGTTCCCAGGCCGAGACAATACGCTACTATGCTCTCTTCTCCGCACCTGTGTTGTGCTTTCACGGCGACAAAAGATGTGCTTTTCCTCTTTGCGGACGACTTTTATTTCCATGACTCACATCCCGAAAATAGCGTTACGCCGCCACCGACTCGTAATCCCCCAAAACTCTTTGTAAGGACGAGGCCTCGATGGCTTTGAACACACAAACACAGCGGTTGTGTGGTTAGCGAATGTGTGGCATGTGGACCAGTCATCGGGTACAATTGGCACGTGAATGCTGAATGAGCACATCATTTTCGTGCCGTTTCAACCGGCCCCGTCATGTTGCGAGGAAAACTGACCCGTTTAAAGGTTGGGTTTTTTTTTTCAAAAATGACTTGTGCTCGGCTTCATAAGTGTAATCAACATTTTTGATTTCAAGTGTGTCAATTGCAAGTTTAGTTAACACTCCTGTTACACTGCGGGTCAAATTGACCCATTTTGAATTAGGAAAAGGAAATAGTAAGGGTAAGCAGTGGTGAGTAATTAAGTTAATAATGACATATTAACACTGATTATATGGACTTAAATAAATTTCACGTAGGTCAAACTGACCCGGAAGAATTGTAGCTGCTTCTGAAAAATTAAACGGATCATGAGGGTTAATAATGACATTGATTTTTTTTTTTAGTTCCTTGACACGTTTAAATAAGTCATTGAATGTGGGTAATGACCCATTTCTGTGCCTGAGAAAAACGCATCAGGATTGTTAGTTCACACATTGAATTGGTGTTTAATGTGATTTTTTTTTTTTTTTTTCTACGTGATGTCGGTCAAATTGACCCACAAGTTTTAATGTTGTTTCTGGGAACCAATTATCAGGAGAGATGATAAAATGACATTCTTTTTCCCCATCGCAAACGCTTTTTGAGTTAATACCGGGTCAGATTGACCCAGGAAGATTTTCACAAAATACCAGTTGTAAACCAAAATATTTGATACGCCGCTCAGTTTGCTGTCCTGCAATTCTGCACAAACTACAACACTAGTAAAAATAATAATAATAATACAATTATTATATTATTTATTATTCTTGCATTGTTTTGTATTAGGATGTCAGGACATGAGTGTTGACATTAAACTGTGCTGCTACCATCTACCACCTATCACAAAAAACATACTACTGCCTCCTTGTGGATCCTTGTGGATATTATGACAAATCATTCACATTTATTATTATTACACTTTGAATTTGTATGTTTTAAATAAAATGTTTTAAGTGCTTTGAACCATTAAGGACCCTGACGTTTCGACAGACATACATATTGCTGCTTTACTCTTGAATTGTTACATGAATTCATAATCTAAGGAGGGACGTTTTATTGTTGTTTTCATTGTTTGAAAAGAAAAGTCTAAAAACAAAAAAAAAAGTCAGCATCCGTTTTTGCTCATTATTTCTTAGACAAAAATTTCATTCTGTTGCCTGTGGGGAAAAAGAAAGAAAATTCAATTAGGATGACTTTGCCGCAGCATCAGCACAACAATGACACTTTTGAGGCTAAAAACTGATCAATCTCCTCACCTAAACTTTTGAGAAACCTATTAACCCTCCGGTGTTCACTCTCGTGGATGGTGTCAAGATATTCGTGCACCCTTATTTCAAAAAGTCCTGAAGAGACATTCGACAAAGCGACAAACAATCGCTTCAAAATAATTATAATAATAATAATAATAGTAATAAAGCAGGGAAGGACGGTATCCGTACCTCTCAGACCGGCCCCGTGCAGCTCCCTCTCCTGGATGAACCAGCCGAACATCTGCGTCTCCATGAAGACCTCCAGGAAGCGCCTGGTCGTCTTGGAGGGCACGGCCTTCCGGAAGGCTTCCCGCTGGAAGGCGCAAGGGACGGGCGGCGTGGAGCAGACGTCGTCCTCCCGTTCGCTGAAGAAGAAGAGGGGGTAGTGGCCTACCAGCTCCACGAAGAAGCGGACAAAGGCCTCGGACACAACAGTGCTCAGGTGGTCTGAAGAGCAGATGAGTCGGCTGGATCAGAAATGATCCAATGTCACTCCATTTATATACAGGTATATTAGAGGTGTGCTTTACCATTGATGGCGTCACCTCCGCCAGCAAGCTCTTTCCTCCTCTCCAAAACGTTCTCCAGAGTGGACTGAAGCTTCGAAGGCAGGATGGAGTCTTCGTCATCCACCTTAAAAAGAAGCCCCGGAAACGATAGGCTCTCCACGTGCAGGCTTTCACAAACAACCCACCTGTTTTAGGAATCGATTTTTCCCCAAATCGACGAGCAGAACCTGTTGCGGTGACAAATCGGCGTCGTTAAAGAGATTCGACGTCTTGGCGCGTCGCAACCTATCTGGCTGACCTCTTCCAGGGGCAACTCGGTGAGCTGAGGCAAGGAGCCGGACAGCAGGCCCACGATGAACGGGGTCGGGGTGCATACGATGTCGAGCATGGCGGAGGGGAGCACAGGGATGTAGGTGTGCTGCCACACGAATGGGTAGAGGAGCGCTACCACTGCGTGGCAACACTGGGACAGGGTACTGGAATTGAAAACAAAATTTTTAAAAAACTGTTCCAGTATATATATTTATTATTTATTTTATTTTATTTTTTTTTGGGGGGGGGGGGGGATTTCATTATAACAGCGTTTCTCTCTCTGTACTTACATAATGATGGATACACAAGTCAATGTTACCTTCTGCCATCTAGTGGCCAATTCGTATATTGGCCATGCAACGTGTCCAAACCTGAGTTTGTCCGCAGTAAAGACGACCCTGCGCTCCAGAAGCAGGGAAGCAAACACCCTGAGAAGAAGCCTCACACTCAGGCAGGAAAAAAGACACTCAAAGTCCACGTGCTCCAAATGCGAGTCAGACGGTCGACACAGCTCCATCACCTAGCAGGGAAGGAAACACCAGCTGCTAGGAACGCCCATGCTCACCTATATACGGTAACCTGTTATTTTTTAATATTCAGAGCGGAAATAACCTCAAACACATTTTTTTCAAGGATATGCTCCCAGCAGGACCACTAGTTGAAACACGGCATTCTGATAAATATTGCGTTTGTGGTATAAGAGTTAATCCACTCGTTTTTAAGCCATCTCAGGGGACGGCCATTTTGTCATTTCTGTCGACTGAAAATGACATCACTACTACACTGGATAGTTGTGATGTCTTTTTCAGTCGACAGAAGTGACAAAATGGCCGCCCCCTGAGATGGCCAAAAAACGAGTGGATTTTGCTGCTTATTAATCAGAATGCCTTGGTTCAACTAGTGGGCCTGCTTGGAATACATATTCTTGAAAAAAATATGTTTGGGTTGATTTCCCTTCAATTAAAAAATATATATAATATGTATACATAAAATACACACACATAGACACAATTATGATTATCAGAATTATACATAATATTTTGAAAAATACAAATGCAATTTTGAATTTTTGTCAACAGAACCGTCATACCTCTGTGCCCGAGCCAGGGAGGAAAGTCTTGACGGTGATGGTCCTGCCCGGAGCTGGAAACTGTGCCTCCATGATGGCTCTCATGAACGGCTGCACCAGAGCGGGAGACAGAGCCCTCCGCCTCTCCACCTCATCCAACACCTGCAGTACAGTAATCACGCACGCATCACCACATTCAATATACAAATGGGATAATATGACTTTGAGTGTGTGAGAGCGTTACCTTGGAGAACAACTTAAAACAGCCAAGGCGGCTCACAATGCAGTAGACCTCTGGCAGACGTTTTCCTCTCCCATTAGGCTGAAAGCAACACGTTTACTATGAAATTTTGTAACTCACATGCAGAGACAGGAGAACAAAGGTACTTGATACGTAGTAAACAAATCATTTTCTTCCTCATGAAGTGAAATTGGATCATTACCCGCTCAGACACAATAGTTGGGAATCACTGCTCTAGTTGACACATTGCATGCAAACGTGCACATGCTGTATACACGCTCGCTGTCCATGCACACTTTCCCAGACACACACTTCCTGTTTTCCCACAGGCATGCCAACATTTTTGGCACAGTTATTTACTCAGCCGTGATCGGCGGTATTTGGCCGCTTCCTGTTCACTGGCAGCTCGTATTTATTTATTTTTTTCCCCCCAAAATTATTATTATTTACCAGTAAACGGCGGCAGTATCCAAACCTCCTGCTCCCATCCTCTCCGGTCAGTACGAACGAGAACATCTCACTAGGGAGGGAGTAGTCATGTTAAATACACAAATAAAGCCGCGATTGGCATGTTATGACTGCACAATTTGAAAATGGACACTGCTAATACTATATAAAAAATTCGTTGATTGATTTATTATAAATATCCAAATAAAAATGTATTGGTAAAAAACAAATACATAAAATAGGTTAAATGTCTAATTTAATATACAATGAATGAATTAGGATACAATTATTCATAAATAATACAATTAAAATAAAAATTATTAATGTAAAAGGAAACTATTGTACGTATTTTAAATAAAATTTTCCATCCATGCCCAAAACGTGGCCCTTTAGGACACGAAGGTTTGCCCACCCCGGTATAAACTTAACTTCCTGTTAGCGACAAATATGTCGTGACATGGCCTCACCTCGGATAGCTGTCTGCCGGCTCCCAGTCTTTTGCATCTGGGAAACAAAATTTGGGAATAATCTTGAGCTGATCCTCGGTCTCTCTCAAGAATTTGAAGTTTCGTTCCAGCTGGAACACAAGAACAACAACAACATGACATAGGGTGCAACCAAATATGGAACAAACCATTTCTGACCTTTCGGGGGAACTGCTGTGTGACTTCAGGGACATAATGGCCACCCGTTTTGGCCTTCTGTAGCGACACAACCAGGAAGTACTCCAAGAGCTGCCGGTGGTGATTATTATCCAAGTTTCTGGCTTTGGTACTGTTGCACTGGACCCCCGTTTGGCTAGGGGGGCTCAGTATGGACTGCACCGAGACCAGCCTCTGTTGGTGGGCTGCATCAGAACAAAGAGTCCGTGAGGGAAAACTTGCAAAGCTCTTCAGAGATGTTCCCTACCTTTGGCTCGCTCTTCAAGTTCACTCTCGGAATCGCTGTTTTCGTCGGTTACTGTGAACAAGACCGCAACAGTCAAATGTATCCTCGACTCGTTTTCATCCATCTCAGGGGGCTGACCTTTTATCCAGCACCTCCCCCCGCTGTCGACTGACATTGACGTCAAAGCGCCTTCGGGCTCGCATTGCGAATGTCAATGTGAGCCCAACGGGCACTTTGACGTCAATTTCAGTCGTAGTTAAATAGAACGGAACAGTCCAAAGGTGAAAGGTGATCACCTCTCCCTGAGCTGGTCTCAGCATAATGATAAATCCTCCGTAGGTGTTTCTTCCCAATCCGAGCCTCAAAGATGCTGTTGATCCTCAGGACCACCTTGAAAAAGGATTTTTAGGATTCCACTAGGACTAAACCAAGTATTGCCCTAGACATACCGTCGGTATCCTGTGATAGGTGCGGCCGTAGGGGTCCGAGGATGACCACGGGGTATCTGTCGGGGTTGACGGGGGGCTGAGCTGGGACGGGGACGCAACACCGCTGCTGCCACTGTAATTCTGCCGGTTACCCCGACGCAGGTCCAGTAGCTTAAAACTCCTACCGGAATTCTGCCTAAAGAAACCGGGCCTTGAAACCTGGGGAAAAGGACTCTCAGAATGATGTGGATTGAAATCTACGCAGACGGCCTTCAGCGGGAACTTGCCTGACCCGCCTCTTAACACCACCACTAACACTTTGCAATTACAGAAACCATCAATCCAAGACAAGACGGCCCCCCACTGATTTAGACGCAATACAGTCATGAGATATTGTCGGAACCTTGCTGGTGTCAGCACCAGGAGACGAGGGTAAAGAAGACTGCTGGGAGCATTGACTCTCCAACTCTATGTCCTCATATGGGTTCTCTTTGTCTGGAAGAAGACCGGGCAACTCAGGTTATTGAAGAATTTGGGACACACCGCAACATGTTAGTTTTGTGGTTACCGTTGCAGTTACCCAGTATGTCTTCATAGTGATGTTCCGGAGTCAGTGAGCACTTTGAAGCTGGGATGTCTTCATACTCAAGTGTTTTCCTGTCAAAATCAAAGCAAGCCTGTAAGTGGTGATAGAGTATGTTCTATTTGTGACAATCATAAATATTGTGTACAGAGAACTTGAGGGGTCCAAGTCTAGAACCTTGTGGCACACCACAGAATCTGAATTTTCTTTAAAAACAACAATTTAAGTAAAGATAGCAAATAATAGTAAATGTTGTTTATACCGCCAATGTTTGGAGAACTTGAGGGGGCCAATAATACAACCTTGCGGGACACCTCCGATTTGAAAATGTACGTTGACGTACTATAGTATTCGTGTTGTGCTGTTTGTCGCATTTCCGTCGGTTTTACCTGTTGTGGTGGTTTTGTCGTCCCCTGTTAGCACCAGGCAAAGGTTTCGAGGCTGTTTTGGGCAGCGGGGGAAGGTTGCGCTGCCCTTTGGTAGCAGGATGCTGGAAGGTGCGCTTGGGTTTGGGCAGCGGGTTCACAGGGGGAGACACGTTGTCTTTCCTCTTCCCCTCCGCTTGTTTGTCTTTGCTCGGCGGGCTGAAGTAGTTCCCGAGCTCCGGGGGAGTCTTCCCATGATTGGGACCCATGGCATCCAGCTTTTTAAAAAGAGTGAATACCGCCCTCTTGTCTTCGTTGCTTTGTTCAAATGTTTTTGTTGCGGTCAATGTCTTTAGCCGGTCCTCCCGTGGAGGCGAACAAGGCCTTGAATCAAACATTTCCACATTCTCTTTCTGTTCCTCATAGGCTCGGTTCTTCTCCGTCCTGGTTTGCTGTTTCTCAACCGGTGGTCTCGATTCTTCAGCGCCATAATACATTTTCATCACTTGCACCTTCATGACATTTCCCGTCTCACTCGGCTCCCCCGCGCTCTTCAAACCCGCAGAGGAGGACTTTAAGGGTTCTTTTCCTTCCCAAAGAGAGATCTTGTCCTTGATGTTGCCGCCGCTGCCGCATGCGGGGTGCTTGTTGCCCACCAGGAGTCTGTTGTCATTACTTCGATGGTCCGAACCGGGCCTCGGATGAGCCATTGTGAGCCAACGTTACTCAAAGCTTCTTTGACGGCAGCACTTCTCTCACTGCGGTGACAACCCTGCTTTTGATCAAAACAGATTAGGAAACGAGAGCTATTTTGAGCGACTGATTTTCAAAGTGTGTTATTAGTGTCGCTAGCGCCCTCTAGTAGTACGGGAAAGAATTCAATGTTCAAACTGTGCGTTATGATACAGTGCCAAATTTAGTTGTTTTTTTAAAAAAAATCCAGTACAGTGCACTTAAGTAGAGTTCAGTTGTATTTAACTTTAAAGTGCAATATATTTGAATTGACTCTTTCAGAAGATATTTTTTATTTGGTGTGAAAAGTTTGACAACCACAAATGTAAATGATAGAATAACTTTTATTTATATAATCCACTTTATATATCACTAAACATATTAGCTCATTGTCTCTAAAATTATTTTTGCCATTGATTTCGAAAAATTACTTTTTAAAAGTATTTTTTTTTTTTAGATCTTTTCATGTTTTGTTTTTAATTTTGACCTCCTTTGAACCTAACCTTTAAATCAGAAAATACTACAAAATATTCTATAACATGAAAACCTGATGTGCTCAAGGAAAAACAAGGTCAGATTCGGAATCAGTGCAACAAAAAAAAAACAACAGTTTACTTAATATAAAAATAGAGTAAAAATGTATTGACCAGTGTTATAATTAAATTAAATTTGAAGACAAATTGAAAAAAATATTGAACCAAAACTATTTTATTTATTTTACATCGACAAATAACCTGGTTCAACTCCTATTTTTCTGATTAAATAATTGGTTAAATTTTTTTATAAAATAATAATAATAAATAAATATTAGGAAAAATTAAAAAAAATCCATATACATATATATATATATATATATATATATATATGTATATGTATATACAGTATATATATTAATATACAAAAGTTCGCACACCCCAGCCTGAACTGAAAAGAACAAACAGCTACGTTCATTCACTATAAATAAATCTGACATTTGCCATATTCTGCAGCGAAAAGACTGAACAGACTTTTAAGAGGGTCCTGAACTCCCTAATGAGTCATTTGAGATCGTCCCTTTCCAGAAACGGTGGGAAAACGGAGCCGCCCGGAGAGGCCTATGAACCCAGAGCGTCTTCCTCTCATCGGCCTTTGTAAAATAAACACATAGTTGGACCGTGGCCCGTTTCAGCAAACGATTATGTTTTAATAAATAAACCGGAGGAAATGGGAAGCCCTAATTGGAGAAATGTTTTGTTCCTGGACCGCAAGGCAAATGTGGCTTTTATTTCCCAAGCCCTGGATTGAGTTGATTCTTCGTAATATTCTGCTTTTCTGTCCTTTCTGATCCTTTTAACAGCCACTATGATGAATTTGCACCTTAATAGGACTTGTATGCATTTTTTCTTTTACTACCATGTGAGCTGTTTATTTTTTCCATCCCGATTGCACGCTTCATTATTCTAAAGAATATTTTAGGGCAAACACAAGATGAGAACTGAACGCTCTGTTAAGACACATCCAAGTCACAAAATAAGATTGATCGTTTTTCGACTTACCTCTTGGTGCTATATGCGCTCCTCATGCAAGAAAAGAGGACTTTGCAATGGATGCTCCATTTAAAGTTCCCATCGCTGTGACTTGTAGACATTTGCATTCCAAGAGGATTTTTCCATCTAGCTCCATTCATTTGGTCCACTACATCCATCTACTGTCATTCACGCTCTCAGCACAGTGCCTGAACTCTCTCTCTCTTTCTCTTGGGAGGTTGCACACGTCACGGGCGACGTGAATTAAAGCAATATTAGATGCACCTTTTCCCCATTCATGGATTTAATTTCAAATGTAGTTGATTGGCATTTATTTGCCAACGTGACAAATTAGGATCATATATATGGAAAAAAAAAAACAGCATTTTGCTATGAAATTCTTTATTACGCCACAGATTCTGTGAAGCAGAATATTCCCCATCCATGGCCTTATCTAAAAGAATTGTTTGATGTTAGCTCCCAAAAAAATTTGTGAATATTGTGTCCTGTGCAGGCCTAAAACTAAAATCCTCCCGTCTAATCTGAAAAACACATAGATGTTTTTTTTTTGTTTGTTCAGCAGCTTTTAAAAACAAAAAAAAAATCCCCATTGCCAATATGAGCATGACGATAGATAATTAAAAGTAGACAACTATTTTGTATGCATAGATTTGTTTTTCCTTCAATGTATATCGTACATACTGGCAGTAAAAAATATTTTTACTTTGATCCAGTAACAAAGTACATTTCAGTCTGTACTTTGAACGTTTACTTACGTAAATGTGTTGACTCAGTATTCTACCAGTTTTTCATTTTTTTTTTTCACAAGTATCTATACTGCGTGAATACTTTGTAAGTTTAATAAACGTGACTGTGCTGTAATTCAACCCCTGTCCTGATGGCGGCGGTAGACCCCCGACCACGCGTACGCCCCGCCGTGACGTCACAACGACGTGGCTGCACTGTAAACAGATGTTTATGGCCAAAGTGGGCTGCTAGCTTATATACCGAAACGCGAGCAGGAAGGTAAGAAGCGTCGTCGTTTTCGTTGTCATTCATCAACTGAAAGTGTTCTTTCTTCGCTTCCTTTTTTGGTGGCTTGTCTCTATTTTCCGAGGAAAGTGATGGTGGTGTAAATAGAGGCTCTGTCGCAACATTTAAAAGCCTCACTTGCTCACCCATCGAGGCACTTGATAAATGTTCGACGTGTATCTATCTCTTAAAAAAAATTAAATTAAAAAATAAAAACCTTTAACACATTCACGTTAGGCGGTCAGGCAACCTGATTTTAAATTCACCACGAAGGCTTGTCATTGTGTGTAAAAAGCTTGACATTCTTGAAACGAGCGCCGATTAAACACAGGGAATTTTGTGCAGTTCATTGTGAGCGGTGTTGCGTTCAAGGTACAAGAAGACGCATGCAATCACATTTTACTGCTGTCATTTCCCGTACACGGTGAGATCGACTAGATTTTTGTTCATGATACCACGAAACGGAGGCACACAACTACAAAAATAACTTTAAAAAAAATCTTGAAATATTGCGGGCGCGTTCAGTGAGTCACAATTACAGCAAGCACTTTTCATCGCTTTCACTTCAGCGCGAAGTGAGAGGGAATAAAATGAGCTTTGATTGCAACTTAATGAAACTTCGAATAAAACTTAACTTGGAACTGAAAGCTCTTGTTGCTAGGCAACGTTTAACATGGACTCCCCTCTTTTCAGGCATCCTGTCGTTTGCCCCCCGTGATGTGCTTGCACCGTTTGGCCTTTTAGCTCAACTCCCTTCCCGCCCTTCCTCGCCCGGCCTCGAAGATCCCGACCTCACGGAACCCATCTCCAAATTCTCTTCCTCCCCCCAGTCACCCCTGTGATGCCTCCCTCGTGCTGTGGCTACCTGTCACAGTACACCCATCATCACCTGGTTGTTTTCCTCCTCACCTTCTTTAGGTAATTTGGGAATTTTACATGTGTTTTGCCACCCAAAAACCCGTTTGTCTATTTTTACTGTCAGGCGGGTTACATCTCAGTTTTTTTTTTTGCATGGCCCCGGACCTCTGGAATGTAGTTTTGAAACAAGGTGTGAATCCTTGTAAGGTATTCATGCGGGTTAAAAGTCTTTGGTGCACTTGTTGTCGCGATAGTGTGAAGTATTTATAGCGATTTCCAATGGACGCGGCAGAAAAGGATGTCGGATTTTTTGCATCTGGGGCAAACGCAAATATGAATGGCTTTATTTAGACCTGCTGCGCCTTTCTTTGTTGAAGGTGTACTTGATCCGGTGAGTTGGGGCGAAGCTCAGCAGTAAAGATAAGGCGTTTTCCTGCTCCGGTTCCTGTTTTTAGACTCTCACTCTGGTGTCCTGTTAGCAAAAAAAAAAAAATTAAAAGGCCAAAAAAATTCAACAAAAGCACGCCATTCAGCTCAAACTGGGTGGGTGTATTTCTTTATTTGTTTTTGTAATTTTAATACCTTTTGCCCTTTCGGCTATGGAAACTTGTCTGTTTCTTCGGAATTTGAATACCAAAAAATGAGTGGATTTGGAAATGCTAATAAATGTAGTGGCAAATCTGGCAACCCTGACTGTGCTTTTAGAGACTAGCTCCTCTCTGTTTGCCGCCGTGTTGTTAGTGTAAGCAGCGCTTGACCCAGCTTTCCCGTCATGGTCATAAAATCCCTTTTCTCTCTCTCTCTCTCTCTCTCTCCCGTGTCCCAGCTATGTGTTCCTGCATGCATCCAGGAAGACGTTCAGCAATGTGAAAGTGAGCATCTCCGCCCAGTGGACGCCTTCTCCTCAAAATGGCAGCGCTCCCGCTCTCTTGCCTGCCGAGGTACGGCTTCTTTTGCCACCGTAGGGGACCTGAAATGAAGTACTTATGGAGCTCTCATTTTATAACCCGCGCATCCGTTTTCCTAGACATGGGAGAAAAACCGACTGTTTGCCAACGAAGAGCAGGCGACGCTCTTCTTGGGAGCTCTGGACTCCATCTTCCTCTTCTCCTATGCTATGGTGAGGCATAAACTGATAACAAAAAATATATATGGATATATATTAGGGATGTAACGATGAATCGATAAAATCGATACGTCTGGATTAATCGATTAGATGAATTGTAAAATCGAGTTGATTAAATTCATATAGAAAATGATGTCTTGAGACGAGCATGGTAGCAATTTTTAAAAAATCGAATCAAAAATCGGGAACTGAAAATCGAAAATCGATTGGTTTATATAAATGTATATACATGTATGTACATGTGTATATATATATATATATATATATACATATATATATATATATATATGTATGTATATATATATATATATATGTGTATATAGATATACAGATATAAGGATGTAACGATTAATCAAAAATCGATTAATCTCGATGAATCGATTCAATAAATTGAAAAATTGAGTTGAATGATGTCAATTTTTTAAAAATCGAATCGAAAATCGGGAACTGAAAATCGATTGGCTTGATTGAATAGTTACATCCTTTTTTATATATATATATATATATATATATATAAATCATGTTAGTTAAAACATGTGATTTAAAAAAACAAATAATTCTTCCACGCAGGGTTTGTATCTGAGCGGCGTGATCGGCGACCGGGTGAACCTGCGCTATGTGCTCTGCTTCGGCCTGTGTGGCTCCGCTACCGTGGTGAGTGGGCAGGCCACGTAAGAAAAAAAAAAAAAAAAATCTATCATAAAATACGAGGGCTGAACAATTCATCGAATTGAAATGTCCGCAGAACTTTGTGTTCGGCACGTTGACCGAGTGGCTCCACATCTACAACGTCTACCTCTACTGTAGCCTGTGGGTGCTGAACGGCCTGCTGCAGTCCACCGTCTGGCCCTGCGTGGTCGCCGTCATGGCCAACTGGTTCGGCAAGTCAGGGTGCGTGCGTGCGCGTGTGTTAGTGTGCGCGCAAAGGCAACCATTCATCATCTCCGGCTTCGATGCCATCGAAGCTTAGCAACAGGACTTGTAAAGGAAAATTTGCTGGAGTAAATGTATTTGTTTTGAGAGGATGACGTTTGAAACGAAGAGGTCGCTTTTTTTTTTTGCGATTGGTCCAGGCGCGGCTTCGTATTCGGCCTGTGGAGCGCGTGCGCACATGTGGGCAACATCTTGGGGGCCTTCTTGGCATCTAGCGTGCTCAAGTATGGCTACGAGGTAAGGAAAGAATGATCCGTGTCATGTGTTTTTTTTTTTTGTGTGTGTGTGTGTTATCACCTGCTTGTTTTTTTTTTGTTTGTTTGTTTTAATCTGGCCCACTGATCATATACCTAATCAAAATTCTTGAGTATTTGTTTTACTTCTCACTATTTTTCCCCTAAAATCCTGGTTTGGTTCCTAACGTGTCAGAAAATTGACCAAATCGTTGTTTTCCGAAGTAAAAGCAGATTTCTTATTTTGGAAAAATAAAACACAAATGTAATCAGTTGTTTTTAATTGAGGACTAAAGAAACTGATGAATATTTACTGTTGAGAGGTTGAAATTATGAGGATTTGGACAATTCTACGATCTGTAAACGATTAATCGATTATCAAGTCTTTATTGATTAATTAGATCATTGATTACTTATCGATTCATTGTTGTGCCTCTATTCTGAATAAAAAGTTGCTTAATTGATTTATACAAGTGTATATTTTAGTAAAAATATTTCAAAAATAATTTGACAAATGATTGATTATTTTTAGACATGTAATGATTCACCCAAGCCCCGATTCAAAATTCAATTCAATTAAAAACTAAAGTGACTCATTTTAAAACCAATGTTTTTATTTAAACATCTGCATTCTGTCCTTGTTACAAACAATAACGTTTTGTAACTTATAAGAAAAAAAATTGAAAATTTTGACTGCTTAACTGCATTTTCGTCTTCTCAGTGTTTTGTTGGTGCCAGAACTAAACAGGAAAATAAATGTTATCATTACAAATCCTTTTGTGATGAAAATTTCAATATCATTGTTTACATCGATGCACATTTTAAGCGGTTTCAATCGATTATCGATTTTTAATCGATTTGCGATTTTACCATTATAAGTAAAAGTGTTTCGATTTTTTTTTTTTTTTTTTTTTCAAATAACATTTCCCGGCTGTTTGACTTCCTTGCGGCTCTTGAGCCCGAGCATTTGCCCGCCCCTGAGTGAGATGTTTTGCTCGCGTGCATCCTCTTTTGCAAGTACGCCTTCCTGGTAACGTCTGTGGTGCAGTTTGCTGGCGGGGTGGTGCTCTTCTTCGGCCTGCTCACCTCCCCAAACGAAGTCGGTAAGGCACACGCTCTTGAAACCCTCTTTTGCCACGCCGTGTTTCTGTTGCCCACGGAAAACGTTTCTTCATGCGTCAGGTCTGAGTATGGATTGTCAGACGGGACTCGGCCCGGCTGACACAGACACTCACCGGCCTTTGATGAGCGAGGAGGAGGAGGAGGAGGAGGAGGAGGAAGATGTGTACGACCGTCACTTCCGCTCGCCGCAGCGTCAGGACCAACCTGGGGAAGAGTCCCCGAAAGCCGTTGGCTTCTGCCAAGCGTTCTGCCTGCCCGGAGTTCTGCCGGTGAGCTTCGCAGCGCTGACGGTTCCCCCGACTGAACTTGAAGGCGTTTATCTGTGCTCGCTTTAGTATTCCCTGGCGTACGCGTGCCTGAAATTGGTGAACTACTCCTTCTTCTTCTGGCTTCCTTTCTACTTGAGCAACAACTACAGCTGGAAGGAAGCCGAGGCCGACCGGCTGTCCATGTGGTATGACGTTGGAGGAATTATCGGTGAGTGGTGCGGCAGCCAGCGTGATGGAGTTTGCGTTTATACATCACTAATTTTTTTTTTTTTTTTTTTTTTTTTTTTTCCCCCATTCATCAGGAGGAACCGTTCAAGGTCTGGTAACGGACTTCATGGGAAAGCGGTCCCCGGTGTTGGCCTTAAGTCTTACACTCGCCATGGCTTCTTTGGTGGGGTACAGCCGTGAGTTGGCCCTTTTTTTTTCCCCCCTGCACACAACGTACCATCATAGAAACGAATTCATTAAAAAAAAAAAAAAAAAAAAAAAAAGTAAGTACGTTGAAACTCAAGATATGTTTTTTTTCAGGGCCGATACCGGTAATGCCATTTTTTTCAGATTTGCATCATGTTGATGTTTTTTTTTTTATCATACTACGTTTTTGGCATCTTTGCTGTAAAATTCGAACAAAGTTTCAAGAAGTCATCATCATCAACTTAAAAAATTGCTCCCTATAGTTTTCGACAGTAAATAAAATTCTCCAACATTTTCAAAATGACAGAAATGTTCACATTTCACTTATCTTTGTTTTGATTTCAAAGAAAACCAAAAGGTGCTAGATAGGGATGGACCAATTATCGGCCGGGCCGATTATCGCCGCCGATATTTGATGAATATCGGCATCGGCCTTTTTAAAACATCTGATGGCCGATATAATAAATCAATTTAAAACTGTGTTGGAATCAAAACAAAGATATGTGAAAGTTGAATTTTCGATGAATATCGACATCGGCCTTTTTAAAACATCTGATGGCCGATATAATAAATCTTTTTAAAACTGTGTTTGAAACAAAACAAAGATATGTGAAAGTTTGATTTTCTGTCATTTTGAAATTTTTCAGAGCTTCATTTACGAAAACTATATGGAGCTATTTTTTTTTTAAGTGTTTTCATTTAACTTTTTAAGACATTCTGACGACCCCGGTTGCTCCCTAAACTTTTTGTTAGAATTTGATAACAAAGATGTATATTGTCAAAAATGTATGGTTAATAAGAATAATACCTCCCAAAAAAATTGACATTATGCAAATCTGAAAAATTGTTCAATTAAGACATTTCAGCAAAGTTAAGAATTTTCTTCCTTTTTAGATTTTGATGCCAATTTCTTTTTTTTTCTTTTTTTTTTTTTTTTTTTACGAAAAATTTATTATTTAAATATCGGTTATCAGCCGCTTTGGCTACTAACAATCGGTAACGGTATCGGCCCTGAAAAAAACATATCGGTCTATCTTTTAGTTTTAAGTTGATTATTATCGGCCGTCAGATTTAACAAAAAAAAAAAAAAAAGCCCGATACCGCCGATAATCGGCCCGGTCGATAATCGGTCCATCCCTAGTTGAAAGCGCAAATGTTGGGCAGATTATAACCCGAGCACCTCCTAAATTGCCGCATTCCAGACTCTCCAAACGACAAGACCAGCAACGCCGCCCTGCTGGCCGTCACGGGCTTCTTCATCGGCGGCCCGTCCAACATGATCAGCTCGGCCATATCTGCCGACCTGGGCCGACAGGACGCCATCAGGGGCAGTCGGGAGGCTCTGGCAACCGTCACCGGCATCGTGGACGGCACGGGAAGCATCGGAGCTGCTGGGGGACAAGTATGCGTTTGCTTTTTCGTGACCGTGTCCGAGCAGGAATTCCGATTCATGAATGAATCCTGTTTTCCAGTACCTGGTGTCTCTCATCGAGAGCAAGTTGGGTTGGATATCTGTGTTCTACTTCTTCGTCGTCATGGTAAGACAATTGGACAATTGTTTTTTTTTTTTTTTTGTGGGTTTTTTTTTTGTTTTTTTTTGGTGTGGTTGGGATTCTGCGAAAAAAAAAAAAAAAAAATTAATTTTTTTTTTTTTTTTTTTTTGGTGTGGTTGGCATCCCGCGAAAATTATTATAATTATTTTTTCTAACATTACAGACAGGAGGCAGCATTGTTTTCATCGCCCCCCTGATCATGACGGAGGTGCGAGCCATGCGGCGAGAGCGGCAGACGCGGCACCACCAGCTCTGAGACGGTCAGCTCCTTCCATCTCGCGACTCAAACCCAAAAGGCGGCGCCGGTGAGTTTTTTTTCTTGCCTTCCTCCAGCCGCGGCGGCCATCGGAGGGCGACCGGAGTCTAAACGACTGACACCGGCATCGTTTACAATTTGACTGTCAGAAGATGTGAGAGCAGAACCGGTTTCTCGATGTACATATTTGAAATTGCTGTAAATACTTCCAAAAAAAAAAATACAAATAAAAAGCACTGTGGTGTTACTTGCAGACATATTGCAACGCAGAAATAGATTATATACTGTGGATAATGCATTGTACTTCGACGTCAATTTCTGCATTTTCAGTTTCTTATGATCAGGTTAAAAGTGTCCTTTCACTGAAGGGTTTGGCTCCTTACGTTTTTTTTATTTGAAACTTTGCTGTGGAGCCTTGGGGGGCGGGGGGTCAATACAACTCGAAAATGAACTGGCATGGAATGTGCAACTCCCGCAAAGTGCGTCTTTTCATGTCTATTTTATCTGTATATATACGTGCATTGCGGCACGCTCGGATATGAGAGAGCATTTTTGTTTTGAAGAACTGTGAATCCAACAAAACAGTAAACTGAATCGAAAAGCAACCTTTGTGACTCATTTTTATAGTTTGGATTGAGTGGCGGATTTCAATGCGTTTAGATGCCATTAAAACTCCAAATATTTTGCATTGTCATCCTTAAAAAAAAAAAAAAAAACTGAATTACCTAACTAGGCCAAAGTGCAGTGTCGCTTTCCATCCGCTAGGTGGTGGTGTAGACCATATCAGAAATCTCACGCGTGGCTCCGTAAATCAAAAGTATTTTTATTCATTTGAGCCCAGCAAAATTCAGAATCTCTTCAACAATTTACAAATGGTACACGGTGATTATCATACATTTATACAAAATTAAAAAAAAGACGCTAATGAGGCTGCAACAGATCATTTTAGAGCAGCAAAGATTGCATGAAGGCTAGCTTGAATCGTTCCCAGTGGACTTGATGAGGCACAAGGAAAGTGTGAGAAACTGAAAAAAAAAAAAAGAAAAAAAAAGCTTGACAGTCAAAAGAAATGTACTTTTTAACTTATTTATTTTTTAAAGATTACCATACAAAAATAGCTCTCTGTTTACCAATGTTGAAGTAGTGCAAAGAATCTCAGAAATGACACAATTAGTAATAGCAACAAAAAAGGGATTTTCGTCATTCTCAACAAACACAACAACTCCGAATAAGTTAACAATTTTTTTTTTGTCTTTACCAGAAGCTTGAAAATATTTGTCACTCACAAACACACATATAGGTAGACGCTACTAAAATAGTTTTCCAAAATAAACCCTTGACAATTCTTGCAGTGAGTGAGGCAATTGCCGCAGCAAAGAGAGATTGAGGGACGAAAAAAAGGGGGCGGATAATTAATCACGATCATGATAAAAAAAAAATAAAAAATGTCTTGATTCAAAAGGAGGCCAAAGTGTTTTCTCGGACAAGCTCACGTCCCCTCCCCCACTTTGCTGTCAAAGCAACTCAAAAGGCCAAGTGAGTGACAACAAAAGCAGTGTGGGCCCCCCCCCGAGAACCCCCCCGAGCCCCTCGCTGACTCTTTTACCCGATGTGAAACTGAGCGCTACGACTTTGACCACAAAAACAACACCAAAAAAAAAAGTGCCCCCCTTGCTCACTTCAGTCTCTCAATTTCTCTTTACTGACTCAACAGATGTGTACAACCTGAGTTTATTTTTAAACACTTTTTTTGTGTATTTTACTGAATGAGGTAGTAAGGGGTTCATCCCATTTATGGCTTTTTAAACCATAAATTTGAATCATGTAGTTTTGGGGTAAAATATTGAAAGGAAAACATTTTTTTTTTTTACCCCATAGGTCCCTCTAATTAAATTAAATTAAAAATAAAATAAAGATACATCATAAGAACAAAAAATGTTTGGGACGCCAAAGCAAGCGTCCCAATACTTTTTCCCACATGACGTATTTTACAAAGTTGACAAACTGGCCTCGGCTGCCGCCACCTTTTGACAAGTAGCTAAGAAAGTGACGCACACTGCAACCGGAGGGGAAAATGCTACATTGTTTTAAAAGCGCAAAGCTGAAATCAATAACAACAAAATTTGTCTGGACTGCTGCCGAAATACAAAAGATGTTAAATACCCCTTTATGCAAATAATACAAAGTTAGAAGCGAGCATAGTGTGTGATATATATATATTTTTTGTAGTGTTGTGATGTTTGATAGACATTTCCGAACGGTGGAGCAAAAATCACACAATTTTGGGGGCAACGGCACATGGATCCACAAACGTGTTATTTGACCTCGTTGCGCGTCTTTTTTTTTTTTTTTTTTTTTGGGGGGGACGATGATCTAGCATCGTCAACAATAAATAAATAGTCACTGTTATTACGATTGGAATTCTTAGTCAAGCCGCATTACCTCCAACCTGGAGCGAATGACGAGCGGGCTTACAATTTTTTAGCTTATTTTTTATTAGATTTTTTTTATACGTTTTTTTTTTATTATACGTATTTTTATAAGGTTTATAAAGTTGAGGTTCTGACCTCATGGCGAGGGTGTGAAACGACGCCTGTTTGTTGTTGGTAAGAGTGCACGTAATATAATTTCACAGTATAGCGAAAAAGCTGAAGAAAAACAGTATATGGAATTATATATATTCAATGCTACATATGTACATATAATATACGACATATGGGACATATGTGGTCCTACTGCCGGGACGGGCCCTTGTAATGTAGAAGCCGCCTCCTCTTCACCTTGAAGAAATCTGGAGTGAAACCACAACGCACAGGTTGGTGAATCTGATGTTCGTATTTTTATATACCGAGGATTTGGAATTTGAATTTACCCGTAATGGAAGCTTGTCTGCGTTTTTCAGGCCGTTGCAGCCGGTAGCGCCCCCTGGTGGTCACCTCCGGGTACTCGTCCCCGGATCCGGAAGAGCTGCTGGACTCGGAGGAACTCTGGCCCGAGGAGGTGGAGCTCCGCCTCACGGGCTTGCCCGATCGCGCCGCCGGCCTCACCGTGCCGCCGCGGTAGAATCCCGGCACGTCTTGGAACCGTAGCTCCTCCCACTGGATGTGGGATCCAGTGCCAGGCGCGTCTCTGAGGAAGTCGTAGTTCCAGCGCTTGTTGGCCGCCTCGATGTTGACGCACAGCAGCCGCTGGAAGTCCTCGCGCAGCTGCTGGTGGTCCACGGGGCCGAAGAGGTTCCGCCGCACCGGGCCCACTTTCAACCTCAGGGCCTCGACGCCGCCCAGGCGACAGATTTCGGACTCGGTTGTTGACGTTGATGGCGTGTCTATCGCCATATCCCTGTTGGGCAACAAACACGGGGCAAAGGTGAGAGCTTAATTTGGGATTTTTCATGATGGTTGCTTTTACTTCATATTGACTTTTGTATAGTTTTAATTCGTTTTTAGGGTGTGTTTATTTGTTTGAAAGTGCTTTGTTTTAGTTTTATTAGTTTTAGTATTAGTTTTTTTATTTTTTTTATATTCCCAAACGACTGTTTGACTTTGCCCTGAAAGCTAACATATGATATTTTGATTTTGACAAGGACAAAAACAATTATACAATTATTACGGTAATTATAGTTTTTAGAAGCGTAAAATGTAGTTTCAGCTAGTTCTCGTTTTTTTTTTTTTTTTTTCTCTCGTTTTTATTCTGTTCACCAATGTGGTTTTTCAACTTCAATTTTAGCCCTCCGTTAGTTTTCGCTTTTTTTTTTTTTTCTTTCCCCAATCATACACAACCTTATAATTTTTTTTCAACTTATTTTCCAGAAGCTACGGATGGAGCCCAGTTTGAGAACCGCTACTTTACTAGTCTGTCTCAGCCTGCTAAGAATTGACTTTGGGGTTTATGTGAGTGGTGTCATTACAACAGCAACGGGTAAGTACATGAACACCACTTAATTTTTTATCGACTGGCATAGCACCGCAACCTGTTCTGGTGTCTTTGGGCCAAAGGTCTGCACTTAAGGTGAAGGGGTTACACATATGGTGTACTTATGAGGAATGCGTCACGGCATTCCTCCGCCGCTATCGGAAAAAACCTCATTAGCACACCGCTGTCGGGTTCACAGATCATCAGCTTCAATTTTACGTACAACCTCGAAAAAGTAACCACCCAATCGCTCTGTAGCTTTTATCTGAAGAAATTGAGCCCTTCAAACGTATGCTTGAGCAGATTATCTATACAGTCGCCAGACACTTTATTGACGCTGACTCCTTGTACCACTAATTGGTGCATAATCCTAAATTAAATTTGCATCTAATGTAGTCGTCTCAGATTAATTGGGGGGTAGGCGGGGGGGTCTCATCAGATTATTCATGACTCCTGCCGTGTCTTATTAGGCTTGTCTGTCTGCATATTAAATCGAATTATAAGAGCACGTACACCAACAGTTGCTCTGCTTAATCCGAATTCAACCTACAAATAGTGGGAGCGCAACAAGTCTCTTTTGTGGCTTTCTGAAAATGATACAAAAACGTCTTTATCGTGTTGATTTTTGTCATTGAATGCGCTTGGTTAAGAAGGCAGAGCTGTGGGAAAAACACGGGGGTGGAGCACGGGGCCACTCGCAAAGTACAGTAAGCGGACAGAAAGTACACTAAATGCACTTTGCACGTCAGACTGAAAGTGCACCCACGGAGTGACGTTTGGTTTTCACCAATAATATAGCTCATTCAATATCCAAAATCCACGTTTAGATTAGTTTTCTGCATGAAGAAAGTTGTTTGCGTCAGAAAATGACGTGGGCGCGTTCTGCAGATCAAGTGCAGATGCAGATCAGTACGGACGCACAAATTGTCACAATTCTCCAAATAAAATAGCATAAAACTCTACAAGAACTTACAATCCACGCTACAAAGTGTCATAAAACTAAACTCGGCTGTACTAGAAGTAGTCGATGACGCACTTTATTTGGCAAGAGAATGTGGGTCAATGAGATGCGACACACAAACAACCGCAACTTGTCAAAGCTCCCACGACACGCAACAACGTCAAAAACACGCCTACATCCAACCCAAAATACATTTATGTGTGACATTAGCGCAGAAAATGATCAAAAGCGAGTTTAATAAACAAAAACTTACCATTGAAGTCTGAAACGGTACGATGTCAAAATATCCGACTATTTTTTTGACAAGCGAAGTTCGCACCCAAACTACACAACGCGAAAGGAATGAGACGTGTTCGTGACAAGCTCGGAGAAATGAGTGTCACGTTGAAAGTCGGACTGTACAACCCACGGAGAAGGCTTGCTCCCGTCCCGTTATCGCTATCGCTTTTTGTTATGGACTCCGACTAGGGCGTGAGGGTATAGCTGTCTGCATGTTGGGGGCCGTCCCACGCGACAAGTCAGTCACGTGGTTCCATCGAAAAAACATACATTGTACGACCGTTACTTTGAACAACGCTGAAATGACCGTAATGCAATTAAACGCAGCAACGCGGAAAATGACTTTCTACGCGGAGAAAAAGACGAAAAAGTTGAAGGAAAAAAAAAAATAGAAAAGACGTACAAATTGACAAGCACAAGTAGAAATATTAATAGAAAATGTCATAAAATGGTTCCTTACCCTGTTGACATGTTTAAAACTGGAAGTTTTAGCGCGCGCAGTTCCAGACGTGTTGCTCTGTGCTCACTGTGCCTCTTCTGTGCTGCATTGGGCGCTTCACGGAAAGTAGGTCAAAGAAACTTGGCAGGGGCTGCCATTTCCCTTCTCCCGCAAAATGTGACACACATTCTCGTGTTGGCCTTGCATCATGTTTTTTTTTGTCTGGAGCCGCGCCCACCTCCTCCAGTCACGTTGCATTGCAACGTGAGCACACTTTTTTCTTTTTTTTTTTTTGCGCTCCACTTCGGATGTATAGCCACTATTCTATATGCCTTTTTAACGCCTGGGAGGGAGAACAAACAGTCGGTAAAAAGTCAGCTTTTTGACCTCACTAAGTGACCCGTGTCTAACAAGTTGAACTAGGTCTCTGTTATTGCTTTAAAATTTAAGATGCAAGCAGCGATGAAGCAGCCTTTTTTTTTAGTTCAGTCCTTAAAATGATGCATTGACAAATAAAAAGAAACAAAATGGCTGACTTCATGTTATATTTCAGGCGTGCGTCCTTAATTGAAACTTTTTGCTGTGTCCTACCCAGATAGACATGTCCACCCAATTTTGTGTTAATTGGGGAAACTGATGTGGCTAACATTTTTTTTTCTTTTTCTAACTTTCTAGGACACTTTCACTTCATGAGATTTTTACTGAAGTCTCATCTTCCCTCATTGCGTCACTTAACCTTCCACGATGACGACACCTGTCTATCCCTGTCACCCAAAAACACGAAATGCGAGCTTCTTATCCAGTACGACACAGTTTGCTTACTAAGTCGAGAAGTCGGAGCCAACTTGGAGGCCGTCGGGAAATTCCAACACCCTTCACTTGTGTTTCCACATGCGTCGTTTACTATTTTTAACGCGAGCCGTCACCCAGCAGGTCTCGCATCGTCAAATCAAGCATGGTCGCTCGCCCTCATTGAGAGGCCGCTGTTTCCATGTGACAGCCGCGGCTATAGGAGTCCTTATGTCACGCCTATGGAATGCGTTCTTCTTGAAAAACAACACTCACGTGTTGAGGAGCTAAAACAGGGGAGGGGAAGACGTGGTCTTAGTTTGGGTGAAGTTCAAGGTACTTCACATGACAGCGACTGTGAACGAGTATTTTGAAGGGATTTAGCATACAGATGGGGGGGGGGGACAACAACATTTTTCCACTAGTATTTTAGCCTTGTTCCATTTCATAACATTTTCCCTTAATGAAGCAACTGTTCCAGAACCTGAGACCTGTGCCATGTGAGCTCTCTCATGCTGCTACATAATGGTTAGTTAGCAATGCGACCCAATTCCCTTATAGCCCACTAATCTGTGTGTCAAGTGGCTCTTTACACGCTGTCATATTTGAGGGGCTGGAAAACGAGGCCTTGGGTTAGAACGAGACCACAATGTGTTTGTCAGCACTCTGACCTGTTGTTTACAGTCAGTTTACTGCGCTACATTAAAATCCTAATCCTCTTCTTGTTGTCTTCGGCCCCCCACCTCCGGCGCATTTCCTAATCCAGGGCCGTGTGTGGTTATGCACTATTTGAAACCATTGTCTTCCCTCTGCGGTCCATGCCCCTTGAATAAATTAGCTTGTCCGAAAAAGAAAAAAAAATCTGTCCTGTGCGACAATGCGAATGGAGGAAAAGCACTTTTTTTTTTTTTTTTTTAACCATTCAAGTGTCACAGTGGAATGAGATTTGCTGTGGATGTATTAAGGACCACACGCGTGTCCTACCGCATGAGGCTTTTCGATTAGTTCGGTTATTAGTGTCATAATTTTCATATTGAATGTCATTCGTCACCCTGGAAAAAACTGAAATAGTAAAACGTTAAACTACGATGAAACTAGAACTGAGTTTAGCATTAAAGTCTTTGTCAATTTTAGATCCTTTGCCAATAATAATGATTTTAGATTATGAAATGATACTAATAACATTGATACACAGGGAGGACTTTCTTTCCCGAACGTAGGGCACATTGCAGAGTTTGAGACTCACTCATTAACTGCCGCACATTTTCAGACCCTCTTTTACCTTAACGTTTAAAAAAGATATTGAAAAAAATATCAATGAATTCCTCGGATTGAATGGCTAGACTGTGAAAAGACCAATAAATCCGTCAATGGCAGTGAATAAGTTAAATGTGTTTTGACAAACAGTTTTTATTTTTTTTAAATATCTATACCTGAAATTGGTGACGGAACAATAACGATGGAGAGGAAGTTGCTGCCTCACAGGTGTCGTTTGAGGCTCTCCACTTCCTTTTTATTTCTCGATTGCAGAACCGAAACAGAGAAGCGGTGCGCCACAGGCAATCGATTGCCTTTTTCCCCTCCCGTAGGGCTTTCTTTAGCAACGTAGGAAGAAACTGCTGACAAATAAGGTCAAAGAAGAGTAAAGGACGAACTTCAGTGTGTTTTTGCCCTTATCTCCATCTGGTTCACATCTGGGCCCAGCTGCGTGCTGCAACACTGGCATGTGTACCAGCATGATAACATGCGTGCGAGACTTTCAAAGTTGCGCGGCGAGCACAGTTGTCCTATATACGAAATGCTAAACATACAATGATGACACACTTAATTGGAATGTTTATTAATAAACACTTGGTGCATTTCGATAATTCAATGGGCATTGTGCTGCTCCGGCTGATGTGTGTGCGCCTTGGCCACCAGGGGGCAGCGTAATGTGTTTGTTGTTACAAGCTCACCCCCGCCCACCAATGATTGAGACCCTTTCATTGATATTCCCAAATGGCTTTTTTTTTGTCCCAGTAGGGAAGTTTTCCACTGGCTCTGCATCCTTGGAACTTTTAATAAACGTTGGTATTCGAGGGCATGTCTCGATCCGCCGCCTGACGTTTTAATAAGCGCCAGCCGGCGGGTCGAAAGTATTCCGACTCAAAGCAAGCTGTGGAGGATATTCAACCTGTTATGTGCTCGAAGCATTGAGGGGCTTGTTTACCGCGCGCGACATATTTGAACCGGATTCCTGGGCCTCACGAATGAGGGTGTGCCCCGGCCCCTTCCCGCCCTCTTCTCATGTCACGGTTCCTAGAAAACGCCGGCGCTTTTGGAAAGTGTGTGTGTGTGCTTTGCATGGGAGCATGTGTGAGCGGGTGTGAGACAGGAAGTAACAAGGGGTCCCTTTCTTAGCCGCAAAGCTGCGCTAGGTGGCCAAGAGAGTCTGTAAAACCATGTCAAGGGTATCGCCAGTGTGTATTTACTGGAGTAGTTTTTCAAAATTGAAATAAAAGTAGCTCAGTGAGGGGCAAATTCACCACGTGTGACGAGGTGGTCAGCTTACCCTTTGAGTGGGGCCCACACTGGAAAATCATAATCTAGTGAAGTGAGTAAGAGGCCAATGAAAGGGGAACTCACACACTTCCCGAAAAAAAAAAATGATACTATGATCACGTTACGACTTTCATGACCATTTTATTTTCTCTGAATAATTTGCATTAGGTCTTAACATTTAGGTTGTGATTTAGACTAGTGTTAGCGCCTTAAAGATTAAAATGGAATAACATGTCTTGAGAAATGTGGACTTTTAACTTGAAAATACTACTTTTTCCTCAAATGTATGACTTTGTCTTTAAAATATGACTTTATTTTTGAAAAACTTTTATTCTTGATACCCTTCCACTGTCCCATAAACATACACACACACAACGTGAATCCTTTTACTGTTCGAGCCTTTTGTGTACACAAACTATGAAGTACCTGTACAAAAAAACATTTCGTGTATTATTTATTGCCGTCAAAACACTTAAAAACATCTCTGAACATGATCCTCATTTCTGTAGTACCACCTAGTGTTTAATAAAGTCCTAGCGTCACTCTGGCAAGTGTGCCGTCCTAAAATGTCTGCTATGAAAATATCGCGACTGTCGTCTTTAGGACTAGAGCTCCCTCTGCTGGTGAACATCGGGAATGGCAGCTTTAAACACATGACCTCCAGCCTCTTTGGTAGTAAATACACGAGACAAAAAAAAAAAAAAAAAGTCTTGTGTTGAAGTCGACGAATTCAATTGTGTTTTTCATAGATCATAGTTTCGCCTCTCGTGTTACACGAGTTCCGTTTAGCAGTGATGGCGGAGACATGTGGAATTTTTCATTGGCTTGCCCCAGGGGCACCATGCTGTCTGTGCCTGCCTGCTGCTATTTCTTCTTCTTTTTTTTTTTTCTCTTTTTGTTTCCACCCATCCCTTACGCTCTCTGTCACACTTTTTTTTTTTTTTTTTTTTTTTCATACTCTGTCAGCCAGGAGGTTGTTGCAGCTGATCTCTCTGTTGTTTGTCCATGGCCTGTCCTCCCGCCGCCTCCTGCTCCTACACGGTGGTCCTTATCCCGCTCAGGAGCAGCCTCTGCAGCTTGGACGCGCTTCGCTTCTACTTGTGGGTGAGTCACGTAACCAGATTAACAAAATAACTTAAAAAAAAAATAATAATAATTTTGCTACCTCTGGAGGACTTTTTTTTCCTATTGTAATTTCAGTAAATATCTAAATGATCCAAGACAACATATTAAACACTCTACTATACAATAATTATACCGAAACTGTTAAAGGCATGCGTCATGGACATTTTCGATTAAAACTGACTTTCAAACAAAGCTCTTTGTCCACGTTGACTTGACAGCGTGTGTACGTCACACAAAAGCAAGTGCAGGCTTGCAAGAAGGCCGTTAAGCGCTGACACGATATGGCTCAAGGGGGCGTGGTCTGCATTTAGTAAGAAAAAAACTAAAGGACTTTGCACCACACCTGTTTGTGTTTCTACTGTTTACTGCAGGTATGCCATTCTTGCTCAGTTTAATTCATGTATCGGGTACGCGATATTTTTTTAGCGCGACTGTGAGATTGGGAATCTGATTTTAAACGTGTGGTAATGGACAAAAATTTACTTTGACAAAAAATTGTGATATGTCTAGCGCGTTTCTCACATTTTCTTTTTTTTTTTTATTTTCAAACTCATAGGAGGAAAAAATACTTTACTTTAGAATTGGGCAGACTGTAATCGGGGCTATCATAACAATGCTACGCATTTCATTTCATGCATTTTGAAAAATGGTGATTAAAATTAAATACATGAATTTATGTATTTTTTTAAATCTGTAAGGCATAAATAAAAACCCTTAAGAGAATGTGAAAGATCACTTTAAATTTGTGTAGGAAGCTACCGATGTTATCATATTGACTTGATCATTTTTAACTAATATATTTTTAGTTTTTAATAAAAAAAAATAGATTTTTTTTCTTTGAATTTGTCTATTTTACTCATGTATTTTTTATTTATATTTAAATAATGCATATATTGCTCATTTGATTAATGTATTTTTTTTATTTTGGAACCTGCTTAATAAAGCAAGATTTTATTCTGATTACTATTATTATTATTATTATTATTATTGCAAGTGTTACACTAAATGATGGTTCTTGAATGGAATTCTACTTTTGAGTAATCACTTCATCTGCAAGTGACTATTTATTGTCCTGTGTTGTGGACAATACTGTATATGCCACTCAACCTATTTTAAATGTATTTTTCCATCTTGGCTGTGTACTGCTCGAGCTAGCTCGGCTTTGACCATTAGTGTGACATTGTCGGCTTCCTGCTTCAGGCTGAGAATAACGACTGAGTGGAAACATATTGTCACCCAGCTACAAATACTATCCACGCACTCAATTCAAATAAACACATACTTCACTCCTGAATATGAACACAGATGCAGCTCCGTGTTGTACCAGTTGAGCGATTTGACCCCAACTGAGTGGACCCTTACTCTGTGTTTCAGATGAAGCATCTCAAGGATCTAGAAAAGGAGAAAGACGTCCTGTACTGCGGTCTGGAGATTCTGGAGCAGGCCCGACTCTGGTACCGCCATCGGCTAGAAAAGAACAGGGCCCAGCAGGATGGCGCCGACACCAAACGTTGGGTCAACCCTTGCCAAGAAGGAGTCGCAACCAAGGTTCTCAAGCGACTGTGGCAAAAATCAAGCAAGTCTTAAGTTTTAGCCATGCATGTATGACGTTGTAAAATTGGCAAATGAAATCCCGATTCGTCCCCCGCAGGCCCATTCGTGTTGGCTGAGGTCACGCGTGGAGCGCGTGAACGCATCGCTGGCTTCAATCATGGCTGAGCCCAAGGGCGCCGCCACAAGTGGTGATGCTGCGGCAGACAGCGCCCTCCTGTGGCAGCACAGAGTACTTACACAGGTCAGGGCCAACATTCTTGAAATCCTGCATGTCAAAACACAAAAATGAACGTTCAATATCACACGTGCGTATTTACAGTGTTAACACTGATTTAGTGTATTTATTTATTTATTTATTTTTTAGGACCTGAGTCACAAGAATCGCCAGATCTCCAAATTAGAGATGGAAAAAGACGCGCTCCTCAAACAACTTTCTGATGTTTAAACTGCCAGGTGTATCCTCGTTTGTAAATATGTATTTATTAAATGTGACATGAACGTGGATACTTTGACTGACACTTTGGCTGACCACGGGTAAGAAATTTGGCGTGACGGTAACAGAACGGCTTCTTTTGTTGCTTAAAGTTTTTTTTACTAACATCATTTCCTGTCATTATTATAAGGTAGTGTGGTTGTAAAACTTTTATTTTAGATTAAAAACATTTTTTTTTCCATGAACTAGTGGAATATCCATTGATTTATCGTATATATTGTATGTATTCATATGTATTTGTTCCAAGGTGAATGAAAATATTTTTTTTAATTTGGCCAAAAATCGCCATGAGAGCCAAATGGTACAATTTGATCGAAACAGTATACTGTAGTGTTGATATAGTTCAACAATTAAAAGTATTAAGTAGCAGCCCCGAGCGTCCACCATCTTCCTTTTCCGTTGCGCGCATGTGGGCTCTCTGCCCCAACACGCCGACCCGTCCCGGTGGTCCCGTATCTTAGTCGTGCTGATAAACTTTATCTTAGGCAGTCATCGCGCAAGTTTACGGGAATTTTAGGCCCCTCCTCTCACCCTTTTTTTGCACTCGGCCACAGTATAACACAAAAAAGAAGAGTCCGAAAACAATATTGCTGTGCTCGGTTGTCCTTATCTTATCATTTGAACTAAAATCGTCTCGCATATGAACGGTGACAAAAGAATGCAGTTATACTGACTTTTGTCGCATTATACGTGTGGAGGCCCAAATTGTATAGGAATACAAATGTCTCACCTCTCCTTTCATGCCCTCGTGAGCACCGTTGCACACTTCCTGCAAGGAATCCGATTAAAATCAGCCTGTGTGCGTCCAAAAAGAAAACATCCATTATAGAGGAGGCTTTCATTTTAAGTAGCTTCATGCTCTCTACCTTCACAGCGCAACTGAACCATCAAGGCCAGGGTACCAGCACTTGACAATTTACCGCCTCCAATTCACGCGCCGAGCAGCTTTGTTTTGGGTATGTCACGCCTCGCGGTTCAGCGAACATGCGCTCGATACGGGCATGTCCAAATCTTGTACGTATATGTCAATCTCTGTTTTATTTTTCCTTCCAATTTTGCGGCTCGAGTGCAAATGTGCAAGTCGCTTCCGTGCAGGTCTGAGGCGGTGGCAAAGGCGTAGGGGTCCCTTATAAATGTGAAGAAAACTTCCTGTGTGCACAACTTGCGACAAAAGAAAACTCACACAAGCAAAATATTGGCTTTGTATTTCACAGAATTCACATTTTCATCGAAAAGTGGAGGTATTCAACTCAAAATAGACACTTGCATCACAATTCAGTTGCCTTATACAACACTTTTGCGAGTATTTTTTGCTATTCTCCAAGTGCTTGTACGTAGAGCAATTGGACTCCTTATTAGGTACACCTGCCTGCCCAATTCAATTGATTCCAAATCAGTGCGATTGGGGAACGACCGCATCATATTGAGATGTGTTCCTCGCATATTTTTTTTTGTCCATTTAACGATGCTGGACTCAAAATTGTGTTACTTTTAACCCAAAAAAAGTTGTGTTATTTTTTAACCCAAAAACAGTTGGGTTAAACATAACACGATTTCGGGTAAAAAAAAACAACAACAAATGGAGCGATCCATTAATTCAATTCATTTCCTTGGGTCAATTTGACCCCATTTTCTAAACAACCTTGAAAATTGGTAGTTTTGTTCAAAACAACCTCCAAAATTGGTCTGTTTTGCACAAAACAATGCAAAAAAGTGGGTCAAATTGACCCAAATAGCGGATCGGTACATTTTGGACCCCAAATTGTGTTATTTTTAACCCAACTGTTTTTAGAGTGTATAAGACAAATACTTTTACAAAACTGAGCATTATCAATGTAAAAACAGAATCATAATCACCCATTATTATGACTAGTGGGTGTGGTTATTATTTCAAACTTTTCCTCTCAAAAGGACAAAAAGAGGATCTTAAAGGAACGTTTTACATTGTTCAACTTAATGTGGTGTCAATGGATTGTGGGCCAAAATTAAGTACCAGATACGCTTAAAATGCATATTGCATGCTCCTTCCTTCCTTCTTTCCTGCATGGCTTTCTTCCCTCAAACCTGCTTTTTATTTTGCATCCTATGCTTCAAATTGCTCTCTTCCTTTTATTCTTCATTACCTGTCCAATGCTTTAGAATCATAATTTTTGTTCTTCACTTGACATTATTTCCCATTTTTCATAGTGCATGAAAAAAAAAAAATGAAACAAAGTTCCACACCTATAATATTGTCCTCACTGGCATTTCGGTCGTTTTGTGGCCAGCTTCCAGTGACATCCCGGCTACGTTCACGTCCAAAAGGCCCTGCAGATGTTTGATATAGTCGATGGCGGCCCGGAGCGTCTCGACCTTACTGAGCCTCTTGTCGTCGAACTCGCTTGGCAAGCGCTCCCGGAGGCGCGCGTAGCCCTCGTTGACGCAGCGAACCCGGTGGCGCTCCCTCTCGTTCCTCTTGCGAATAAACGCGGGCTCCAGCGAGTGTTCGCACACGCCCACCGGACCGGGACACGGGCAATAGTGCAGTCCTCCGTATGGGAACTTGGGGCCGCGGTGGACGCGGTCGAGGTAAGCCGGCTCCAGGTGGAAGGAGGGCAGACCGAAGTGGTGATGCGCTCCGGCGATGTCCACGGAGAAGCAGTGGAGCGCCAACGGGGGAATATATGGAATACGCTCCATCATTTCATTACGATAAGACATTTTATCCCCCTGAAAATAAATGTAATTAATCCCTGATTGCGAACGTGCCGTTATTTGCATGAAATCAATGAAACTTACCCTATTGGAAGCTCATCCCAACTAAGTTTTAAAATAATTGAATTAAACTGTGCAAAAGACTCTCCTCAAAGAGGACTTGAGTCTGTGTGACAACTTGTTACAGATTGTTGATGGTACACTGTGCGGTGGGTGTGATTTGGGGAGATCTGCGAGCGAGATAACGTTTTCTTCCGTCTCTTGCATCATTACGACACTTTACTGGGTCGTAATTCTTTTCAAAACATATTTTTAAGAAACGTATTCAAGCAATACAAACGCCTAGATGCACGGAAATTAATAAAACGTATGCGAGAAAGTTGTAACTTTAAACCCCCCCAAAGATGTAGTCCTCCCATAGCTTCACTGCGCATGCGCAAGTGTATTGAGACTAGGTTTTACTACGCTTGCGCAGGAGTTTCTAGTTGATGACAAATACCGTAAGTAGTCTTTTTTATCAGTGCGCATGTGCGGTGGAAGAGTGCTGCTATGGCCCCCTTCAGACACAAGGTATTGTACTGCTGGTTTGTTATTGTTTTTATACGACTTTTCCCTCAAGTTGTTCGTCTTTTTTTTAAGATAGAGACTCACATTTGATCACTATTCGTGACATGTATCTATTCATTCTTTAAACTATAACACATTGACGAGTTTTCGGGAAATCGGATAGTCATCGAGAGCTATGCTAACGCTGAGTTATTACAGTAGCTGGTTGCAGTAGATTTTGATTCGTAAAACATTCATAATGGAGGTGGAAATAGTCGTTTTTCGTACTTTACAGGTTCAAATATGTAAGCGCACCCTTGTCTGGTTTACTGATGGAAAGAAGCTGTTGATTTCAGGTAAGCTAATATTGTTAGCATTGATAAAGCCTTGCCATGACTTGATTTTTGTTTAAAGGTGAGAATCTCATAAGTGACAATGTTGTAGGATGAATGACATGAACCTGAGTCCAGTAGGCATGGACCAGCTGAGTGTGCCTTCAGTGAGTGCGAGCCACTTGGGTCTGGCCACCTCACCGCCACATAACACCATCCCCACCCCAGGTAGGATAATACTAACTCCACTTTGTGCTGTCTGAATTCGCTTAGAATTACTGTCTACTTTGTTGCAGGCATGCCGGTGGCCATCCCCAGCTTGGGTCCTTCTTTAGGCTCCCTTCCGTCCGCGCTGTCCCTCATGCTGCCCATGGGCCCTCTGGGGGATCGAGGAGTCATGTGTGGCCTCCCGGATAGGAATTATTCCCTACCACCTCCTCCTTACCCCCACTTGGAGAGCAGCTACTTCCGACATATATTACCGGGTAGGTCATTCTTCACATTTAAAACAGACAGGTTATCCATAATGTCTCTTTATTGTAGATGTTGAAGTTGCTGCCTCTATCCAATGCTGTCCCTGATTCCCTGAAGTTCTTGTTGTGTAGTTTTGCCAAGTCTGCCTATCTGATTTTACGTCACTAAGCCACGACACACATTATGCCAGCATCAACAGGGTACACTAATGCATTCATTGCTCGCCCTTTTTAGAGCAAAGACCCAAAGAATATTGTGTTCTGTAACGATATAAGCACCTCACTGCCATTGGGCGCCACCACATCCCATTCTGCAGGTGCGCCATAATAGAGGAAGTGAGACGGTGTTGATAAATAGTGTTACGTATTACATTTGTGTGATCACATGACTGTGTATGCGTGAGCGTGTGTCCTTTCACTGTGTGTATTACAAAATATTATTACACACAGCATTTTTGCTGCTTTATTTTTTTTTTTTTAACTTTTCTTTGTTGAACTTTTACACCAGTTTTACAAACATCTTATCCAAAAGTATTTTTTTCTTTTTTATGATATAACCCCCCCACCCGAACCAATGAAAAGGTAAAATCAAATAAATGGAAAGAAAAATAATAATAATATTTAAAAATAATAATAATAATAATTTAAAGTAAAGGAAAATAACACCATCCATTTGACCAAATATTTCAAACAAATCTTCGCCTACCAATGTTGTACATATTTACATACGGGGGGGAAAAAAAACACACCCAAAGATAACTGTAACAAAATAGACAACAAAACATGTCAACTTCTGTCGCTTTTAACTAGGGTACAAAGTGAAATAAAATCCAACCTAATTGGTGCTATGTAGTCCTTGCAACTTTTCCAAATTCTATCAAATGTATCCCCCCGTAGTCTCAAAGCAAATGTCAATCGTTCCATCACATATATATATATTGTGTATCACCTCAACGCAATCCTCAAATCTCGGTATCTCATTATTTGCTTCTTTAGGCATTTTATCATACTTAGCTGACCGTCCGCCACCTCAGTACATCCATCCCAGCAGCCTCAGCATGGACGGGACCCTCTCTGTGGCCAGCAACAACCCCTCGGGTCTCGACCCTTACAGCGGAGCGGGCGGCCCGCTGGAGCAGGGCTTGGTGCCCATGGACTCGAGACAAGTCAGCGGCCAAGGAGACCTCCACCAAACTGGCACCCATGATTTGGACTCTACGGGGTTAGCGATGGAGTCACGTGACAGCAGCCCGGACAGAATGGGAGAGGAGCTGGCCTCCATGGACGGAGTCGGGGTGGTCCCCGTGTCTGACGGCGGGAGCCAGCCCCTGACTGGGGTGGACTCCTCCGGTGGCGTCATGCCCCTGCACGGACCCCCTGTGCTGGAGCTCCCCGTGGTGATGGAGCCGGATCACATGGGGGGCCGCGTGGGCAATGCGGGCGGAGGAGCGGCAGGAGGACTGGGGAACCAGCTCCACCCAAACGGGGGGGAGCTGAATTCCGGCGTCGTTAGCGTGGTGCTCACCAGCACCATGGCCGGACAGGCCCAGCTGGGACCCGTGTCACTCCACGGCCACTCCGGGATGGGGCTGGACTCGGTCTCCCCCATCACCGCGGAGGTCTCGCTGGGACCGGAAAACAACCTGGTGCTGGTTAACTCCGGTCTGCAACTGGAGGATTCAAGCCCGAGCAAGGAGGGCATGGTTTCCGCTTACACAATTTGTGAGTATCTTCGGAACCGATTGAAAAAGAGGGGATAATAATAACAATTAATCGTCGTCACTCAGGGTGCACTCTGTGCGAGCGCTCGTATACCTCAGACTGCCCGGAGCACGGCCCGGTCACGTTCATCCCGGACGCGCCCATCCAAAGCCGGGCTCGCCTCTCCATCCCGCGCCCGCTTTGCCTGCGCATCTCGGTGGCCGACGAGCCGCTCGGTAAGAGAACCGAAAGCAGATTTACAGTGCGCTGACGCGACAATATGCGTATCTCCTTTTTCGCCGTCAGGTGTTTTTGCACGGGACATCATCCCGGCGAGGACCTGCTTCGGACCGATGGTTGGCCAGCACTGCAGCAACGTCGATCTCTCTGATTGGCCGGAAAAGGACACGCCTCAGATTTGGAAGGTTAGTTACCGTTCATGAGGATATTCTCGGCCTGGGTCCAAATGACCTGGAGCATAAAACCGTGTGTAAGGAAGAACACTTGATGACGACAGATGTACCACAACAACGTGCTGGAGTTCTACATCGTGACGGCGGATGAGAACGAATGCAACTGGATGATGTTCGTACACAAGGCGAGGTACGACGAACGTGCGGTCTGAACTCAAAATGCCGTTTTTTTTTTCTCCCTAATATTTTTATTTTCTCCTCAATACGATTCTTTGTAGGAGTCGCGAAGAGCAGAACCTGGTCGCATACTCCGCCAATGGGAAGCTCTTCTTCTGCACCACCATGGAGATCCACCCCGACGAGGAGCTGCGCTTCTACTACAGCCGAGACTACTGCAGACTCATGGGTCGGATGCACAATTATTTATCTATCTATCTATTATCTATTTATCTGCAATTATTTATCTGCACTTTTTCACTTCTCTCTTTTTTTTTTTTTTTCTTTTCTTCCGATACCTCCATCTTGTATCCAGGTGTTCCTCCTTTACCCGAGGCTCAGCTCTGCCAGTGTGGCAAAGACTGCTCCTCGTTTTCGGACCTCAAGCCTCACATGAGCAACCCGGAGCATCGCCACAGCCCGCCACAGCAGGACCGCCCGCTCCCGCAAGAGCAGCAGCAGCGGCAAGCTCCCCCGCCACCGGATGAGAAGCTTGCCAATGGGACATCGAGCTCGTCGTCCTCTCCGTGGCCCCAAGCGGCGGCGCAGACAAACGGGGACAACCCCAACGCCGATCGGAATTCCAGCAGCCGCATCCCCGGGGCGAGCTCCAAAGGTGCGAAGCACCCGCGGGAAAAAAAATTCAAGTGCAGCATGTGCTCGCGGGCGTTCATCACGTCCACCAAGCTCAACGTGCACTTCATGGGGCACGTCGGTATGAAGCCGCACAAGTGCGAGTACTGCAGCAAGGCCTTTAGTGATCCCAGCAACCTCAGGATGCACCTCAAAATCCACACAGGTGCGTACGACTTCAACCACCGCTTTTGTTTTTGTTATGACGCGTTTGACTTCTTTCCGTCTGCCATACACAGGTCAGAAGAACTATCGGTGCACGGTTTGCGAGAAGTCGTTCACGCAAAAGTCCCACGTGGCGTCTCACATGCTCATCCACACGGTCGCCGAGAAACTCAAATGCGACCTGTGCGAGCGGATGTTCATCCGGAAGCACGATCTGAATCAGCACATGTTCTCTCACACACAGTACGGCCGCCATTTTCCACTTCATAACAATGTATTCTGATATTTTTTTTTTATTTATTTATTTATTTATTTTTTTATAGTACTGATCACTTTTTATTTATTTCACAGCGAGCGTCGGATTCAGTGCCCCAAATGCAACAAGCACTTCCTGAAGCCCAACCACCTGAAGAAGCACATGAACTCCCACGAGGGCCGGCGGGACTTTGTGTGCGAAAAGTGCCACAAGGCCTTCCTCACCAAGTACCACCTCACACGACATCTCAAGATATGCAAGGGGCCCAAGGCGGAGCGCTCGTCCCGCAAGGAGCGGCACGCGGACGAGGAGGAGGACGACGAAGAGGAGGAGGAGGAGGAGGAAGCCGAGGATAGCGGGGGTAGGGGAGGAGAGAGACTTTTGGACTCTGCCAGGGGTGATGACGTTGGAGGGTATAACTCTGAAAAGTCACTGTCTCCCCCTCATTGACTACAGTGTATCTCTAGTTATATTAATTTATTCACTGCCACACATTACACAAATTTTTACCTCTCATTTCTCAAAAACTCTCGTAACCAAATGTTGTTATTTTACATTCATATTGAATATCACAAACATATCAGCGCTGCTAAAAGACTCATAACTTTTGACTTGTCTAGTTTTGGTTTAGGTGCATAAAAGCTATCATTCTTTATCTGCCTTTGACTCATTTCAGTTTAAGTTGTATTTATGATTTTTCTGTTATGTGTAACTTTAAATGGTCCGTATTTATTAAAAGGTGAAATATGTCCAGCAAAGCATTTAAAGGGGGATAGTGGACACAACTCATGCATTGTCGCATCAAAACTATTTTTCTGATGGGGAGAGCATAATTCAGTCAAATGTCATGACTGAGGAAAAGAGGAAATGTCAAAAATTGCTCTGGTGAAAAGACAAATGACTGATATTTTGAAAAAGTCAAACACAACATTTGATTTAATCGAAATGTTAAAAAAAAGCCAATGTTTTTAATTGGAAAGGTTTATAAAGGCGACAGCGCTGGTTAGTAATAGATGGGGATAATTATTGTATTTAAGTTTAAATTCGGCGTTCGTAGAACAGAAGTACAGCATAAAAAAAGTGTGGTATCCGGCGAAACCCGGAAGTACATCATTCTGCTTCCGGGTCAGAATTAGAAAAAAAAAAAAACATGAAACCACTTGCAGTTCTTATGAATGCGTTGATGCGCTAACGGTATTTTGCAAGCTATTATTTGTCTTAAGCAGTTAAAACTTTTAAACTTCTATGTTTGCTAATTCGTTGTTTGTATCACCGGGCTAAAATTAGCTTAGTTAGCAGCTCAGCTAACACAAGTACACGGGCTCTACTATCTCGCTGTGTTTTTCCTCTTTCCTTTTACAATTATTATTTTTTTTGTCCTTTTTTTTTTTGCCTCAATTTGATGAAGATGTTTACCCCACCGAAGGAGGGTCTGCCCAGCATGATTGACAAGGCGCTGAGGATGAGGAGGGAGGAACAAGCTCGTCAGGTAGTCCTCGCCTGGGCTGTTCTCAACGTGTCCCTGGCTGGTATGATTTACACTGAAATGTAAGTTTATTTGCCCAGGTTTTTTTCGTTTTGTTACTCTTTTCACTCTTTATTTAACGCGTCACTGTATGAGATAATTACTCCCTGGACACTCATGATTTAAATGGAAATTGTACAACTTTTTAATTTAGGTCAGCAAAATTGTTAAGACAATACTACAACATCACCTACTGGCCTATTTGGTACATCGGTGAGTCTCTTCTGCTCGCAAATTTGACATTTGCCGACAAAAATGAGCATAACATGTTCTCTTCTCATCGCAGAACTGGCGCTGGCCTCGATTTTTAGCCTCAATGCTCTTTTTGATTTCTGGAAATATTTTAAGTACACTATGGCTCCGTCCACCATCGCTGTATCCCCAAAACAGCATCATCTCCTGGGGTTGAGAAACACAAGTGAGTCTTGAACAAGATTGACTCTTCTAAAAAGAATACTGGCTCAAATCGTCCCTTTTGCCTTGTCTATCCTCTTGCAGGCATTACGGCTTCTCCTCCCCAGAAGCCAGAAAAAAAGGAGACCCCCGCTCCGGCGGAGTCATCCCCCTTGCAGGGTCAGAGCGTTTTGAGTTTCAGCCCATCTCGTTCCGCCACCGCCAGTCCCAAGTTCTCTCCGAGCTGTGTGGCAAGCTACAGCCCTTCTCTTAGTAATCCAACCACTCCAAGTAGTGACCCTTATTCGCCCTCAGTGGCCTTTGGGAAGGTATGTGATAACATGATATCAAATTAACTGGCTTTACTAGAGATATTCACCTTGTTTCTTTTCAGATGTTGAGCTACAGTCCATCCCCGGGCTCCCCTGTGTACCCGAGCAGCTTGGGGACGCCAGAAAGCTCCGTGTTGAGGGCTCGGTACCGCACGTCGCCATCCGTGTTTAACTCGCCCGGAAGCGAGGAGGATTACATGGAGGATCTGAAAAGCCTTGAGCGATTCCTGCGCACGGAGGAGGAGAAATGTCACCGTAGTCAGCTTGGTACAATGATTTGTAATTTAAAAAAAAATTTTTTTTTTAAACATATCGCAACATAAAAAAAAAAGAGATTATAGTTCACTTTTCTAATTCTTCATTTCTCCCCTCAAGGGAGTCCCGAATCTGTCTCGCCAAGTCACAGTCCGACATTTTGGAACTACAACCGCTCAGTTGGGGACTACGCGCAGAGTCTGAGGAAGTTCCTGTACCAGCCCGCCTGCCGCTCTCAGGCGCCGTCCGCCCACAAGGACGAAACGGACCCGGGTTCCAAACAGGCTGCGGAGGAGGTCAACCAAATGTGTGTGATTTGTTCTTCCGAGTGGCATTTCAAATAACATGAATTTCTCGTAGGTGTGGGCGAGGATCACAACCAGCCGCCCGGTTGTGGACCGCATCGACGGCTGGACGGCGAAGCTCCGAAATGTACGTCGCGACAATTAAATTAACTCCAACCCAGTGTTAAAATAAACAAGATGTTGTTTGTGTTTTCCCAGTGGATTAGCGACACCGTCTTAGTCCCCCTGGTCAAGGAAATGGACTCGGTCAACACTCAGCTCAGGAGGATGGGCTGCCCCGAGCTTCAAATAGGAGGTCAACATTCTCTTATGTGTTAGTCATTGAGTTCAAAATAATTATTTGATAATAAAGAATTTTAAAAAGTTGACATCAAATCGTTGATTTCACCAATAGAGGCCAGCATTAACAGTCTCAAACAAGCCGCCGTGATGAAAGCGTCATCTATTCCTTCTTTGAACTCCATGGTCCAGTATTTGGACATCACTCCCAATCAGGAATATTTGGTGGATCGCATCAAAGGTTCGTTTACATGTGTGGTAAATGAGCTCTGCTTTGAACTCACTTTTTCTTTGTCTTTTGGATTTGGCAGAGCTGGCCCATAGTGGCTGCATGAGCTCCTTTCGGTGGAATCGGGGCGGTGATCTGAAGAACCGGAAGTGGGACACGGATCTCCCCACAGATTGCGCTGTGTGTACACTCGCACACTCATGCCTTGAAAGCATTTCGGCTTTAAGCACTCTTATTTATTTATTTTTTTTCTGTGCCCACTCTAGATCCTCATGCACATATTTTGCACCTACCTGGACTCCAGACTGCCTCCTCACCCCAAATATCCAGACGGGAAGACGTTCACATCGCAGCACTTCAGCCACATCCCGGACAAACCTGGTGAGTGCGCACACACACACACACACACACACACACACACACACACACACACACACGTCAACAAAGAGGGTACAATCAGTGTGTCTCTTTTGTCCTCCCCCAGATGTGACCAAGGAGAATCTCTTCTGCATCCACCAGAGTTGCACCGCGCCGCCTCACTACCAGCTCATCTATCAGGGACACATCTCCAGTCTGCCCAAGGTGACGCGGACGATTTTCAGACCACGGGTTTAATATGTTCCCTTAACCGCGCACATTCCAGCCCCTAAAAAAAAAAAAGGGGCACTAACATTTTTTTTTTTTTTACTAGCACTGTATAGTATTGTTATTTATAAAAACATACAATAGCATGTTAAGAAACTCACTTTCATTTGTGTTACAGGGTAGGAACAACTTGTTCCATACAATCCTCATGTTCCTCTATGTCATTAAGACCAAAGAGTCCGGCATGCTGGGGTGAGTATTTTATTATTATTTTTTATACATAGAATTCAGAAAACCTTTTTTTTTTTTTTTTTTTTTTTTTTTGTTTAACAACAACAAAAGTTGAAAATGATGTATTTTATTCAAACAAGTTGTGTCATTCTCATCCAGGCGAGTAAACCTCGGTCTCTCCGGTGTGAACATTCTGTGGATTTTTGAGGACTGACTTGTCAAAGTTCACAATCGACAACTTCCGAGTGGATTTTTTTTCCCCCCTTCCATGAATAGCCATATTTTTTCAGGACTTCTCTTGCAGCAGTAGAAAAACAACACTCGGGACAGAAACTCAATACTTTTACCAAACTTTAAGAATGTCAGACATCATTGTATTAGCACTGAGAACACATATCACTTCTCATTTTGAGAAAATAACAATCGACCTCAAATTAGTCTGTAAAGTCTTCAAGGGCTCTATCCTCATTTGGTTGAATGTTTGACAGCTTACAGTGAAAGAGAGCACAAATGTTTTGTATTTCCTTCAGCTCCAATGGCATTCTGTTTGTTGTTTGTTTCTATTTTTTAATGAAGCATGCACAAATAAAAAGCAGTTGGAAGTCAACTGAATGTAATCGATGTCTTTGAATGCGATTACCATTGTGTGGCTGTATTTTTGTGTGTGTGTTTTTTTTAATAAAACAATTTTCACTCGACGTTTCCTTGTGACCACTTGATGTCACTGTTGTTCACATGTTGTTGTTTTTTTTTTTTTTTACCTTGCTTTCGTTTGATGCAGTGCAGATGCACAGCGTGAGGTTTGTAATGTGATTCGCTGCGGTTCCTCAAAGTCGAACGACCTGGGAAGAAGTAAAGCCGTGAAATGTAAATACTGGGGGAAAGGGCATGTTTACCACACTGATGACAAATGGTTAATATTGTAATTTTCTGAAAAAATGTGAGGAAAATTGGTAATTAGCATTGTTTGTTTTTAAATTGTCCTAAAGACGCCATAAGTAGCGAAAATTGCTCAGTTTTGTTTTTTCATAGCTAACAGCCGAACACCATTTCCCACCTTGCACCTCGCGCTTAGCTCTTTTCAAAATGTAGTTGCTATGACTAACTAAGGCTGTCAAATTTGACGGAAACGCCAATGTATCTCTTTTTAATACATTGCAAAAGGTCTAAAGTTTTGGTTGTGTGATTGGCATTGTTAGCAAGTGTGCTGGAGCTGCTGTAGTCCAAAATAAGCGTGAAGAACTACAAGGACCAGAATGCTATTCGCGCCCGAGCTTCCACCACTCACATCCGCTCGCCTCCATAGAAAGGGACTTGGTGAAAAGTGGAGCGATGTCAGTGCAGGTTGTGGCAGCGAAAATGGCAGAGGTCGAACTCAAAGACGTCGGCAAAGAATTACCCGCCGACTCTCCGGTTACCCCGACGTCGGAAGGAATCATCGCCAGAAACTACCCGCGCGAGGCCGTTTCCTCCGCCGCAGCGTCCCCGACCGCGGAGCCCTCCGCCAAAGCCGTGGAAGGCAGCCCGGGCTTGCTCGCCCCGAACGCCACCAAGATGCCGCAGGCGTCGGCGATGAAGCGGCCGGACCCGCAGCAGAACGGCGGCGAGGCGTTCGTCAACCGGGACGGCACCGTGGCCGAGGCGCCGCGAATGAAAAAGGCGAGTTGGAACCTTGTGTTTTTCCTCCCTTTTGCCTTCGCCAACCACCCCCCCCCACCCCGAGCGCATGCTGTGTAATGTGTGGCGAAGCTAACAATGCTAACCGAAACAAGGCTGATTCAGCAGTGTGACTTACACTCATAACACATTATAATATTGCATAACACTGAAGACGGTCTAACAAACGCTTATTTGTACTTTTGAATGATTATGTGGTGAGCCGCCAAAGTGCTGCCATGTTCCTTTGATGGTCCGTAACTAACACAGTGTTGCCCAACCTTTTATCGAGTCAAGCCACAAAATTGACATTGTAACCACCGAAGTAAAATTACCCATACTGTACACACTTCTACACCGAGATAACGATGTGTGGTGGTAGTGGAAGACCATTTAATTGTTTTGCCTGTCACTATACGTTGTAAGAAAAGATAGATCAGGAATGGGCAACTGGAATGCTGGAGGTGACCACAACACACTTCCTAAATAGTTGACAAAAAATATCACTTTAGATATGGACAGGATATGTGCGTACGTGCAAAATATGCTTTTAATGTAACATTTATCATAACACATCTCTGGAGCTGGGTGACGGACCGATCCGTCTATCCGCCTATGAGGGACGCCCGTTTTGTTGACGAATGACGCGATTTAAAAAAAAAAATAGACGAACTAAGACCATGTATTTTATCCGTCTTTCGTCTGTATTCCGTCTTTAGTCTATTTTTCGCGGCGAGGAACAATAGTGAGTTGCTGTTGCTTGGGGGACAGGTTTGAGTGAGGGACCAAGCTGTGAACAAGCTTCCATGGCGCAGAGAGTCACTGTGAGTCACTCACCTATAGGCGGGTACTATTTTTTTACTCCCCCCCCCCAAAAAAAAGAACGAAGACGGAAGGGTACCCACACTGCAGACGGATGACCAATAACGGACGCTCAATTTTTAGTGAGATGCCCAGCTCTGCACATTTCTCTATTCCTCTATTTATAAAAGCTTGAAGGGTTTGAAACGAACAACAAAGTAACCACACTATTATTTATTATTTTCTCCATCTTGCACAAAAATCGCCATTCAAGGATTGCACAAAACTGTTGAACAGGAAACCAACATTAATTGAATTAAGAGCTCATTTTATACAATTTTTTTTTTTCCACAAAAATCAACTCAGTTATTGGGCGTACTTATGTTGTGGTACCATCTAATGGCGAATTGTGATATTACAACTTAAAACTACACGGTGCATTATTTATTGTCAGAATCATCTTTGTTGGCCAAATATATTAAAACTTATGAGGAATTATAACCCAAAAGCAGGAGCAAAAAAGACACTATAACAAAATCGATACGTTTGGTTTTATTTTTTTATTAATACAAAGGTACAAGGAGTCATTAAGCAATATAAAGTGTCCGGTAGTGCGGTCATACTGATCGAGCAACAATTGTCCAAAAGATGTGAGTGTCCGGTAATGTGGTAATACAGAGCAGTAAGGAATTATTTCAGAATTTTCCCAACATGGGAGCGGTACTTCTCTGTTGTTACCAGTTCAATTTATATGATGCGTGGCGTTCCACAGGGGATTGTTTTGAAGCAATATTAATTCCGCCGCGCATCCGGCAGGGCAGAAGGTTGTCTATTTATAGGTCGTCAGCTACGCAGGGTCCTTATGTGCGACGTTTGCACATATATCAACACAGCCGGGCCGTCTGCATCTGTTGGAGTCATCCAGCCCGGTAAAAAGTGGACAGTTGACAACTGGTTAACGCTTCTAATCTCCATCGTGTCCCCTCACGGGAGGATTAAAACGCCAGCTCTGTGTTGTAAGCGGGACGCAGATGTGAGCTGTTTTCAACAAGTGATTTTTTTTTTTTTTTTTTTATTATAACCCGTCGTGCACGGACAGCTTGGGACCAATATCGCCCGGCTTCCGTGAAGTCGCTAGCAGTATAGATCATTTGAGAATCCTTAAAAAAAAAACAAAAAAAAAAAAACTGCGTCAGCTCAGCTTGACCACTTTTCTATTTTTTTCTCTCTAAACACATGCTTTTATTCCAAGGCAAACATCCCAGATGGTTTCCTGCAACAAACCATCTGTTACCTACAGTTAATCATTCTCCGCCGTTCTTTCCCCCCCCCCCCGACATTCAGCAGGTGTCCCACAAAAAAAAAAAAAAAAAGAGGACAGCAAAAATCCATCATACGATTCCAGATCACCCCGCTTTGATATAACGTTATGTCACATGTGCCAATATGGCGTTCCGGTTAACAAGTTTACAGTGTGACCTGTGGCTGCCCTACATGGGAAGTGAAGTGGACAGAGGAATGGGTTACGTATTTCAAAAAAAAAAAAAAAAATGGCGCTGGTAGCTTCAAGGCTATAAATCAGCAGTGACCTTTTACCATCACGATATTCATCCCAGTGATTCCTGCCACGGGAAAAGATGGCAATTAACTTGTAATTGTGACATATGTCCCGTGGCTCAATAAAGGTTTTACCCGGCACTATTTTGGCGCCGCAAATGTGAACCGACGCGCAATCCTGCGTCAGGAAAACGCAACCTCCCCAAATGACCTCTCGTCTTTCTCCCGTCGTAATAAACTTGATTGATCTCTCGAAGGCGCAATTAACCTCCATGTCCACCTGTTGCCGCTCTCACAACAGAATAATAGCTTTGTGTTCGACAAATCGTGCTGACAATTGTTGTTAAAGATTAATCAATCTGGTAATAATTGTCAAATTTCAAGGCTCATGTCAGCTGTGCTTTAAGGTGATTTATTACTGATTTAACGAGCTATCAGTGAAAACCACTTCAGGCCGTTCCGGGGCTGCGTTATAACCACTCGCCGAGCTTTTCATGTCAGCCCGCTTGCTTTTTTTTTTTTTTCTGGCTTCATTTCCTCGCCCTCACCGGCGCTGCTTTGTTCCGACCATAAAGTGGATTGCCGCTACTCGCTGCCTCATTGCCCTCCCGCGCCCGGTGGCCTCCGTCTGCCCTCTCGCAGTGCAAAGAAATCTCAGCGTCGCCGTGGCGTAAAAGTGCTCGGCTGTTCACACCCCCCTAACTACCTCCTTCCCGTCCTTTGAGGCCAGCTCAGGAAATGGACTGTCGGTCCTTTACACCGCTTTGAAAAGCTGTCGCCACATTTTGACACGGGCGCCTTATCGCTGCACAGATGGGTTGAGACCCTAATAAGACCAAGACCTTTATGTATAATACCTCTAATATTTGTTTGTACAAATTAATTTGTTTTGTTGAAAAATAATGGGAAGAGGACCCTCAAAAAATAATCACATATTAAATCACAATATTGAGAGGGGACATTTTTAAAATTATTTTTTCGAAATTGTTCTAATCGTGGTGGCGCACAATTCTGACAAAGCACGAACATTACACCAAAACCAGAAAGCTAGCTTAATGCTAACATCTTATTAACTCATTCAATGCCATTGATGTATTTACTCGTCTTTTTACAGTCCAGCCATTCAATCCCAGGAACCCATTTATATATATTTTTTAAGTTTGTAAGTTTTTCCAACGTTAGTGTAAAAGTGGGTCTGAAAATGTGAATAAGTTAAAAACATCAAAGATATTCTAACTTTTGTTAGCATCGGTGTTACACTGACACCGCCCAGTTGTATGTGCTTGAAGGGACGCGTGTTTCCAGGAACTCGTGTGTTCGTGTGAAATGTCAAACCCTCTCGGTTTCATCACTGACAAACGAGTGCGTGCGTGTGTGTGGTGGAAATGTGTGACCAGTGGAGTGGACGCGAGCCGACGTCAGCTCCATTTCTAGCGTGACGCTAAATGCAACAACGGGAAAGGACAATTTAGAAATGCGTTGCTGTTTTTTTTCCTTTTTTCCAAATGTCGTCACAGTGGGTTTTGCCTTGTTTTTCTTGCGCGTCTCCTGAAGTCCTCGCACTATTGACTGCAGAGTCTGCCGGATGAAGTCAAAACCCCGAAGACTGCTTTCACACTTCCAACAAAACTCATTGACCTGTTGTGTTTATTCCAAAATAGAGCCGCGCCACCACTGCCTTGGTGCTGTTTGATGTAATTATAGTCGGCCCTTGGGGGAAGAAAGCTGTTTTTGGCAAAGTCGGAGGAAGATGAATACAAAACAAACACGCGCGGAAATCGAGCGCTCCCAAAAGTGGTTTTCCCAACGTAAGCGGGGTTAATCGTGCCGTCGAGTTAAATTACCAACATTAGCAATCTATTTAGCCTTTCGGTCCACTCCAAGGCTTTATTGAGCCAGGCTGGCCGAAAGGTAACACGCGCCAACGGACGTTTGCCCGAGTAAACATATGCTCACATTTGTTACAGCTCAATAAGGCAGCAACGTAAAAGCCTCGATAGTGTCGATGTGACGCGCCGCCCAAAATGTTTCCACTGCGGCCGTTTAGTCAAACATCACAACACTAAGTAACAGATTATCCGCAGCGGGGACTTTGTCAAGGTCATTTGACCGCCGTTCGAACGGGAGGCGCCCTGAGGCTGACTGACATAACATTAAAACACGGATTTATAACAAGCATAAGTTTTGTTCAGTTTTTGTGTTCACTAGGGGTGTAACAAAAACCGATTTGAACCAAAAACAAGTTGGTTTTTTTTACTCAAAATGAGCGCATCGAACCGAATCGTTCCACTTTGAAATATATTACGCGTCGAATCGTCTTTTATTGGAGAGATATCTTTGAAGGGTATAAGTCATTCAAATGTGTGTAAAATAACAACAAAAAAGGTATCGTACGCTATGGAACTGAGCCGTACTATATCGAGTCGAATCGTAATCTCACTGAGTCGAACCGAATCGTTCCACTTTCAAATCGAACCGAATCGTCTTTTGTGGCGAGATGCACACCCCTAGCGTTGACATTTTTTTTTTTCAATCTTTTTCAAAAAAGAAATACACCCAAAAACTAAAGCCAATACTAAAACTAAACTAAAATGAAGCTTTTTCTAAACATATGAACCAACGTTGTGTCTCTATAGTGAAAATTCCCAAACTATTATAACACTGCTAATGTGTTATAAGCAATATTCAGTTTACCTTTTTTAAATGAAATGGTGTTGAGGGATTAAACCATCAGCGGGGACGAACCACGGAATGAAGTAAGTACTTAAATGATACGACACAATTATATTCTGGACCCCCGGGAGTATCCGTACCCCAGGTGTAAATGTCTGGCACCGTACAGCGAACGCCCCGTCGACACAAAGCACGACGCACGTGCGAGGCCACTGCTAGCCGTGCGCTTTGCGTGCATGTATGCGCGCCGTTGTTTACCACGCCAGCGCTTGTCGCTGCACATTAATCAGCAGGAAGTGCTCTTACATCACAGCCGCCCCCGGGGGCAGCGCGCACGCGGGCGGGCCACCGCACGCTAGCCGCCTCCTCCTCCTCCTCCTTTCTCCGGCTGTTGCTGAGGGTGGTCGCACGTGTCGGGTTCTGGGATAGCTCGCCGGCTATTCCGTCGTAACCGTATCGTAAAAATACACTATTTGAATTGTGCTCTTTCGGGAAAATTTGTGAGTTGACGAGCTAGCGATATGTGTTCAGAAAGACTGGAATTTATTTGGGGTGAAATTCAAAATGGATGAAACTTATACTGTCCACCGTATGGCACCTAAAATAGACGGTTTTTAACTGCCGTGGATGGAAGCATATTTGATGTATTTCTGTCGTCTTGGGTGTCCGGCCGGAGTTCAAACGCTCCGCCGGCCTCCTGGGATGTGAGAAATCAGTTTTGTCGTTCACAAAAAACACAACAGTCCCTCCAGGCCCCATTTCGCTGCGCATACCGAGAAGTCTCCGTATCGCGTCCCGCGGTCTTTCTCGCAGCTTCTGTGAACAATGGCCCTGCGCAAGACAAAGGAAGCGTGGGCGGGTATTTCGCACGGCAGATGATTGATGATATTGTCTTTATAACTGTCGACTCGGCTTTTGTTCCCACGTCACGTTTGAAACGTTCCCCTCGTTTTGTCTCCGCCGTCCCCAGTTCACCTACCCAGTTCATTTCGTGCGATTGCTCCGAAATCCACTTGTGCCGTTAAAAAGCATCAACACCGCGTGAGAAAAATATCTTCACATCGGCGGGCCGTTTATGTAATGCCATTGGGTAACAGATGGCAAAGCTTGAGGATCAGTCCCCTGTGACACTAGCGGGATCCCTGTCGTTTCACCCGTATTGTCGCGCGAAAGCTTCGGCCCGTCGGGTTGCGTAACCGCGCACGGCAGGTTGCTGAATATGAATTTACGGTCTCTTTATCATGGAGGCAGAGTGGAATTCATCCACCGCCCCCATCCTTCTGTTGCGTTGACGCCGCCTTTGCGGATAGAGACTCAAGGGTTCTCGGTCACACACACGAGGTTTCATTTGTATAAGGGGTTATATTTCTATAAGGCTCCGTGCTTCATTCCGCGACCGGTTTGATGAGAATCGGATTCGATTGATTACCTTATCTGCCGCGTCGGTGGTTCTTCAGAGACTTGACATCTCAAAATTCTTTGACTTTCCAACGACACATCTTTACTTTCCGTAATGCTAAAGCTGACCATTTGTGAAAATCTTGTTTTGAGCGTGTCCCCGGTTGCCCTTTTAATCCCAGCTCAATTCATACTGTAATCAAATCGATGAAGTGCATTTACATAAACCGAGCACAATGCGGCCTTTGTGTGCGAGGTGCTAATTTATTATTAATGAATTGGCTCCGCTCGTGGACAGCTCAGTTGTGAGCGCTAAGCCGCCGGAATGGTCGACGCGCACTTGGCCGTTCGGTTCATAACCAGCGGCCGATGTTATCGCGGCACGTTATAAAACGGATTAATACGAGATTTTCTACAAATGCTGACTAAGCTCTTTGCCTTCTTCGTAATTTGCACTTGTCATGCGCTCACCTGCCTTTGTTTATTTGCATCACACTTGACATTTCTTCCGGAAGTAGGCGTTCTGGAACTACGGCTAACCAGTGCTAGCTTAGTCCTAAAAGCATCTTCATAACCCCCCTTTTCACCCACGGCTCTTAGGCTGCCTAAATGACCCCAAATCGCTCCACTCTGAGCTCCTAAAGCTCGTCAGCTAACCGCAATCGGTTAAGCCTCAGCAGGCCAAAAGCTGCATGATACACTTTTTCTTTTATTTGCCGTGTTTGAGGTGCTTTGTGCTGAGTACCGAGTACGTAGGGCCGTGCAATCAATCGCAATTCAATGACAATTACGATTATCGCACTTCACGATTGCAAAATTGGCATAATCTTAAAAAAACGATTATTCATTTATATCCAACGCACTGCTTGTTTACACAAGGAAATCATACTTGAATTTATACATTAACACTGTTCAAAAAAAAAGAATAACTATTTTTTTATTCATTTTGTTTGGTCCAAAACTAACTAACTTAGATGTATTTGTCTTTACATTTTTCACGTTTAAACATTTTCTTATGCGCCAAAAAATAAATGATTGTTTGAGTAATCGTGATTTCAATCATTACCCAAATAACATATATTTTTTTCATAATCGAACAGCCCTATAAAGTATCGGACCAAAAAGAGAGCTCAAGGGGGGGGGGACAATTGATGGCATTGTGTCGGACCAGTTTGGGCTGGATTGCAAAAAGGGGGCAGTGGCCATAAAGCACCTCGACGACAAGAGCTTGGCTGATTTTGAAGTTCCTTGACTGTGCTTTGCAGCTTTGGTTGCATGAATTTACGGCGGGAATAAGTCAACCATTAATATTAATAATAAGACAAGTACAGTAGCAACTGTGGAGAGATTAACTCATTCATTCCCAGACATTTTTAGACCCTCTTTTACCCTAACGTTTGAAAAATAAATAGAAAAAAAATATAAATACATTTCTGGGATTGAATGGCTGGACTGTGAAAAAACGAATAAATACGTCTATGGCAGTGAATGAGTTAATGTCGTGATTTGAGTTTGTAACTTTCCGGCATCAACTCTCTGAACTCTGTCCACTTGAGAGTTGGCAAAATGAGCCTTTTGGTGATGACCGTTTGAAAATCGCGCATTCTGATCCCGGCTCCCCGTTGACCAACAGATCCAGTTTGCCGACCAGAAACAGGAGTTCAACAAGCGACCCTCGAAGATTGGCCGTCGCTCTCTGTCGCGCTCCATTTCTCAGTCGTCCACAGACAGCTACAGCTCAGGTAAGCCAAACGTACGCCTTTCGTCCTCCTGCCCGTTCCATTTTACCTCGCTCGAGTTGGTTTAATTCCACTGACGGTTCCCGTTGCTAATACGTTCCCCAAGACCGCTCTGTTTTCATGTCAGCGCTTTAATCTTTCTTTGAAGAACAGCCCGTTTCCAAGTATTTTGAAGAACAGCAGTTAGTTCTTAGAGCAGGTTGTGAAGTTTGATTCCTTTCTCAGTATTTATCAAAAACAAAAAATAAAAAATCCATCCACTTTCTACAGGGCTTGTCAAGATCACTTGGTCATTGTTGCACCCGGGCCTTGTTTTGTGTCCGTCTGGATGCGTCCAGAGCGGGTTGTCATATCTTCAAATTATCCCGGCAACCTTTTTCAATCTTGGCACAGCACGCGGTGTTCTTTTCCCTTGAGCGGTTTTAACAGCGCCGCTTCAGAAGGCATCCACTTATACCTGGCGCCGATTTGCCGACTTGTGAGAAAGCGCTCGCAGGGTGGCGATGATGTGATGTGATGTCTCCCTGACACAAACGGGCTATACGGTGAGTCAGACTGGCACACGTCGCACGGCGCCAGACGCCGACTCCCACCACGTTTGTTGCAGTCGATACTATTTACGTCTCACTTGTGTCGACGCTGTTATGCAGTGCAATATATGGATGCAAATCACTTTTATCGAGGAGTTTGTCTCGACACGTTCTCATGATTACGATTGTGGATGCATGGAAATTTTTTTTGGGTAAATTTCAATGGAAAGTTAAGATGCGTAATTTTGGAAGAAAATGCCAAACCTGGGAATTAACTGCGGATTATGGGTGACAGATTGAGACGTGCCCTTAAATACTCAGTCACTGCCAAAAAACATTTTATATGTCTTTTCACAGTCCAGCCATTCAATCCCAGGAAGTTATTTATATTTTTATCACTGTTTTTTCGAACATTAGGGTAAAAGAGGATCTGAAAATGTCTGGCACTTTAAAATGGATGACTCTCGTATCCTATTGTTTTTTTGTTTGTTTTTTAAACCACTGCAGTAGGGCTGTGCAATTATTACTCCATGATTAAAAAATTGGCATAATTGTAAAAAAAAACTTATTAATTAATTATTCATATCCAGTGCACAATTGTTTTTTTTTTTTTTTACACAATCATACTTAAATGTATATATTTGCAACTTTATTTATTTTATAACAAATTTTATAGATTTTATTTGGTCCAAAAGGAACTTGCATAATTATAGTTTTTCAAAGAAATGTATTTGTATTTATATTTTTACGTTTAAACATTTTCTTGTTTTGTACCAAAAAATAAACGATCGTTTGCACAATCGTTATCATCAAAAATAATCGCGATGAACATTTTTTTTTTTTCATAACTGCAGTAAATTTAGTCAAATCCAAACAAAAACTGCTGTGTTTATTTTCCAGCGGCGTCGTACACGGACAGCTCTGACGACGAGACGTCCCCTCGGGACAAACAGCAGAAGAACTCGAAGGGCAACGGCGACTTCTGCATCAAAAACATCAAGCAGGCCGATTTCGGGCGTCGGGAGATCGAGATAGCTGAGCAAGGTTTGTCGATTCTTGATTTGGGGGTGCACATATAGCTGTGCAAAGGTGTGTTTTGAGCGTCAGTATCTCCTTCAGCTGAATGAGTCCATCAGCTTAGCGATGAAGTATTAAAAGGATTAAATGATCATGAAATGAATTCCTTCACGCAGCGCTCCTTTTATCCACTCCCGACGTTTGCCGTGCGCTTTTGTCCCTCCAGAGATGCCGGCCCTCATGGCTCTGAGGAAGCGAGCCCAGGGCGAGAAACCCCTCGCCGGCGCCAAGGTGGTGGGCTGCACCCACATCACCGCCCAGACCGCTGTGAGTAGAGCTTGGGTGTCGGCAAATAGATCACAGCGCAAATAGGACTGCAACAAATGATTAAGAATCCATTCGTGTAGTTTTTGTTTTTTTTTCCGATTAATCGGTTAAAAAAACATTTCAATCCCCCTATTTGAAAACTGGACGTTTCAAAATGACAGAAAATGCGCAAACATCGAAATGATTATGATTCGTTTCCTTGTTTATTGACGACCAAAGTAGTTGTCGATTAATCGGTCAATTTTTCTCCAAACTAGGCGACTTAGCGATCCCCGCGTTTTGACTGATGTCCGTTGCCTTCAGGTGCTGATGGAGACTCTGTCAGCTTTGGGTGCGCAGTGCAGGTGGGCGGCCTGCAACATCTACTCCACCCAAAACGAGGTGGCGGCCGCCCTGGCGGAGGGAGGTGAGGCGCTTGCCTTGCTCCGACTTCCTCACCTTCCTCCCTTACACTTCCTCTTCCTCTTTTTTTTTTCCCGACGTACTCTCCGTGTCCAGGTTTCAGCGTGTTTGCATGGAAGGGCGAGTCAGAGGACGATTTCTGGTGGTGCATCGATCGCTGCGTCAACGTGGAAGGCTGGCAGCCCAATATGGTAGCGCCTTTTCCTCCGCCAATTTCCCGACATGGGCCTTTGTCGTTTTCACGAGCGCTCCTTTTCCCCATTGATCGTCTCCAGATCTTGGACGACGGCGGCGACCTGACCCACTGGATCTACAAAAAGTACCCCAACATGTTCAAGAAGATCAAAGGCATCGTGGAGGAGAGCGTCACCGGCGTGCACCGGTAAGTCCCCGAATGTACTCGGTTTGTGGTGCCACATCGCCATCTAGTGGCGAAAAACGCACGTTACCGGCTGTTCTGCAGTTATGTAATTGCAGCATTGCGGCACACTGTGTTCTCTGAGAAGCGCTCACAGATGATTGATTCATTCCGCTCGTTCACGCGTGCTATAAAACTGGCAGGCTGTACCAGCTGTCCAAGGCCGGGAAGCTGTGCGTCCCCGCCATGAACGTCAACGACTCCGTGACCAAGCAGAAGTTTGACAACCTCTACTGCTGCCGGGAGTCCATCCTAGACGGGTATGAAGCCTCGTTCGCACAATAAAGTTGCATTGGCGTCCCGCTGAGCGCCGCGGGCGATTGTTTGCAGTTTGAAGAGGACGACCGATGTCATGTTTGGGGGCAAGCAAGTGGTGGTGTGCGGGTACGGAGAGGTAGGCCCCGCCCCCTCCCCCTCCACGGCGCTCGGCGATACGCGGTTGAGCGATTGGTTGTTTGTCGCCCTCAGGTGGGGAAAGGCTGCTGCGCCGCCCTCAAAGCGATGGGCGCCATCGTTTACGTCACCGAGATCGATCCCATCTGCGCCTTGCAGGCTTGGTGCGCCGCCGCCGCCGCCCGTCTGTTCGCCTCCCCCCCCCCCCCCCCCGCCGCCGTTGGCATTTTCACTTCTCGCCCTTGTGTTTGTTTACCGACGGCAGCATGGACGGCTTCCGGCTGGTGAAGCTCAACGAAGTCATCAGACAAGTGGACATTGTCATCACCTGCACGGGTGCGGTGCTCTCTTGGCGAACGCCGGAAACGCCGATCCGTACAATGCAACTATGTCAAATTAATTAACCGTGAGAAACGGTGAAGTCACTAATTGAATGTTTAATTAACTGCCGTGGGTCTCTTGCGAACTCGTTTTCCCGCATCTGATTATTTTATTATATATATATATATTTTTTTCCCCTTCGCTGTCATCCCGTCAGGCAACAAGAACGTGGTGGTGCGAGAGAACCTGGACCGCATGAAGAACGGCTGCATCGTCTGCAACATGGGCCACTCCAACACCGAGATCGACGTGGTCAGTCAGCAAACCGCCTGTCCATTTCTGAGGGTTGCCATAGTAACGGCCGACTCTTAAGATCTTTTTGCCTGACGCGTAGTTCATGAGGCTTTGTAGACATTTTGTGGCCGGAGCTCAAAATCGGAATACGCTTTTGCCGCAGGCAAGTCTGCGGACGCCCGAGCTGACCTGGGAGAGGGTGCGCTCGCAGGTGGACCACGTCATCTGGCCCGACGGCAAGAGGATAGTCCTGTTGGCCGAGGTACTCGCACACATTATATACTTCCGATACACACATCATGTCGAATCAACTTTTTATTTTTTTTTTACGTCTGGTTCTCAGGGTCGTCTTTTGAACCTCAGCTGTTCTACCGTGCCCACGTTTGTGCTTTCTATCACGGCCACCACCCAGGTACCGCGGAATTGCGAAGCCTCTTGAGATCGAGCTAGAGGGATGATTTTGTTGTGTGTGTGTACGTGTGTGACCAGGCCCTGGCTCTGATCGAGCTTTACAATGCTCCAGATGGACGTTACAAGCAGGACGTTTACCTTCTGCCCAAGAAAATGGGTAAGGTGTTTGAATTTTTTTTTAACTCATTCACTGTCGTTGACGGATTTATTTGTCTTTTCACTGTCCAGCCATTCAATCCCAGGAATTTATTTATAATTTTTTTTCGGGTAAAAGCAGTTCTGAAAAGCCCACTAGTCAAAACACGGCATTCGGATAAATAGTAATCGTAAAATGCACCCGTTTTTGTCCATCTCAGTGGGCGGCCATTTTGTCACTACTGTCAACTGAAAATGACATCTCGGTTGCTCAGGTAACGACCGATCATGATTCGGCTTTAGAAAACAGGTGAGCCGTGATTGGTCGTTAGTAGGGATGTAACGATTCACTCAAGCCCCGATTCGATTTTCAGTTTTCGATTCGATTTAAAAAAAATAAAATAAAATAGTAAATTGTTACCATGCTTGTCTCTACTGCACAAGTGTGGTTCTGCAGCCATCCACAAACGCAATACGCAATGATGTTCGGCGCAAAAACGTAATTTGATCTACACATTCAAAATGTGCTATGCATCTGGAATGAAAACACAATTTTCGATTAATCGGGCCGAATCAATTTTCGATTAATCGTTGAAATCCCTAGCCGTTAGCAAGTGTGACGTCATTTTCAGTCGACAGAAGTGGCAAAAGATACCCTGAGATTCCCGACGAACACTAAATTTGAGCAAGTCGGTTCTCGGTTACGCAAAGTGCCCAAGCGCCACCGTCTGAATGATTCATTCATGCCACCCTAGACGAGTACGTGGCCAGCCTACATCTGCCCACGTTCGACGCTCACCTCACGGAGCTGAGTGACGAGCAGGCCAAGTATCTGGGCTTGAACAAGAACGGACCCTTTAAGCCAAACTACTACAGGTAGGACGACATTTCAAAATGGAGCCAAATGCGTTTTGGAGATGCAACTTGGAAACGGTCCACTATGTCTGCTTGTGTCCTTATATCGCATTTTGTTGTCTTTTCCCCGCAAGGTATTAAAGCGATTTGCGGGCGGGACGAGAGGAGACGGCGGTACTCCCCAAAGAGCAGCGACCCGACCAGGCGGCCCAAGCGGAGGATGACGGGACAGGGAAGTCAACACACATCCTTTTAGAATCCAAACGGGGAGGAGGGCGGGGCTCAGGCCGGGCCTGAGAGGGCAGACGTTTTAATTTATTCCCACGTGGTAATTTTCATGAAAACCCCAAGGGGAGGGCTCCTTCTGTTATCGGCCACGAGGACTTTCGATTTTCCCCTTTTAGTTCTCACCTGTGCGTCTCCATCCTCTCCTTCCGTCGCCACGCCTTTTATTGTTTCAACCAATGCAAAAATATTAGAGACTATATAAGAAAAAAAGTGATTTAAAAAAAAAAAGAAAAAGAATGACGACATTATTTTTTTTTCCCCCCCTCCCCTGTTATTTTTGTCATTATCCTTTTATACTTTTTAGCCTTGTTTTATTCCAGGGGGCGGGATCTCACGGTCCATTCAAATCGATTTATTTTGTTTTTATTTCTTTACACGCCGTTCCGCCTCATTTACTAGTAGTCCGTTTTTTTTTTTTGTTTTTTTTTTTTAAAAGCCAAACTGGACAGTGATTGGTTCTTGCAGCCGTCACTCAAACCGCCTCTCGGCTTCCAGATGACCTCAGTGTGGCGAAAAAAAAAAGTTTGGCATTTGGGAGATTTCTTTTAAATTCTTTGTAAAAAGTGACCATAAATGTATTCAAAGTGTTGTCAAATCATTACATACTGTATATTTACATATTTATATAGAAACGACAAATTTTCTACATTTTTCTCCCTCTCATTGTCTTAGATGAAATGTCATTAAGATAAGCAATTAAGTATCCTAATTATTTGTGTAATAAATGTACCTATAAGAATGAATACTGTGATTATATTAACAAAGATACCAAAATATACAGGAAGTGGGCTTCGAAACAAAAAGGATGCTAATTTGACTTTTGTTTTTGAGTGTCCACGCTGAAATTCTTCTCTGGGAAGCAGCTTCCCTTTCTTGCTTTTTCACCGTTTCGCATTATTGCGCTGAAATTCTGAATTTGCGCCTGCGATGCAGCTTTTCATGTTAATCCAGTAAAACGGGAACCATCCTGAGATGGCGCAACAAGCTCGACGAAAGACCCGATCCCAACGTTTCCTTGACGGGATTTGTGCTTTTGTGTCCTTTTGTGCTGTCCTGAACCTTCTCCCTCGTGGGATCTGCGCGAGTGTGTGGCCTTGAGAGAATGACGATTGTAATATGCGTGCGTGTGTCTACGTTTGTGTATGTGTGCTTCATAAACAGCTGCCTCAGGATCCAAGCCTGCGCGTTTGAGGGTGGGAGAATTTCCGGTTTTGTCAGCCTCAAACTGACCATCAACCCGCGGGTGGGTGGGCAGGGGTGACACCAGCATCGTGTATGATGAAAATCATCTCCTGTATTTATTGTTGTAAATCCTTTGAGGAAAAAAAAAAAAAAAAAAAAAAAAAAGTGGTGAAAATTCCCAAACCTGTTTTGTCCATAAAGAGAGGACGCAAAATGACGGTAGATGATGAGCAATAATCTGTAATCTCCAATAAAGATGTAAAAAAAATTGGAACCATGCCGCCCTTTGATTTGATGTCTTATGGAAGGTTCGGGCGGGCGGGGGAATGGGGGAGGAGGGGGGGGGGGTTGTGTATGTGTGCCCGCGCGCATGCAGCTGCCGAGGTCAGTCAAGACCTCCCTGACCTCATCCGAGACGGCGCTGATCACACGGGGCTCGCCTCTGACATCAGCGCCGAGCTCAGCTGACTGTCAGCCTTTATTTATTCCCTCGCGATTGGAAGAATACCGGAATTGAGACATGCCCACTTGTATGATCCAATCATGTCTTCTTGCTATATATATTCAAGGCAAAAAAATCGACTTCTTTCCCTCATCTTTCTAACCTCCTTCTTCTCTTCATTCCTTTCACACCACCCTTGTCTCCTTCCTTTCACCCTTCTTTCCTACCTTCCTCTTTTACCTTCTCTCATGTCCTTTGTTCCTCCTTTCCTTCAGACCATTCTTCCTCCTTCCCCTGTTCTTTTTCTTTCTTCCTCATTTACTTCCTGAAAGAATTCAGTGTTCTGTTACAGCTATTTTTGACCCACCTTGCGCAGCATATCAAATACATAAAATGATACATTTTCAATTTATTGTACGATCCCATTTTGGCAAACAGCTCACCACAGGTGCCAATGTTAATGCTGAATAATCGCCCAAAATGACTTTTAAAGTCCAACGTCTTTCTAAGTGAAATTAATTATATTCCCAGCAGCGTTTTTAACGTGTCGAATTGATGGTTTGTACTCGACCGACTAGCTCCTTTTTGGAGCGATCCCTGTCTTAGCCCCGCCCTCCCGAGGCGTGCGGGGACGAAAATCCAACACGCGTTTTGAAGCAGAGAGGCGGGGGTCGCGAAAACGAGGAAAGAGAAGCTTCCCAACTTGTCCTCCCGCCGGTGTGAGACGGCGTCTCTCGCCCCCGCTTGTCCCCACGAGACCGGCGCGTGAGACCGCGTCGGCCCTCCAACAAGATGCAGGCGGAGGACATGGAGGTCCCTCTGCTCAATAACCTCAACGACAACGGCGACAGGCTGAGGTCGAAAAGCAAAGATGTGTTCAAGGAACAGCAGAAGGAGTCCGAGGTGGGTACGAGCGAGAGGCGTTCGCGTCCGTCGGAAACGGCCAAATTTTTGGCTTCTCCCGTGGCGTGGTTGTTGCTGGGGAGCTTTTTTTTTCGGGACAGCTGCACGTTCCCTTCTTTGCGCGGCTGTCCCCAAAGCATGTAAGCAGACAGGCACACTTCAGAGGTTATTTTTGCGAGCGGCTCCTAAAAATAACCCCCGCTCGTAATCCTGCAGCGTTGCTTGACGCGGAGACTGCAGGTGGCGAAATGTGGCTGCTTGCTGCATGGATGCCATCTAATATTTACATTCGTACATTGGCCACTATAATTTATCAGGAATATTCCTTTTTAATAATGTTGTGCTGTGTGTGTAATGCTTGGTGGCCTACCTCTGTCTGCGACATTTTGACCTAGTCTGAACATTGCAAAGGTCACATGATTGATTTTGATTTGAAAGGCATTATCACGAATAATGGCTAATCCTGCATTGACGTCACATTTTGAATAGCTTCTTGTGTCTGTTTTGTTACAAAATCCTGTACTTTTTATAACATGTAGGTACATTTTTTGTGATTAGTTTCATAAATTGTAATTATTAAATTTCCTTTAAAGATGTAAATAAGTTCACTCTTTAAAGCTAATCGTTAAAAATCTCTAATAAAAATGGTTGCATCTTTTTTTCAATCTCTTAGTACCTCTATTTTGGTAAAAACTCCTTGATGTTGAATTTTATTGAACTTGTAATTATTTAAGAAGTGTACTGTAATATATTATTAAATGTTGCTTTAATAGAAAAAACAAGGCTACATTTAAAAAAAAAAACCCTCTTGTACCTCTATAATGATCTGGTTATTTGTGATATTTTGATTAAAAACTAGGGACCGGTGAGTACTGATATCAGATATCGATATCGAGTCAATAGTGGCCCTTATTTTACGATAGCGAGCCATTGTGGACGCTGCCGATACCGGCCGCCGATACTTAAAAAAAAAAAAGTCCTCATTGGTAGTAGTTGGCGGCTATAATGCGGCAGTTTGACACATTGGCGCATCATTATCATCAGTCTTAAAAAAAAAAAAAAAACAGCAAAACCCTCCTTTGATGTTTTGTAACAGATTTCTTTTTGTTTTGTTTTGTGTTTTTATACAGTTTTCCATGCACTTCTGAGTAGGGTACTTAGTGTAAGGGTCCAAATCCTGTTTGATTAGATACACATCTTGATGCAGTGTACCTAATTAAGTGTCCTTTCATCGCTTTTCATGCTTTCTATGACAAACTGTTATTGTTCATCCCCCTCCTATGAATAAATAAATAAAATACATTTGCCCTCCCTGGCGCTGGATGCCGTGAAAGCCTCTACATCATCCATTTGAGTGAACTGGAGCATATTCATCTCGCGGGCCTGCGTAGACCATTCCTCGGTGGGGTCTTTTGGGAGGTACGATGTCGCCAAAGCACTTGGCGCCAAAGCGCTACGTTGACGGCTGATACTGTCTGGCCTCAGCAGCATTCCAACCTACACAATGCTCACGGCTCATTCATTCAATTGTTTTTTTTTGTTTTGTTGTTGCTGTCGTGGGTTGTCCGCGCGACATATGTCCACAGGCGAGTGTGTTTTGTGTGGGTTTGTTTCTTGACTGCCTGAGCCAGGACGCCAACATAATATTTTCATATTCAAAATCAACCCGCCGCGTCATCAAGCCGTCGTTATGATAGCCGCTAACCTGTTTTTGTCTTTACTGGAACTCGTTTGCATTGCCCGGAGCAGATGGCGGCTTGCTTCCTGTTGCACTGGCTTCACTTTTTTTTTTTTTTTTTTACATACAACATAAGAAGCTCTTTTAGCGTCAGCATATTTACACTTTAACATCTTTGTCAAGGCAGAATTTGTTGTGTGTGAGAACGGTAGGCGTTACAAAATGTGATCAAGCGGCTATATTGTGCTTTGTATTATATTTTACTTTCTTGGCAGAGCTCCATGGAGTCTCCCAATCTGGAGTTTGAATACGGCGACACGGACACACTCACCGCCGAACTCTCAGGTACCAATTTTGTCAATTCTTTTTTTTGGGCAAAGTAGGGCTTGGGCGCCACATGCGCCACACATCCAGCATTTACATGATCAAGAGTCCTGTGATAGTTGTTGCATTTATTTGTATTTTTTTGGGTTTAATTCACTCATTCAGTGCCAGACATTTTCAGACCCTCTTTTACCCCAACGTTTAAAAAAAATATATAAAAAAATAGAAATAAGTTCATGCAGTTGAATGGCTGGACTGTGAAAAAACATAAAAACGTTTTTGGCACTGGATGAGTTAAAGCCATAAAATTGTATTCTTTTTTTTAAATAATGAAAAATTGGTTCAGTTATTCATTGTTAAATGCAAAAATAAAATTTGTAAAATTAACAATGTTACTTATCCATTTCATTAAAAAAAAAAGGATTCATTTTTTTTAACTACATACATAATTAACATAAGTGTCTCATTCAAAAAGTAGTAAAATAAACAATTGGACATAACCATTTATCAACATTTTATTTATTGATTCCATAATTGATGCATAAAAAAAGAGAATAAATCAATCTTATGTTAATCATTTAAATAATTATTTTAATCTATAAAATAAAATTGAAACTATAAAACAAGATATACAGTGTCGTGCAAAGGCGGGAAATCCACCCCATTTAAAAAAAAATTAGATCGTATTATATAATTGATTTATTTTAATAAATAAATATTTTATGTATATATTTAATATTCATTTATGTCATAAAATATATTTATAAATAAAATTCCACCATATTTGAGAAATATTTGAGCTATTTCACATACCCTTTTCCTACCTATATTTCCACACATGCAGATATTTTCTCCAGACTTCCGTCACTGACTTGCAAACTTGTTCTTGAGCCTTAATGGCTCAAAAAAAACAAAACAAAAAAAAAAAAAAATCCTGCGCTTTAGCTCACGTGTGCATTGTTTTTTTTCCCAGAGCTTTACAGCTACACAGAGGAGCCCGAGTTTGCCCTGAACAGAGACTACTTTGAGGAAGACTTCCAAAGCCATGGTACTGCGCGTGTCTAAAATCGTTACTTGATATTTATTCACGATGTATTTGTATAGTACATTTCAAAAGGCCCATGGAACGATATTTCACTGACACTGCATGTGGAGGAAGTGTCCTTGCAAAATGACCTTGACCGCGTCGTCCGCCGCGCAGCCCGAGGCCGACGGTGGATCGATCTGAGCGCGGAGGAGCGCCGCGCCTACGTGATGAGATTACTGGACGCGCTCGAGGTGACCGACCGGGACAAGAGGCTGAAAGTGGCCCGGGCCATCCTCTACCTCGCTCAGGGTGCGCGGCTCATGTCGCCGTCTCTTCCGCGCGGTACGAATGCTTTGTTATTGAATCGGTCTTTTGCGCCGCGCAGGGGTGTTTGACGAATGCGACGGCGAGGCGGACGTGCTCCGCTGGTCCAGGCGCAACGTCTTCCTCCTGTACGACATGGGAATCTTCACAGCCCTGCTGGAGCTTCTCAGCATGGAGATGGAGTGAGTACAAAGTCCCAGGAGGGAGCCGTAATGCCATTTCAAGCGAGGCACAAACCAGAGACGGACGGATGCAGCGTAATCGGCGAACGTCTGGATCCGGCAAAATGCGTTTACGCGCGTTTTGTTTATGCAGTAACAGCCACGCGTGCAGCAGTGCCGTGAGGAAGCCCGCCATCTCGCTTGCAGACAGCACAGAACTCAGGTGAGGAATACGATCGATTGCACCGCTTGTTCTCGGCCTCCCTTTTTTCCCCCCAAACAACTATTAAATTATTACCAAAATGATCGTGATTTTTTTTTTTTTCCATAATTGAGCAGCTTCACGTTTCGTGTTTTTTTCCCTCCAAAAAATGTGAGCTGCTCGATTATGGGAAAAAAAAATTAATCATGATCATTTTGGTGTTTTTTTAAATTTATTTTTAATTATTTTTCACCCCAAAAATCGGGAAGCTACTCGATTATGGAAAAAAATATTAATCACGATCATTTTGGTGTTTTTGGTGTTTTTTAGACCGCAAAAATCGTGAAGCTGCTCGATTATGGAAAAAAATATTAATCACGATCATTTTGGTGTTTTTTAGACCGCAAAAATCAGGAAGCCGCTCGAGTATGCAAAAGAATATTAATCACGATCATTTTGGTAATAATTGAAATCATGATAATTCAAACGAGCAATTATTTTTGAGTGCAAAACAAAAATGTTTGAACGTAAAAAGCATGGACAAATAAATTTCTTTGAAACACTATGCAAGTTCCTTTTAAATTAGTTTTTAAAAAAGATAAAAACGATGCAGATGGACAAATTGAGATTTTCTTGTGAAAACAGTGCGTTGAATACGAATGTTTATTAATACTCGTTTTTCACGATTATGTCAACTTTGTAATAATCGTAATTGAATTTCGATTAATCGCACAGCCCTGCCTTGTGTCTCTCAAGAGTGTTGCTCAGCATCATGTACCTGATGGTGGAGACCATTCGAGTTCAAACGGAGGACGACGGACCCGAGTGGAGAGCGGCCAGGGAGGCCTTCAAGAACGAGCTCGGTGGGTGCAAAGCGCGCCAAGCGCAAATATGCGTCATTTGTTTTCAATGATTTCTTTCGCCCACTCAGGTGCGCCTCTGTACAACGGCGAGCCTTTTGCCCTGCTTCTCTTCTCCATGGTGACCAAATTCTGTAGCATGAACGCACCACATTTCCCCATGAAGAAAGTACTGCTCCTCTTATGGAAGACTGTCCTGGTTAGTAACGCTCGCGACGAAGGCTGAACCATTCTGAAACGCGCCCCCCTCCAATTTGAAAATGGCATCCGACTACATTTCGATGTCGATCCTCGATTCCCAGTTCACCCTGGGCGGCTTTGAGGAGCTGCAGGAGATGAAGGTGCAGGGCCGCCAGCGTCTCAACCTGCCCCCGCTCCCCGAGGACAGCATCAAGGTGGTGCGGGCCATGAGGGCCGCCTCGCCGCCCGCCTCCGCCATGGAGCTCATCGAGCAGCAGCAGCAGCAGAAGAGAGGGCGGCGCAGTCGCAGGGTACAGAAACATCAAAGCCCGCGTTGTTCGCTCGTTTCTTAGCCGTGAATTGACTTTTTCATTTTCCTTTGGGGCCCATCCCCAACTTTTCAGTTGATCTGCTCTTTCCAAAACACCCTACAGTGGCGCCAAAGCCCTGTCTAAATAGGAAAGTAGTAATTGGTGTCAAGGAAGTATTGTTCCGAGGCCAGGCTTGTATCTCAAATCCACTTTCTCCATCGAAACGAATGGAAACGCCATTGATCCGTTCCAGCCCCCGCAAAAACACGGCGCCGAAATTTGTCATGTGGTTTTAACAAGAAAATGAGTCCTGCAAAGTTGGAACGTTGAATGAAAATAGAGGATTTTTTTTTTCCTAAATGCCTCATTGTTTTTAGTTCACGTCACTGTTCCCTCACTTTTGATTAATTGCTCTATTTGAATATGTAAACAAATAATACATCATCGCTGTCATGTGAAAAACACTTATGCCCATTTTTTTTTTTTCCAATTTTCTCATTTTTAAGTTAATGGTGTTTTCGCATCAAAGTGAAGATTTACAAAAAACAAAACAAAATTGGACAGAAGTGTTTTTCACAGAACACTCTCCATAACCTCTACTCACCACCCAGGCTAAAGTTAAATCCTCGCCAACATACACACCCGGTCTCAGCCTACTTCCTTGAGACCAATTACTACTTTCCCATTTAGACAGAGCGACATCTTGGGGCATTCCAGAAAAAAAACACAGGGGAAATAAGCCCCAAACAAAACACCGGTGAATAGTAAACAGCGAATATGTCAGAAACAAAGTAGAGGACAAGTGGGTACAAGAGCGTGTGACCCATTTGAGCTCACAGCCTACGCAACATTGTTAGCACTAACACACCATCCGCACTTAACAGTTGTTGTTGTTTTTTTTTTTGTTTTTTTTTCCCATTCCATGAAAGCGATCCTTCTCTAACACATCCACCAATAACCGAGCCCAAATGCGGCTCGCCGACAGGCTCGCCCTCGAATTGCCCTCATGGTGTCTCATTGCGCCTCTTCCTTGTGTCCCCACAGAGTGCCTTTGTTGATAGCTTGGAAGGAGACAGTCCCTTTCCCAAGAAGCAGGTCTTTACCCGCAATTTTTTTTTTTAATTCATTTCTTTTTTGCATTTTTGCATTTTCCCTTGCATTGAGCTTTTTATTGTTTATTTTCTTTGCACTCCTTCCCTTCACCTTTGTTTGCCTTCTTCGCTCTCCTCTCTAGCTTTCCTCCTCCCTTTCTTCTCCACATGCAATCACGCCGGGATGCACCAACGCTGACATCAATTAGCTGTTTTTTTTTTTTTTGTTTTTTTTTTTCATTCGTTATCAACGTCACGTTTCCACTGAGCAGTTCAGCTCCTCAGGAACCAGAATTGAACTTTCATATATTAGAGAACCAAAATAGGATTTGATTAGATTAGAGGTATAGATTTGTTTGAACACAATTTTAATCCTTCAAGGGCAAAGTTCGCAGAGGCCAGAGTGACTAACATTAGCAAATTTCCATGTTATGTGTAAATGGGCCCCAAAATATGTAATCTGGATCAGATCCAGATTAGAAAATTGAAAAACCGGCCTTTAATGCAGATTGTCAATTTTTACAAATGTATTGTTAACCTGGTTGATTATTGTCTTATTTGATTCTTTTTCTTTTTTTTTTAATTAAATTTCAAATTGATTAATGAAATACTTTTTCATTTTTTTGAAATACAATTATCAATGACGTTGGTTCAAAATTGGAGTTGATGAATTCTTTTCTAATTTTCAGTTTATGTAACTAAATAAATGAGAAGAAATAAATACATGATAGAATTTATAAATAAATCGATTTATAAATTGTGTCAAAAAAATGTCAAATTAGGTTATAGACCCAACATTATATCTACATTTTTGTCATTTTTTTTTTTACAATTTTATTTAAGAAAAAAAGATTAAGTCTGTAATCAATGTACTTTCCTATTATGAATTAAAAAAAAAAAACAGGTTGATATGTATTATAAAGTTGGTATTTATTATTAAAATGTAATTAGAGTCAGCCAGGAAGTTGATATTTATTATTAAAATATAATTCGAGTCAACCAGGAGGCCATTTTCCATCTGTAGCCCCTGGACAGATGTACCAAAAGTCACCTGCAGAAAAATGACCTTTTGTTCATTTTGGTAACCTTCACAACTCAAAGCTCGGCGAAAACTTTCAAGTGGTCTTGGTGCAGCCCTTTCTGTCTTCTTGTTATTGTTTGGGTGACCACCTCCTTGACCGATGCCATTAAATGCAGTCGACCCCTCTAGAGAAGAAGAAAAAAAAAGCGCTGACTCATGCCTGATTGCTTGCACTAGCGCCGCACTCATTCATCGTCGCGACGCTGCGTCCACGCGAAATGTTTGTGTGTAATTGTGCGTATCCAATGAGTTTAGTTTGCGGATGTACGGTAAGTGGAATTCAAAGTCGGCTCGTGTTTGAACGTTTGATTTTTGTGGACAGAATGGAATGGCTGATGACACGGAAAGCACTTTGCTATCCATGATTGCAAATGTGTTAAATAGTTTTTTTCACATTTTGTTAAAGCGGAAGTCAACCGCCAAATTTTCTTTACAATATGTTCTAAAGTTGATATTCTGATTAATATTGTGTTTGTGGAGTACGGATTAAGTAGCGGAATCCATCTATTTTTAGCCATCTCAGGAGGCGGCCATTTTGTCACTTGCTGTCGACTGAAAATAACATCACAGTTGCTCAGGGCTCTCAACCAATCACAGCTCATGTTTTCCGGAGCTGAGCCGTGATTGGTTGTTACTTGATCCCTGAGCAGCTGAGAGGTCATTTTCACAGTGACAAAATGGCCGCCCCCTGAGATGGATAAAAACGGGTTCATTTTGCTTCTTAACGTATATTCCACAAACGCAACTGTAATCGGAATGCCGTGTTTAGACTAGTGCGGGTGCATACAAGGTCCAAAGAAAATTTTGGGGGTGACTTCCACTTTGACCCATTCACTGCCAAAAACGTTTTTATTCGTCTTTTCACAGTCCAGCCATTCAATCCCAGGAACTTTTTTTATATTTTTTCCAAGCGTTAGGGTAAAAGAGGGTCTGAAAATGTCTGGCAGTTTAAGTAGCATGAAGGCTGAAAATACTCATTATCTCACAACTCTGCTTGTGCACATATTCCTTATTTGACCGACTTAAGACTGTAAACCGAAGTACTTTGTCGTTGTTTGTCCTCCCGCCCCAGCCGCTGGTCAAACAGGACAGCCTGGACACGTACAACGAGCGGGACCCCTTCAAGAACGACGACGTCCGCGACGAGGAGGACGACCCCGAGGACGGCGACGGCGGCATGGAGGGCGAGGTGGACCCGTTGGACCGCGACGTCATCATCCAGCCGCCGCCGCCGCCGCCTCCTCTCCGGCCCCCCACCGAGAGGGTCAACTTCCCCAAGGGCCTCCCCTGGGCCCCCAAAGTCAGGTTAGATTAGTTTGTAAGCGAATAAAAGCAACTTAAAACATATTTATTTTTGAAAATGCATTCATCTCACAAAATATTTGGTTCAAGGGTGTATTGTAAAACTACCTGCAGGGAGAAGGACATCGAGCACTTTCTGGAAACCAGTCGGAACAAGTTCATCGGCTTCACCCTCGGGAAGTCAGTGCTCCGTCAGCAACCCGGACTGGTTGCCATGCCGATAATCGATCTAAGGCCGCTTGCAAATTGTGTTGCAGTGACACCGAGACCCTCGTAGGCCTGCCCCGACCCATCCACGAGAGTGTAAAGACTCTTAAACAGGTGAGCGAGGCAACCCGTCTTTTTCTGTCTCTTTCCTCTGGTCCATGTTTAGTGTGGCACACGCCGCACAGCACAGCGACAACTTGTCATCCTTTAAAAAGGCCGACTGACTGCTAACCTTTAGCTTTCGCCTGCTAGTCTATAAGTTTCCTGAGACGACTCCCTTTTCTCACTTCCCCTTTCCATGTTTAGTGTGGTACGCGCCATGTAACCAACCACACAGCACAGTGACTACTTGTCATCCTTCAAAAAGGCCGACCGCTAGCCTTTAGCTTCAACGTGCTTGTCTATAATTTTTCCTTTGAATTTCCTGAGACAACTCCCTTTTCTCAGTTCCTCTGGTCCACGTTTAGTGTGGTCCACACCAGGTTACCACACAGCACAGACTACTTGTCTCTCTTTCCTTAAATAGGCCGACTGACTGCTTAAAGACACCTGTGATGCTAATTAGAGGAGACTCCGTGGTTGAACAAGTCCCTATAGTCAAATTATTGTCTTTTCTCGAGGGTACCTACATTTTTGTCCAGTTTCATGAGGTTGTTTTGAAAAAAGTTATTCTGTTGACCCACAACTCAAAAGCAATGTCTGATTTTCACGGGTTATTTTTTTTTGCCAAGTTTGTATGTTATCGTCACTGTGCTGTTTGGTGGCATGTTGCGGACCACACTAAACGTGGACCAGAGGAAGCGAAGGGGATCTTTTTTGGAACCATAATTCAAAAGCAATGTATTTTTTGGAAGGGGGGGGGGATTAATTTTCATTTTGTAATGTGCTTGTCTTTTCCCTGCAGCACAAATACGTGTCCATCGCCGAAGTGCAGATGAAACGTGAGGAGGAGCTACAACAGTGTCCACTCAGCTTGGTGAGTTTCTCATCAACTCTCTTACTTGTCATTACGCTCTCGTAATTTTCGTGCGCAATTTTCCCCTGCCGCTACGCAGGGCGAGGAGGACGTGGAGGAGACGCCTGCCGAGATGCTCTACCTGGGAATGCTTCCAAACCTCTCCCAATACGTGGTGAGTTTTGTTCACGTGGAAATCGGAAAGGATGAAGTGATCCAAACGATGTGGCAGCTCGTTGTCGTGGTTGGCATGCCTGCCTCAGAGTTTGGAAGGTTTGGGGTTGGAACTACAGAAAATAGCTGGCCGGGGAAATACGTTTCAAGACATCATTTTCTGGATGAGTCGAATCAACTTGATGTTCGATTAATCGAATCAATTAATCGATTAATCGGGGTGAATCGATTTTAAATCGATTTCCGATTCATCCCCACTGGATGGTGAAAGTATCTTTCCTTCCTGTGTTAGATCGCCCTCCTGAAGCTGCTATTGGCCGCCGCACCGACCTCCAAAGCCAAAACGGACTCCATCAACATCCTCGCCGACGTGCTGCCGGAGGAGATGCCGTAAGTGCGGCCGCGCTCGTCCGTTCTGCGCCGTCGTTGTAGAGAAGAGGCCGCAAACTGGGACGCATGGACCAGGTCACTTGTAGATAAAGAAGATAGGAGAGGGAAGATTTTTTATGAAATGAATAAATACATATAACTCATTCACTGCCAGATATTTTCAAACCCTCTTTTACCCTAATGTTTTTTAAAAAATTGGGGAAAAAAAATATAAATAAGTTCCCGGACTGAATGTCTGGACTGTGAAAGGAGATATAAAAACGATTTTGGCAGCGCATGATTTAATTGACCAATTTTAGAAAAAAAAAAAATGCGTTTGTAAATTAGTTTATTTGTGTTTCCGTGCAGAATCACAGTCCTCCAAAGCATGAAGCTGGGCATTGACGTCAACCGGCACAAAGAAATCATCGTCAAGGCCATCTCGGCCCTGCTGCTGCTCCTCCTCAAACACTTGAAACTCAACCACGTCTACCAGGTTACGCTCGCGCTCACGCTTGCGCTGCCCTCCCACTCCCAAGCGCGACATTTCGCCCCTTCCAGCCTCTCTTTCATCCTTTCCGTTTGCTGCATTTTTTTTAAAAATAGGCTAACCTTTAAAGTTGAAGTTATAGTGCCCTCTGCTGCCAGGTAGAGGCTGCGCAGCCACTGCGGCAGTTTTAAGGAGGTCACATCTGTATCCATTATAGTCAAGAAATATGATGTAAAACTTCCACTGTTCTTCCTCCCCCAGTTTGAGATCGTCTCGCAGCATCTGGTGTTTGCCAACTGCATCCCACTCATCCTCAAGTTCTTCAACCAGAATATCATGTCGTATATCAGTGCCAAAAACAGGTAGGTTACATATATATGTATATATTTCTCTCAATTATATAACCATATCACATTTCCTTATGTTTTCTATGCAGTATATGTGTGTTGGACTTTCCCCACTGCGCCGTCCATGAAATGCCTGAGCTCACCGCTGAGAGCTTGGTGAGTCCAAACAACTGCCCGAGCCTGATTATTTGAAGCTCATTCCCCAAAAAACGTTTTTTTTTTTTTAATTTATTTATTTTTTAAAGTGACCATTTGGTGTTTGCTGTGTTCTCAGGAGGCTGGAGACAACAATCAGTTCTGTTGGCGCAATCTGTTCTCTTGCATCAACCTGCTGAGAATCCTCAACAAGCTGACCAAGTGGAAACACTCTCGGACCATGGTGAGATGCGATATATGAAGCATTTGAATTTCGGGGTGATTCCCCCGCTGTAAAATACGTGCCTCGGCGCCTCGCCTTGCTGTGTTTGGTCTCCGTCAAGATGTTGGTGGTCTTCAAGTCAGCCCCCATCCTCAAGAGAGCTCTAAAGGTCAAGCAGGCCATGATGCAACTGTACGTGCTCAAGCTGCTCAAAATCCAGACCAAGTATTTGGGCCGGCAGTGGAGGAAGAGCAACATGAAGACCATGTCGGCCATCTACCAGAAGGTCCGCCACCGGCTCAACGACGACTGGGCCTACGGGAACGGTAAAAAAAAAAAAAAAAAATCGCCCCTGGACTTGTTAGCATGACGGTGTTTGTGCTATCCATGCAAAATACTATAAAACGGTCTGGATGCTGTTGCCATAGCAACATGCGAAGGGTAAATTTCAGGTTCAGCAGCCCTTGTGGGAGAGCAAGTAGTCTGTCATGTAGACTGTAAAAAAAAAAAAAAGAGAGAGTGCATTTGATTTGATGAAACTGACACATGGGCGAAGTCATTGGAAACAAGTTTAAAAAAAAAAACATGTATGACAAATGTGTAAACTAGTATATTTAGTAATAAAATAATAGACCATTCTATTTGATACATTTTCTTATTATTCACATTTTATAATTCTGACATTGAACTTTCAATATTATTTAGAATACTTTATTTTGAATTAAACAATTTAATACAATTTAATGAAAAAAATGTGTTTTACCGATATATAATAATCCATTCTATTTTGTAAACTTTATAATTTATATTTTTTTCATAATTATAGATTTTTTTTAATTGAAATCAAATTATTTAGCAAATATTTTGTATTTTGTGTAAAATATATATATATATTTTTTTTTTACAAAATAATGCTTACTCATTTTTAATTGCACTGTTTGTTTTGTTATGAATTAACCAACTAATTAAAACTGCTTATTTTGGTAGTCTTTTTCAATTAAAAAAAAAAAAACCTAATAATAATGCATTCTCATTTTTAAATGTAATTATAAGTGTTATTTTATTTACAATAAATCAATTATAAATACAATTTGTAGTTAAAAAACATCCTCAAATTACAATTTTGTTAATACTTTTGAATTTTATTCGCTACAACAAATCAATGAAACAATTATGCCATATTACATAAAGGAATTTCTATATTTTAATTCATCAGTTTGTGGAGAAGAAGTCCAAATGAATGCAAAAACGCGGGTTGTACTTGACCCGCCTTTGTAGTAGAGGGCCAAATGTGCTAATGTGCTAATTAGCGATGATGTCCACGTGGTCCAGATATCGACGCGCGGCCTTGGGACTTCCAGGCGGAGGAGTGCGCCCTTCGCGAGAGCATCGAGAAGTTCAACAGCCGGCGCTACGACAAGAACCGCAACGGCGACTTTGCGCCCGTGGACAACTGCCTGCAGAGTGTGCTGGGCCAGCGCGTGGACCTGCCCGACGACTTCCACTACAGCTACGAGATGTGGCTGGAGAGGGAGGTGTTCTCGCAGCCCATCGAGTGGGAGGGCCTCCTGGTGGTGGACCAGTGACGACGGGGGAGGGCGAGCGCCAGAACTGAGGTAGCGGTTCCTTAGGACAAGCGGTTCTCGAGCTGAGATCTCGCTTGCAGTAGCTTTGGGGGTCCGCTAAATCATTAGCATTCAATTATTATGTCATTCATCTTTAAAAAAGGGCATACCTACATATGGGGACCAGCGCGCCAATTAAACAAACACAATAAATTCATTAGTCCTTCCTACCTTAGCTTAGATTTACCTGTTAAAATATGACTTTATTCCGTCAAAGTTTGCCTTTAATATCATAAGCTAACGACTTTACCTTTTAAAACTACAATTTTATTCTCCTGATACGTTTTATCCCGCTAAAATAGACAATTTGTCCTTTTAAAGATGATGACTTTTTTAACAAAATGTGACTTTAACAACAAAATGTTTTTTGTGTACTTTTTTTCTGGAGAATAGGCAACACTTTATGGCTTTTTGTACACACGGTGAGCCTAAAACCATATTTGAACGATTCGTAAATTATGAAAAAAAAAACAAGTTTTAGATAGTGTATCAGTATTCTTTATTGATTTTGGTAACAGTAAATTAAATTTAGGGAATTACAATCTCTACATGTTTGCAATTTGACATTCGTGGACTTTAAAAAAAATGTTAATAACCCATCCCCCATTATTGACAGCTGCTTATTCACATTTTTTTTGTGGCAACTAGAATGAATGTCAATAATTTGCTGATTTTCCCAATTCGCGGCTGTCCCAATCCCTCACAATTAGGATTGGAGAGGGGTTCCTTGCGAAAAAAAAAATGTACATTGATCCCAAAATTTTGAGAACCCCTGCCTTAGCTACATCTGGTAGCAACTGCGTTTACGACTCCTGCGCTTCATAGGCACTCTTCCAAACTCTTGTTACTGGTAAGTCCTTTTTAAGTCCCCATTTTGAAAACATGGGTGCTGGTTGAACCCTTACTTGTTTGTATATGTTTGTGGTGAACATTGTAGTCTAAAAATGTACATTTTTCCTCACAAAGCGTGTTTGTTTGTCCATTTGGATTTTAAAATGATTTTTTAAAATGTGTTTTCAGCGGGGGGGGGGGGGGGCGGGAAAATTTTGGATTTTGATAGTCAATTATCCAGGGTGTGCCAAAACATTTGAAATCATTTTGTTGACTAACAGGGCAGTGGTTCCCAACCACACCACCCAAAAAAAAGGCACAAAAAGTCAATTGAAATGATCATCTCGGCTCAATTTACTTCCAAATTTACTTAATTTCAAAATGTCACACTTATGTGATGTCAAAGTAGGGATTCTAATTATGTGGGTTTCTCTCAATCCGCCCGACAACTGCACAATAATTTTAAAAATAAATTAAAAAAAACACCTCCAGAGCTCACAGCTGCCTTCACAAGCACATTGTTGCCACAAATTTTTTGTTTTTTAATTTTCTCTACCTGACCTGCCAACTAGACAAGCTTCAGGGCAATTGTGGACTCCACTGAAGAACAGAGCACAAACTTTGGAGAAAAAAATGTCACAATGTGTTATGTTGTCATATTTTATTTTATTTTTATTATTTTGACGTTAAATTCTGTTTCCCTTCACAAATGTGCATGGCCACTCTTTTTTTTTGTGTGTTTTTATTTCATTATGTCTCTGAATAATATACATGTAGAATCTCAGGTTTACACGGATACTTTTTTGCAAAGATTTTATCACTCTCAGCTCCTGTACATTTGCACATTCTTGTACTGAACTAATCCCTCAATTTGTTAACAGTTGTGCCAAACAAATATGAGTGGCGTTTTAGCTTTCTCACTCTCGCGTCCATTTATCATGCTGATTTAAAATGCCAAATGTTATTTATTTTCTACTTCAAAGCTGTACAGTCTATGAGATTAGACATTGTAGAATCTTTCAAAGGTTTTAATGGTTATTTATTTCCATGACGTATGTGCAATTTCGTATCAGCAGAAGCTTTATTCGTGATATAAACGTATAACATATAACATTACAGTTCCATATTAAACAACGTAAAAAAAAAAAGTGATTTGCATCTGTGCCTGATTTTTTTTGACATTTGCAGTAGGCTATAGGGTGCTCTTGAGTTGACTAACCAAGGGGAAAATTCAGCACAAAGCTCATGGAAGCTAAAGTCTTGCTTTCTTTTATCCTCATGACGTTCTCCAATGTATGTGATGCAACAACACACAACAGGAAATTACTCAGTTCTGGAAAGTCCTTCAGTTTAGTGAAAAGGTCAAGAAAAGTAACATTTAGATCACTGTTCTGTCCTGTGCGTGAGCTCATAGCAATCGCACGAGCTGCGGTTGCCATAGTTACGCCAACATAATGGCTAATCTGTTTACGTTGCTATAATAATAATTTCGGGTTTTTAATAGGTGATGAACATGATGTATTATATCAATGTTTTTTTCGTTCATATTTAACTTTTTTTTATTCATATCTATCAAAAAGCATTACCGGAAGGGAAAACTTTGACCTCTGAATTTCGACCAATCAATGGGCCGCAATCACCTGGCTGCTCCCTCACACGGTAGTCTTTCGGCATTTTGTGGGGGTAGAAATTTCACTTTATATCGTGACATTTAAATTTCCCTTTGACACGTCTCAATGTTTCGACCCGTAACCCAAAGTCGAATTCCCTCAACTTTTCCTCAATGAAAAAGTAGCGAAAAATGCTCTTGTTTCCTTGGGAGCCGGCCGGTTAGCATTTTAGCTAACGTTAGCACGAGCTTTACCGTCGTAAATAAATGCCCAGCTGCGATATACGATACGTCATAAATGTTGTCTTTTTGTTTATTTGTGTGTCTTCGGGAACTTCACAACACATCACATTGATAGTCAGCCAGGCGTGTACCTAAGTGGACACATCGCCCCGGTTGGGTAGTTGCGCCGCACGCTCAGTTGCATAATTTTTGCCTTGGGGGAGGCAGTGTGTCAGCGGCCACCATCTCATCGCTCGCACGGTCCACACCGAAGCGAGGTGGCACAACACGGCGGCCCACAGCGATGTGCCACTCCGCTCTAGATGTCCACTACTTGCCTTTGTCTCTACTCACGTTACTGGATATCTACCATCTGATTACGGGATTTTGATTGAAGGTAAATTGGCTTTCAAACTAAAAAAGGATTGACTTTACAGCTGTAATGATGCTTACTTTTGATTGCCACTGTTACATAAGAAAATATGTTTAAGTGTGGTTTGCAACAGTTTTCTCTAAGGCTGGACTATTTTGAAAATAATCTTTGCGAGATTTCCCACCCTCATTAGTTCCATTTAATATGTGATTAATTTTTTCAAGGTCCTCTTCCCATGTACTTTTTTTTTCCTTACAAACACAAGCAATAAATTAATCGGTATTACAAGTTCAGATTTATTATACACACATTTTTTGGGGCTTTATGTTAGGCTTATGTTAAAATAAAGGCAAATGAGCAATGAAAGTTGTTATATTTTGATGATAATAGTTAGTAAAAGATTGTACATTGAAAACATTTGAACACATTTACAAACAAAAATAAAGACATTTTAAAGAAAATGAAATAAAACAACTAAAAAAAACGTAGGCTATGGTGAAATTGATTTTAAAAATGCTGAAAAGATCTTTTAACAGCTAAATACCACTTCACCATGTTTGCTTTGAAACCTAGGCTCCACAAATTGACCCGAGTTTGGCTTTGGCCAAGGTTGTCTGATTTACACACACTGACAAATCTTCAAATCGAATCTCAAATTTGACACTACACAGCCTCCGTGCACACAAACCTTGTTGCACCTGCAGAAATGAATGACTTTTTAATGTCAAGGTGAAAGGTTGTAAAGGCGTTCTTGATCCTCAATGTTTTGTGCTGCTAGTTGAACTCGTCGGTTCTGTCGACAGAAAAATGAGTGCAAGGAGAAGAGGTGGGAAGCCTAACAAACCAAGAGGGGGAGGGGGAGGAGGAGGAGGTAGGAAAGGAGGAAGTGGCCGCTGGGATGACGACGACGACGACGATTTCACCCTTGATTTTGGACCCCGGCGTCCATCCAGCAGGTATAAACCTTCATTGCGAAGATTGCTTTCTTCCGTCCTAAATTTGGATTTCCCCACCAGACCCGCCAAAGCACGAGGTGGCAGCAGCCATGTCAGGAATGGCAATCCCGGGCGGGGCGGTGGAGATCGAGATAGATTCAAACGTACCGAGTCGGTTCTCCCGAAATCCTTGGCGAAGAACCGAACATACACCAAGCCGAGTAGCAGCGGCACGCCCGAGGCGAGCGCCATGCCGATGCAGAAAATTTTCATGACTGACAAGAACCAAGAACTTCTCAAGGAGCTGCTGTGGGACCTGCGGACACGCGACTTTGACGAACAGGACGAGTAAGACAAGTGCCTTACAAGAAGAGGAGCAGTAAAACACTTTTAAAGCATTTCTCTTATGTTCTTAGTGACACTGGTTTCGACGATTTGAACGAGGTGGAAGAGGAGGAATACGATGAGATGGACCACCGTGAGGAAGGCCAGTTTTGGACCGACGAGCCCGTGGAGAGAGCAGAGAGCCCGAGAGAGTACGAGTCGGACAACGAGCGGCCTCCAGTTGAACCTGCCGTCTCCTTGTTTGCTATCGGCAAACTCTGCAGGTGATGGCACGCCTCTACATCGTAGCACTGAACGATTTTGAAAATAAACTGTCAATTATTTTGTTGCACTGAATTCAATCACTGCGTTGTTTTTTTTTTTACAAAAAAATAAACATGATTTAATTTCCATCCCTTTTATTCTTGTTGTTTGGTCTAGGTATGGCTTTGACCGCGAGCGCAGCAAGCAGGCACTGGAGTCCTGTGGAGGAGAATTCGGCGTCACACTGGAGCAGCTTCTTCACCAGGTTTACACCGAGCGTTACGGACAGGAAGCGGTTTTCAGCGCGGGCCTCTCCGCTATGCCCATGGACGAGTGTCTGAACCAGAGGCAGGAGGAAGCCCTGGCGCTGGCTGCCATTTACGGCGACCGCTTCCAGGAGCGCATTGCCAATTCAGTGTGGGTCATAACCTTCGATGCCCTATTCGTCACAGACAACATTGGAAAAAATTACAGCGCGAATCAGACCGGTGGGAAGTCTTCAAAAAGAGTCTGCCAGTTCTACTTAAAAGGAAGAGGTTGCAGGTACGGCAGCAAATGCAAGTTCCGGCACCAAGCTCCCGGGAAGGGCTTATCAGACCAACAGGGGCCAGCTCAGCCTGGGATCAGCAGTTATTCTCCCCCGGAGTACGAACTGGAGATCCGTTTCCCCAAAGGGAACCGCTACCCATCGCAAGCGCCGGTTGTGGCCTTCAGCACCAATGACGAGTCGGTCGGCGCCGCCGCGAGGCTCGGCGTGACCGAAAGGTTGTTCGGGGAGGCGCTGACGGCCGCCCGCAACAAAGAACCCGTGGTTTACTCTCTGGTCAGCGTTTGCGAGGACGAGGCCATCATGAAGGAGCTGCTGGATGTCACGCATCACAAATACAGCAAGCCGCCGCCTGTTGTGGTCCCCCCTGCCTCGGCTGCTCCAGCAAAGCGGAAGATTGGGACCAGCAAGACCTTTGAGGAAAGCATCTGTCCCAGCAGAAGGATCACACCGCCAGTAGAACGTGAGGACACTATTCCATATTGATTAATTCAGCTGGACTTTCCAAAATTACATTCACCGTCTTTTACCTTTTCACTGCATTATCCGTCTGATAAGTATTTTCAGTACGTGATTAATGAATCTCTCTACTCAGCTCAACTGTATTCATAGAGCACTTGAAGACAACCATTGCTGCACACAAAGTGCTGTACATGGCGTAGGAATTAGTCATACGGTAACAAAGACAGTTAAAATAAATTACGAACATAAAAACAGTAAACACCATGAATTAAGATGGAACCCAGGGGCAGCAAATACAAGGACATCAGAAGGGGCCCTGAAATTGAACCCTGTGGAACACCATACGGGAGCGCTACCACTCAGTCTGTATAATAGTGTTATGATACTTACATTACTAACTAATTTAACATGGCCTACCACTGCTAGTCAGAATGAATTGTAATCACTCCAGCTGTAGAAGGATAGGCACAGCCAGCGCTGCAGTTTTGATGGCTTTTTGGAACACGTAGCAAAATAAACGCAAGGACATAATTCACGACAAGCCAACTGGCGCGGAATCACTTAACATGCAGTCATGTTAGCTACAACAACCTTGGTATGGACATAACCGCAGTCAATTAAGATCCACATTCCGCCACGTCTTTCGTGTTTTTGTGAAAAGGGACTGGAGAGGCGGAGGGCCCGGAAGACGACGACGAGGTCACCGCCGTCCCCGTCGAGAACGTCAGCTCCGTCAACCTGAGGAAGAGGGTGACCAGTGATCCTAATCTGCTGCAAGAGAACGGCAAGCTGTGTAGAGACTTTCACAGGAAACAGGTACAGAGTTGAGGAAGAGAAAAAAAAAATCGTTCAACTTGAGTTTCTGTGTTAATGGCTCGTTGTATCACTCCGTAGTCCTCCAAACGCTTCAGGTCAATGCTGGAGCAGAGGACGAAGTTGCCGGCTTGGAATGAGAGAGACAACATTCTGGATCTGCTTACCTCCTGTCAAGTGTTGCTTATCAGCGGGATGACGGGGTGAGGCACTCAAAAGTATCCAATTGGACCAGAAGTGCGCAAAATATGGCAAATATTGAAACTGACTTGAGTGGTTTTATTGTGAATGGAAAAAATATGTTAGTCACCGAAACAATTTCGAAAACATTTTTGTATTTTTATTGCATTTTTTCACCTGACCAACGAATGACTCGGCCCATCTTTAAAAATCACGTCACCCACCCCTGAATTGGCCTCAATCAAGGAATGCATTTTTCATCTGCTCCAAAGGTGCGGTAAGACGACTCAGATCCCCCAGTTCATCTTGGACGCTTCCTTGAGCGGGCCGGCCGATAAGGTGGCCAACATCGTGTGCACTCAGCCTCGCCGCATCTCCGCCATCTCGCTGGCCCAGCGGGTGGCGCAGGAGCGCGCCGAGAGCCTTGGCAACTCGGTGGGCTACCAGATCCGCCTGGAGAGTGTCAGGGTTTGTTGAACACACACTGCCTTGCGATATACTCACCAGCCAGAAAGACAAGAAAAATATCTCGTCTCATTTCGAACATTTTTTTTAACCCCCGCGCTGCTTTTAGTCATCTGCCACCAGGCTGCTTTACTGCACCACGGGAGTGTTGCTGAGAAGACTGGAGGGCGACGTGGACCTTCAAGGTGTCACCCACGTCATTGTGGATGAGGTGCACGAGCGCACGGAGGAGAGGTCCGTTCTTTTTCCTCTCTCTCTCTCCCCCTCTACGTTGTTTCAAATGTATTTTTCCCTAATTACTGTTTTTTTTAACCAATTGTTGTTTATTTGGTATTGTTTAGTGATTTACAAAAAAAACAACAACAATTAATATCACGCGAGAAGGAATTGAGGTACTGGCCAAATTTTTGGAAAGTTCTTCAGTTTCTTGCCATTATTAGAATAGCTGTCGATTAATTTGTTCATACGGGTCATGGCACCAATTGAAAGGTTCTGAGAATAGTAACCAAATAGTAACTACCAGAAGACTATATATTATTAGTTGAACTATTTAATGGAGGACAGAAAGATGGACACACATTTGTGGAGCCTTTTTCTGCCCAATGCGGAAGCGGTCTCCCCTGTCCAACATGATCCTTATTTATTTATTTTTTTTATATATACAGCCTTAGCTGCGCCCACGTAGGAGTAGTTGACGATCTGTCAATTAATTTTGACACTTCTAGATAGAATATAATATCCATTATTGGGGGGAAAAAATACTCACGTAGGGCTGCTCGATTATGAAAAAAAACTATTCATCATGATTATTTTGGTAATAATTGAAATCACGAATATTCAAACAATCTTTTTTTTTTTTTTTGGTGTACACAACAAGAAAATGTTGAAACGTAAAAAGACAAATGAATTTGAAACATTATTTAAGTTCCCTTTGGACCAAACAAAATTGATCAAAATAGTTATTATAAAATAGAAAAGGTGCAAATGTGTAAATGCAAGTACGATTTCCTTGTGTAAACAAACAGCGCATTGGACATAAATGCATATCAATAATCGTTTTTTACGATTATGCCAATTTCGTCATCGTGGAGTGTAATAATCGGAATTGTAATTGAATTTCGATTAATCGCACAGCCCTACTCATGTCATTCTCTTAATTCCTGCTCTTTCCAGCGACTTCCTCCTTTTGATCCTCAAAGACCTGATTCTTCAGAGACCTGACTTGAAGATTATCGTCATGAGCGCCACACTCAATGCCAACCTCTTCTCTGAATATTTCTACGACTGTCCTACTGTACACATAAAAGGTACAATAAAAAAAAAAAAATCCACATCTACCATTTTTTTTGTGTGGTTACCTCTCAGTGATCTTTAAATCCGTCCAGGTCGCACTTTCCCCGTGACTCAGTTTTTCCTTGAGGACGTCATCTCTTTAACCCGGTTAGTTTCTCCTAATAGATGGAATTTTAGATAGTTGAAAGCTTTCAAAAATCTCCATTGGTGTTTTCAGCTACGTAATGGAGGACGGGAGCCCTTACATGCGCTCAAGGAGGCAGAACGCGTCCTCTGTGACGAGGCAGGGAGGAAGAGGAGAGCCGAAGGACATTGTGGACACCTTGGGCGACGACATGCGGAACTTCATGCCTTTCACCAAAAAGGACTTCGTCAAGGACTCCGTGCCCGACCAGCAGCTCAGCTTGCAGGAACTCACGCTTCGATTCAAAGGTGAACTGAGGACACGCGCCATTGATATTGAAACAACGACATGGCCCTGCTCATAGTTTTGCTCCCCACGCAGATTGTAAAGCCTCTGTGCTGAAGACGATTGCTGCAATGGACCTGGATAAGATCAACATGGACCTGATAGAAAGTCTGCTGGAGTGGATTGTGGATGGAAAGCACGGTTACCCCCCAGGCAAGAGTCACTTGAGGGAGCACGGAGTCAAGTCAGAGGTGAATTACTTCTGTAGCGCCAATGTTCGACTTTGATGCGCGCTCCAGGTGCAGTGCTGGTGTTTCTTCCCGGCCTTGCTGAGATCAAGATGCTTTTCGAGCAGCTGCAGTCAAACAGGAAGTTCAGCAACAGGCGCACAGACAGGTAGGTTTAGTCGGTGTAGTTTCAGTTAGTTCTCTTTTTTTTTTTTCTTTTTTTTTAAAGCGTTTTCATTCATATTTAATTTTGTTACTGTCAGATGTGTGGTGTACCCGCTCCACTCCACTCTGTCCAACGAGGAGCAGCAGGCCGTCTTCAGTCGCCCGGCGGAGGGCGTCACAAAGATCATCATCTCCACCAACATCGCCGAGACCTCGGTCACCATCGACGACGTGGTCTACGTCATCGACTGCGGCAAGAGGAAGGAGAATAGGTGGCTTTTGTAGCTTGCAAAGCGAAGAAAAACGCCCGAGGCCGGCCATGTGTTTGTTACAAGCGCGCCGGTGCCCTTTTCCAGGTACGACGCGTCCAAAAGCATGGAGAGCCTGGAGGAGTCGTGGGTTTCGCGGGCCAACGCGCTTCAGAGAAAGGGCAGGGCAGGCCGCGTGGCCTCCGGGGTGTGCTTCCACCTATTCACCAGCCACTGCTTCCAACACCAGCTGGTCGAGCAACAGCTTCCCGAGATCCAGAGAGTTCCTCTGGAGCAGCTTTGCCTCCGGTAGATCCCATCTGTTTCGCTCTCTGTGTGCTAGAATTACACTGGGGGAAAAAAATAAAAAAATCGAATCTAACCAAGATTAATAACTGCCAGACGTTTTCAGACCCGCTTTACCCTAACGTTTGAAAAAAAAAAAATAGAAAAAAAATATAAGTGCCGGGGTTGAATGGCTGGACTGTGAAAAGACATAAAAACGTTTTTGGCAGTGACTGAGTTCAATATCAAGAAAGGCAAAATATACCTATTCTTTGTCAGCCAGTATATTTCCAAGCGTTTTTTTTTCCCTTAAAAATCTTCAACCGGATCATCGCTTATTACAAATAACCATGAAATCTCAAGATTTTATAAGTCTTTTTGAAAAATTAGGAGCAGTTATAGTACTGTAATGCGGCATCCACCGATGTACTTTCAGGGATTTCGAAATTGTGTGTACCACACTAAACATGGACCAAAGGAAGCAAATGAGAGAGTTGTCTCAGGAGATGAGAAAGAAAATGACAGACAAGCATGTTAAAGTAAAAAACTACTAGACTAGATTCAAGTGTTTATAATTATGTTCTTTGATGCTTCGGACAGCATCAAGATCCTCGACGTGTTCGCCGAGCAAACTCTGGAGTCCGTCTTCCATCGCCTCATCGAGCCGCCGGCGACGGGCAGCTTGGACGCGGCCAAGCGGCGCCTGCAGGACCTGGGAGCCCTGACGGCCGAGGAGAAGCTCACGCCGCTGGGCTACCACCTGGCCTGCCTGCCCGTCGACGTGCGCATCGGCAAGCTCATGCTGCTTGGCGCCATCTTCCGCTGCCTCGACCCGGCGCTCACCATCGCCGCCAGCCTCGCCTTCAAATCACCTTTTGTAAGAAGCTCGCGAATGGTGATTTGAGGGAGGGTCCGCTGTGTTTTTAGTATTTTAGTATTTCTTTACTGTCTGTCCTCAAGGTGTCACCATGGGACAAGCGCGAGGAGGCCAACGAGAAGAAACTGGCCTTTGCCGTAGCCAGTAGTGACCATCTGGCCCTGCTTCAGGCATACAAGGTGGTAATCTACAGAAAAGAACCAGTGTTGATTCAGATTGTAGATTTTTTTTTTTTTTTAACGTTTTCAGACCCTTTTTTACCCTAACATTTGAAAAAAAATATATATATATGTATAAATAAATTCCTGGGACTAAATGGCTGGACTGTGAGAAGACGAATAAATACGTCAATGGTAGTGAGTGAGTTAATACGTTGGTCTTGTGTTTTTCTTTTTTTTTTTTAGGGTTGGTGCAGCGCTGAAAAGGCAGCCAACCTGTCCGGCCCCCGTTATTGCCGAGAGAACTTCCTGTCTGCGCGAGTCCTGCAGGAAATCGCTCGCCTCAAGCGGCAGTTTGCCGAGTTGCTTTCCGACATCGGTTTCATCAAAGAGGGGCTGAGGTCCAGGGTGATTGAGCGACTTGGCTCCAAAGGCTCCGACGGGGTTCTTGAGGCTACTGGTCCTGAGGTAAACATGTATACATCCATTGTTTTTATGCTAAGACTTTTTAAGCAGCAAAATCCACCCGTTTTTTAGCCGTCTCTGGGGGCGGCCATTTTGTCATTTCTGTCGACTGAGAATGACATCACAACTACTCAAGGCTCAGGTAACGACCAATCACAGCTCAGCTTCAGAAAACAGGTCAGCTGTGATTGGCCGTTACTTGAGCCCTGAGTAGTCGTGATGTCATTTTCAGTCGACAAAAGTGACAAAAACACAATATTTATCAGAATGCCTTGTTTCAACTAGTGGGCTTACATAGAAGATATTCTTGAAAAAAGTATGTTTGGGTTGACTTTCACTTTCAATTAAAAAAAAAAAAAAAATTCTGCTCTGTTGTAGGCAAACCTGAATGCGAATAACATCCAACTAATGTCTGCCATGCTGTGTGCTGCCCTCTATCCGAATGTGGTGCAGGTATTTGTTTCCTCATTCACAAAATCGAAAAAGCCAGTCCTTGATATGGATTTCATGTACAGGTAGGCAAAGGGCCACATTTGATTTCTAAAATTGATAGGTAATTTTTAGATGAGGTTAAAAAAAAAAAAAAAAAAAAAAAAAAGTTGAACGGTGTTTCTACACGAGCTAGCAGACAAATTGCAATGAAACCATTTGACATGGTTGTTCCACTTGACGACCTGCGTTTGGTCTCCAGGTGCAAGCCCCTCAGGGGGTTTACAAGATGAGCATTAAAGGAGCCATGAAGATGCTCCCCAAGGCCAACGAGCTGCGCTTCCTGACTAAGAGCGACGGCTGCGTCCACATTCACCCTTCGTCCGTCAACTACAACGTGAGTGGCACGACGACTCGAGCAAAGCCCGTACTTGCCGACTCGAGCTCGTCCCGCCCTCTGCGCTAAAGGTCCGCAAGTACCCCAGCCCCTACCTGGTGTACTTGGAGAAGGTGAAAACCAGTCGGGTCTTCATCCGGGACTGCAGCATGGTGTCCGTGTACGCTTTGGTGCTCTTCGGAGGCGGCGAGGTCAAAGTGGACATGCACAATGGCCAGTTTGTCATCTCCCTCGACGACGGATGGATTCGATTCGCTGCCGATTCTCACCAGGTCAGCACCAAAGGAGGTTTATTTACTTCACCATCTTGGATTGCATTTTTTCCCCCCGTGGTGACAAAAGTAAAAAAATAAATAAATAAATAAATAAAACTTTATCTTGACACAGGTGGCCGAGCTGGTGAAGGAGCTGCGTTGGGAGCTGGACCGCCTGCTGGAGGACAAAATCCGGAGCCCCAGCATGGATCTGTGCAGCTGCCCCCGTGGCTCCCGCATCATTCGCATGATCGTCAACCTCGTGTCCACTCAGTAAACCTCTCCAAAGCGCTTCTTTTATGCGTATTGAGTTCACTTACATTTGTTTCAATCGCGTCCATGCACTCATGGGTATGAAAAAAAAAAAAAAAAAGGCACTCAAGCATAAAACGTCGTTTACAAACAACACCCTTGGGCCCAGACAGCAGTTGTTCGTTTTTGTTGTTTCGAGAAATTCATGTTGTGCTGCTTTCTTTAAATAGAATTCCATTAAAAAATTCTGCTTGAAGAGCACATCACCACGCGTCCACGTTTTGATGGACTATGTATCGATTTCTTGGATCCATATTGGATACCCAAAGTGACTGTGCACCTACGACATGTCTAATTTGCCTGCATGCTTTTCATATTTAATATGATCTGAATGTATTTGCATGCTCACAATGTAGGACTCGCAAGGGCTTTTTGAATTGAAGGGGTTGCCAAAGAATATGTCAGAAAATATTTCAAATAAACAATCAAAGTACCTTGTTGGCTTTTATTTGCATCTTCAGTTCTTTGTGACATTTTGGCGCAGAGTCTTTTACAGGCTTATGGGAGAGGCCTACCTTTTCATTGTAAGCGCCAGGCTGTGCCGTTACCACGACAACGGAACATAAACAAGGAGCCAGTCGAAATCCTTTGTTGGCTTAACCACCACAAAGAACTGGTAAGCTGTTTTTGTGACATTTCCTTTGTGAGAAATTAGGAAATTCTGTTTTTGTGAACATTCTGAAAATATGAATAATTTTACAGATTGGCTGATTGTGGACCTCACCTCTCATCCTATGGTAAGGTTTTTTAAAATATGCAATTAACTAATCACAAATGGTGACACTATTTTCATTTCAAAGGCTACCAAGACTGCCAAATCAAGATCCCACAGCTCCAAACCCACCAAAAACAATGGGCTTCCAAAAGCAGCCAAGAAGATTTCCACTGGGGACTTTCTGAGTGCAACAGCCATGCAGAACGTGTACTACATCGCTCACAATGCGGCCGCCTGCTTGGAGTTAAGAGGGTATGGCTGGTCCAGGGACAAGAGAAAAAAGACAAAACGGAAAAAGCTCAAGTAAATGGGATTCATCTTAATCAAGTATTGGTGCATTCAATTTTTGTGTATGCAAGATAAGACACGAGACTTTAAAGGAACGGCCAGCAACTTTATTGGAAGCTGAATGTTGAAATTGTTTTTTCATGTCATCACAACATATCTGCCAAACGGGTAACACGATGGATTTACAAAACCAAAAGGTGTACATTTTAAATCCAGCCATCTATTAGAAATATAAGTAATCTAACTTTTCTGTGAAACAAATGTTTCAGGCACTGTCATTATTCCCAGTACATTTGAATTATTTCAAATGTAAGCCCGTTGCACAACCCTGTGAAATAAATAGATGTTTTGCAGAGTGCATATTCTTGGTGGAAACATCCTCCAAGTTGGTCGATCACTCAGGTGGCTTCTTTTTGGCCTCCACGTCTTTCTTGAACGCTTCGATTTTTTTGGCTATGTTGGGTACCTTGAAAACCAAACCCGGTGCAACGCAGACAAAAATAGAGAACACGCTGAACACAATGCAGTAGAATTGTGGCCTTGGTCGAGGTAATAATGTCAACTTACATCGTAGTTCTGAGCGAGGTACATCCCCACAACATTACCCAAGGTGAATCCAGCCTGAAAGAAGATCGCACATCAATTTTAAAGGCATTCAGCGGCATTCGGGCTCTTATTCGTGTAAGATTTTTTTGTGTGTTGACCAAGTAACACTGCTGAGCTTTTAATGTAACAATTATGCTATGCTAGTCATCGTTTCAACTCCCGTAAATTGTCGATGAAGTACAAGGGTAGCTTCGACTCACCAAGAACTGTAACATAGTGCAATATTAAAAGGGTAAGGATGGCAGACTTAGCTTACTTGAAGAAAAAAACTATCAACGTTAAAGCTTTGAGGCTACACACACAAACTACTGTACGTGTGTCAAAGCTAGACTGTCATAACAATGCGCTTACGCTTGCGCGAGAGTTGCAGTCAATTGCGTGTTCTCGCGTTGGTTTGTGAGAGCCAGTTTTGTAGTCCGTTTCTCAGCATGGGCCGTCATCGCGTATTGTGAGGGAACTACAACTCCCATTGCCGCGAAGCCTCACGCGCAGCTGCTGTTGTCGCAATGGTGGCGACGCCGAGACATTGAATGACTTTGGCTCCATCACAAAAAATAACCGGCGAATTCGTCTTATTGTCGCGAAACTGAAGACATGGAGGCGCTTATTCCCGTTATTAACAAGCTCCAGGATGTGTTCAACACTGTGGGTGCGGATATTATCCAGCTGCCGCAAATAGCTGTGGTGGGGACCCAGGTACAGTAAAAAGCTACGAAAACTGTCAAGCACCTGGTGAGGATAATTTAGCTAGTCAATGACTGTTATCAGTTCAGAATTTAAGTGGACTATATTAGACGTTAATGACATGTATGTACATATTTAAGAGGAGTGCTTTCAAGTCCCCGCTGATAACCTTCATTCAGTGCTAATTTAAGAATCCTGCCAACACCCTGTTGGCCAAAGTAGGCCACTACTGTAATAAAGGACAGGTGCTTTTTAGCTGTATTTTTCACCTTCATTCACATCCATCATCATCATCATCATCACCACCAACTTGTAAAATTACTAATTACTACGTTCCTATTGAATATGCCAGAAGGTTTTTGACATAGCAAAGCAAACGCTTATTTTCAAAACTACATATATACAGTAAACCCTCGTTTTGGCATTCGTATCCTCTCCCATTTACTGAAAAACATCCATTTACTGTTTTTGTACTGATTATTTTGGGGGCGTGGTGGCATTTTGATGCCAAGGATATTGAAGTGAGTTGAGGAGATTAATAAAATTAGAAGTAAACCATAATCTGCTTGTGATGTCTCCAGAGCAGCGGCAAGAGTTCCGTCCTGGAGAGCCTGGTGGGCCGTGACCTGCTCCCCCGCGGGACCGGCGTCGTCACCAGGCGCCCGCTCATCCTCCAGCTGGTCCACATCGATCCGGGAGATGCCCGCAAAAATGATGACGTCGGTAGGTGCTGAAGTTTTGCTCACCACTCCTCTTTCACAGGAGACCTTTTGGGTTTTTGAGTCCCTTCCCATCCTTTCTCACTTTTCTCAAATCTTTTCCACCGCGCATTTTGTGTCTTGACAATGAAATTTTCTGTTTTCTGTTGCTGTTTAATCGCTTGCAGATTCCAGGGTGTGAAAAAGCTCCATAAAGGTGCATTGTACTAATGTGAATCGCAAATTAACCCTCCCGTCCTTCACTCGTCATGCACTGCTTTGATTCCCAGCTTTAGTGGAGCCCCGCTGCCACCTTGCCTCTTGTGGCCTAGCATCCTGCACAAAATAGTTGCTAGTCTTAGTGTTTTAATCAAAGTGGTCTCGCCCTTAAATTTCTCTTTGTGTTGTACAGGCAGAGAAGGCGAAGAGTGGGGGAAGTTTCTGCACACCAAAAATAAGGTAACAAGTGATGTGGTTTAAAGTATTACATGGTAATCAATCAGATTTGGTTTTATGTATTTATTTTTTTGGGGGCAGATCTACACTGATTTTGATGAAATCCGGCAAGAAATAGAAGCTGAGACAGAGCGAGTGTCAGGGAATAATAAGGTGAGACTGTGTGTCTGTAAATGTATGCTTCAAATGGCAGTAGTACAGCTACGCCCTCGGTCGCGCCACTGAAACTTTAAAGCGGAAGTCAACCCAAACACATTTTGTGCAAGAATATGTTACCAGCAGGCCCACTAGTTGATTAATTCTGATTAATTTTGCGTTTGTGGAATCTAGGTTAAGCAGCGAAATGCACTTGTTTTTAGCCATCTCTGGGGGCGGCCATTTTGTCTTCTGTCGACTGAAAATGACATCACAATTGCTCACAACGACCAATTACGGCTGACCTGTTTTCTGAATCTGAGCCGTGATTGGTTGTTATGAGCAGTTGTGATGTCATTTTCAGTCGACAGAAGACAAAATGGCCGCCCCCAGAGTTGGCTAAAAACGAGTGGATTAACACTTATTCCACAAACGCAATATTTATCAGAACATTGACTTTCCCTTTTAGGGAAGGGGGAAAAGTGTGGTGTCCTGTTTGTAAATTTAACTGGGGTGGAATTGAAGGAATGATTGTAGAAGTGTAATGTGTGTGTAGTGCGCGACAGTCACCGTGTGCGCTGAGAGGGTGAGAGCAGTGCGCAATTGGTGGCTGCACGTTTTTGTTGTGTGCCCAATTAAATGACGTGTAAATTTCACTCCTGTGCAGGGAATCAGTGACGAGCCCATTCATCTGAAGATATTTTCCCCCCACGTTGTCAACCTCACCCTGGTGGACCTGCCCGGCATCACCAAGGTAACGCGGGCCCTCCCATACCTAGCACAGGCGTGCCTTAACATGAAAAACTGCCATTTTGTCTCAGGTGCCTGTGGGGGATCAGCCCAAAGACATCGAGATCCAGATACGAGATCTCATCCTGAAGCACATCTCCAACCCCAACTGCATCATATTAGCCGTCACCGCCGCCAACACTGACATGGCGACGTCAGAGGCCCTCAAGGTGGCCCGGGAGGTGGACCCTGACGGTAAAGTCCGAAAGCAATTCCGTTCGAACAATCAATATCCGAGTGTGATATGCGGGAAAAAAATGGAAATGTGACCCACCAGGCAGGAGGACATTGGCCGTGGTGACCAAACTGGACCTGATGGACGCCGGTACCGATGCCATGGACGTGCTGATGGGTCGAGTCATTCCTGTCAAGCTGGGACTCATCGGCGTGGTCAACAGGTTGTTAGCACCCCCCTGCACACATTCAACACGAATCTGGAGATGAGTGCTCCGACATATTGGTCAATATGCATTTTTTATTTATGGCCTATTACTGTAATCAAAGCCTAGCTTTTGTACTCAGCATTAAATATTAATAATGAATATCCCCAAAGCGGCAGTGATGTACTGTATATGGAGAATCGAATACTTGATGCGTGCAGGAGCCAGCTGGACATCAACAACAAAAAGTCGGTGGCTGACGCTATCCGTGACGAACACGCTTTCCTGCAGAAGAAGTATCCCTCTCTTGCTAACAGGAACGGGACCAAATACCTGGCCAGGACGCTTAATAGGTCAGTGTGATCCGTGTTATTGATATGAAATGAATTCAGGTTTTATTCTGAAAAAAGGTTTTCATTTGATGCGTTTTCAAATTTATGAAAAGTTGACTGAAAATGCTTGAAATGGTAACCGAATCATATAAAAAAATACAATATTGGGACTATCTAGCTTGACAGTATAACTATAATAACCGCGGTTTACACTCAGTCCAGATATTGCCGACAGTTGAAGCTTGACGAAAGCCTTCCCTCTCCTCGTGCCAGGCTACTGATGCATCACATCCGCGACTGTCTGCCCGAGCTGAAGACGCGCATCAACGTGCTGGCCGCCCAGTACCAGTCGCTGCTCGGCAGCTACGGCGAGCCCGTGGAGGACCAAAGCGCCACCCTGCTGCAGCTCATCACCAAGTTCGCCACCGAGTACTGCAACACCATCGAGGGCACGGCCAAGTACATCGAGACGGCTGAGCTGTGAGTGTCGGCGGCGGCCGAATAAGATGATTTCATCACCCGTCAAGTCGGTCACATCTCATATCTCGCTGTTTGACGTTAGGTGTGGCGGTGCCCGAATCTGTTACATATTCCACGAGACTTTTGGCCGGACTTTGGAGTGTGTGGATCCCCTCGGAGGCCTCAGCACCATCGATATCCTAACAGCCATAAGGAACGCGACCGTGAGTGCTGCTTTTTTTTTTTTTCTATAAATTATTTGGACTTCATATTTTCTCAACGTTCCCAATGGCTGACCTTTCACCTTTCCGTCCCGCATCAGGGGCCCCGGCCCTCTCTGTTCGTGCCCGAGGTCTCCTTCGAGCTGCTGGTGAAGAAGCAGGTGAAACGCCTGGAGGAGCCCAGCCTGCGCTGCGTGGAGCTGGTCCACGAGGAGATGCAGAGGATCATCCAGCACTGCAGCAACTACAGCACGCAGGTAGGCAGTCGCGCTTCCATCGGGGGGAGGGGGGAAGGGGGGGTGTGATCGGCTTCCTTCCTAATACGGAGTTGCCCGCCAGGAGCTGCAGAGATTCCCAAAGCTCCACGAGGCCATCGTGGAAGTCGTCACTTCCCTCTTGAGGAAAAGGCTGCCCATCACTAATGAGATGGTACCGTTACGTTCTTTTTTTTTTTTTTCTCCTCCCCTCTTCCCCCCTCACATCTTAAAGCGGAAGTCAACCCAAACATATTCTTCAAGAATATGTCCCCGGCAGGCCCACTAGTTGAAACACGGCATTCTGATTAATTTTGCGTTTGTGGAATACAAGTTAAGCAGGAAATGCACTCGTTTTTAGCCATCTCTGGGGGCGGCCATTTTGTCTTCTGTCGACTGAAAATGACATCACAATTGCTCACAACGACCAATCACGGCTGACCTGTTTTCTGAATCTGAGCCGTGATTGCCTACCTGCGTGCTGTAGTTTCAGTCGACAGAAGACAAAATGGCCGCCCCCAGAGATGGCTAAAAACGAGTGGATTAACACTTATTCCACAAACGCAATATTTATCAGAATGCCCTGTTTAAACTAGTGGGCTTGCACAGAACATATTCTTGAAAAAAAAAAAAAAAAGTTTGCGTTGACTTCTTCTTCTTTAAGTAACATTTTGTGTCTTGACATTTCTTGTTTTTGTTAGTAGCACATTATGAGAGGATTTGTGTCGAGGAAACGCGTTTGAATGGCAATTTGAGCAAGAGCTACTGCCCGGCTTTCCTGCTCCAACAGGTCCACAATTTGGTTGCCATTGAGCTGGCTTACATCAACACAAAGCATCCAGACTTTGCAGACGCCTGCGGGGTCATGAACAACAACATCGAGGTGTGTCATCATCACCGCTGTATGCACGTGGCTCATTCTTCACTCGACTAATTCTGTATATCAGCTTGTTGGTTGACATTACACTTGCATATATTTTACGACAAAAAGTAAATGACTACCTGGCAGTTGATTTGCTTTTATTTTTGTCATCTATTTTTGTAAGAGAACTACATTTATTCTAATTCATGCTTGTGTGTGTGTGTAGGAGCAAAGGAGAAACCGGATGAGAGAACTGCCAAACGCAGTGCCCCGGGAGAAGGTACATTTCCACTTTAATATTCATTAAAAAAAAAAGTTTGTAGATGTTTTATTGGGGAGTCCAACAAAAAAGAATGAAGAGTTTCCGTAAAGGAACCGAATGACTTTGGGCTGCACCTTCTCTCTCTCTCTCTCTCTCTCTCACTCACTCTCGCTCTCTCGCTCTCGCCATCCTTCCCTCCGTCTGCCTCTCCCCATTTTTGTCCTCCCCTTCTCACTCTCTTGCTCTCATTTGCTCTCTCTGCCAGCCGCTTGGCAAAGGCCCGGCTGCGGTTTCTGGCGAGCCCCCGGAGGCGGACTGCACCAAGGTGGGCAGCTGCTGGCCCCCCGCCTGGCCGCCTGTGTTGATGGATAAATTGCTTGGCTCGTACCCGAATCTTGATCCCCCCCCTTGTCATGCTCTTTTCGTGCCCCAGCCTGCGTGGACTTGCACTAACAATGTTGTGTTTCCTCCTTCTTGACCTGTCCTCCTTGTTGTTTTCTTCTGCATTCCAAGGTCTATGTGAGGTGTAAAACTTGACAGGACAACGGAGCCCATGGTAAACTTGAATGCTGTTTGGCTTCATGTCGGTGCTTTTTGTTCATCCCAGGCCCCAGCGGCAGGGCCGCAGGGCGAGCCGGACGGCACAGGCGCTTGGAGGGGGATGCTCAAGAAAAGCGAGGAGGGCTCCAGCTCGGGTCCGGGAAGCCCTCTCAAAGGAGCCGTCAACCTGCTGGATGTGGTGACTTGTCCTCGTTGTCCTCCGCCTCCAGATTCTTTTAGTAAGGAGTATTGTTTGTTGGATGATGTCGCTCTTTGAACTCGTAGCCGGTACCGGTAGCCAGGAAGCTGTCGTCGCGCGAGCAGCGGGACTGCGAGGTCATCGAGCGCCTCATCAAGTCTTACTTCCTGATCGTGCGCAAGAACATCCAAGACAGGTGGCGACCCGCTCACGAAAACGATCTTGCGCTATTTTGCTTTCCCAGTGACTTTGATCTGCAATCTGCTCCTCAGCGTGCCCAAGGCGGTGATGCACTTCCTGGTCAACCATGTGAAGGACAGCCTCCAGAGCGAGCTGGTGGGTCAGCTCTACAAGTCGGGCCTCCTCAACGATCTGCTGACAGAGTCGGAGGACATGGCCCAGCGGCGCAAGGAAGCGGCCGACATGCTGCAGGTAAAAGCCGCTTAAGTCTTCACGTCCAGGACAAGCAATGGAATGTTCCTTAACCGTACTTCTGTTGTCTTTTTTTTTTTTGGGGGGGGGTCGGGTCAACGCAGGCATTGCAGAAAGCCAGCCAGGTGATAGCCGAGATCAGAGAAACTCATCTGTGGTGAATTCAACGAACACTAGAAGAATGCACTGAACCCTCCCCGAAAAGTAGACGCCATGACGCTTTGAAGATAATGTAAATATGTTGTCGTGATCATGGGAAGCCTGTCATGACGCAATGTGATGACATTTTATTTATTGTGCCTGGACAAAGTTGTCAAAATGTGATGTGTACTTGTTTGGCCGCGCCATGTACCACACTGCTACACTAAAAGACAAAGTGATCAAATGCTGCCTCCATGAGTGGAAATGCAATCAAAATCCGTGTGGCTTTATGAGCTCGTTTGCAGTCTGCACAAAGACGTTTCCAGAAGTCACCGATATCGCCACAAGTATCCGGTGTCCATTTGGAGCCCATTTCAGCTCGACTGGGTGAGTTTTGGACCAGAAACGATGCGCTTTCTGCAACATGGTCATTCTCATGGTTACACTGCCCACTTGTGGTCATTTAGAGCCACTACCACAAAAAAGCCACATCTCACTTGCAGATGACAAAATGTGTTGACATCACAGATTAGATCACGTCTTAATTTGTAACACCTTTATTTACTTTAAAACAAGACAACAAACAAGGACAAATCGAGCACAGCGGAGAGAAACAACATAAAATCTCAATGACTTCTTGGTCCACAGGTAGAAAACACCGCTCTCTTTTTTTTTTTTCCTCCCCGCTGGCTGCCGGTTAAGTTCTGGAAGTGCATTTCCTTGTTTTTAAAATGAGCAGCGTCAAATATTCCCCCAAAAGATTTTCCTGGCTACATCAGAGCTCCGTATGAGGATTTTCATTTGTCTCTGATTCTGCTGGCTCCTCCTCTTTTTCTGATGACACAATAACAAAGATTTAGAAGAAAACCACTTCTATGAGAATTAACAAAGAGTGACACAAACCTTCTTGTGGCTTTTGGACACACTGGCCATCTTGGTCCTCGTATCCGTCGGAGCAGACGCAATTGTAGCTGCCGCTGGTATTGATACACTGCTGGTGCTCCTGAGCGCACATCGGCTCAACCCGGGAACACTCGTCAATATCTAGCGGGAAAAACAAGACGAGTGAATTGAACGCATTTCCTTCTCCTGGAAATCAAAACTGAGCACATTTTGGATACAGCCCTTATACTACCAATTGAATCTTTATTTTTGCTCCTCCTACTTGACAACCGTTTCCTTCAACATGGCTATTTGACATCCATTAAATGAAACCACACAAACCTGTGCAGGTGCCCTCAATGTCCTGGTAGCCGGCAGCACACGCTTTGCACTTTTCTGCGCCGGCTCCAGTGCATCCCGTGCACGCTTGATCACAACCTGAAGGAACAAAAGAGCTCATTTCCAGCTCAATTAGACTGAATTGAGACGAGCCCCTTTTACGCACGTTTGCAGGAGTAGGATCCTTCCGTGTTGACGCAGTATTCATGGTCTTGACATGGAGGTGAGTCTTTGGCGCACTCGTCTACATCTGCAATCACATTCCATGTTGATATAAATGCCTTTGCAGGTGCTCGGTTTACTTCTTGAAATGAGGTTGTTATACCAACGCAGGCTTCCTGGTCATCATCCTCCCAGCCTTCCTTGCACTCGTCGCAGTCCTGATTGGTTGCCCCGCCGGTGCAGGTCTTGCAGGAGGAGTGGCATTCTAACGGAGAGGGGATGCGGATTATTCACCGGGTGACTTTGAAGGTGAGGTGATGGCGTACCCGTGCACAGGGAGAAGGTGTCGTTGCGTATTTGGTTGAAGTAGCCGTCGATGCAGTCCAGGCAGAAGTCGCCCTTGTATTCGACGTCGCACGTGCATTTGCCGTCCCCTCCTCGGGTTCCATCGCCGTCACAGTTGCCGTTCCCGTGACATGGTTTCTCAGAGCCCCCAACACAAGCTTTGACACAAATGCGTGATTTATAGCAACATCAATTTAATATTTCTGACCAACATTAAGGCAAGTGATAGTTTCCTCACCATTGCAGTCAGGTCCAAATGTGCCTTTTGGACAGCACACTTTGATGGCGTCGATGCAGAACCATTGATGCAAATCAGGGTGTTTCGTTTTCCTGCATTGCGACAAGAGGTTAAGCAGATGTTTTGAGCGACATTTTGAGTCCACGTCCACGAACCTTTGAAACCACCATGTCTCAAGCAGCTCCTCGTGTTGTTCCAGCATCTGGTTGCACTCGAAGCTGCTGCTGTCACACAGCCCCTCAATGATCTCCATCAGTCGGATCTCACTGTGAAATACAAAATTAAGATGTGAATTTGTCACAAGACGAAAACAGCAAGGTGGTATTTGTAATAATATTTAAGAATCACCTTTTGCTGTGGCTATAGTCACATATTTTTCACCGGACAGCTATTGTTTACACAAGTTTGTGTATGTTCAGCATTGATTATTTAAAATTTCTATGGGTACAGAAAACGTCCTCAAATTCTGGAATGACGCTTATGTAATACTTGTAGTGTGGTTTGATGTATGATATTTAGGTCAGTGGCAGGCTGACCTGGAGTTTGGTCTCACCTTGTCTCATATTTGGACAGTTTCCTTTCTTCCCAGGCTGTGTTGCCCCCACCAAAATTTTGTTTTGCCGTTCTCTCATAGCCCTAAAAAATACATATTATCGATTCTACTTTGGAATTATTCATTCATTAGAACAGGGCAGTGGTTCCTACATGCTTGCTTACCTTTTGGAAGTTGTCAGTAATCCTCTGGCAGGTGACACAGGCGCTTTTTAAATCCCTCTTTCCATTCGTGACTTGAAAAAGTAAAAGAAAACAGGACAAAATCCCGAGAAGTCGCAGCTCTGGACCCTTGGGCAGCATTTCACCGTTTCATCAGGACACAGTGAAATCCACGCCACAACCAACTCGCTATTAATTGCACTTTCGGAGGGATGTACACAGCGTACTAATTGTACCGTTTTCGAGAATAACTAAGAGATGGCGTTTAAATACAGCGCGCGATAAAGTAGTATTTACATGCCGGCTGAGGAAAAGATGCACGACTTCCAGTTTTCCGCGTCTGCCCCCTCAGTCGAATTGTGTCTTGTGGCGATTGGCTCTTTGCGCCTGTCAATCAAATGGAAAGCCAATCACTTGCCGCCACGCTCGGGACAACCAGCGCATTCCGCACGTGGAAAATTAACGAACTCGAAATGTAATTATAAAATTCATCCGTTTTCCCGAATATATTATTGAATTTCAAACGGATGTTATATTTAATGGAATAAATAAAGTAAATAATGTTTCAAAGATACATAAACGACTTGAACAGGTCACACCCGGTATAAACCGGAAGTAGCGACCATCCTCCAGCTGTCATGGCTGAAAAAAGGAATGTTTGGGGGCTCCCACTGTTAGTTTTATTAACGTCTGTGGTTCTGTTACACTTATTCATCTGCCCGTTCACCAAAGTGGAAGAAAGCTTCAATTTACAGGCCACCCACGATCTCTTGTATCACACACTTGACTTTGACAAGGTAGGGAGAAGCAGGTTTTGCAGAGGAAGCTAACAGGCTTGGCTAAAATTTTACACAAGTCACGAAATGCACTTTTGTTAAATAATATGACATGTCATGTAAGTCGAGGATGTAATTTTCGGGAGAAATGCTGAAAGCTTTGGAGTTAATTACAATTTCAACAAACAAATAATCAATGTGAATTGGTTAAGAAAAATCGCCATTATCATGGGAATATAGACATTTCATTGAATCCCTGTGTAATTTTGTGAATGTAAAAAAAACAGTTGCCCAGGTATATGGACATTTCCCAGCCTTATTGTTTCCTGTTGTTGCTGATTTCTTTCAGTACGACCACCATGAGTTCCCTGGTGTGGTTCCACGAACCTTCATCGGCCCCCTGCTCATCTGCATCCTTTGCTCTCCTGTTGTCTTTCTGTCTTCTCTGCTGGACGCGCCCAAATTCTCCACGCAGCTCATCGGTACATCACTCACATCTCACCAAATAGTCGCCACGTCGTCTCACGATATTGTTTCTTTCTTATGTTCAGTCCGAGCCTCTCTGGGAGCGTGTGTGATCGCTGCGCTGTGGCACATGCAGCGAGAGGTGAGGAGGCAATTTGGCTCCACGGTGGCGCTCCTCTTCTGCCTGATGTGCGCGTCTCAGTTTCACCTCATGTTCTACAGCACCAGGCCGCTCCCTAATGTGTTTGCGCTACCACTTGGTAAGAAACACCACTGTGAAAAAATAATATGATTCTCTTTAGCACGGTGGACTAGTGGTTAGTACTGTACATCTGCCTCGTAGGTGAGAGGTGCTGTGTTTGAATCTCGGCATGGGACCATTTGGAGTTTGTATGCACTGCTTGTGTGTCAACAACATACATGTTAGGTTAATTAAAATTCTTTTTTTTGTACTGGCCAACATCAGAGGTTACAACTTAATAAATGAAACATTATTAAAAATGTATTTTAAAAAAAATAAAAATACAATGTAAGCCAAGTTGAATGTTAGAAGGCATTATTACACTTATTGTATTTCAAGTGATTATTTTTAAAACAAAAAAACAAGGTCTATACAGTATGAAGATGAAGTTTCTGCGTTGACCAATAAAAAAAATCTGAAAGGTATTATGCTATAGTTTTCAATTTCAAATGAAAATGTAAAAAAAAGTCATTTAAATTTTTTCAAAAGAAAAAAAAATAGGTTTAATAAAATGTGTATACATTTCTTTTAAATTAAACTAAAATATTTGGATCTTCCAAGATACTGTATCTCATTGTTTCTCTTTTTAATTTTAGAAATAAAGTACATTTTTTATTTAACAAACCACCCATATAATAATCTTTTGCTTTGTCACTGTAAACCACAAAAACAAATCAAAATGCATTTAAGATATAAAAAATAAATTGACTGTTTCAAAGTACATCAATTCCTACTTTATTTTAAAAATGTAGAAGAGAAGACAAGTCAAAATTTGACTTTTTTTTTATTTAAAATTGTGCAACATTTGAATGTTACAAGATTCATTTTACAAAAAAAAAAGGCTGTTTTTATTTAACAAATAAAGGGAAGATATCACACTAATAACCGTAGATTGTGATTGACTGATTTGTGACTGATTTAGTTTAAAATGTTTTAAATCGGCCACCTGTTGATTTTTGTCTTGGCAGTCCTGGTTGCATTCACCTCCTGGATGGCTCACAAGCACGGCCGCTTCATCAGCCTCTCTGCCTTCGCCATCATCGTGTTCCGCTCGGAGCTCTGCATCCTGCTGGGTCTCATGCTGCTGATATCGCTGTTGAGCCGAAAGCTGCGCTTACCGCAACTTTTTTACTACGCCGTTCCTGCTGGATCGCTCTCATTGGGTTGGTGCGAGTCAAGCGAGCGCATATAGTTTGCCATATGTGGAGTTTGATTTTTGTCTGTTTTGCAGTTCTGACTGTGGCCGTTGACTCGTTCTTTTGGAGGAAGCCTTTGTGGCCAGAAGGCCAGGTGTTGTGGTACAACACCATTCTCAACAAAAGTTCCAACTGGGGAATATCCTTTCATATACGCGGTTATGTTTTGATGAAATACTGAATCCCTCTCCCCAAAATCTCCTTGACTCGTCTTTTAAACCTCACCCTTTCTCTGGTATTTCTACTCGGCTTTGCCCCGCGGCCTGGGCTGCGCGCTGCCGTTGGTCCCCGTCGGGCTGCTGGACCGGCGGATGAGGCTCCTGCTGCTCCCCGCAGTGTCCTTCGTCCTCGTCTACTCGCTGCTGCCGCACAAAGAGCTGCGCTTCATCATATACACCTTCCCCGTGCTCACTCTGCTGGCTGCCCGAGGCTGCTCTTTTATGTCCGTAAACAATGCAGTCATTCCGGGAAGAATGAGTCCAAACGGCACATCGTAATGCTTTGTGTTTTTTTTTTTTGTTTTTTTTTAGTTTAAGCAACTATGAGAAATCGTGGATATATAAACTGGGATCGGCCGTCGTGGTGGGCCAGCTGGTGATGAACGCGGCATACTCGGGCGTTTGCCTATACATTTCCCATCACAATTACCCGGGAGGCCGAGGGATGCAGGAACTGCACCGGCTCTTGCCGGCCACGGCAGGTAGGAATGACCTTTTGGACCAGAGGTGGGCCGACTTTTGCTGTGGGATTTTTACAACAGACAAACGGGCCAGGTCAATTGAAGATAAGGTTAATCAAAGAAGCAATTATGTAATAAATGTATTTTTTATTGTACTCATTTACATCAATCATTTTGGAATTATTTTTAAAAAGGCATTTTAATTAACCAATTTTAGGAGAAAATGGTTGTATGATGATACTGTAAATTTAAGTGTGAATTATTTCAAGTCGACACTGTGCAGCAAATGCACAAAGATAAATTATGTTGACCATTTTCCAAAGTAAAAGCAGATGCTTGCGGAGAATTTTTGCTGTTGAGAGGCTGAGCTAAAAATGCACGCTATCTTCTCAGACGTCTTTGTTCACATCGACACCTATGCTGCCGAAACGGGAGTATCTCGCTTCCTAGAGCAAAATCGACACTGGAGGTTCGTGTATTGTTCCTATTTTAAAGGCCAGAATGACCTTATACTTTTTAGATATAGATTTGCATGTACAAATGTGCTCAACAGATACGACAAACGAGAGGATCTGCACCCCACAAGTCCCGACATGAAAATGTTCTCGCACCTCCTGATGGAGGCAAACGCCACCAAGATGGAGCTCCTCGGCGACACTCACCGGCCACTGGCCTTCATTCAAGGCTATGACGGCATCGCTCGCCACTTGTTCCGCTTCCCTCCTTTTAGCGTGACCTTGGCGAGCAAAACTGTACTGATGCAGAGGACCACGTTCGAGGGGTCTCATTCAAGAGTCAGGTGACCAGCTTTCCCATTTCCATCTCCTCAGGTGTTTACATGATATTTTTTACTGAAAAAAATAAAGCTTAAATTGAATTGATTTACAGACTAAAACGTGTTTACTAAACGAAAATCAAGTGCACACGTGTCACGTAAGGAAAACCTTTATTTACAAACGGCCGCAACATTTGCGTGGTTCCAGTTTCAATGCTCAACATTTATCAAATCAAGTTCAGAATTTCTTATAAAATGTACAGTACATTTCTTTCCTCAAACCCATAAATTAATCCCCTGAACATAAACCGAAATTGTGCTTACGAGACAAATTGTGTATTCCAAACCTCTCAATTCTGAAAATACAACAATATCTTACAGTCTTATTAAAACAATTCAGTAAGTTACAAAAAAAAAAAAAAAAAGTCAATCTCTAAACGACAGTACCATGAGCCACAATTTCACAATGAAAATTAAATAACATTAACTTAAAACATCTTTCAGTCACAGCATTTATTTGTGGGCCATGTTTTCCTCAAGAAAACTCTGCATCAGTAATCGAGACTATTCAAAAAGCAAACCTGACGTGGATTGCGCAGATTCAACACAATATTTACAGCATTTTGACCTGAAGTAGATTTTGGATAAGGCACAAGGAGAGAGCTGAGAGAAAAAAAAAAACAAAAAAAAAAACCCCACACCTATTAATAAGCAAACACACAACCCCTACAGCTAGAAAACCCCTCCCTCCCTGATACACCTCTCACTGAGACTTTTCATGAAAACTTCTTCAAAGTGTTCAAACAGTAGTACACACAATAAAATGAACGCCCCCCTCTTCCCCCAAACCTGGCTGCAGCATTAAAAGAAAAATCAGTGTATACATGATACTGTACATCACAATTCACAGCTATGTCTCTTGGTCCTCAATTTTCTTTCTTTTTTTTTTTTTTTCAAGTTAACGCTTCATCAGTATTGAAAATAAATGAGCGGGAGGTTAACCTTGAGGAAGAGCAAACCTTCCATGTTTTCCAGTGAAGGCCTGGGGTGGTTCAGGGCACAGTTGACGCTTGCCGTGCTGAACAGCGCCTCAGCCGGGACGATGCTGGGCGGGCAGCCCACGTAACGGGCGGCTACTTTGGCAAGCTCGGGCCACAGGAACTTTTTCAGGTTCCAGTAGTCGAGCGGGTCACAGCTTTGATCAAGTATGTCCTCCTCCAGGTACTCCAGCACGGCCAGTTCGGAGGACTTTGGTTTTTCCTCGTGTTTCACTTTTTGCCTCAAGTCCGCCATGAGGGACCAGATGTTGTCCTTGTCCGACACCGGGGTCTCATTGCAGCCGTTGAGCACTAAAGACTTTCCCGTTGAGGTAGAAGAGAACTGGTCCAGCTCCTGTATCAGGTCTTGCTTACATCGTTCTGCCTCTTCCTCTGTGAATAATGAAGTCTTGTATCGAGGGTCCAGCATTGTCGCCCAGGTGAAGCGCGGGTCGTTGAGAGTGGCCGACATCCTGCTCACCATGGCTTCTTTGAGAGATCGTAGCATGTTGTCGATGCCCACGGTCTCGTCGAACAGCAGGTCAATCTTTCTATTGAGGATGTGAATGAGCGGAATCACTTGTCCCAGAGTGGCAGTGCGGTTGCGGATTTCCCGGTAGGCCACCTCGAAAGGTTTCAGCGCGTTGCAGACGGACTGCATCACCTCCCACTGGTCGCAGCTGATGATTTCCCTGAAATTGCACTCGATTGACATCTCGTCAATGGCTTTCTTTTGCTCCACCAGCCGCTCCAGCATCAGGAAGGAAGTCCTCCATTTCGAGGGGATGTCCTGTATGAGTTGGTTCTCCGGTAACTGGTGGTCTCTCTGGAGCTCGACCAGCTTCTCCTTAGCCTTAGCCGAGCGGTGCACACGTTCGCAGATCTTTCGGGCAATACTCAGAAGGTTCTGAACCATCCGTTGGCTCTTTATGGCTTCGCTGACAATGAGGTCGATGGTGTGGCCAAAGCACTGCACGGTGACGTGGCCGTGGTCCTCCAGGTTGTTTCTGATGTTGGCATTATCAGTTACAGTGAAGCCCCTCTTCAGACCGGGCGATGTGATCCAAGAATCCCACAGATACTCCAGCTGCTTGGGGATGTCATGCATATCTTGATCGCAGTCGATTTGCGACACGCTGAGAAGAGCCGAACAGTGAAAGTCCTGACCCTGGGGTCTAACGATCGATTCGTACGTCGCCCAGTGGGCAGTTAGGGTCAAGTACTCTTTTGTCTGGCTACTGACCCAAATACTCGTCGTGAAGTGAACGACTCCGCCCTCAGCCTCTTTCAAATGCGTCAGCACAACGTCCCGCACCTTTTCGTACATCTCCGGGATTGCAGTGCTAGTAAAGTAAGAAGAGGGTGGTAGGCAATACTGAGGCTGGAAGTACTCGAGGAGTCTGCTCAGTCCCGCATTCTCCACCATGGCTGATGGCTGAAGATCCAGTGCAAGCATTTCAGCAATAAGTTTGGTAATTTTTTGGGCGACTGGGTGGCGTTCGTCAAACCTCCCGTGGTTCTGTTCCGTTTTGTAAACCGACATATCCACGAGCTCTCGTTTGACGTGAATTCCAGCAGACGGCGCGTCACCTGAGATAGCGTTGTTGCTTTCGAGAAAATGTCCATGAAACCTCTGCATGTGCCTGAACAGGCAGCTGGTGCCAAGGTTTGTAGTCTTTTTGCCTCTGCTAATAGTGCGGCCACAGTGCAAACAGACCACCTTGGTGGGGTCGGCGGGTGAAATTGAAAAATGGTTCCACAGTTTGGACGTCTTCTTGCTGAAAACGGATTGTGGCTTTTTCTTGCTGGTTGGGCTTTCAGTTTCTTTGGCTGAAACTGCGTCTGGTGGGTTGCTAATGTAAGGTTGTGGGGAGCTCTCCTTGTCATCAGCAACTTTTTGGTTTTGGAGCACGTCCGGGTGGCGCCTCATGAGGTGCCTCATTAGACAGCTTGTACCAAAGTCCCCCCGTTTCCCTCGACTGATGACGCAGGGACAGTACCGGCACAGTGCTTTCAACTGGTCAACCGGTGACACGATGAAATGCTGCCAAACTTCGGACTTGACCCGTTTCATGATTTTCTTGTTTTGCTCGAAAATGACATGATTCTGATTGTGGCTGGCAACGTCCGAGAGATCGCACGGTGAGGACGTTGAGGGCGTATCGTCCCCGTGAGCACTGAAGGGCAGATTGAGAGAGGACTCCTGCTCAGTCAGAAGCATCGCCTCATCAGATTCATCTTTGATGTCCAAACTTTCCACCACACTCGGCGTCAACTCATCTAATATTGTTTCCGGTGATGACGGAAGAAGAGGTGATTCCTTTTTGATGTCCAGTGGGTCATGTAACAGTGTGCGGGACAGCAGGGATGGCGGGTTTGAGTAGGGCGGAGGAATGTGATTACCCAGTCCATTTTCCTCAATGACCACCTCTTTGTGGGCCCTCCACATGTGACGGATAAGACAGCTCGTTCCGAGATCTTTCCCATTCTTGCCTCTGCTGAATTCGTTCATGCAGTGGATGCACACCGCTTTGGAATTGTCCACGGGCGAAAGGTAGAAATGTTTCCATACGGCCGATCTCCGACGGGAACTCGAGCTTTTTTGGTTGCTCGGAAGGCGCTCGTGCCCTCCCTCGGATATCTCTTCGAGGTTGTTTTCGCTGGAATGTGAAGATTCAAGCGCACTGTAGATGGAGTCCGTGTTGGCAAGTGGTTCAAGTTTTGGTTCAACTTTGGACAACACTTCTTTGGATGACAGGTCTGAATTATCAGCCGAAGATGTGGACGGTGAAGTGTTCTTTGACGCGGGGTACATCAAACTGTTTAAGTCTCCGTTTTTTGGCGAGTTTGGTGAAGGAGGGATCAGGGAGGAGGCTAAAGTATTCAGATTAGGCGGAGGTGCGTCTGCTCCCTCTTGGAAAAGCATTGTCGGGTGAGCCCTTCGGACGTGCCTCATCAGACAGCTCGTACTGAGGTCTTTCTCATTCTTGCCTCGACTAAACTCTTTCATGCAGTATAAACAGATAGCTTTGGTATTGTCCCTTGGCGAGATACAGAAATGGTTCCATGCTGGAGATTTTTTCCTTGGGTTGCTTTGACTTCTCATTGATGCCAAAAGACTCTGGGTGACAGCATCCATGGCGACATCATAAAGGGTGCTTGTATAGCCACTTAATAAATTACTATAGTCGTCCCCATCTCGACTCAAAAAAGGGCCAAATGAGCTACCGAATGCTAGTCTTTCAAAATCTTGCGTTTCATCCTCTAGATCGTTTGGATCTTGGCTTTCGTCTTTGATATGCTGATTGGACTCATTTTCATATTTGTCATTCTCCGCATTTTCATGTGTGTCTATGTTGAGCCATTTGCTTGAAAGAGAAGGAGACGTCGGATCCATTTCTTTTTCTGTGTCAGACTCCGACTGTTTATCACCCTGAGAAGAAAGATGGCTTGATTGGAAAAGTTCTTTATCCGGTGTTTTGGACGAACAGGACGACTTTGTGTCCGTTGTCTCGTGTGGCTTCATGCTGTAGGATTTAAAGACGTATCCATCCTGACCCTCGATTTTCAGGCAGGTCCCTTTTGCCTCTCGTTTCTTTTCTAGAGAGCCATTGAGTGAATCCTCACCCATACCGGACGCGGTTTCCTCTCTGTCCATGGCGGCGGCCCAAAGGTTTCTGTCTTGTCGTCAGGTCCGCCTTGTCAGACGGGATCGCTTCTAGTCATTGGCTGGGAGGTTCTCAAGCAGGTGTCGTTATGTTTGTGTGGCTGCTCGGGTCACAGGATGCCAGTTTGCCCCTCTCCATTTATGACCCAAATAGTTCCACCTCGCCACACACAACCTAGACAGAGGGGAAACAAGGTCAGAGTCCATTCTCTTCCTAGATATGACAACAGGTTATATACCGGTAGTCTGTCTTCACATCCAATTGCATAATATTAACTCAAGCGAACCCTGTTTACACTTTTGGCTATGGAAAATTATCTTAGGAATCAAACAATCTCAGATTCTACACAAAAATTTGGAGTAGCTGTTGGAGAGCCACTAGTACACTTCCTGTGCTCTTGCGCAACCCTTAACTGCTGACGGGCATGATGCATTATGTGTCGCGGTTTTCACTACTGTCACCAACCTTTTAAAACAGAGAGCTACTTCTTGTGTACTGATTAATATGTAGGACTGAAATGTCACATTTGCAAATGCCTCTAAAATCCTCCAACAAAAAAATTAATGCAAAAAAAAAACAAAAAAACAATTGACTGCTGAAGTATATGACCTATTTGCACTGCCTACACTGCTCTTCTCACCAATAATCTTCTCCAGAACCATCATCTGATTTTAAAAATTCTTGATGCTTGTACTCAGTTTGAAGTGGCCATTCCAAAAAGATTGATCAATTGTCATTTTGGGGGAATAATGTCACATTGCTACTTTAGTAATGTTATAATTTCATGTTGTCAATAATAATTAATCATGAATTTATGTGAAGACAAATTGTTGGAAAAATATCGCTATGCAACCTGCCAATGTTTACATTTTCAAATGATGACTTCTACCACATTCCTAGAAAATCACAATGTCCTATTACTAGTCAACTATTTTTAAAACAGGCCCACAGGCTACTCATCATGTTGGTGGCCCCTGTTTTAAAATGTGAGGAGAAGCCCAAGTAACCTTTACAGCACACAGGCAAGCAAGTGGAGATTACACACATGCTGAGATTTGAAAATCCAACCTCAAATCTGTGAGCCAGACATACGATCCACTAGTCAACTACTATCCTGAACTAAATGCCATGCATACAAATAAAACGTCAATATAATGGTTTGTTCCAAGGTAATTGATAGAAATTATACTATTGTTATTACAATATTATGGACTGTATTTTATTGACAATACATTAACAATAAAATATAAAATACCAGGGTGAGATTAAATAATTAAATGAGACATAATGAAAGCGCTAGAGTACACACGTGCTGTATTACACCGTTAAAACCAAACTATGGATATTTCTAAATAAACATAGCTAGCATGTTGCTCAAACTATCGCTTTTGTAGATAAGACCGGTGTGATCATTTTCAATATTTTTGATTGCGTTCATAAAGGGTGGTTGAATATTAATCTTCACCAAAAGGAAAAAAACAGCTAGGCATTTCGCAAGTGCTATTTGACAGCAAGCTTTTCCGGGTTTGGCTCAAGTGCTAGTCCGGAAGGACAACAGATGATCGATCACTTTACCAAGTTTAAATAGCTTTGATCCGAACCATAAGTGTACATACTTGCACACAAAATCCAGGCGAATCACAGGTCATCACGCTCTAATAATAAACGAGTAGTTACGACGCACCATCAGTAAAAATCAGGCTAGCCTTGTGCTAACCAGGTTAGCCTCGAGGCTAATGCACTCCCCAAAACAAACAAGAGCGTTTAACACTGTTATGACCCGGCTATGACGCACAATAGACTTCCATTTGACTGCAATGGGGGATTCGGAGGGTTCCGTAAACCAAGCTCGACTGTTTGGTACCGTACCGCACCGCGACTGCTCTCTAGTTGGCCACCAGCTAGGCCGTACACAGGACAAACGAGCTAAACCTGGCGAGGCAGAACCCAATCGAACCCAACCCAGCTCAGACCAGTTCTCCCCAACGAAGCTCCGATCCAGTTTTAAAACTCCATCCCCGCGTGGATTGCTCTCGGGTTGCTGGCTTACCGTGAAGTGCTGCCACACCGTTTCGGCCCATGAACGGTTAAATGTGACACATTGGAGTGAACCGGACTGGGGGCTTCACTTTGTTGCTTTTGTCTGCACGTTGGGCCGAAGCAGCTCCACACAGCGTCGGACGGAAGGAACAGGTTTTCGTGATGTCAGCGAAACGGCAAAAGGGGGGTGTGATGTATGGTCAGTCAATGCACGACACATCTTTGATGTTCGTCCAAGAAACACTTGTGCGTGACTTTGACTTGATTGTGAATCTTTATGTGGGACATGACAACGCTCGGCGTTGACGTCATTTTAAAGACCTGGAAGGCTTCTCGCTCGTTCACTTCAACGTGTGCTGCGTTCACTGTCTTTTAAAGGGCATTCGCTATCCATGGTTCATGTTCAGAATGCATGGAAAGAAGCGAAAGTAGCTAGTTATTACTTGAGTGTGTTTTCTTTTCTAGGTTTGTGCATAAAATGTGGTGACCAAAGTGGGGTGCTGAGGTGTTTTGGGAATAAATAAATAACGTCTGCGTGTCCGCTTTGTCATATTTATGTATCAAATGACCCAGCACATGATGGGAAGTAAACTCACCGCGGTGGCTAGCGTTCGGTGCCCCTGTCGGGCACTTTGTTTTCGGGCTTAGCGTTGTGTCTGTGTTATGTAGAGTCGTCGAAAGACTGCGTGACAGATGGGGCTTTTGTGTGAAATACGACTCGCTACCAACATGTCCTCGAGCGTCACGCGTCGAGCGGTGCGTGCGGTGGGAGTTGTCTGCTGAAAATGCATTGTTGTGTTGGGGGGTGGAAGAGCCGCCCGGGCTGCTGCTGCTGCTGCTGTTGCTGCTGCTGCAATTCACTCCGGCTCGATCGGCGCCGAGCCATTCTCACGATTATGAATGGCTCTTTAAAACCCCAAAGTAGCGCGGAGCTCATCGCCTGGACCGAACTAAATGCCAAGCATATTTATGTCCGTATGATCATTTGAATTAAAACGCCTATTTGGATGAGAACTCTATGTACGGAAACCGAGCCACTTAGCAGGCCGTGTCGCCATTGCTTTGTAAGGCTGTTGGCAAGCTAACACTATTCGACAAGCTCAGGTTTGTGCCTTTCATTTTATTCCCTGCAACGCACAACACCTATCCACAGCAGCACCACTTTATTCGCTTTCCAAACATTGTATTCGAAAGGCTTTTATGTAGTTTGACTGCATTTTTAAGTGGGCCTGAAGCTCTTCGTGCTAACGCAAGCTAGCTCGCTAATGTTATTGTTAGCCGCTCAGCTACTTGTGGATCCCTAGAAATGTACTGTACTATTGAGGCTCATCAGTGTCAAATGTGGGCGAGTTCAAACTTGTCCAGTGACCAACGGTATCCGCCTCCCACTTCAGTGAAATTCCTTCATGCACTCAACTGCAACTTGCCAAACTTTTTTTTAGTATTGCTCTAAAAGACACAGGCTCTACTGCAGTGTTTCCCAGTATAAGCCTATAGGCGCATATTTGATATATATACAAATCAAAAGGCCGCAAAAAGTTTTTACACAGAAGGGATGAATACCTCATCTTAATTTACTCTCAAATTAAGTTTCTCAATGTGAAACCTGGGCCTGTTTGCTTGAACCCAGCAGTTACAGTGCACGCTACACACTATTCTGTTGTATGAATGGGAATAAGTGGACACACTAGTTAATTGTACATTCTGCCATCTAGTGGAAGAGGAGTCACGATTATGATGTGTTTGTCTATCTAGCAATCTACTCGCGAGTATCTCAACTGTCTGTTCAATTAAACAGACACATTTCACACCGAATAAATCAATTTGTGAGTATATGAAGAAATAGTTATTTGAATATTGTGGGTGCCTTGGACCAGTTTAGTGAATGTGGATTATTTCCCACAGCACACCTGATGATCTCTCAAGAGGAATTGCTGCTCTACTGAATTACATAATCCTTTTATTCCCAGATGTGACGTGGCTATAGGCAGACATACAGACACACATTGATTTTAATTATCCCCGTGAGTTGTTCCAATTAAGCATCTTTGCCCCCTTAAAAGGCACTATTATGAAATACTTGTCAATGTTCATGTGGATGAATTTTTATTCCTCTGCAGAAACACGGAGCAACAAGATGAAGAAGAAAGCCCGGAACCTCCGAGTCTCGGTTCCGGTGAGGCCCCCCTCGCCCATCAAGCCCTCGCCCAACAAACAGATCCTGACGTACGCCCAGGCGCAGCGCATGGTGGAGTTTGAACTCGACGGCCGCATCCATCGGCTCAGCGTCTTCGACCGCCTCGACGTCATCTCGGACGGCGACCCCGTGTTGCGGGAGATGCTGGAGTGCGCTAACAACAAGGAGAACGCCGACAAACCGCAGCAGCAGGTTCTGTTGAGGTCGGTCCGATTAAAAAACAATCAGGAGAAGAGAAAGGCCGCGCTTGGCATCGCTGCTCAGAAAGGAGCGGGCGGACACCCCGTCACTGCTAATCCTGGTCCAAAACTTCCAGAGCCTAAATTTCGGACTGTGGAATACAACCTGCCTGCAGTTCCTAAACGCCATTCTTCTTATTACAAATACGAAGAGAAAACAGAGGAAGAGCTTGATGAGGAAACTGAGTACGACATGGACGAGGAAGATTACGCCTGGCTGGATTTGGTCAACGAAAAGCGGCGGAGTGAAGGCGCCAGTCAGGTCTCGTTCAACGTTTTTGAGTTCCTGGTTGACCGCTTTGAGAAAGAGCTGCACCTGGAGGGCTTGGATAAAGGCAGCGAAAAGCACGCGTCGGTCGACGAGGACACGGTCTGCTGCGTCTGCATGGACGGCGAGTGTCACAACAGCAACGCCATCCTCTTCTGCGACCTGTGCAACGTGGCCGTGCACCAGGAGTGTTACGGCGTCCCCTACGTCCCCGAGGGCCAGTGGCTCTGCCGACACTGCCTGCAGTCGCCCGCGCGGCCCGCCGACTGCGTCCTCTGCCCCAGCAAGGGCGGCGCGGTGAAAAAGACGGACGACGGCCGCTGGGGCCACGTGGTGTGCGCCCTGTGGGTGCCCGAGGTGGGCTTCTCCAACGCCACCTTCGTCGAGCCCATCGACGGCGTGCGCCACATCCCGCCGGCCCGCTGGAAGCTCACCTGCTACCTGTGCAAAGAGAAGGGCGTCGGGGCGTGCATCCAGTGCCACAAAGCCAACTGCTACACCGCCTTCCACGTCAGCTGCGCCCAAAAAGCCGGCCTCTTCATGAAGATGGAGCCCGTCAAAGACCTGACCGAGTCCGGCGAGCCCACCCTGTCGCTGAGGAAGACCGCCTACTGTGGCGCGCACACGCCCAACGGCTGCGTCCGGAGGAAACTCGCCATTTACGACGAGGCCAAACCCAAGAACGGACTCTGTGGAAAAGTGGACAAGGGCCGAGGGGCTGCGCAATGTAAAGGCAAGCACAAGAAGAAGAGCAAGAAACCCGAATCTGATCTTGAAAGTGAGGCGCCGTCTCCTGCTGCTGTGCCGACATTTCCCTCTCATAGGTACTTGTCTAAATGCCGATGTATGCTATCCCTGGTGTCAATGCTGAGCATCAAGCACACAGTTGTGCATCGCAGATGTGTATTTTTGTTTGAATGCTGAGAGATGCGCATTAATATTCGTACAGCGCGTTGTATCTGTTCATAGAAACGCCCTTGCTGACTTTCATTTACAGTAAACCTCTGCTGCGGATGGTGAAAAAGAAAAAAAAAATCCATTAGATGCCACAAGATGGCGGTAAATCATTTAAAAATGGAGAGGAGCATTAAAAAAGGGTTCAATGATCTTTTCACGATTTTAATTAATCAGCGTGGCAAGGTAAAGCGCAGTCCCAATTGTTTTAGTAGTTAAATTATTCAACAAAAACAAATCTTATTGACTTGAAGCTCGTCAATAGTTTTAGCTACAATACCTTAAATAGAAGCAACGCAACCCCACATGTTTTTTGACAATATGTTATAAATTGCATTCTGATAAATATTATTTATTGATTTATTTAAAGAAAAAAAGCCATCTCAGGGGGCTGCCATTTTGCCTCTTTCTGTCAACTAAAAATGACATCGCAGTTGCTCAGGTAAGGACCAATCGCGGACAGTAAGTGACAAAATGGCCGCCACTTGAGATGGACAAAAATGGGTGAATTTTACTACTAAATTCATATTGCATAAACACAGTCTCAATCAGGATGATGTGTTTAGACGAGTGTGGCTGCATAGAACATATCAAGAACGTTTTGGGGTTCACTTCCCATTTAACACTAGCACAACATGCACACTCAAGCTTTTCACAAACGGTCATTAAACGTTTTGGCTTTCACACACAAGAATAAATGTTGGGGACTGTGAGTGAATTCTAACGACAAAGTAGAATACAGGGGCTATAAGTATCTGTATTTGGAGAGAAATACAACAAATTTTCACTTTTGACTGCTTTTAACCACACCAAAATGGCACGACATGGCGGAAAATGTATACATCTATATAGATAGCTAGCTAGCTAGCTAGCCAGCTTTGGCCTGACCAGAAAAACGTTTTTTTTCCCCCCCTAATTTCTATATTCTAGTGACTCAATTCATTGCAAAGTTGGCACACAGCAATACTCAAGTATCCCTGAAATTATATTGACTCGTTTTTCTGGCAGTTGAAGCGCACTAGATTTTCTGTGCATTCTTTTTCTTGCTGAAATGAGTTGTCGACTTTGAAGCGAAATGACGGTGTTTTTGTGCCTTTATGTCCTTGCTAGGTTACAAACCATTCTGAACCAGGTGTCGGTCCAGAAAAAGAAAGCCTTCGTGGAGCTGGTCCTAAATTACTGGACTCTTAAACGGCAATCCAGGAACGGGCTGCCATTGATCCGACGCCTGCAGACGAGCCAACAATCCCAGAAGAACGCGCAGCCGGTTTGTTCATCAGTCAGTCAATCACAAGAGGACTTTCGGTCTTCTTTTCTTCTCGCGTCGGACCCGCCCGCCCGTCGAACCGATTCCGCCAGTCGTGCGTTGTGACACAATCGCCGTTTCTTTTCCTCCCGCCGCTTCTCTCGCGCCACAGAAGCAGAACGAGGAGGAAACGCGGGCGCTGAAGGAGCAGCTGAAGGAATGGCACCGGCTGCGGCACGACCTTGAGAGAGCCCGGCTGCTTCTGGAGCTCATTCGCAAGAGGGAGAAACTCAAGAGGGAGGAGGTAATCGGGGGGGAAAAAAAAAAATCTCTGGACGGGGGGGGAGAACCCCGACTAATGTGCCTCGGCTTTGTTTTTAAGTTAAAGTTCCAAGAGAGCCTGCTGGAGATGCAGCTCACTCCGTTGAGCATCCTGCTCAGAGCCGTCTTGGACCAGTTGCTGTCCAAAGACCAGGCCAGGATCTTCACCCAGCCAGTCGACGTCAGCGAGGTACCAAATTTTAGTAAAGGCAAATTTTTTTTTTTTTGTATTGATTTGAACTTGCCTTAAGCTGTTGGAACCTGACCGGAAACCGACTGCAACTGTCCGTGCGCGTCTGTCCCCCCACCCCCACCCCCCCCCCCCCCGTAGGTGCCGGACTACCTGGACCACATCAAGCGCCCGATGGACTTCTCCAGCATGCGGCAGCGCCTGGACGCCCAGAAATACAGCAACTTTGACCAGTTCCAGGACGACTTTGACCTCATTGTGGACAACTGCATGAAGTACAACTCCAAGGACACTTATTTCTACCGGGCCGCCGTTCGCCTTCGAGATCAGGGCGGGGCGGTGATCCGCAAGGCGCGGCGGGACGCCGAGAAAATCGGCTTCGACGCAGTGAGCGGCATGCACCTTGACCAGGCCCCCGATTTGACGGCGTCGTCTTTTTCGTGGGAGGATGGTAACGCCGAAACAAACCGTCGCCGTATATTTGCCATATCTAAATATACTAATGCCCGTCCGTACTTTTCCGCAGTTGATCGCTTACTGGTGCCGGCTAATCGCAGCCATTTGCCGCTGGACAAGCAGCTGAAGCAACTTCTGGAGAAGTTCGACCTGACCTGCGCCATGAAGTCCAGCCCGTCCCGCAGCAAACGCATCAAGCTGCTAAAAAAGACCATCAACGACGTGCGCAGCGACATGAGCCTGAAGAGATTCCAGCCCCCCCCGCACCACCACCACCACCACCGCGGCAGCTCGTCCTCGGCGGCGCCTCCGTCGGCGGCATCGGCGGAGGACGCGGCGAAGCCGCAAGGGGAGAAATGGAAGCCAAACGGGCATTTCCCAGATGATGAGGGTATGTATGTTGTCTTGCATATCATCGCTGTACAATTTGGCAATTTTTTTTTGTCATTTTCACATTAATTAAACATTAATTAAACTCCATTCACCTAAAAATTGGAAAAATTGTTTTTCTCAGGACAAGCGATGTAACAGTGTATTCATTGTATTTTTTGTTTCTTAAAGCAGCACTGGGCAAGAATTCGACCTTAATAAAATGTTTTCACAACTCTTTTGATGAAATTGACTTGGATGGGAGCAACCCTGGTACACCAAAAAAAAAAAAAATGTGCTGGATTGCTTTACGGCATACTCACTTCCTCCTTTCGCTATAAGGACGGAAGTCGATTTGAACGTCTATGCGCTATTACTGGTGTCATGGCAGAAGCCCCAAAACAAACAAAAGACCAAAAGCATTGTTAAAAAAAATGTTGATTCATTACCTCATCGCTATTCATCTTTCACACAGCCACTGGAAATAGAAATGTAATTCAGTCCAATTTGCAGACCAGCGAGAGCTCAGGATTTCACGACACATGGGAAATGTGGTTGACTTTTGTCGAAACACTACCGCTTTTGTCCACACGGCGCCGCCATAATCAACAAAAACTGACATGACACAGTGTTGCTTTCAATTCATTTTTTTTTTTGTGTCTTGCCTTTTTTCTTTTCCTCGTAATTTGTTATAGAGTGACAATGTACATTTAATGCACATTTCAATAAGAAATGTAAATGCACCCAATTATAGCCAAACGGCTAACTCCAAATTTTCCAAGAATGTTTTCTATCCATCGCCACTAGTTGACATTCTGATTAATATCCACCAGTTTTTGTCCATCTCAGGGGGGTGGCCATTTTGTCACTTGCTGTCGACTGAAAATGACATCACAGTTGCCCAGGTAACAACCAATCATGGCTCAGCTTCAGAAAACAGAAGCGTAAGGTGATTGGTCGTCACCTGAGCAACTGTGATGTCATTTTTAGTTTTTAGACAAAATGCCCCCCCCCCAAAAAAAAAAAAACGGTTGATTTTGCTGCTTAAGTCATACCCCACAAAGTTTAGACTAGAGAAGGTGCTTAGAACATATTATTACAAATATTTTTTTGGGGTTGACTAATTTCGGACCCTGATAGCAAGTAGGCGGTTCCTCATTTAGTGTTTCCTTCCCCCCCAGCAGACAAGTCTCTCCCGCCTAAACTCGAGCCCTCCGACGCCATTCCCCCTCTGATCCACTCGGACGCAGACCCCGAGCCCCCGACCCTCAAACCCATCGACGCCACCCCGGATTGTGACGATAAAAGTCACGCCAAGGGCCCGATGCCGGACGGGGACCTAGCAAACCCGCCGTCGCCGCCGCACCTCAACGGCCACTCCCACAATAACCTCGCCGATTCTTTATTCCGCGGCGACGTCAGCGTGGTGGCCACTTCCACGTTGGCCGAGGCGGCGGCCGCCGTCAATCGGCGGACGGCCGTGCTCTTCTGCAAGTCGAAAGCCGCCGCCGCCGCCGCCTCTCGCGGCCTTGCGGGGACCGGCGACGAGGCCGAGCGGAAAGGCAGCGACGAGGAGGAGGAGGAGGAGGAGGAGGAGGAGGGCGGCGACGGCGAGGAGGACGGCGACGACACGCAGCTGGCTTCCAAATCCTTCCTGTCGGTGGTGATTCCCAGGCTGGAGACGTTACTTCACAGCAAAAAGAGGAAGCATCCGGACAGCCACGAGGAGCGCGAAGAGGACGGCGAGTCTCCTGTCAAAAGACTTGACATGGGTAAGACAAGACGCGCGTCAAGGATGGTGACCTCAGAAATACTTGACCGATGTCCATTTTGTGTCCTCTCAGGGATGCCGAGAGGTTTCCTGGAGGCGGGAGAGGGGAAGGAGCTCGGCCAGCCCAGCAGAGCCGTGGAGCCCCGAAGACGCTGCGCCTCCGAGTCGTCCATTTCCTCATGCAGCAGTCTACCCGGAGGCCCCGGGTAACCCACGAGCTCGCCGTTCATCGCTCAGCAACCAAGTTACTGACATTTTTTTTTTTTTTTTTTGAACTCGTCTCCAGTGCCATTCTCAGTCTTCCAAAGTGCGGCAAAGGGAAGCCGGCCCTGTTGCGGAGGAACACTGTGGATGATAAGAACGAGTTAATCGCCTGCATTGAAAATGGCAATTTTGCCAAAGCCGCTCGAATCGCCGCAGGTAAGTTTGACCTACAGTGTTGTTGAAATTGTCCTGCTAGTGCGTGGTGATAACTTGATCACTTTTCACAAATTGTAATATTCACTTTTTTTTTTTTTTTTTATTCCTGTGGAGCCTACGCTCAGATTTTTGCCATGAAACAGGTTTGCGCTCATTCTGAAATGCCCTAAAATGCCATAAGATGATGCTCTCTATTAGGAAAGTAGTAAACTAGTGCCCAGGAACTATGTTGAGGTGATACAACTGAAAGACAAGTCAAGTTTAGCTTGAGTTAAATGATTTTTTTTTTCTTTAACTGAATATTAAGTCATTTATTTTAAAGAGTAATGCTGTAAGTCGGCTATTTTTTTATTATTATTATTTTTTTTTAAAAGGACATGAGTCACATTATTTTGCTAATTGTGGCGGCGCTCAGTTTTGGCTGACAAAATAATGAAAACGAAGCACGACGTTCGTCAGCCATAATAGCAGATGTAGACAGGCTATAAATGTATAAACGTCTTCAATAATGTAAACATTTCCAAGTCAAATTGAATAAAAAGTGCCGACACCTGCTCTTCGTACACGTATAGGACACCGATTTGGAAATTGTCAATAGCTTCCACAGCCAACTTCTTGCGGCGTTTGGCGGCGTCTGCCTGTTGCCGTGGCATCCAACCAGCCAACATCTGGGCCTCCCCTCATTTAAAAACTCACAATTGGCTCATGAAGCGCAAGAACTGTTGTTGAATGTGAATTTCCTGCCCCTGACCATCTCTGTGCTCCTGTTGTGCCGCTGCTGTTTTTTTTCTTTTCCTTCTTTCTTTTTTTTTTTTTTTATAAACCCACCTGTATCCTGTTTGGTGTTGTGTTCCCGCTTCCGTAGAGGTTGGCAACAGCAATATTTGGATGCCCGCTAGTGCTGCAACAGTTGCACTGGAGCCCCTAAAGCTAGTTTGGGCCAAATGTAGTGGCTACCCCTCCTACCCTGCCTTGGTGAGTGTTTTGTAGCAAAGAAAGCATAAAGTGACCTTCATACCGATTTCTCTCTTTTTTTTTTTTTTGGGGTTCTTCGGGAAAAAAATTGATGACGATTCCCAACCACTGTGTCACGGCACATTCTTGTGCAGTGGAACCACGTGCTAGGAACTTAATTTGGATGTAACGTTTCGTTCATTAACCGAGGTAATGCTTCCCATTGAAATACATAGGAAATGCGATAATCTGTTAAAGTGTATGAAGATATACTTAATTTTTGTAAAACAAAATTAACTAAATATTGTGCGATATAGAATTAAGTGAAATCACACTATTATGAAGAAATAAAACAAAAAATATATTATTGCCAAGTAGGGATAGACCGATTATCGTCCGGGCCGATTATCGGCACCGATATTTGTCTTTTTGATGAATATCTGCCTTTTTTCAAAACTGCTGGCCGATAATAAAACTGGAAATCAAAACAAAGATATGTGAAAGTTTAACATTTCTGTCATTTTGAAATTTTCATTTACAGTAGAAAACTACATGGAGCTATTGTTTGTTTTCATTTATCTTTTTTAAGACGTGCTGACAATCCTGGGCGCTCTCTGAACTTTTTGTTAGAATTTTTTAACAGAAATGTATAGTCAATAATTTCTTGTAATGATTTTTTTTAAAAAGATCACCATTATGCAAATCTGAAACATTGTTCAATAAACATGCTTAAATACGTTACAATAAAGTTAAGAGTACATTTTTCTTTAGATTTTGATGCCAATATTTCCCTTTTATTTACTGAAAATGAATATCGGCTCCAAATATCGGTTATCGGCCTCCTTGACTGCTAATAATCGATATCGGCCCTGAAAAAAGCATATCGGTCCATCTCTATTGCCAAGAGACGCCACCCCTGATCGGCTTTTTTGACGTGATTGACGTTCACCGTTTTTTTGCTTAAAGACACATTTTGAGTAAATTGAGACTCGATTATTATTCAGGTACCCACATCTACGTATTTGTACGGTGGTGCCCTGTGAGATTTTTCTAAAATACGTGCCTTGGCTCAGTAAAGGTTGGGAACCTGAAAAGCATTTCACAGTTGAGTTGCATTGCACCATTTTAGCCTCTAGGTGGCAGCCTTGAACAGCTGGCCATTGACTTATTCTCTGCATGCTGCATGTGCACATTCACAGTGAGCGAAAAAAACGCGTACCATGTGACTTTTCATTCATGTACCCGCTCCGCCCCGCCGCGCAGATCATCGACCCCCACATGCCGCGCGTGGGCTGCCAGCACAACGGGGTGTCCATCCCCATGCCCCCCCTGGACGTGCTCCGCATCGGAGAACAAATGCAGTACAAAGCCGACGAGAAACTCTACCTCGTGCTCTTCTTCGACACCAAGCGCAGCTGGTGAGCGACATCGGAAGGCAACGCCGGGCGTCGGCTACCCCGAAACGCCGCACAGCGCTTCCTTCAAGAGGCTCGTCTATATGAAATCTGCTTTTTTTTTTTTTTTTTTTTTTCTCCTCCCTCGCAGGCAGTGGCTTCCTAGATCCAAGATGGTTCCCCTGGGCATGGACAAGACCATCGATAAGATCAAGATGATGGAAGGCCGCACGTCCGGCGTCCGCAAGGCGGTCCAGGTGGCCTTCAGCCGGGCCATGAACCACCTGAGCATCGTGCGGGACGAACCGGTCAGCGACCTCAGCGACGTGGACTGACGGGCTTTGTCGCAAATCGCTCGGCGTACCTCTCACGGCGAGTTTTTTTTACCGGGCCGCCGCCCACAACTCGGACACACTCCTCGAACATGCTGCTTGAACGAATGTCAGAGACCGTCGCCGCTGTCCTCAGCGCCCGTGACGTTTTCCTCCCAAAACATTTCAAGATGATTCAGTTTGGCTGCGGTGTCGCTATTCCATTTAAAAAGAAGAAAAAAAAAGAAAAGAAAAAAAACACGTTTCCCTTGCCCACGACAGCAACATTTATATCACGGCCGCTTTTACATTATGAAATCGTCTCTATTTGCAAACGCCTGCCTTTGTATTTAAACTGTAAATATGTACAGTTGCTCGACACTAACTTATTTAGTAGTTTTGACCGACATGACTTTGCTTTGTATTTATACTTGATGCATTCGTGGCGCTAAAGCCGTGAGTGCTTTGAGCAAGAAAAGGGGTGGGGGGGGGATGTGCAAAAAGCCTTATTGATAAGCAGGTTAGGGCCAAACCAACGTGTATGAAAGTATTCCTTTTTCCTGTTTTAAATTATTGAACTTTATTATCAGGCCTCTATTTGGTATTAATCATTTTGTATGAAATAGTTTTAGTCTATTTTTGTTCCTATATAGTATATTTATATGGTTTGAATACAACATAATGTCTGATTTTGTGGACAAACGAACCAAAAACTTTGCTACCCAGATTTTTTTTTTGTTTTTTTTTGTTACAGGTTGTCCGTGGGATGTGTGAAATTGTTGCCAAAAAAGTACAAAAGTAATTTTTATGTGACGCATTTCACAGGATACGTGCCTGCACTAACTTACTGTAATGCATTTTGATGACTTTATATTCGAGAAATGATGTGGAAATTGTCCAAGTGGCACATTTTGTGATGTATTCTTTTCAATTATGATTTTCTAACATTTTTTGTTTTTGTTGATGTCAAATTACAGATGTTTTTTTTTTCTTCTTCTGGGTAGCATCGGTTATGCTAATTTCATTTTGTATTTAACCTTAGTTGTTTTTATCAAGTCAACACAAAACGCAAAAAATAAAATATACAAATATGAACACGGCTACGTGGATTTTGTTTAAACATGCATGTGAATGTAAATTGGCCAACCTCTAATGTTCTCATGTGTTTCATGCACCGCAGAGCTTGAAAAGAAGGACATGAAACTTGATGGAAGGCTACTTTATTAATCATGAGGACTTCTGAGGCTCTGCGGGGGGCTTTTTTTTATCCTCAAGAAATCCGGACTCTCCTCACATCAGTCAAAACACACCCCTCAGGTCTATTGATAATTGATTGGGTTACAATTTTACATTTTAATTTGATTTCCTATTTTTTTTCTTTTAATCCTGTATGATGACGTGAAAGGTGCCTGAATTCGCATTTGTTATTAAATTTGACAGAGGCCTTGAGCATCACATATTTGTTACTTTTTAAAAAAAGTGGGATTTAATGTGTTAAAGCAGTCACATTTATTTTGAAAATATATATATTTTTTTAACTTAATCGTAAAGTTGCTTTGTCAATGGCTGGACTTTGCTTATATTTCAGACAATAACGTCAAAAAGCTTCGTGGTTGGTAATCGCCCCCAGCAGGTAGTACTGTAGTTCTAAGGTTTGCCACTGAGGGGCGCTGTGGCCCTGTTAAACCACCTTTGCGTCGTATCGTCGTTTGGTTCCATTGTACACACCTGATTTGGTCTTTAATCAGCCCATCTCCCATTTCGAAGGTAGGACAAACTAAGCTTGACGCAAAGAAAAATATATATATGTTGATATTTCTAGTCTATTTATTGAGATAAATATGAATGAATACATTGACAATACTTTAAAAACGTTGGTGGTTTTGCTCGTCACACTTTTGACGTTTATTTCTGGGTTCAACCGACATTCGCGGTTTTTTTTTCCCCCCCTTTTTAAGTTCAAGACACGTCCAAGCTGCAAATGCGACTGAAAATTGATGAAACACGCATTTTATTTTCCAGTCAGACCAATTCGGCGTTTGTTATTTTGAGCCGGGGGCACTTGGAGAGGGGAAAGTAGCATCATGGGGATTAAACGAGCGAGTAATGGCCCTTCGGTTATAGGGGAGCCACCTTGAAGACGTTTGAAAGACATCTCCCGTCTTTATAAACAATTGTAGCTAATCAACGCACGTACGCATACACGCTCACAGCAACGTCTCTCTTCTCCTCTCAGTCTAGCTGTCTGTCTTCACCTGAGACTAATTGTGCAGGGAGGTAAACACGGCAGTCAAGTGGAGAGGAAGCAGAGTTGAGCGTGAATATCAATCTCCCTGCGTCGGTGTCGCCGGATGACTTTGACTGGAGTCGAGGTTCCTATGAGGTTGCACGTCCACGTCCCCCAAAACACCCTGGGAAGGCTGCAGAGCTCACCTCCAAACACACAGGGTGAACCAAAAAGTACGCATACGTCGTACACACGATTGAGCACATTAAACATAGTTGAAGAGTTTCCAAATATGGTTTCTTGCCAGGGTTTGGTGTTCCAAACAAGCATACCTGTCAACCTCAGCCAATTGCTCCCCTTGTTATTGGTTGCAATTCCCCTCATTAAGCGATAATAAACCTTACAAAACACAACGCGGCACCTATTTACTCACAGCAAGACAGACCATGTAGAATAAGAACAAAGGTAATTTGCGTAAACAAGTTTATTTTATTTACCAAATAACGTTGTGGTCTGCTACCAGTGACCGAGACGATCCGGATCAGAGCCGAAATGGGCGAGACGAGATCGGTCTAACAAAAAAAAGGTTTAAAAAAAAAAAAATGGTTTTTTTTCCCCGTACAAAAATTGTTATACGGCGTACACAATTTGAAATGATCAAAAACCGTAGAAGTTGACAGGTATGAACAAGGGTCTATCCCTCCTTCCTTCCCTCCATTTGTCCATCCTCGGTTCCTTGCTCCTTTCTTTTCTCCCCCTCCCCCCTTCCACTTATATCAGGTTTCTTCTTTCCTTTCTTCCTCCTTCCTTGCCTCCTTTGGTATCATCCTTCCTTCCTTCCTTCCTTGTATCCATCTCGCCTGAACAACAACAGTTATCCTTCCTCCTTCCTTTCTATCCTTCCATTCTTCCTTCCTTTCATACCATCCTTGTTCCCTTCTTTTTTTCCACCCAGTCAACCATCCTACCCTCCCTTCTTGCTTTCCATCCATCTTTTCCTTTGATACAGCCTTGTTTCCTTCCTTCCAACCTTTCAACTTCCCTAGCTTCCATCTTCCCTACCCTTCCTCTATCATTCCTCCAGTACTTCCTTCTTTCCTTGCTTCCTTCATTTTGGCTTTCTACCTCCCTTTCTTCTTTCCTTCCTCAAAGAGGGAGTCAACCCAAACATTTTTTTCAAGAATATGTTCTATGCAGGCCCACTAGTTAAAACAAGGCAATATGATTAATATGAAATATGAGTTAAGCAGCAAAATCCACCCGTTTTTAGCCATGTCGGGGGCGGCCATTTTGTCACTTCTGTCAACTGTAATTGACATCACAGACCCTCAGGGCTCAGGTAGCGACCAATCACAGCTCGCCTGTTTTCTGAAGCTGAGCCGTGATCGGTCATTACCTGAGCCCTGAGCAGTTGTGATGTCATTTTCAGTCGACAGAAGTGACAAAATGGCCGCCCCCAGAGATGGCCAAAAATGGGTGGATTTTGATGCTTAACTCATATTCCACAAACACGATATGAATCAGAATGCTGTGTTTCAACTAACGGGCCTGCATAGAACATATTCTTGAAAAAATATGTTTTTGGTTGACTTCCGCTTTAAATAAGTCAACGTAAAAAGAGTTCACAATGCTATTACCTAATTTTGGCCAACCCTCCAGTATCTGTATGTGTGTGTGACAGGGCCGTCCTCGTATCAACCAGCCATTCTGCTCCCTGGTGTCACCTGCGTGTCCATGGAGAAGAAAAAAAAAAAAAAAAAAAGCTCCCACACAGGTATGTTCCCACTTAAAGCCCACATGCACATACGGTGGAATATTAATACAAGCTATATGCACAGTATGTCTCGACATGTCAGTCCGGGGCACCCAAAAATGGCTCAGTGGGTGTCAGACCTTTCAACAAACGTCAATAAAGACTGCAAGCTTTAAAATAAGAAATCATGAGTGCCTAAGCGTCACATTGCTGTGGTGCTAATGGCCTTTTTCGCCGTTGTCCTTTTTCCGTGCTCTAGTCGCTGTTGGATGCTTGATGATGTCAGCAAGACAACATTGTATTAGGACGCGCTGCTTGAGTTCCTCATAACTGTTGAATGATGTTTCTTGTCAGTATTATTGAGGTTCTCCAATTTCCATATTTTACAGAGATAAAGTGCGCTTTGGAAAGACACTATTGCAGAGGTAAGGATTTCACTTTTTATGATGATTGTTCTTGATGTTTTTGACAGTTGCTAACCTTGATATCATCGTGTGAATTTCTATGTGAGCCTCATGGCTGGAATAGTCAGATTAACTGGTGATTATTATTTCACTAAACGCGCCTTCTAATCACTTAAAGTGGATTTCAGGGAGGGAAAGTCATGTTCTGATGAAATGAAACCCTGACAAATTATGGCATCTCATTGTAAAAGAAACTGTACAAAGTTGAAAGATTATTTATTCATTAAAAATATACCCTTTAATATACTTTCAACCACTTCTCGGCAACGTTGGCTGCGTTCTGGCTGGCGCCGCCTGTTTGTTCATGCAAAATGTCTTCACTTTTTAATTTCAAGTGGAAGAAAAAGCCTCTAACCTTGCAAAAAAAAAAAAGAAAAAAGAAAAAAAAAGGGAACTGCTGAGGCTCGTTTATGCCCGAACGGCGGTCTGTGGGGTGACTCGTGAAGGAAACGCACTCTGAAACTTGGCCTGCTCCTTCTGCATTAAACATCACGCAAAACCATACACTTTCCATTTTGGAACATGCACAAAAATATTATCCTCCGCCACTCGCTCCCAGCTCCCTTCCTCATTTTTTTTTTTTTTTCTTTCCTCCCGTCTCTCTCTCTCTCTCTCTCTCTCTCTCTCTCTCTCTCTCTCTCTCTCTCTCTCTCTCTCTCTGCGAGTCCCTGATAGGTCCAATCTCCAGTGGCTATGTTCAAAACACTGGGCCAGAATAGCACAGGCCCTGGGTAGATAAATATTTATGGGGTGCGCATACGTCTTGCCACAGAGGAGAAGTAGAAATAGTGCGTTTCCAAGGTGAGCAAAACAAACAACTTCAAAAGAATTTAAATGCAACTCATGAAAATGAACCCCCACCCAGCCGCGCATATGCTCCCCCCCCCACCCCCGCAGTCGCTTTCTGCGGAGATTGCGATGACCTGATTATTGTGTCTTTGCACCAAATGAAAAAGCAAAAAAAAAAAAAAAAAAAAAAAAAGTGCTCGGGAAGGCATTGCGTCAGGCAATTCTGGGCGCCAATCAAGCCGGCGGCTACATTATTCATTGATCAGCGTGGACTGTGATCAGAATCAGCCCCGCTAATGTGGGGAGATGAAAGCAGCGCTCAGCTCAGATGAAATCAAAGAGGGAGGGGTGAAATATAGCCAATGGCCCCCTGGGGTGTCATTTATTTGCTGCTTATCTGTAACCAACTTGGTCAAGGTGGATTAAGGTCGGATTTCGGCTATCGAGCTAACTAAATGCTGGTTTATTCTGTTTGCACAAAAATGTGCTTAGGGTTTGGAGTTTAAGTTTCGTGACTGCTGGAGACTCTTAATTACTTGTATAAAAGTGCAGGTCGGGCAATAGGTGGTGGTGGGGTAGGGGGGCGGGATGGTTAAAATAATTCATTGAGGTAATTAGCTGTCAGGAAAGTAAGTAAATAAAAGCTTGACGACGGCTTGACCGCTGTGCCCTAAATTGGGGATCGGCTTTTGAAGAACACATCAATTGCAGTGTTGCCAGTTACCTTGAAGAAGTAACTTACTGATTACTTGACTTTGAGTAACTTAATTAGATTACAGGTTACTTTATTAGTTACATTCAACAGATGCCGACTACACCGCTTAACAAAACTGACAACCAGTTTTGCTAATTACTTAATTGGAATTACGTTTTTAACTCTGACATTTAAAAATAAAGTTTATTTTTAATTAAACATAAAATAAAGTCAACCTTTTTTGACTTAACCCATTAAGGCCTAAAGCGCTTTTTTCAACAGCTCCCCAAAACCTAAGGTCGTCTTTGGAATTACCCTTGAAAACCTGAAGTTCTCCATTCCAAAAGAATTTAAGATCTTTGACATGTGGCTTTCACACAGGCAGAATTCATTATTATATACTGTTTCAAGTCAGTGTCAGTGCAAGAGAAGCACTATTTTAATCAAAAAAAAAAAAAATTGAGTGGTAATTACCATCCTCTATTCTGTTACAAAGACGTCAATATCGCAATTGTCTACAAACCATATCATATCACGTTCGACCGGTTCCACTGGTCGTGCGCGTCGTCTATGTATCACTGCCCTTACTTACTTTAATCAGAGCTCCCGGCGATCGACGGCGTCCGCCATTAGCCTACCTACGGCTCGAAAAAATTCCACCGCATCCTCCGCGGTCTCGCGACACCGTCACGTGTATATTCTGATGCATTAAATTGGCTAAGAGATGGAGAATTGGATTAAAAAAGGACGGTGATGTATCCGCTCCCCCGGTTTGAAAGATGGAAAGACGCAACAGCGCTCTAGTGGTAGAAACGCGGTTATGCGCTCCCGGGCTTAATGAGTTAAAGAGGGAAATCAACCCAAATATATTTCTTTTCAAGAATATTTTCTATGCAGGCCCACTAGTTGAAATACAGCATTCTGATTAATAGTGCGTTTGTGCAATATGAGTTAAGCAACAAAATCCACCCGTTTTTAGCCATCTCTGGGGGTGGCCATTTTGTCACTTTTGTTGACTGAAAATGACATCACACACCCTCAGGCTCAGATAACGACCAATCATAGCTCAGCTTCAGAAAACATGTGAGCCCTGAGGGTCTGTGATTGTCATTCTCAGTCGACAGAAGTGACAAAATGGCCGCCCCCAGAGATGGCTAAAAATGGGTGGATTAACGCTTATTCCACAAAGGTGATATTTGTCAAAATGCCTTGTTTCAAGTAGTGGGCCTGCATAGAACATATTCTTGAAAACAATATGTTTTGGGTCGACTTCCGTTTTATGCTTGAATGTGATGCCATCCACGTTTTTTGCTTCCGACTTTGCTATTTTTAATTTGAGGTCCTGGTATGGTTTTTGAAGCTAGTTAACACTTTGTCAACAGCACAGAATGTGCAACATACCTTAATATTGTCTTTCGCTGACACAAATTCAGAATAGTGACTGTATTTCCATCTTGAAAACGCAAACATCTCTGCTTCCTCCATTGTTACTTTTCATGTGGCCAAAATGTGACATGGCATACAATCGTTTGCGTGTGTGTCTTTACCTACGAATGGGGTCTCCTCTTGTATTTGATTTAATTATTACTTATATTCCACGTACATGCGTGAGGGAAGACCGTGATTGAAAAATAAGTGATTCCTATTCAAATGTGGTCAAATATCAATCACTGCTGCACCCAAGAGGCAGTTAATGGTACTACCACTTGATAATGAATGAGTGTTTTTGTGAGCTGATCCTCATCATTGTTAAATGCTTCATAATAACAAATTGTGACTTTGGAAAGTAACTATCGTCAGATGACTAAACTAAGAAAAGTAACACGTTAGATAAGACGTTACTGTAAAAATGGATACATTCAGGTAACGCGTTAAGGTTGCGTGGTCTTCCTGTGCTTGTTTGAGGTACTCCGTCTTCCCCACGCATCCCAAAGGGATAATTAGAGGTTAGTTAATGACTAAATTGTCCATTGTCTGTTGCAATAAGCCCCAGCTGAGCTCCTAATGTGGCTATAGAAAACGGATGGAAGGCAAACCATGTCAACTGCCGAGGTGGATTGCAAATTTTTATCCAGTAATGCAGATCTTGATTTGACATGATGTCCCAATCAAACCGGTGATATTCTATACACCTTGAAGTGTGTTATATTTCACAGTGGGCACAGTTGACTCAGACCCGACTAGTTTGCTGCCTGTAAAGGTGAACAGAGCTGGATTATTTCAACTAAAGGTCTGTGTTGTATCGCTGCGCGCTAACCTTTTTCACGTTTCCACTCTGAACTTAGCGCAGTTGCTGCGACGTAGAGTTGTTGACAGCCCGTTCAGGCAGAGAGATAATTGGGCCCAAATGAGCCGCATCCTTGGCTGAACCCCCACGTGTTAAAACTGAATGATTATCATAACTTTTTGGATGCTGCTCTGGATAATAAACAAAGAACTGACACAGACAGTTTATGGGTCGCAATCGTTTTTTCTTTACTGAACACACAGACTTTGATAAGCACCCACAAGTCCCCGAAACGGAACTCACAGTGTAACTCACTGTGTAAACATGTTTTGGTACAGTTACACAACAGGTCAAAGTGTCCTTTCCTCTGCTGTGGGTTCATTTGAGTTCATTTACCGTATATTTCCTCATTTATCGTATATATCCTCATTTGCCGTATATTCTCTCATTTACCGTATATTCCCCCATTTACCGTATATTCTCTCATTTACCGTATATTCCCCCATTTACCGTTTATTCTCTCATTTACCGTATATTCCCTCATTTACCGTATATGTATTCATTTACCATTTATACCCTCATTTACCGTATATTCCTTCATTTACCGTATATTCCCCCTTTTGGGCTAATTAGCCCCAAACAATGATTTATGTTTCCCCTCCGCCCCGATGTGAGAAATCACAAGAAACAAAAGAAAAACAGCATTTAAGGTGTCGCACCTGTTAGTACCGTCAAGTTTGAACATGCCCTCAGTGACTAAACACAAGCACATCGCGACTCTCGTGGAAAAAGAGACTCCCCGCCATGCTCCGCTCTCATCACCATTCTGCCGCATCCCAAGGACACTGTTGTGATTGACGGGGCTTAATGTGTATCTTGCCAGAATTGGATTTGATCCTGGGGGCTCTGCCACAGGCCCCTATGTTAGATTTACGCTCCCCTCCCCTCACCTCCCATCGCCCCCGCTAGCAGCCCCCATCTTCTCCCCTCCCTTTCTCTGTCGAACAAATAGAAACAGAATTACCTCTTCTCTGGAGCCGCTCCCGCATGCCCGGCTTGCTGCATTGTGGCGAGATCATGCGCGGATCTGTGTCGCTGAATGATTGTGCTCGGCCCGCCTGTGTTTTTCCAGGGGAAGTGTAGGAGAGGATTTGTGCAAAGCTGCGAGGGCGGCAGGTGGTCGACTGCGTATGCTAGCTTTGACAAGTCTGTGTGCACTTTTCAGCCAATGTACAGGTGGGCTTCGCGGCATATTTGCCGCAACTGTCCACGCACACGTTGGGGTGCCCGAGGAGGAGGGGGGGGCGGGGTGCGCCTGCTCCCTGTAATTTTCCTCGCAGAATTTTACGGAATTGCTGAGGTAGTAAAAAATTGTTGGGGTACGGCGGCCCTCGCCACTCGCAGCACTGTTGCCCACCGCGGCGCAATCTTAGAAGATCACGCGAGACGGCAACGTGTTGCTTTGTAAAATGTGCTTCCACTTCTTCCACTAACGACTAATCTAACGTTTTACTTTTTCCAGTCAAGTAATCAGACTACAGTTACTCTTGAAACATCACAAGACGGGACCGCACAGAATTTATTTACTTCAACTTTGAGTATTTTAAAGTGTCGTGTTTTTTCGCCACCAAAGGCAGTCGAGGTAAACCACCTCCAGGTCGCAGCAGTGAGACGAGGCTGATGTCTCAAGCACGTATTGTGCATGCAGCAAAAGTAATAGTTAAAGAATAGTAAAACACAGGAGGATACCTGATCCCTCACACAATCGTATGCACCTAACTATGTTATGGAACACGTACGGGAATCGGGAATTTGCAGCTTGAACATAGTGAGGCATTGTGGGAGTCTTCAACTTCATGAATGAATGACTCGGTGAACGGATCTTTTTTTTTTTTTTTTAACCGATTCAGTTCACTTAAAAGAACCGTCATGCCCATCATTGCTTCAATAACACTATCTCAAAAAAACAACACAGAAACTTTTTTTTTTTACAAGAATATGTTCTATGCAGGCCCACTAGTTGAAACACGGCATTCTGATTAATATGTCGTTTGTGGAATATGAGTTAAGCAGCAAAATCCACCCCTTTTTAGCCATCTCTGGGGGCGGCCATTTTGTCATTTCTGTCGACTGAAAATGACATCACTGTTGCTCAGGGCTCAGATAACGACCACTCATGGCTCAGCTTCAGAAAACAGGTGAGCCGTGATTGGTCGTTACCTGAGCCCTGAGCAACTGTGCCCTCTGGGATGGCTAAAAACGGCTGCATTGCTCATATTGCACAAACGCAATATTATCAGAATGCCTTGTTTCAGCTGGTGGGACATGGAACATATTCTTGAAAAAAAAAAAAATTTGGGTTGAATTTCGCTTTCAAGACAAAGTCCTAAAAGATTGACTGAAGACTCCTAAACATTTGTTTTTATAGCTATAAAAAAACCAATTATATGAAGTGAAATCCAGAAAAGACTCATTCAAAAAAATAAAGTGATTATGGTAAGTCAAAAAGGTTGTCTTTATTCTATTAAAAAAAAAAAAATTCAAACTTTATTCTTAAATATAACTGTTAAAAATGCACTTCCAATTCAGTGGCTCAACTGGCTGTCATTTTTCATTTCAAGCAGGGTTGACGGTATCTGCGGAATATAACTATGAAAGTAACTTGTAATCAACTAAGTTACCTTTTCAAGGTAACGGTGGCAAGACTGCATGCCACACAACTCGATTTAGTACCGGCCATTTAGCATCTTATCTTATCAGCTCAGTTAGGTCAAAAGTTCTTCTATCTTGAACCAGTCACCTGCTTCTTATCGATCAGATTAGCGCATGAGACGTCGGGTTCTTCTTTAGAGCCGCAATTAATCAATCCCGCCCAGTCAACCGAAATCTACGTCATCAATCCATCGATTCCGCGACAGTAGACGCCCGTATTATGCCTTGCACACGCACGGTAGCTTGTCAGGAAATGCCACACCCGCCTCTCCGCCGCGTCAACGTCTACCGGCCCTTATACATCAAAGACTGATCAATGGCAGCTTGGGATAACGCTGACATTCGCTGTCAGCAATCTACATAAAAAGATCGCTTCCGCTGCCATCTTCTTCTGCTGATCGGGCCGCCATCAATTCCTGCGGCACGGCCGTAAAGATACCCAACGGCTCGCCGGCGCCGCGGCGCCATTTAACATCCTCGCATGAGCGAGGCCCCCTTCTCCTTGGCCTTTAGATAGCCGACTTGTCTGCTACAGATCTGCGGCGCTAACATCCTTTAAAACAAGCCGAGAGCCCGCCGCCGTCCCGGCGTATTCATCTGGTGGAGGGCTGACATTACCGCCGCGTCCCGCCTTATCTCTCCCTCGCGGCGAGGTTGAAGCAAATGCAAGATAGATTCCCATTTCGCCCGAGAGGGGAAACAACGGCTTTCTATCTTGTTTGTGTCCACAAGTGCGCATGCGAGCCAGCGCATAAACACGCACACACACACACACACACAACAGGACAGGCGAGTTGTGTTGTTTGGAATAGGAGGGCATTACCTTGAGCTATGTACTGTATCCTCGCCAGACACTTTATACGATACACAATTCCATGAGATCCAATACAAGAGATATTCGCACCGAGTTCTCCGTCCGTCAATGAAGTTTGCAAGTTTCCAAAGTCTCTCTCCCGTAGCCGACAAGACGGCCTGAACTTGACCCGAAAAACATAACTCGGGCCACGTTGCGCACCTGGAAAGCTTCAACTTTGGCAGCGGACTAAAATTAGATGCTCCTTGCGTCCTCTTGTGTCTTGCTGGAGCGAACAAACCGGCGGTATCAAGGCCGACCTGCAAGTGTGCAGTATGTTGGGAATAATAACCGGCAGTCCCTTACCGTCCAGTGTCCCGCTAAACTAAAAAACGCAGCCGGAGCCGCTGGAGCAAAAAAGAGCAGCCAAATTAAACATGCCAGCTTTTTAATGGAGTTTATTTATTTTGGTGCGTTTACCCATTAATGTCGGCCACAATCTGTGTGTGTGTGTGTGTGTGGAGGCTTCTCTTTACAATTTAGAAGTCGTTGAAAGTAAGGAAACCTCTTGTCCTTTTTTTTGCATGGGAAGGAAACCGCTTCACCCAGGAAATCCACATTTGGGTAAAAGTAGCACTTTCTCGCACCGGCCGAATTAAGTCGGCGGGAAACCGTACAGATGAAAGCGTCCGTCACCTGTTGGCGTCCCTTCGCGCTGCGACATGAAGGCCCGGCGACTCCGAGCTAATGAGACGGTCCTGGTTATTTGATTTTTACACGTTCAAATGTCCCCATATTGAAGTGTTTGTTTGATAAGATGGAGCGCTCTTTAAATGGGGGCAATTTGTGGTGTTGCGATGATGACGTTAACGTGCTCCGATTGAGGGTCTGTTGGCAGTCAGAGAGTCTGATGACGCAGGGCAAGAAAGACGGTTTTCTAAAATGAACATATTCTCTGTTTTTTTTTTTTTTTTTTTTTTTACCCCTTCCATCCCCAACCCTTCTTTTATTGCTTTTAATATCAGCCTCTGTCTGCTCGAATGCATACCGAAGATCAAACAGACTTTGCCCACCAAACCAAAGAGAACACCGTGATAAGGGCATGGTAAGGACATTTTATTTGGGTAGCACATTTGAATATGCACGGTGACTTAATGCGTCACGTAATTCAAAGCACGGCATTTACGCTGAATAAAAAATGGTTACATGCTTTGCGGACGACTGCGGCAGCTGCCCAAACATCAGCCTGCCTCAAATCAAAACTTTTCAGTGGGGGGTTGCGGGGTGTAATCAAAATCACAAAAACAGTATGCCATTTGCGTTTATGAAATGTTGTTTTATCGTTGCCGCTTCTTTTCATTTCCAAACCAAACGGCACAGCTGCTGCGTGGTACTGAATGTCCCCGACGTCACAATCAACCTGTGAAAGTCATCACTGCCAGCGACGGTTTTATTGTTCACTTTGTAATTTGGAAACTGACACTTGTTTTGAAGGAAAAAAAAAAAAAAAAGAAAAAGATTGCGTTTGACACCTCAAAGCTGTGACAACAGGATTTTTTTTTTTTCCCTTTTCACTCAGCTTTTTTTCATAAACAACACCGCAGGGTCTTTAGAGTGTAGTTAGCGCCTCATGACGCCGCGTCACTTGTGAGAAATTGACAATAAGTGATGTTCAGGTTTTTGCGAAATATTTTTTTGCACTTTTAATCGCTTACTTGGCTGGCTAAGATTTTCATCGATTGTCTCCCCTTACATTTGAATTACGTATGATCACGTAAGATAAGCCAGTTTTGTAACGTATAACGACTGTATGTACTGTAGTATCTGTGTGATGAATGTGTGCCCTTAAAAGGGAAGTCAACCCAAACATATTTTTTTCAAGAATATGTTCGATGCAAGCCCACTAGTTGAAACAAGGCATTCTGATAAAGTTTTTAGCCAAAAAAATCCACCCGAGGGCGGCCATTTTGTCACTTCTGTCGACTGAAAATGGCGTGGGCGTGGCATAGAGAGTGATGTGAGGAAGTGGAGCAGGGTCATTTGTGGGTTTGAATGTTCGGCTTAAAGTGCATCGGTGACTGTGGCTCTCCTTGCCCACGTGCGAGTGCGTCACAGTACCCGCATCACTCCATTTCTTTTTTCTCTTCCCTTGAGTGGCATCGTATAAAAAATATTCTGCATTGAAAAATATTTCTACTGCTGTAATTTTGCCCATGGTAAAATGTCAGGCATCTTATACTGAAATATAAAACCAGATTTGGTGTAATCTCGTTTTTCTCGAATCGCGATTAGATTGCGAATGCCATTAATCGTTCAGCCCTAATTAGAATGTAAAAAAATATGTACTTTTCAATTGCTTGTTCCTAGTCCTTGAGTACAACCATCTGTATGTGTGTGTGCGCGTACTCGGTTGATGTATCACCCCGTGTAGCTGCAAAGTAATGAACAGCACACGAAAGCGCTTACTAACCTTTCTGCCAAAACCGCGCCAAACGATTTTTATCTCGCACAAGTGAAATCAATTAAAGTCTGATGTATGTTTCACCTTCTTTCCCTCCCGTCTCACGACAGAAAAGAGGGCGGGGCGCGCGCGCAACAGGGAGACGCCAGTGCTGTTCATGCATTAGAGAGGCGGGGAGTGAAAAGGTCCGCTGAAGGTCAGTTGCGATGCAGAAAAAGCAGCCGTTGCCCCCCCCCCCTTGTTTCCCTACGATATATGTCAAATCAACAAGGCGAATTTGATAGAAATTGAGTATGAATTCCATAATCCTTTCATTGCATTGTAACTCGGCAATACTTTGGATCAGCCCCACCTGTGGAAAAGGAAAAGGGTATTTTCCTTTTTTTTTTTTTTTTTTTTTTCCCCCTCCACCAGAGCGGACTTTTTACCGTGACAGGAGCACGGCCGCTAAAAGATGGGAAGAGACAGGCGAGGGGTGGAGCAGCGGGAAAGAATAAAGTGAAAAGGGTTAGCTGGCCCAAACGCCACCTGTGATCCAAACGTGAAACTAAAGCCTCTCATTCCCAATCGGCTCCTCATCCCCCCCGTTTGGAAGCTCCTGGGAGGAAGCCGTATTGCTCGAGGCTATTTCGCATGCTTTCCTGGTGGGCCCAAAGTGATAGAAAAGGCGTAATTTGCTTTGATTTGGCCCCCGCACACAAAGCAATCTCCCGGTGTTATTTAAGCCCTCGCTGGCTCTCAGCAGCATCTGACAGCAAAACAACAAATCTCCGGTTGCCATGGAGCTACTCGGGTTATTGTTGTGTGCCTTCGAACATACACTCTTTTAATCTATCGCCTTCTGTTGGTATATAAACATTTATATAAACAAGCAAACCTGACAACCCCCAATTATTGAAAAATTTGGGAAAAAATTGGAAAAAAAAATGTATACGCTGATCAATCTTGGATTATTAATGATGGCAGTACAGAACGTCCCTGGAGTGAACAAAATAGCTTTTGCTGTAATGTCTTATTAATTGTCAAATGATGACATCACAGCCGAGCACCGATTTTGCATAAAAATGCAAAATATCTGCCAATCTGATCTGTGTAATGTCTAATAATAAGTCTGATGTTGTTTATTGTAATGCAGATTTGTTTATTGCTTGTGCTTGTTCCCCCCAAAAAAATACTTGGGCAGAAAAAAATTATTGCATATTAAATTGGAATTGCAATATTGAGGGGGGGGGGGATTTGATTACAAACAATACATTTTAATCAGAGATGGCCTTATGTGTCCATAGACGTATTTTAAATGCTGGTTTAAAAAAAAAAAAAAAAAAAGTCTTTACTTCTTTGACATATTGTCATTTTTTTGCTTGCGCAATATGGATCTTACCACGTGTTTTAATTTATAGCTATGGCGTTCCCCCGGTTGCTGAATTGATTTAATTCATCAATGTTACTAAATGTACTCACAACAATGCATCTCTCCTGAATGCGTTTGTGCTTGGCGGAGGTAATAATAAACCCTTGTGACTGATTTGACAGAACACTGCGCTCATTTCTGTTCCCGCCGCTTGCATATCTGGGTTGGCGTGATCCAAGCATATGAAGCCACAGAGGTCTAGGAATAGCAAGGGGGGGGGGCGGGGGCGTTGTGGGGGAAAGTCCCGAAATAGGGAGCTTCATTATGGCATCCATCCCTCGCCTGCTGATAATCAAATCCTCGTGGTGACTTGCGAATCACACTTTTCCTCCACGAATCGGAAAAAAAACCCCAAAACAAGCAAAAAAGGGCCCTGGCGCTTTCCTTCATGCCGACAAGGTGTCAGCTTGCTAACTTTTCTTCTTGTCTTTTTAAAGCGACTTTGCCCCGTCTTCAGCTCGCAAGCGCTTTATTGTCAGAAAGTAATTTGGTATCATCACGCAAAAGCAACAAGCCGAGCGGGAGCGGAGGTTTGATGCTTGCTCCCCACCCACACGCAAAAAGTGCCTCGCTGTCACGCTTTTTTTGCAGCCGACACAAACACTTTCATCGCTTCCCCCGGCGTCATGTCAAACAGTCGATCCCCGCCACCCTTGTTTGTCTTCGCCCCTTCTAGATGTGCTTTTAGACAATTGCCGCCATTTCGGCGGCTTTATTTGCATATCCTCGCCACTCATTTAACTTGCAATTATGAATGGCAATCATTAATGCTAACCGTCGTGATTAAGGCAATTGTAGCCCTTCATTAAAAACGAATTGCAGAATCAATTGATAGCACAAAATGCCTTTTCTTGAGTTGCAGCTATTTTTTTTTTAGGGTTGATTCCGCAGAATATTCGAGAATACACAAATTCATATCTCATCCGTTGCTTTTGTAATAGGGTTTTTTTTTTTAATGTGAAAGAGACTTTGTGAATAATACAAAGACAATATTTTCCCGCATGACTTTGTCACACTGTAAACTGTCCTAACAGTTAAACAGTCAAGTTGTCAACCAGAAGCCAATCAACAATTTCTAACTTTCGTCACGTTTTTTATACGTGTTTTTAAAATTGCGTATTTAGTTTAGACCAAAGTTGGAAAGCAACAAAATAACTCATATTTTTGTTGACGCGATAAAAGGGGCTTTCAAAAAACGATTTTTACGAAGCTAGCCATATCTAAAAAGCAAACTATAATTTAAAAATAAAAATAGAAATTCCGTTTTGTCTTTCAGGGTTGATTTCAAATGTATTCATTTTGCCGTTACTGTTCGGCCGTGCAGAAGAAAGACGGTCAAACAGCCGTTCATGAATTGTAGTCTACTTAATTGATTACACAATACTTAGTGATCTTATTATATATACTGTATATATATGTATTTTTTTTTTTTTTTTTAAAAGACGGTGGTGGAGCCATCGTATAGCCACAGCTCTAATTACTTCCACACTCCTCCCGCGTGTCTTTGATGGATTCTCAAGAGCCAAAAGTGGTGGATCAGCACTTTCCATCCTTCCTACCGACTCTTACGTTAACATCCCCCCCCCCCTCCCCCACCTCCTTTATCAGGGCAGGCCTTGCGTTATTAACCTTCCGTCTGCTCATGCAAATACAACGGCGTAGCCCTTCCCCGCACTCGCTGCGAGCTCTTCGCCGACAGTTGAGCTCTCATTTCTGCTCCGAGTTATCCCGCGGCGTTTGTCAAAGGTCGAAAGCGAGAAGAAATTCAAACAGGGGGGGCGGGGGCGCCACGGCGGCACAAAACAGACGGATTGACTGGACACTGTGCTTCAATTTATTGTCGGATTTCACTCGAGGATAAGGGAGGAAATGGAAAAGGCCGAAAGAGAAGGGGGAGTGTTTGGAAAAAAACAAAATGGAGACAGAGTGGACTTGATGATGGAGTGTGAGTTGAGTCTTGATGGCGTCTGTCTGTGTGCACCGCCGCCCAACAGAAAAAAGGGGTCGTGGGTGCACTTAGTTTTGATGGATGGAGGCCTTCTCTCCCCCCCCCCCCCGAAAGTCTTGCTCCACATCCTGGTCGTCAGGGCCACTAAGCACCTCTCCGCGCGGTGATTGCACCTCTCATCAGGCACCAGCGCCAGGCGGGGGGGGGCGGGCGGGCGGTTGGGTGGTGGGGTCGCGCAATAATCATCCGACGCGAGTCAAGCGTGAACAGACATCTTTACACGCGAACCCTCCCGGTTGATAAACGGACGGCCGGCGGCGAAAGGGCTCGCTAACGTCCTCATTAGCAATCCCCCCAACCCCAGCCCCTCCTCCATGCCATGACCAATGAAGAGGGCTCACGGCGCCGCGCATAAAATCCATATTCATACCCGGCGTATAAAAACGACAGCTGCACTTTAAAGTGTTAGTGTGTTGCTTGTAACAGCGGACACAATGAGATACACCGACCTTAAAAGTTTCCGCAGCTAAGGCGGTTGAAATGCTGCGGACGTGGTGCGTAAATGGGCCTGGTGATCCTCTGACCGGATGCCATTCCCGTTTATCTGGCCACACACGGAGCAATTAATATATCGATGTACTTAAATATTTTGATCACGGCTGACCTCTTTTCTGAATTTGAGCCATGATTGGCAGTTGTGAGCAGTTGTGATGTCATTTTCAGTCGACAGAAGACAAAATGGCCGCCCCCAGAGATGGCTAAAAACGAGTGGATTAACACTTATTCCACAAACGCAATATTTATCAGAATGCCCTGTTTCAACTAGTGGGCTTGCATAGAACATATTCTTGAAAAAAATATGTTTGCGTTGACTTCCGCTTTAAGCTTTAAAAACCACTGTTCTCCCATGGCAACAACATTGTTCCAGCCTTGACTTTTTTTAAATACAAAATAAATGTCCCACGTCTTGTTTGCAGTGAGGATCCAGTGGATGTTCTTTTTTTTTTTCTTTCTTTTTTTTTTAACCCGAATACTTTGTGTCAGAAGTGCTGACCGGATGGACGAAACGCAGGACTTTCCAAATGACAGAACACATGCGTCGGCCAACCGCCGGCACTCACACCCGCCCACGCGCGCACGCACGCACAACACAGCAACATACAGTATTGTCATCGTCACTCTGTGGATTACCAGCGTGCCCCTGGGGATGTAGTAAACAGATAAATACATCCAACCGAGCCTTCCTTATTGTGCCGTCACAGTGAAAGGTAGAGCACATCCACTCTGCGATATAATCGTGTCGAGTTCTCATCACAGGCTTTTCATTCAAACACCCTAAGGTGCTGTCAGCCCCTCTCCCGATGGGCAATTTGATGAGTTGTCATAGGAACACTCTTGAGTTGTGTGTGCGAGAGAGAGAGGAGCGGGGGAATAAATAGAATGTTAAACAGTCGATAGAGTCAAATGAGCCACTTCATGGTTAAATACAACCGCCACCTTTAGATCAGTCAATATCCCATTTGTTGGTTTTAGGGCCTGTGTGCGCTTGGCTTTGGGCTTTAGAGCCATCGTCAATAGATTGCCTGACCTCTTCTCATCTTTGGACACCGTAAACAATTACTCGCATTCTTCGATGTTCCATTTTCCCAGCATTAGCGCCAAAGGTTTTTGCATGAGGTTAGTTTTTATTGTTGTGGAAAAAAAAACAACCCAAAAAACAAACCACGCGTTCCGTTGCAAGTCACCTTCCCATCCTCGACTTGTTGTAAATTCGCTTCACGTAGTATTTGGATCAGGTGGTGCGTTTATTTCCATGAGGAATGCCCAATTCTTATCAAACACATGCTCTTCTGCGATTCGTCATTACCAAGGAGAAGAAGAAGAAGGAAAAAAAAAAAAGTTTCTTGGCCCCGGCCTATTATTTCCAATTTCTCCAGGAGAAAGTTAATCTAATGAGCATTATCGGCAGCTAATTGGAATTATAATTAGTCAAATGCATCAGATTATCCGCACCTAATTAGCCGTGTCTGTCAACTCCAATTAGCGTGACAGAAATTGGGAGACTTTGGAGTTTGTTGCAGCGCTGATGGCGACGGTGAGAGAGGCGAGAATGGCAAGGAGACGGAGCCACGGAGGCGTCGAGGGGTCGCAGGGGAAAAAATGCCGCCGAACTGTTTTAAATTAGCCCAAAAGTGCGTATTTGGCGCTCGCCCATTTCGTGGTATTACTGCCGCGAGCGTGACTGTAACCGGGGGATGAATACCGGGATCTGTAACTCTTCTTACAACAACCTTAAAATGTGCACTGATTGATTTGGTGCCGTGAAGCACTTACAAGCGGCCATAGCCATTTAATGAAGGGTGTCAAATTGGTCTTTGGGGTGAAATCTACCGTAGTCCGCTGACCAGGCCCGGAGTGGCCCAACTCGAGTACCGTGAAAATTCCAGCTGGGCAACTATTGAGTCGCGAGGATGCAAGCATTGTTAGATTTTGAAACGAAGCTGTCCTGAGAAAAGGCAAGTTGATTCTTACAGTCAATGTCAATCACAATCATTACTTTTCACACCATAGCAAACAACCAACATGGCTGAGAAGTCATTGTTTATCATAACAACCACAATCAGCGTTTCATAAAAATGGAACGACCCGGTCGATTCACGACTCATTCACTGCCATTGACGACTTTACTTGTCTTTTCACAGTCCAGCTGTTCAATCTCAGGAATTTATCTATATATTTTTTTTCAAATTATTTTCATACCTTTGGGTCAAAGAGGATCTGAAAACGTCTGGCAGTGAACGAGTTGAGGTGAGCAAATTGTTGCGTGTCTTACTTTGACTTGATCGTGCTTGGGTTCTGTATACATGTGCATTTTCTTTCAAGAACCCTTGATTGTGGCTGGTATGATAAATAATGACTGCTCAGTTACAAAGGGGGCTAGCTTGTCCCATTGACGTGATACAAAGATCCTAAACAGAGTCTGTCAGTGAAAAAAAAAAAAAAGGGGGCATTCCTTTTGTAAATGCAGAATGTACGTTACAACTCTTACTTTTGGACCTGATCATAATCCGAACGTACTCGTAATGCTGTGGCCAATTTCACTCGAACGAACGTCGTCCAATCCATTGCCCCCGCCGTCCTTGCCACAATCCATTCAAAAGCGCTCAAATCGCACGCCGCTAAACAAACCGCTTGCGAATGTTTTTTAATCAGCCTCGTATCGCCATGCCAACCCCTCCCGGGGAGCAGTATCAATGAGCGCCGTCGCGCCAGGCAGCCCAATACGCGGGCAGCTAAATAGCTTCTGATGGAGACAGCCGACCCCCCCCCTCCCCCTCCCCATTACATTTGCATGGATTATCTCTGTCTATTTGACCAGGCTGCATGTGTCAGTAAAAGCACGGGCGGTAAACAGTTGCAGTCAATAGGCTGGGGGAGCGGGCGCGCGCCTCCACGGCACACAACCTCACTAAATGCACACGCGGTGACGCTAATACGCCTGAAGTGCTCGCGCCCCCCCCTCCCCACACACACACCGGCACGCACCTAAACCGCGCCGGAGACGATATATATTCTGACAGTGACAGTCAATTTGGGACGAGCTTAAGCTTCTCTTTGCTGGAGATTATTGATCGGGCTTAGCTCATATTTACCAGACAGACACTCAACGCTGTAATGTGTCCACGAGGCATTCATCAAACCCGCTTGCATAGCCAAGTGCACCCCAAAGGACCGTTAGCAGGCAGATTTAAGACCAGAAATGCAAATTTATCCTGTCTCAGCCATCAATTTATGTTGTCCGTTTTAATGTTGCCAACAGTGTAAAGTAGTTGCGAGCTGTGACTAGCCTGCTTATGTTCCTCTTATCTTGTGGCGGGGTGAAAAGACACTTTCCGCACAGCTTGTTTTATCATTAAGAATTGCACTGATTATAATGGAAACATTGAGTGGTAATTGGCCTTTCTGCAGATGAAATCAAGCGGTACCGTCATTCTCTTAAATATGCCTTGCTAAATTTTGGCGTTAGGGGAGCAGTTCATGTCTATTGGTGCGGGCAGCCATTTTGTTTTCACTCTTTCTCTTGTTTGTAGGGAGTCTGGTAATGGACCTTGGTTTGATTTTCATTATTTTTTGTTTGGCTTGGCAGCATCGATTGTTTGACTCGTTGTTTTGACTGTGTCCACCCTGAAGGCTATCGCTACCTTCATTAAGCGTTAAACAAATCATCTTTTGTTTGGATTGCAACAATTGTGACCTTGCTAGTGAGGTTAGAAGAGAGCATGCTATGTAGCGCTTCCCCTGGGTTGGTCGGAGCATGAATTGGGGCGGGTCTGCTTGTTTTTTTTTGTCGTTGTTGTTGTTGTTGTAGTTGCATCGTGTGAATTTGATTTGTCTCTTTCTTTTTGTTTCTACCTATCCGGCAGTTTTTTCTTCTTTTGTCGTGTGGGCGGAATTGTGCTCCATTGAGTTCGTGTTGAAAGACTTTGTTGTAAATCCAACTAAAGCAATATTAGAAAAGTGTAAAAAGGCTGATGTGGTCCCTTTTGCTCCAGGTCTAAGTTGGCCGGTAAATCATGGTGTGTGCAAGTCTCCGACAACTGAGGACAGCCTTAATTATGACGCCGTGAGAACCGCAGTCTCTCTGAGCGTATGAGTTTAGCGCAGGCCGCTTGCAGGAAAAAAAAAATACAGCAACTGTGGAAAAACTGCCAACCAGACGTCCGCTATGTTGAGTCCACAGGAGATTCCCTGAAAAGATGGACATACGAACAGTACATATGCCCCACTTTAAAAAAAGAGCAAGACAAAAATGTCAAATCACTGTCTCCAACGGGTTTCAGGGTAGACAGGTTTGATGAAGTGTTCAAACCATTTGCAACACGAGGCTCTCTTTCTCTCGGCGGTGAGGCGCCAATTCCGATCACTACCCTGGTCTGTCGTGCTTGACAGCGTTCGCTAACATTTTAGCAGCCAACATGAGCGCTGCGCTTGCCCGTTGCGTTTTGTCCAGTTGTCCTCGTTGTGAAGGAAATTTCAAATTGCAGTGAGAACGCAGCAGTCACTGGTATTGATCCTATCCTTGGGAATGATTCACCCTAGTAGGAAAGTTTTCCCATCTCCGGAGATCACCCGATTCCTGATGTATGTGTTTCCGCGCTGTGCTCAGGCCCGAAAACCCGGAGACTTGGTGTGACTTTGCGACTCATTCATAGCTACCTCTGATCCTAAAGTTCTTGCTCAGAGGGTAAAGAAAAATGTTGTTGTGGAACTTGAGCCTCGCCGCCATCAGTAGACAGAGAGCAGTCAATAGATGCGTACCAAGACTGATGGTACCCTGTGCACTTGTTTTCCTCCGGTAACAGCTCCGAGATGTGAGAAGTCTGCGTCCTTGCTGCTGGTTCCCTCGTTCTGGCCCATCGTATGAATCAAATCCTACTTCCACTGCAGTTTTGTTCCCAGGTGCTAAGTTTGCCCGATGACCATAAACATGTCTGGACTTTGGTGTCAGATCTCGGCTCAACCGAATCAGGTAATCCGCGCAGCCCGATCGGTGTCGGGGAACTGTTCACGGAATTGCGCAATCGTTGTATTGGCAATATACAGGGTTGTTGTTGAACAGGCACAATATGTGCCCGACACGTTCTCTGAGCTCACTCTCAGCTCAGCGGAAAAGTGCCGTGAATAGGGGCACGCACGCCGCATTCTAACACAACCATTTTCGTATCCCAGCTCGAGGCTACTTGGCATCCCCACAGACTCATGCTATGTCAGTACGCTCGCTGTCGTCGCCGTCTGCCCATGTTGACGTCTCGCCGCTCTGACGGGCACACTGAAAGTGACAGCATGATTTGTACTCCAGCGCAAACAAGCCCGGCTACATCAATTCCCACTAGATGGGCGCCTCGTAAAAATGTCTCGGAATTCCACTGTGTGTTTTACATATTTTTATTTTTTTGTTTGAAAGGTTGAACCACAGAGCAGCTCACAGCAGGTGAACGGCGACGAGTTCAACAACTCACTCGGAAAATTAAGTAGTTTCTCTCAAGTGAGATGTCATTTTAGCCTTCTCCAAGAGTTAGATGGGCTCCTGGTACTTGCTACTTTGTCCACGCATGGCAGAACCCAAACTGGACCGTTGCAGGAGCACTTGTCCCGCTCATGCACAGCCATTCAGCGGAAAAGTGCAAGTGTCAAAAGTAGGGATGTAACGATTCACTGAAGCCCCGATTCGATTTTCAGTTTTCGATTTGATTCGATTTTTAAAAAATCACTATCATGCAATGACGTTTGGCGCAAGCGCATCATGTGATCTACACATTCAAAATATGGTATGCAACTGGAATGGAAAAAAAAAAAGAAAACATAATTTTTTTAGGATTCTAAATTAGTATATTCTAATGATTTAGGTATGTTGTCTTTTGTTAGGTGTTGCTGTATAGGGCTTGTGAGTCCTGAGATGTCCAAGTTCGATTATAATCGATTATTCGAATCTTTGAATCAATTATTATTCAATTATCGATTAATCGTTACATCCGTAAAGTCAAGTCAAATTTATCGATATAGACCTTAATCACAAAAAAAAGTCTCAAAGGGTTCCACATACCCGTAGTGGTCAAAATAGAGATGTAAATGGAGGCTGATTATTTATTCTCATTTTTGCGGGAAACCTGCTGAGGGGGCGGAAATCATGCAAGTGTCATACACTGAAATCTGCCAAGACTTCTTGCTCATTAAAATATGAGCGAAACTTTTTGATCTCCTATTTTTCCTATTTTTTTCCCCCCCTCATTTTTATTTAACTTAACTCTCGCTCGGAAATGTAAAGCCTGGAGAAACAGCCCAAGTGATTTTTTTTTGGGGTAACTTCAAAGGTTTCTGCTTTTGTGCGCTTGAAACTTGGCTTTTTTCGCATTTTTGGGATTAGAGCATGCAGCTTGGTCGCCACTATAGAATTCATCAGTGTAGGTTTAATTAAATATCCTGTGTACAAATCTGTAATCAACAGGCAAATCCCTATTCTTTCGCTCTCATCGCTATTAACTTCGAATAAACATCAGCCGTTAGTGGGGAATGGTTCCAATAATCTCTTCCTGCATTGCACGACTACATTGCGCAACTTTTAATGACCCGTTTTTGCATGGCGGCGTTTTTCACGCATCTCCTCTTGTCTACTGGTGTTTGTCCAGCTGGTGGAGTGGTGGGCCGGCGATCGATGGACGCCTGCAAGGGTGGGCACGGTCGGAGCTGCGGCTCAGCCTGCCCGAGCCGAGTGTGTGTCTTCTGGGCAGAATGTGTGGATTAAGGGAGGCCTGAACTTGAAACGAGAAAGGACAGAACAGTCAATAACACACTGATTAATGATAATGGCATGCAAGCCAGGGGGCTAATCTGTCTAAGCTCTTTTTTTTTTCTTTTTTTTTTAAATCTACGAAGCAATTGGCTAAAAACATCGAGGACAGGAAGGGAAGGCGAGCAAGCCAGTGAATGTTTGCTAATCGCGTCACCTTTCCTAAGTGTGATGCGAAGCAGTAATACTCTGGCTTTAGGCACGATTTGGACTTGTAAACTGCGAAGCAAGCTCTATTTTTAGTGGGTACAATTGCATTCTCTATGTTTACAATTGGAGCATCTCAATGTGGACAGATGCATTCATGCAGAATTGCTTTGGACCGGCAGCTATTTGGATGTTTGGATGTTTTTCTCCCTTTTCGTGATTCCAAAATCACCTTCCTCCACACCATGATCATAAATCGCTTACTTGATGATATAACATTGAATTCCCTCTGCCTTTTGTCCCGCGATATCGAATGACTCCGAAACAGGAACAATGGTCCAATTCCAAGGAATCTGTCCCATTCTGAGATTTGGAAGCTTTCTTTCCCCCCACCTGAAATTTAAGAGGTGCTGGCGCCTCATCCACTCGCCTACGGATTTGCCACAAGCTTGGGTTAATTTATGCAGCCTCGTGCATGCAATCTTTCGCTGTGTCCACAGTCGTGAAGGAGCGACGGCAGTGTTGACAGTCTCATGATGGATTGGATCTTGCTCCAAGTGTTTATCCCAGGAGCTTGTCACCAGTCTTTTTGGATTGCGGACGGAGGCTCTTTCCGGCCTTGTCGGTCGGGCGAGGCCCACTCAGCTGAGTGTTCTTGATTCTACATAGGCATGATCAAAAGCTTTATTGATTGCGGATCATTAAGAATGTTGGCAATCGCGTGGAACCGGATCATCTTTCATGGAGGCGTAATAAATTTGGGCTTTGTTTTTAACAATTATACAGTATATTAATATGAATAAATCAGCGGTCTCTATTTCAGAAATGAACGTAACAAATGACGTTTATTTTTTTTAAATAGAGACTGTTGATTTATTACAAATACGCTTTTCCTGCTTGGGTTCCGACCCGTCGCATATCATAACAAATGGACTGAATGAATATTATTGAGGTGAATTGAAAAATCATATTCACCTTGGCTTTTTTTTTCCTTTTCTTTTTTTAATCTCTGTGGAGCAATTAAAAAATAGGCCATCTCAAAATAAGTCAGAACTCAAGGACTTTTCTTGGGTGTCTTTGTGTCCCGCCATCCTTCATCATGGCCAAGAATCATCCCTGAACTTCCTGCTTGATTGGCCCAATAGTTTATTCACTTCACTCACACACAAAAGGCATCAGGCTGACCGATCTGCGCATAGGAGCCCCAGACCTGGGCTGATCGATGAGGCCTTGGGCTGAGTGGTGGTGGGGTGTGTGTGTGTGTGTGTGTGGGGGGGGTAGTCACGGTGGTAGCAGGCTGGACAGGTAGGCTGACAGACGTACAATCAGTGGGCCAATCGATGGGAACTTTTGCTGAGCTCAGATAAGAGCCTGCTCGGGATGCTCAATCGCCTTAGCTGACGGTAGCTTTTGGTTGCTGTGCCGATCGTTTTATTTTTTTTTTTTGCTCTGAAGATCTTCACCTCAGATCACGCCGTCCGCAAAACAGAGAAAGTAACGTATAGTGTGATAAATGCTTTCCTCATATGTGTATTAGTGTGCATCAGCGCAACCATCGATTGGACTTGATGCTGTTTTGTTTGTCTGACCATCACACACACTAATGGTGCAGACTATCGATTCAATGTACCGAAAACAATGGAGACAACTGCATGCTTTGCCGTCGTCTTTCAAGTTACCACTTCCAAACGCGTGTCGGCCTGTGCAGAGAAGATTTCCAGTTGAGCCGAAGAATAAATCAGACTTAAAACCCCTGTGGTGCCCTCATTAGGGCAGACTATTGAACCTCAATAGACACCCAGGATGTGTCACGGGAGTCGTTGGCCTCAGGCTCACTATAAAGCTTAAAGTAAAGCAATAAAGCTAAAGTTCGGCTTGCTTAAGGTAGAAGTTAAGTACTTTGGGATCCACTTATTTCTAGTCTTTGGGATTCATGTAACAAGGGCTGTCATTATTTGATATTTTGCCCCCCTTTATTGTCCATAGCTTCAAAAGACTTTGGATCGCACACCAAAGAGTTTGCTGGTGTGAGACGTGTCATCAGTGATTCAGCAGGAAATGATGTTGCCTGTTAACTCTGATCAATATGACCAAGAAAAGGCAAAACACAAAGGCAAGACACACACAAAAAAAAAAAAATTGCATAGGCAAGTCACATCCACCCTCCATTGCCTTGACCTGCTTTCATCGTTGTGTGCTGGCTCGTTCACACTAATCGCATCGATTGGGCTTCAGCCTTTCGTTAATTCCTTCCTAAACGATAGACCTTATTTGGTACATATACTTAAGGGAAGAAAAGAAAAGTTGTTGTATGGCTTTCTTGGCACCAGCCAGAGGCAAAAGAACCATCAAGTCATCTCATAAGAGATTTCTTGGGCTGCTTTGGAGGCGAGCACACCCGTCCACCTCCGGTGCGTGGTGACATCTTGACAGAACGTGTACGGAAAGCGTCTTTGAGCCTCGCCTGCGAGAGGCACACTTCGTCCGGGCTGGCGAGCTGATCGATGGCCAGTTAATTGGAAAATGGGGGCAGGAAATGTGACTATGTGGGCAGCGCACTCACTGTGGTCTTACATGGTGCTTCATCTGAGGTGTGGGTTTCTTTAGCGGCTCTGGCTGAGAGCCACCGGTTGACTCAGATGAACATCAGATGCCCCAAGTATGGTGCACGTTATTACGAGGGTACTTCTTCAGCCCGTTAATCTGAACCCACACGATATTTTATTGGGATGGAGCTTGAGAAGGTGCAGTGGCACTCACGTCACTCGGAAATAAAGAAGCCCGGAACATTGTGCGGCAATACAACTTGCTTTTAAATTGTTTTGGCTTGTGCGGTTCAAAACAGCACGTGAACCTGTCGAGATTCCGCTGAAGGCACCACGGCGTGTTTGATTGACCAAGCGGAACCCAGCAACATGGCTTCCAGATGTGCTAATAGCAGACCGACAGGAAAGCTATCAGGCTGACAGGAAAAGAGCAAAAGTAATTACAGCGAAGAGGTGCCTGAAGCCAAAGTGCGACGGCGGATCGACCCTCCAAAGTAAAAGCGCACTTTGATGTCCCAAAGATAGAGTTTCAACATTTACTGTACAGTCGACTTCATAAGCTGTGAGGTGGCATTCACCGTCACTGTTTAGTCGCTTCAATTAGGAAGAACATAAACAGCTGCAGGACACTACAAACAGTACTCTCACTGCAAATGTCTACAGAATTGCTAAATTGACTCTTTGAAGAAAATAGAACTGGACATCACAGGCGGCGTCTCGCCCAAATTACTGCAATTTGTGGAAGCGACACGCTGCTTCCAATCTGAAAATAACTCGACTTTATTTCAGGAGTGCCGCACCAGAAAATGCCTCACTGCTGTCTTTGCAAGTGTTGAAAATGATGGAACTGACACATGATTTACGTACAGCTGAGCTAAAATGAAGGTTATTTACGTTGGTCCTTTTTTGAAAAGCTCTCGAGTGCCATTGACAAAGGTATACAGACTCCCATCTTAACTCATTCAGACTCTCTTTTACCCTAAAGTTTGAAAAAATATATAAATAAGTTTGTGGGATTGAATGGCTGGACTGTGAAAAGACGTGTAAATTCGTCAATGGCAGTGATTGAGTTAATCGATAAGGGGCCGGACAAATCTTTGTTTCTCTGTTGGGTGTCGTTGAGAGGCTTGATGTGGTAGAAACGACATTTGGACAAACTGGATTTTGAGCTAGTGCATCTGACCGCATAAAAACCCGTTGTTGTAAGTCAAACGTTCACCTTTTAGTTCGACATTTTGCCGTGCAAAGTTACGATCAGAAGGAAACAAACCCTTGGGAATAGACGAATAGCCTGAAAGAAAAAAAAAAGTCTCTCGTCCCATTTCATACACTGGGGACCACTACATGTCACCAGAATACAATGAACTGCCAGACATGAGTGACAGTGATAGCCACTGTGGGTCGAGGATCTGCTTCCCCCCCCCCCCGCTCTTCCCAATTCCCAAGGCCTGGCCTCTCTATCCCTGTGACAAGATGAGATGTTGTGTAAGCTGCACTGAGACCGTCTTTCTCAGTGAATGAACGTGCTGCTTTGTCTCTTTTATTCAGATTGCCCCAATGCCTTTTCTACTTACAATTAGTACTTACACGGATGTCTCGGAATAATAGCATTCACACTATAATCATCCCACATAATCCCAATTTCTAGGAAAGGCTTGTTGCAGAAATTAGGCACTTGCCTGCTGCAACCATACTTGTCGGGCCTTTTCTTATGATCGATTCTAATAACTCATAATAATAATCGTAGTATAATCATGCCAACACCAATTTTTAAGAAAAGCCTGCTGTAGAATCAGACACTTCCAAGAAGTCTCCAACACCACCATTGTGCTGTTACGCTAAATTGCGCGTATAAAATGACAGAATACGTTGTGTTAAGCAATAAAAATCCGTACAGGGACCTGGGACCCTCGTTTCACACCTGGTCAAGAGCTATGCAAAGGTCTGTCATAAATCACTGGACTGGGTCCCCCAATTCTGCCATCGCTACGGGGGTTCAAACACTCAGGGGATGAAAAATAAATAAATAAAACGAACTCGGTGCTAGATCATAAATCCAGTCTACAGTGAGCTGACGATGCAAAAGGGAACCAGTGGCTTTTCTCCCTGATATTCCATGCGCTCGGTTCAAATGTAATTTTCAACGGCAGCATTCGTCGCAGATTTGTTTGTTGTAAATATTCCAGAATTTCTTTGCCGACAGTACCCGTGAGCAATGGGCAATCGCTGGACAATGGTACTGGGATTTATTGTAACGCTTTCTCCATGTTTCCCACCGGAACTATATCAAGATAACTTAGGTTCATGATGTTCGTATACAAGAAGAAAATTAATGCGACGGGTTCCTTAATAAATGACCTTTTTGTTGTAACATTGTTCCTTCAACCTAAACTCCACTCAACACTGATCTTTTAAGATTACCAAGCATACAACTTGAGAAAGTTTGCGATATTTGCCATCAGTTCCAAGTGCATTAAGCTCTCTTTTAGCTTTACGTAATCACACCACGGGGGCCTTATCAAACAGGCACCCACATAAAGGCAGCCTCCTCTTTCCTTTTGTTGACTCTCTCAGCCTTAGCGCCGCCATTTATTTCGCCGGGCGGACAAGCCAATCTTGTTTTGTGCGGCTGTTGCCTTCCTCGAAAGCTCGCCTGGCTTACTTGTATCTCCGGCTTCATCAAGCTCCTGATGAAACCCATACTGGTCCTTTTCCAGATAAGCTAAGGCGGGCAACGAGATATATCCATCATTCCCCTACTTAACACACACATACGCTTACCTGTGTATGTGTGCGGATGTTGATACACTGCAGGGGTAATGCTCAGAGCTGGGCATTCCATCCCGGGGGCGGAACGCTCCGTCCTTCCGTCCAGGACGGATGCCCATTTTTAGGACGGAGGACGGGGGACGACAAACATGGTAACACCCGGAGACCAGTTGACCAGCGTATCATTTGTCCTTTTACTTGGTTCACTGAACTGCTTCAGATTTGGGGTGGAACACCGGCTAACCACGTAGTTTGGATTCCGATGAGTCATTTAAAGCTTTTCACAGTTAAATGGGCAACAAGAAGTCTGGAGCACGCAGGAAAAGGAGTTTACCTGAGGGAAACATTTGTTTGTTAGTGGTGAGCAAAAAACGGCATCTTAAGAACCGTTGTTTAACATCCCAAAAGCGTGATGCCATTCGTGATTTGGGCTGTGGCTATAATTTGAAGGCTACGTAGTTGGGTTTCCACCCCAATGCCGAGGCTAGTGCATGAACTGATGCAGCCCGTTCAGATGAAAGGCAAAACCACAACAGTCCAGTTGCGATCGATTCAATGCCCTGAAAATGAAATGACCTGGTTGAATGAGGAAAATTTACTAGCAAGACAAGATTGGTTTTAGAAATTACGATAGTACATGGCGCGGGTTTTGAGAATTTAGTCGGGTATTATGCGCAAATGACTTGTCTTTTATTGTATAAACTACTGTGGTTCTCAAATGCGAGAGACAGACAGATTTTTAATGCAATCCCCTACTAAATTCTTGTGCCGGCACGTTGAAATGACCTGCCGCCCTGTTAATCATCCTAGTGGCTTCTCGGAATGAAATCTCATTATTCCATTAACCTGCCACGCACACATATGCACCAAACATCCAGAGCGAGGGCCTGAGTCCAGCCGGGTACTTCATCATCTCCTGTATAATGTCACACTTGTAAACCAGGTATGTTTGTGAGCCAAGAGAGCGTGGGGTCTCCCCCGCCAGGCCCAGTTCGCCGCAACGTGAAGGCTCTACCCGGGAATAGTTGCTCACGGGGCGAACGACCAAAGGTTGCCAGGTACTCGTAAATTGACTTGCTTTGCCAAGTGCAAGTGGCTGGAACACAAAGTACCATTGGTTGTCATGACAGTGCTCCCGCCGCGGCCAAAGTGTTGCATCAATATAAATTATAACAATATAAAAAGATAAATTGCACTCAGGATAATATGTGGGCTGGTGCTGTACGTTGTTCTATTGGTCCGCGCACGCGTCATCCCGATATTAAAAACGACCAGAAGCGCTTCAATGACGTCTTCCCCTCCGTCTTTTGGACACAGTGTACGCAAGGTCATTTAGTTACTGATCAATAGCTTGCATCGAGCCCCGCGTTCCCCGCACCGCCCGCCCCGTTTCTGAAACGGCCGTTAAATCGATGCGAACAAATGAAATTAAGCTCCTGGGTGGCTCTGAGGAGCAAATGATCTTCCCGTGATTAATAACGCACTGTAAACGCGTCGGCGCTCGGCGCATCACGCACACGCGTGAGGATTTCCTTTGCCTTGTTTCCTCGAGGTAATACCCCGGGGAATGAAGCTCTGCTAATGGTGTTTATCTGCCGGAGCGCCATTTGCCGTAACAGCGAGAAGAACAAATGGTTTTGTTTACAGAGCTGGAAGTATATTGCTTTTGGATTCCTGTCATTTTCGACAAGCAAAAAGTGTTTGTCATCACTCTCATTCTGAGTCTAAATCAGTGTTTCGTGGCTCGTGTTAGCTTGCGTCGACTAGCAGTAAACAAATTATTCACCGCATTCTAAATGAGATTGTTTTTTTCATGTGTTAGTGTATTGTTGCCCTTTTTGAAATAACTATATTTCCAGTGGCAGAGTATACCAGAACAACTACAGAAAATGTGAAAAAAAACAAAATATTGAGATGATTTAGCCTACTTAGCAACAAATCACAAGATCAGTGCAAGGCCATTTTATCACTTTGAATTGAATATCAATCTAATTGTTATTGTTAATTGTATCCCATCTTTTTTTTTTTTTTTCGCTGCTTCTTCTGCTCTGAAGTACACGAGAAGGAAGTTGTAATTCAAGCTAACGACGCTAATAATTGCCCCAATCATTTCCATCATATTCTGTGCTTTTGCCTCATCGGGCTCTAAATAGAGAAATGGTTTTCTGCTTTGCTCTCAGCTCAAGACCATTTATTCAGGTGTGTTTATCATTCACACTGACCTCGGTTAAGTGTCCTGAGAATTATATTTAAGGCCGTGGGTCCCAGTCGGCAATTAAGTACAATTCATTACAGCAGTCACACAAGGCCTACAGGGGGGTGGGAAGGTAGGTGCAAAACACTCCGGCAAGCAGGGGAAAGGCGAAACAGATGGAGGAGCGAAAAGAGGAAGAGACCGTGTGAGAGGAATATAAAAGGAGCAACCGTACGTGAGAAAGGGGGCAGATTGCATGTTGGGAATGTACAGTAAGCCAAGATGGAGGAAGGAGGCGGAGATGTATTTACCAGATGGCTCGCTTGCTTAGTGTCGTTACGCCTCTTGCGTCAGCTTGTTAGGCGCTCATATATATATATATATATATATATATATATATTTTTTTTTTTTTTTTTCACGTTTCATTCAGAAATTTTTATTTGACTTGGGCACCATGCCACAACCGACCTTCCAATTGAACCTTTAAGGTTAAAAGCCGACTGCAGCATTTCGCCAAGGATAGGCCGTGACCCCGAAGGTCATTATTCTCGAATTGCACTCATGCCGCATTTGCTCTGCTCGCCGACGTAAAGCCCACATTTGTCCCGATTTACTTTGCATTTGGAATCAGATTTGTCACACGTTCTGAATCGGGAGTCGTGCGTGTTTGCTCATCATGCAAGTGCAGCAGTCTGGAAGTGCACTTCCTGTTCTTTTAAGCAGCTATATTAAAGTGGAAAAAAAGCAGCTCTTTGCTTGTTTCCAAGAAAAGAAAAAAAAAAAAAAACGTGAAATGGTATTCATATTGATAGAAATGCACTCATGTTCTTTAACAGTACACACCGAGTGTTTTTACAACAGTTCTGCTAACAGGCATGACTATACCTGGAACGGTTATATTGTCTACTATTTTCTTGTCGGTTGAATTTTCGGAAGCTTCTTTTTTTCATTATGCATAATAGTCAACTCAGTGGTATATTTTCATTCCAATGCTTTGAGTCAAGTATAATTATAATAAATTATTATGGAGAAACTATTACATTTCACAACCGCGGTGTATATATATATATATATATATATATATATATATATATATATATATACACAGTATCTGCCTACCTGTGTCTAATTATTCATTCATTTAGCTTACAAATACAACTCGCTAAGAGGTGTACGACAAGTTTTTCATTCTGATGGAAAGCATTTCCCCTCTGTAATCCCATTTATGGCATTTTGGAAGACGCTTTGCATCAGAATTACTCTTTTGTACTTGTCACGTTGACATCACCGGTGTTTGCCTTGTAATATCCTGCAAAAACCACATTTCTGATGCGTTATCATGCCTGAAACTTGGGTACTTATTGGGTTTCCATTCTAGTGCTGCCCAAATTTGAACAGACTTATCAGAAAATTGAAAAACAAAATGCAAACGGATTTTCTATGAAAGTGCGGTTATATGAGGAGGTGGCGAGAGATGAGCGTGGCTCTCCTTATTTGCTTGCGGAACATTTTGCAAACAGTATCCTTGCACTTTATTGTTGGCGTAATAATCATGATTGCTTTCTCCTTGGTACAGTCTCGTTCCATTTCCTATTAGTCATTTCTTACGGTGATAGCCCTTATATATATATATAACGTCTTGGCCCGAATATAAGACGGCCCTGATTATAAGACGACACCCTCTTTTTCAAGACTCGAGTTTGAAAAAGGTTTTTTTTGAACAGCAAATTAATTTTTATACAGAAAATAATTACAGTACATCTGAAACAAATGCTGATAACAATATATTTGAGGGAAAAGGCATGTTATTTTGCCTCATTCAAATCTAAATATCTCAACATTTAAATATGTAAACTAAAGTGCAATCACATTCGTAAATGAATGGCTTCTGGTTTTTGAAACGTAATCCATTTACATTACAATTCCCCTGAGTGGTTTAAATACTGGCACATCGTTGACATTTGACATTGCACTCAAAGGAGAGTCGCCGTTAAATCACACTTCCTCTTTAGTTAAACCTTTGACATTTCCTCGTGTGTGGTATGGAAACATGCTGACATTTTGTGTTTAACAGTGAAGAATATATATATATCTATATATTTTTTTAAATCTCCTTTTTGTTGATGACAATGCGAAAACTCCACAAATCCATATAAAAGTAATCATATCTTTATTTATCAAAATTAAACTACATTAACTCTTTGTTGAGCCAAAATGAGCATTTTTTTCAAATCCACGCTTCTGTATTTTTCCCCAGTGGACTCCACCTGCCAGATCCTCACATCATTCCACCAATCTGATGAACTGGACCAACCTCAGATTAACCTCCAACCTCCCAGTTGTCAATGGAGGTGAGCCACACACACACACGCACCCCCCCCAACCCCCCCCCCCCACACACACACTGCTAAGTCTGTCCTTTAATAGACTGAGGCAGGCAGAGTGCTTGGATGGTGTCTGAAGGCATTGCGGCACAAGCGCAGCTGATTGAATAAAAATGTGTGATCTTCGGGGCTTTTTTGGAAGTGTCATTAGAACCTTTTTACAGTGAAGTCGGAGGGAGAGGCAGAAATGCAATCGTTCAAGTCCATCGCCAATGCTTAACCTCTTCAATTTGAATTTTGTGACGTCACAGTAAGGGTTATCGCTCGAGCTGAACAATGAATCGAATTGAAGTCGATATCACAAGATTATATCATGTAAAAAAAAAAATGCAGTTAAATTATTTTTAGAATTAGTTCAGCCCTACTTACCACACATTCACCCCTCCCCCTTATCATCTTGAACCAGGGTAATTCCCCCCCCCCCAGCAGTGTCAATTTAAATGGAGGTAAGTGTGTGTTGGATCGGACCGAATTGCTACAAGTTTTGAAATGCAAATGTCCAAAGTGTGTGTCCGAACAAGCTTGTTGCGCGCGACCCAGGCAACGTTTGGGGTTGGGATATAAAATTTCACCAACAATTGAAATGATCAGATAACGGTGGTCCCTACCAATAAAACCACCCAGCTCCTGAATCATAATTCAATTTATCATACATTGATGCAGTACATCAAACCCTCGAGCATTCTTCCATTTCATTCTTTTTCAACCCGTCTTGCCGAGCGGTGCCACAGTCACAGTTTGCCATGGACTTAATGACTTTGGTGACCATTTGCCTTTTCCTCAAGCGCTACCGCTATGAGGTCATCATTTCTCCAGTAAACTGTTGTGACAGCTGTTGAATGGACTCGCCATTACATTCCACAGTCACGTTCCCCCACAGCGCGGCTCGTAATAATTTCGCCCATCTCGCCCCTGACATTTCATCAAACGCTCTTCACCGTCAGGTCAACATCTCCTTTTGTCCGGTGCTTTAGTTTAGCGCCAAATACTTCATGATGTGATTTTCATTTCACTCGTTTATTTATTTATTTATTTATTTTTTTTGCCGCCCTCCGAGAACATCCTGGCTCCCTGCATACGATTCAAATATGTTTTTAAGTGACAGCAGCAGGTGCACACACTGCATTTGTGGTAAAAGCCTTCCCGCAGTGCAACGAGCCCCGGACTCATTTTGCTGCTGAATGATTTTATTATTTATTTATTTTTTTTTTTATGACTATGTACATGTGTCGCAGTTGCGATTTTTTTTTTTGAGCTTGTCATGTTTCCACGACATCTCAGCATGATTCGAGTTGCCCGGATGACTCGTCTTGGCGAGAATGTTTCGCTAATCCAATTTAGAACTGCGAAATAAATTAATGTCATGTGATTTTGAAAAACTAACTCTCACCACATTAAGTAGGAAAATGTAAACTTCATTTCAAAGCTTGAAATCCCTCTTTATAGCCCATACTTAAGAGTTGAGTGCGATTGTGTACTCAAGGTTCCGCTCACTAAAGACTGGAGGAGTGAGGACGCTATGAATCTCCGATTACGCTCTCTGATGAAAGGCAAAGTGGGGTCAGAGGTTACGTCGAGCCATTAAGAGATTTACCGAAATGACCCAGGAGGGTCAAGCTAGCAGCACTTCTTTGTCTGGTTGTGCTGCCTTTAAATGTGCTTGCGAGTGAACAGATGAATCAATGACAATCGATCCTGTTCACCACTTGTCCATGACCTTAGAGACCAGTGGATCGATAGCTAAGAAATCGATTGCCGTAAAGGTGAGATTTTGTGTCCATTTTGGCTGTTATATGAAGGAGCGTGTGTCGCTAATTAGCCGCAGGGCTAAGGAAATAGCAGTTGCTCAAATAAAAATGTTAACAAGCTTTAGATGAATAATAATGCTGATACCACAACAGGTTTTCTGAATGTCCACACTCCTAGTTGAAGTTAAACTAAGTTGTGTATTTAAAACCAACTTTGTCTAAAAAGTCTGCTAGCTTATTGCTAACACATAATCGGAAAAGCTATAGATGGGCTCACAAATAGCATTGGTTTCAGGTTGTTCTAACCCTTAAAGCAACACATATGTGAACAGGAACAAAACAGATAATTTCAAAACACTTTCTTTATCCTCTGCGAAGAACGACAAATTTTGCAAGTACAATATTCCCAAACTCTTGTGTTCTTATTAAGAAAACTGTTGATGCTAATCTACTACTGTGTTTTATTGACTACTCTATTACTCTAAAAATGACACCATTGGACGACTTTGTGTTTTTTTTTTCCCATAATATGTAAATTTTGCGCGTCATTTCGAGTGTTTTAATGAGGTAAATGATCTTTGCAACGAGGCACGCGCCACCACAGCCAACACAAAGCCGGGGGCTCGTAATGAATTACAAAAGCTGCAATTAATAGCTAATTAAGCCATATCAATCACGCCGGTCAGGTTGAACTAATAATGATTAATGAGTGAAATCTTCAAAAATGAACCAAAGCAGATTTCTATCGAATGCAAGCGCTTGTTAAGACACTTGAAAGGAGATATTGGACTACGTGGAAATTTAATGAATTGAAATTCCGTCGCTGATTGGAGGGGATGCATTGGCTCAGACAGTCGCACGCTAATTCTATATTCATGAGAATATAAGTAAATCATTTCTGATACTGCCTCATCCAGTGCTGTCCAAACATATATATGCTAATTGCTAGACTTTGATGGAATGCTTATAAACGCTAAATGGAGAAAAAAAAAAAAAAAAAAACGTTCGAGTGACAGCGTGGCAGCCGTGAAACACATATTTTCGAGCGATAATAAGTCGAATCAGGAGAATCTGCTCTTAGACACCAGCAAATAATCACTGTAGCTCATTAGAAACGGCACGGCATCGGAATATCTGAAGAGCCAATCATTATTCATTCAAATAGAGGTCACCCACACTAGGTGTCTTTTTTTCTTTTTTCCCTAGATTATAAATTGCTTCTCGCCAGTCTGTCCCGCTCAGCCCCTCTTCGTCCGCCCACCACCCTGCAGCGTTTGATAAAGTCTACTGAATTTAAATGGGATAAATCATAAATCTGATTAGGTGAATATTCTCTGTGATCTGGAGGGCAATATGGGCAGAAAGGTGATGAATTGGAAATGATGAGAAGACTTCTCTCATTTTTATTTTCTCTCCCCTCGTTGGCGTCACCCAGCCCTCCCATCAGGAGTTTCGTTGAATAATTTACCAGCACGACAATAATGGGAAGTACTTCATTAGACCAAAAAGCTCTCGCGGTGTCGGCGATGTCTCTTAATTGAGAGCCCTTAGATGAATCTTCGATAGGGACCATTACGATTTCAACAGTCTGGAGATTTATCATCGCAACCTTTAATTTTAAACCGCCACCGAGGTTGTGACGCCGCCCGGCAAGCAGCCACTAACTTGCTATTAATGGCGACTCAAGGTGGACTGAAGTGCATTTCCTCCGCCGCAAGATGTTGCTTTTGGCGGCAAAGCGCCGCAAGGCCACAAATTGGGCTTTGTTCCAACATAAAACTTTTGCAGACGGCCTGTCTTTTAAAGCCGCGATTGGTCGTTGTGAGCAGTTGTGATGTCATTTTCAGTCGACAGAAGACAAAATGGCCGCCCCCGGAGATGGCCGAAGACGAGTGCATTTTGCTGCTTAACTTATATTCCACAAATGCAAAATTAATCAGAATGCCGTGTTTCAACTAGTGGGCCTGCTGGGAACAAATACTTGAAAAAAAAAAATGTTTGGGTTGCCTTCCGTTTAAGTAGACACAGGACAAAAAACTGTGGTGTTAGCGTTAAAGGAGCTTGTGGATATGTCAAAATAAGCATTTCTTTGTAATCTCTCAAGTTTAAATGCGTTTTTCTTCCCTTTAACTTCAAAACATTTGCATCCAATCTAAATCTAGGCCCTACTGTATTTTTATGTTGGCCTTTATGGTGGAAGTTGGAGATCCAAATATTTTTTGAGCTGGGGGAAAGAAAAAAAGTGTGGGACCCACTTGTGAAAATATCCTCCAGGGAAGGTTTACCTCACCCCGAGGCTGCTGATATATAATAGCTATGGCAACCTGTGGCTGAACTCCAGCCCAGTCGGTGGGATTGTTCCTTGACCCCGGAATCCCTCGGCCGCAGGAAGTCAACCCGCGGAGCCATGTCTGCTCTGTCCTGCGATACGGAGCGACGGCGACGACCGAATACGGACGTGAATAAACGTATTCCCTGCCGTCTCCAATAATTTCATCCGGCGATTCCCTCATGCCAAGCAACACATCTTTAAAGCAAGCAGCGCATAAGCTGCGCGCATTCCAATTTTTCCCCATGCCCAATCTCCCCATTACCACTGACAGCGGACACACACGCGCACACGCGGCCTCGGTATCTCCCACCCGAGAATATCGCAGTGACCGACGCGTTTGAGCCACAAACGCCCTCTATTTCTCCATCGCTCACTTTCACCATCGCTCCGTTGGCGGCTGAGCGCGTGTCGGGATGCTATCGCGCCCCAGGCAATCAGAGATACAGTCATATGTCACAAATAGGTGTCAACTCTTACTGTGGTGGGGAGGGGCGGTCGAAGGCGAGAGAAAACTCACTTATCAGGAAGGACATAGCCTGGACACATCCCTCCATGCCTTTGCTGGATATGAACTTGTTTCCTTTCGCAGGCCGGCCGTATTTTAGCCGTAACACAAATGTAATGCCTCTCCTATCCACTCTATTGCTCTAACCTTCTTGACTCCACTCACCTGTAAACGGAGTATTGTTTATTCAATATCATTTGAAGGGCGGGAAGTGAGGGAGCAGCGACGAAGGCACACACCTCGGTAGCTTTTTTTTATACCGTATTCCCCACATTTTTGAGAACAAATTCTACTGTTGTTGTAATTTTGGGCTTGCCCCATCACACGTTGCCACAGCGAGTCCCTTGCATGCTTTGTTGGTACAGTTTTTACGTCGGATGACCCTCCCAGACACAACGCGCCCACCCATTTTTTTTTTTTTCTAAATTCAGGCTGGATATCAGGGCACTTGCCTCGTAAATCAAACGTTCAAATCATTTTTACTCCACTAGTAATACCCGATAATGTGAAGTTACAAGACGTTTTAACCGTTCTGGTTCATGGTTTTGCTTATTTGGCTTTATACCATGTCTTTTATCTGAATTTACGTTTACAACTGTGGCTTAAAAGTACACTTTAGACACATTCCTGAGGCAGACAAAAGCCTGTTTTAAATGGTCATTTTATATATATATGTATATATATATATATATATGTTTATTTATTTATAATCTAACCATGACAAGATTTTTTTTATGGTCCACATTGTTTTCTCCTTCAATCTAACATTTAAATAGAAGGATCTGTCACTCAATAGGCACATACTGTACGTTCGCATTTTACACAATCTGATGTGATGGTGTGTTATGTACTGGGAAACTCACAATTGCACACCAGAGCTGAGCAAAACCAAGCTCTCGCATCCTTCGGCATACATGCTTTTATGGTACAGTGGGCCCGCTAATCTATGATGCTACACTTATAGCCCCGAGGTCGCACTTATGCGCCATCACAATCGCTGCTTTTGAAAGCTCCAAAAGACATTCTGCAGTGTCGTTATGGCCATTGCATAATATGGTGTATCAATGTAACAAGTTGCTTCCAACAAAGCAGAAATGCTTCTTGCTGCAGAAGCCTACATGTCAGCTCATAAATTGTGGAGTGTTTGCATGTGTCGGCGAGTGTGCACGAAGGACACGTTTTTGCCGTGCATGTTGCAAACCCCGTTTGGCATGGAAAGTTTAACATTAATTTTCCTTAACTGTTACATACTAAAACAAACAAATAAAACCCCAAATGTAATTCACCATTCTTAAAGTGACCCAAAATTAAAATGGACGTAGGATATACTGTTTGTGCATGGGAAACGAACCGTACGTAAGGTTTAAGTCAAAGAAAACTTTGTGTTTTGTGTATTTTCATCCCTTGTTAATCATTTTTTGTTTACCCAATATTGGACCAGGAAATTTCTGTTTGCTCAACATTTCCCACACAATTTACTCTCACAATCATCACCATTATCACAAACCATCTCCCTGTTTCTATTTCTTTCCTCTGTGATTTTTATCTTGCGCTTCATTTTTGACCAACCCCCTCCAAGCAGAGCCGTGCCACCCCCCCCCCCCAACTCGGCGAGCTTTGACTGGCGAGATGGGCAAAAAAATCAGCCAGCCAGGAGGAGTCAGCCATCAATCTTCCTTGCTGTCATTCCCTTATTTGCCCTCTCCTGCTCCCCTTCACTATCATTTCCTCTGTCTGCGCTCTATCTCGCTCTGTCTGTCCGTCTCGCCCACCACCCTTTTCTAATCCTGACTTCAGTCAAGGTTGGACATGTGACGGCTGTCCGGCTAGACCAATATAACCCTCGTCTCGGCCGGCGCTTTATTACTCCTCTGTCTAGATAGCATCTTCAGGAATCTTCATTGTGCTTTTTCGCGCTCTCCGTCCCTCAGTGGGCGTCTTTCCGAACGAAAGTGTGTCTGGATGAGACGCACCTTAGTGGAAAGCCAAAAGTGGAAATCCTCAGCAGATGGTTTCATAAACGGGGGCGATCCACAAGCTTCGCTTTCGTACTTGGCACTGTGAAATGTCCCTTAAGCCTCTTTTCGGCGAGACTTTTCAGCACAAACATGCTGTTGGTTCAACTCTAAACCGGGTAATTAAGCTTCTTTTTAAGAAAAAAAAAAAACATGACAAGATCCATAAAGATAACGCTGCAGATTAGATGCAAACCTTGTCAAACACCCAACGGTCTCCGAAAAGGGAAGCGGGTTACGGCCTCCCGTTCGCTGGCTAATACCAGAGTGTGGGGATCACAGAGGGGCTTTAACCTCCCCTGTCAGCCTAAATTAATGAGGTAATTAAGGGCTCAGGTGGAATTAGATGTAGACACCTTAAGTGGCCTCGGGCTGTTAAGATAGGTGGCGCAGGATGTAACATTACAGAGACGGACGCCCGATTCAAAGCAGAGGTCAACTCGGACGGCCGTCGTTCAGCGGGAATTCAATTTGGAGTGTGTCGGCTGACAGTCGGTGAAATGCGGCCGCCATGACTTTGCCGTCGACAAGGATTCGCCCGGAAAAATCATAGCGGTTTGTTTCCCATTACAGGTCTGTGCTGATAAGCGATCGGGCGAACATAAGGAGAATTGAAGAGGGCTCTTTTGGGCAGTTTGATGTGATTACATTACATAGCCTGCTGCAGTCGTAAAATCAGCCGATTTAAAGCAAACATAAAACGCTCCCCGGGGGATCATTTTTGCATGATGGATTTTTTAGTGCCTCCTCCTTGCTCCGCTGGGGCTTCTATTTGTTGTTGTTGGTTTTTTTTATTTTTTATTTTTTAGTGTTTTCAATTTCCCAACTTTCTTTACTTGGGAAATACAATCACAAATATTGATTGATTGTCCGTTGAGGAGATAAAGGCGGCAGCTGTAGTCGTAAAAGTGGTACCAGAAGATTAAAAACTGTGAGATTAGCACGGATGCTGCTGTGGTCATAGTTTTAGCCGGAATTAAGACCAGAGACGCCTTCGTTCAAAGATGTAAAAACTCTCGTGTCGTAACCCATCATTTCATTTCAAATGTCCATCGTAACCTTTCTCGTAAAGATAATGAATGCAATCACGGAACGGAAGGGCTCCAAATGCAATCATGTCGGAATGGCTTCGATGGCCGTGGCGCTGCCACGGACACGGGTGGCTTTTGAACCCGCCGTTATCCTAATCCAAAAACACCGCGGGGCAGCCCGCAGCCATTTTGCCGGGCAAACAAGTTGAAGCCTTATTCCGTTCGCGGTGATCATTTTCTCTCCATTGGGCAGAGGTAATTAGCTCATCTCTCTTGCCGCCTCATAGGTGACGCGCTATATAGCCACGGCAAAATGAGTGATTATCATAGCGGACGCAGCCTGTGGGTGTTCCTATCAGTGACACCCACCGTGCGTGCATTCATGCGTTAGTTCATGAATGCATCCTCCGAGATTCATCTCAGTAATAGATATACGGCCGAATTACATTATTGGAACGCAAGCGTTCAGATTCAAGATGCAGTCGGGTGAACAAATGGTCGAAGGCAGAAGGCGCGTATTGTATGTAGGTAAACACTATATGCAGTAAGTGGCTGTATGGATTTTCGAGCCACTTTGACTGTCTCCAAATTGCCTGCAGAGTTTCGCCAATGACATGTATATATATATATATATATATATTTTTTGTATATCGTCGCTGTCCTGTAAAAAACACTTATGTCCATTTTTTTCATTTGTATTATTTTTACGTGAATGGGGTTTCCGCGTTACAGACATCGCATTAACGTGAAAATTCAACAAATTTCCAAAACTGGACATATTATTAATCAGATTTTTCCACAACTGTTTTTTTACAAAGCTCGGAACCCATATTTCCTTGAGTAAAATGTTGCAATTAATATGGAAACAAATCAAAAGTATATTTTGATTCAAAGACTGTTCTTAATAGGTTTCTTTGATACCTTTCCTGTAAAATACAACTTTTAAACGATACCCCAAAGACGTACAACTAATATGGTATTTGAATATGGCTTTGCAAATTATTTTGGATTCCTCCAATGAGCCATCGAGCAACTTTTTGAAGTTAAACTACGTAAAAGCCCGGCTTTGTGACAGTGACTCTCCTCTACGTTTGACTGCAAAGTGAGCAGCGGGAAGCTGCCACAGGAAGTAAATAAAACTGAGTTAACTGAGTTAATTTTTTTTAATGCGTTATAAAATTCAAATTAATCTCCATAGTTAATGCTTTAATTTTGACATCTTTAATATATATATATATATATATATATATATATATATATGTATATATATGTATATATATATACATATATATATATATGTCTATGGATATGGATATGTATATGTGTGTTATCATCAAATAAAGTCATACACAGCAGTGGGTGATGTAGTTGTTGTCACGTCCTCCCAGTGCGTCCTCTGATGTCAGTCAATAGTGTGTCTCCCGCAGGTTTGACTCCCTGGCACGGCAAGAGGCCCGCCGCGCATTCTCTGTCGGACTGGCCCGTTTCTCTCTCTTCCCGGGGTTATCCACATATGCCAGAGTGTATAATCTGACATTTCCTCACTCGTCTGCAGGCGCAATCCCTGCCACCGTCCCACCTTCAGACTTTCACCTTGAGTGTTTACACTCTTCTATGAACTTAGTTTGCCCAAACACTATGTCTAAATGTCACACGGAGCTGTTAAAATAGACCGCCAACTATCCAGTCTGCCTACACCAACTTGTCCTCTGAAGCAGTCTGGATGTGGCTACGGTCCTCCTTGCTCTTCCTCATCTTTTCCCTTTTTTCAGGCTCAGTGAACTGAGGGAAAATGACATTTAATTACAGGAGAGCAGTCACGCAGTTTGGCTAATTACAATCCCGGGAGTTCAGTCATCATATCTAATTAACTTTCACTTTCATGAAAGCTTAATGCAGCTCCATAGGATGGCGCCGCATGTGCCGCACTTCAGGACTATTGACAAATGTCTGAGAATTAATTTCTGTTTTTACTCGCCTCTTCCCATTTACAAGCAGTGGAGGGTTAATGGTTGTTTATTTCACATTGGTCCTTTTATTACGACTACTAAAGAGACCATAAAAGATATTCATAATTGATCGAATCCTGAATTATGCCTAAATAGGAATGAATATAATCAATCACTCGGATGCTGGTGGTAATTCATAGCCGTATCGATTGCTCAAAACACGGCGCGCAGTCTGATTCACATTCATTATGACACTCTCAGAGGACAATCAATTCATTATTATGCCTGCCCTTGACCACATTGTTAGTGTGCTTACTGGGGCATAATCCTTGGAGTGCATGCGAGTGCTTGTTGGCGTCATTTCTCATACGCACGCTGCACTTGAGAATAGACTGCATCTCTCAAGCATCTTGCAAAATGTTTGTGTGTGCGCGTGTGTTTTTATTTTCACCTCTTCTAAAACTTACAGAGTCTGCTTTTGGCGCGCATTGTCATTATTGAGTCTCTATAAAAGAGGGCATGTCCTCCTTGCCGCGGCATAGTTTTCGCCATTATTCTAGCACGACCTCTGTTGATTGAGCAGTGTCGCATACGCAGTACCGGTGTTGTCCATGGGATGTGTCTCCCTCCGAGGCGTGCCACCCCTACTAGTGGTGGCACTAGAGTGCTAATTGGTGGCTTCTAATCCCCTCAGCACTGTAAATGTCATCGGCACTCATAAAATGGAGTGCTTGCTGTAAAAAATAAATAAATAAATATTAACAGGCGTGGCAGAGTTGCTCCGATACAAAAGTGCACTCGGGCACAGGTTAGTTTGCAGTGGATGTCATGCAATGTGATAATCATCCCCAAAATGGATTGTTTGGCCTTGGTGGAGGTCCAGATCGCAGATTTTCACCTACAGACTTCAAATGGAGTTTACTGTATCCCTAAGCTTCAGTTTGTGGCCCCCAACAACATCGAGAGGAACATTTTGATGAACGTGATCCCGTGGTGCAAAAGGGATCTCAATAAGTGTTGATACTAGTTTTTTGTTTTTATTTTGTCGTTGTCACTTTTGCTTCTTAGATATGAGCTGTCGACTGCGGTATTCAAAATGGCGTCGGCGGTTGGTGGCTATCCGGCCAGTCTCATTGGCCGTGAGCTAGCAAATCGGTGCACAGAGATTTGAAACCGTGACTGCGGTTGGTATGAGAAACAATGACTTCTCCGTAAGCAAGGGATACCTTGCAATCTCTGAATTGTGAGGTTGCTTGGTGGTTTTATGGTCACCCCTTAGTGAGATGTGTCACCCTCTCCTCACATGGCAGGGACACTCATATTTGCATGAGTGACATGAAAATATGAGTGTCACGCTGAAATGTTGAAAAACATCAGCAAAGGCCACTTGGCGGATGAATGCCTGACATGCGTTGCCGCGTAGTCATTCATCCTCGTCAGGCACGGGTGTCAAACTCAAGGCTCGGGGCCAGATCTGGCCCTTGACATGTGGCCCGCGAAGACAGATCATGTTGACTTGACACGTTTTTTTGAAATCGTCTTCGCTGTCAACACAACATATTAAGACAGTTCAAGCGTTGGTTACCAATCCTTCCTTTAGAATGCAAAATAGTTAAACTATTTACTGGCTTTTGATCTCAAAACCAGTGATGAATTAGTTGCGTATAAGGGATATATTTACATGGGTCGTAACGGCCCTCCGAGCGACATCAAAAACACGATGTGGCCCGTGACAAAAATGAGTTTGACACCCCTCGTTGTAAGGCATCCACACGGGTGCGCACTTTGTTGGCATGCTACGCATGGCCAAAGGTGGCATAAGCTAATACCTAAGGGCGTTCAATCACTTGATGGCATTTCTGGGGTCACGTCAAGCTTGTCTTATCAATCTATGGACATGGCACCTGTGCTGCGTGTGGTTGCGCTGGCGTCGGAGGCGGCTGGCATTCCGTCATGGGTGAATACTAATAGGGATGCAGATAGCTTTGGCTTTGGCAGTCTCGGCAGACACTGATCCCCCTGCGGACTTCCAAGGTGGTGACAGATGGACCGTCACCTCTGAATGGGAGGAGATTGGGACACGTCCCTTCACATCTTCCTCAGTCACCGCACTCCACCGTGTTTGGCTCCGAGTGGGTCTCCCTTTACGTTGCCGCTCCGTAGTTGCTTCCCCTTTCCCTCCCTCGCTCTCCCCCTCAGCCTCTAGTTGGAGGGTCTCCCACACACTCGAAAGGTTACAGCTCGAATCCCTGCACCTGCCATCTGTCATTTTTGGTGTCAGCACTGACAGTAACTTGTCGATCTTTACTCTTGTAATTAATGAAATGAGGCAAGGGGGGCTTGTTTATATCATTGCGGCAAGTCTCTTTTTTGGAGAGCTAACGGGCCTTTTGCAATGACTGGGTTGGAATGGGTAGCTTTGTTGGATGCTTTGTTGGATGGACGGATTGCCAATTTCCACAAAACTTTGTCGAGAGGTGAAGAAGGACCCATTCAGTTTTGTCGCCAATCTGGCTGAAAGCCTGTAGAATCATTCTGTTTTAGCTGTGGAACCGGAAATGATAAAGTCCGGTACAATACTAAACAGCACACACAGAGACTATATTGCTTTGAGTCCTCTCTTTATATCTGTTTGTATGAGATCTTGATGCAATCAGCAGAGATGACCATTGCAGCGCCAGCAGAAGACGAAATAGATAATACCAGCCTGGATTTTTTTTTTTTTTTTTTTTAATATCGTAGAACCAGTTGCAATTCTTTTTTCTCTGACCTTAACTGTCAGTGCAGGATTTTGGGCCCTGAGAAGCATCACACTCAGCCGGTCTGGCAACAGCAAGTACGCTACACTAAAAGTCTCTTAAATCACCTCTTGTACCGATTCTTATCCCCAGCAGATCCCTTTGACCGTGTCTGCATGGCATGTGTGGGTTTTAGTGTTGGAAGGAGGAATATCTTGTTCTCTCATCTGAGACTTCAAATGAATTTTCCCTTTAGAGGGCTTTTCTCAACATGCTTGGATTATTGGATTAACGGGCACAGTCCAAAAGCCATTGAACATATAGTGTTTGGTGATTCAAAAGGAATAAACCGCGGTATGTCTCGTCGTACCCTAAAAGCAATTGGGGCCTGGGCCTTTTCAAATCACCTGTTGAAGCGGTTTTAACTTGCCGTTGCTCACATCTCCCACTTATCAACCGCCGGCGCCAGGATCGTATCGAGAGGAGCTATGCAAATGGCCGGGCGAGAGAGAGGCCAGATCTAATCTTTTGGTTTATTCTAATTAAAAGTGATTTACTTTCCACACCATCCCCGCAAGGGAGAGGTGCTTAAATGTCCTGCTCTCGGAGGGGATGGCATCTTCTAACTCAATTAGTTAGCAGAAGATGCACTTGGATAAAGTTTACTCTGTGTAGAACTGCTTAACATGCAATACAAAGCTAATGTGGCGACGCAACTTGCATCGTAGAGTAGTCAAATGTCAAGGTTAAGGGGTTTTGCTTACTTTTACAAAGCCTAAACCGGCGTGACTCGGCAGCCTTTATGCGAAGCAAAGTATCGTCGCAAGTTGGTATTACACCAGACGATTCATCAAAGTTTGCATTTGTCTATGCATGGAAAGTCAATTTCATGTATTGACTGATTAGTAAAAAGCGCATCCGCATGCAGACCTTCGTTGATATAGGCTCCATTTACCGCTGTCACCCAGCACCCCTCATCAGCAACACCACTTAGTGAATAAAGGTCAGGCAATCAGGCATCTGGAAGGACAGCTAATTTGTCATCCCTCGACAAACGTGTCAGAGTCCGGTCTTGTCCGCCGGGCTTGATACCGCAACAAGCCGTAAAGGTTAAGAGATTCAAAGAACTCTCCCACCCCCACCCGTGCACCTCCTTTCCTCCCCCCCGCACCGCTTGCCCCGTTTCCATCTCGACAAGCATCGGGTGGCAGAGCAGAAAATTCAATTTTGGGTTTGAGACCGTGAGAGTTATGGGGTTTCTCGGATCTAACTCGGAGGGGTGTTTAAGCATGTCGTTCCGCCGCCTCGCTCCGTTGAACCCGCTAAGATCGAGGTGTCGCCGTCTCGTACGCGTCGTCGTCAACCAGCCGTTGACCCGTCTCGCCCCGCCCCGTCTTTAACGCCGACCTATAGAATGTGAAATGAGCGTTGAAATGTCTTGGTCGCCGCAGAGTGTTGCCATTACAGATTATTTGTGTGTGCTAGCACACACAACACATTAAATATGGATAGAGGTTTTACCACCCATGAGATGACGGCACGCACCTTTTGATCGTTACGCGTAGAATAAAGCTGAGTGTGCCCACCTCGGCAGCCCTTAGGCCCCGCTGTCATCCCACCATCCTTTTTCCCACCATTGACGAGAAAACATCATGCAAATAATTCAGACAATAAACAAACACGAGCAGAGCTTCCCACCCCAAAGGAAGGAGCTGCCATCTCTAATGAGCGGAGTGAAATTTGAATATTTATACCTTTTTTTTTTTTTTTTTTTTTTCCGCTCCGTAGAAGCGATCTTGAGATTCCCCCACTCTTTGCCACGTTTCTTTGACACACTTGTGCCTTATCTTTGAGGCAGTAAACACATAACATGATTGCGGGATCGCTGAAAATATGTGACTAACTGACGCCGCCCACACAGGTTTGTAACTGCCGTCAGATGCCACAAGATGGAGGCAAATCACTTTTTATATATATATATATATATATATATATATATATATATATATATATATATATATATATATATATATATATATATATAGGAGTGTAGATAAAGAAAAAAAAATCTGTGAATAAGTAAATTTGCATATGCCAAACCGCGACAATTTGGGACTTTGCTATAGCATAAATGAGAAAATAATGTTTGACCGACAATATGAGGAGAAAATCTTATCCCATCTAGTATCTCCAATAACAGATGCGTCGATACATATCTCTATGCATGGGGTGTGATACGATTCGAGGACGGTTCATCTTAAAGTGGAACGACTTGGTTCGATTCAGTGAGATCAATATGATACAGCGCAGTTCGAGGGGGTATGAGTTTCGAATCGTTTTACGATATGAACATGGCAGTACCGTAAATGTGGCATTTCCGTCTCTCCAATAAAAGTTAATAATTAACTAATTAATAATCTGGGGGAAGAGGATTTCATTGTTCTGCCTGTCGCGAGTATGGACAGACAAACAAAGATGCTTTATTTGTAGTAAATCGATAAATTAACTCAATCACTGCCGTTGACGAATTTACTTGTCTTTTGACAGTCCAGCCATTCACTCCCAGGAAATTACTGATTTTTTTTTTTTTTTTCAATTTTTTCAAATGCTAGGGTAAAAGAGGGTCTGAAAATATCTTGGAGTGAATGAGTTAAAAAACAACAGACAAATTAAGTGGAACTTTATAATTCTGCGGCACAGCGCACAAGCGTTCAGTATTCAGTTCAGCCACCGTTGCGTCACTTCAAGCACAGTTCTTTCGAAAGCATTCCAAACAGGAGAATCAACTGAATTGCCGAATGACTATGCAGCCGTACACCCACAGAGGAGCACCAGCCTGCTGGCGCTTGCTAAAACTCTAATGAGATTCCAGGTGGGCATTTGAAGGCAGGTGGCGTATTAAAAAGCCCATAAAAAGGGCGGGCGGCGGGAAGGGCGTTTGGGACGGGCGAAGACGGCGGCGATAACAAGGAACAGCACGAGACAAGAGGGGTGTTAGTCGCAGGTCAAGTTGCCGCGGGGGCTGGGGATTTAATGGAGTTGTGTACAAAGGAAGGGAAGATGCAGGTAGAAAACAGATGTTAGCTCTGCAGCCGAGGTTGTTCAATTCTAGTGCCCACCCTCGGATTAGCCTAACATGTTTATTTATGTAAGACACTATCATGATTCCGAAAATGTTAAGTATGCGCTATTCTCGTGTTTACTTGAGGATTAGTTATTTTAGAGACACACAAGTGAGTCTGATGAGCATTTGATTCAAACTCAAGTCAGTAATGTGTGTACTTATCTGGGTGCCAATTATAGTAAATCTGCTCGGGCCTGTATGTGAATTTTAATGACACAACGGCAGCTTTAACAATTTCATACAATCGCTCAAGGGATTCAATTTTTTTGTCCCCCGTTTGACCCTTGCTAAATAGCTGATAATAACCCAAGAGAACATCCTTCAAAGTACACGGTAAAAACATTTACGCTAAATATAACCATGAAGTTGGTTTTAGCTATCGACAGCGAGCATTTTTGTTCTGTTTGTATCATGCATTTTTTAACAGCGCTGACACTTCTCACTGGTTTTCTCTAATGTGAGTGAGAAGCAAAAAGCACTGGCTGTCAGTAGGCGGATGATCACGATGATGATATTAAGCGCTCATGCCAGCTCTCCGCAAGCTCGGCTCGTCTGGGAGTCGAAAGTAAAAAAAAAAGAAAAAAAAAAGAAAAAAATCCCCGCGTAAAGTATGCGCGGCTACACGCTCTAGAAGCCAGCGGGTCAGGTTGGATGGCAAAAACTTTGCTAATAAAGCTGTCAAATCGTTTACATTAGTTGCTGGATTCCTATTGCCAGTTTAATGAAACATTCCAAATGAGCAGTAGATGTCTTGCTGAAGTTGTAGTGTGTCCTGGACTCTCCGTAAAAAAAAAAAAAGGTTTTTAATTGGCTTGTTTTATATTTATGGGCTAGAAGTATTTTTCGCACAAATATTTACTATGACTTTACTACTGCCATAGCATAGATTAATGATAGGCTACGACATTCCAGTTCCAGTTTATGTACAAATCTGGTTACGTCCATTTTTTTTTTTTAACTCGTTCACTGCCATTGACATATTTACTTGTCTTTTCACAGTCCAGCCATTCAATCCCAGGGCCTTATTCATATTTTTTTCCCAATTTTTTTCAAACGTTATGATAATAATAATGGTAATAATAATAATAATGTTACTAAATAACATTATTCTGGTGCTGGGGGTAACGGTACATGTATTTGTGTTTGGTACATCTCTGTACCATAATAATATATACCAAGTGCAGCTCAGCCTCTGGCTATGGACGTCCTGGCTAGCGATCTGCTTCTAGTGCTGCATTAAACTCATTTGATTATCAGTGCAGATTGAAAGAAAAGTAGTGTGGTGTAGCCCATGGCATTCCCAAACAGCCTCTTACTTAAAAAAAATGCCATTGGTGTTTTGATAACCATTCAGACTGCTCAAACTGTTACGGTTGCACTTGTTTGCTTCCTTTTGAGCTCAGAACAATTGAGCTCAGTGCAGTTACCAGATCCATGGTCACCTTAGAGACGAATAAATTACTGCACAGAATAAGTTACCAAAAAAAAAAAAAAAAAAAAAAGGAGAAACGGTGCCAGACAATAAGCACATCATTTCCATCATTTCATTTAGAGTTGTTCAGGCTGCAGACGACAGAGTGGAAGAAACTCTTAGCGAAATGAAAGGTGGAGCATTTAATAGAAGCGAAACATTTGGCTGAATGAAGAACAACAACAAAACGAACGGCAGCAGGATGACCCGTCGGGTCATTCGCAAGATTTAAGGCCTGGGTTGAGAATCACTGCTATCCGGTGTAGAACGGATGCGTTTCTGCTGGCGCTGTGCCAGATGCTCTCGACTCAACCACGCGTGTGCATGCAAGTTTGCGGAAGCGCGCGCAGAGTAAAAAAAAAAAAAGTCGCGCCAGTGCAGCCGCAATGGCGGTCGGAGGTCAAGGCCGTAATGGGGGCCATTTTTCATTAGGCCCATTCCTCGTCGGCAACTGCTGGGGGAGAGCGCAGGAAGCGGCGGAGTGATTGAAATGGCATTTCAATGTTTGTAACCTCTCACCCAGCCCGCTCCCCTCTTGACAAGGGGTGGCAGCTCCTTCTCACCCCTCTCCGGCGGCCTCGTACATCACTCTCGTCTCTCGCCCACTTCCTCCGTCCCTCGAGGCCTGAAAGAGTGTTCCACGAATCCACTCCACAATGAACACGTCAATCAACCCCCCAACCCCCATACGTAAAAGACGTTTTGAGCAAATTGGCACGTGTGCAGTCGCTTCCCGTGAGACAGATGCGCTGCTGACGGCAGGCTGAAGTGACTGGACAAACAAAAACAAAGCAAAACGCACGTCTTAATGTTGAATCAGTCCAAGCTGACCGGGGATGGAAGCTTGAGAAATGTCTTGCTACTCTCTGGGAATCAACCACTTGGTGGCACTAGCAGCCAAAACCAACGAGGGCCAACCGACTCAGTGTAATGGAGCTGTGTGCAGATCACGCCTCGAGAACACCGCACAACCGTGGAATGGAATCAAAATGAATCATTTGCTGCATTAATTTAATTAGGGGATGAAAATTCCAGCTTTGGAGCGGCTTTGGATGAGGGCCGCCTGAAAACGCTCACCGGCCACACTATCAAGTGCACCCGCACAACAATCACTTGTGTAGGATCAAAATGATGTTACACTGATGTGGCTAAATAAATGATACAAATATTAGAAACGGCTCTTATGTATTCAAGCATGAGCGACGTGATTACATTTCTCGCAAGACAGCCGATGCTTTGTCTATATTATATTATTAAAAAATATAGCAAGGCAGCATAGTGACTTAGCAGCTAGCGTACCTGCCTCACAGTTCTGAGGTTCACGGTTCGAGTCTCGGCCTTCCTGTGTGGACTTTGCATGTTCTCCGCTGCATTAGGTTTAGTGAAGACTCCGAGAAAATCGGCCCAAAGCTCCGAACCTGAGGGCCAATGTTTGTTTTTCCATCCGTGCAAAGCGGTTAGCTTAGAAGACACTCAGGTCCAAAGGAGCATGTCCTATCGATTTATATCGTCTATGACTGTTGATTTTATTGGAGGGGGCCAGTAGTTATGTCTCTCGACCGTGCTATTTTGGGTACAGTTTTTTTTTTTTTTTTTTTTTTTTTTTTGTTAAGCCCTTATCTATGGCATCTAATCAGAACAGAGGTGAAAAAAAATGAAGCGCTACAACCGTGGCTCATGAATGCAACCAGAAGCACGGCGTTATCTTCTTACCCCCCCAAGCAACAGCAAGGTAAGTATGGATAAGCTTTAAGACTTTCCAAGCGGTTTCCAGCTTAATTTTTTTTTTAGGCTACGAAAAAAGTGCAAAAATATTTTCTAAGCGACTGAGTGCCGTCTGTGGGTGCCACAACAAAAAGTGCTTTGATGTAACGGACGCTCGGCTTGTCGGATTGTACACGAATGTTGCGGCCATTATTTTCTGTACATTGTTCACATCTAATAAAAGGCTCTTTTTGTGCCTGAGCTCTTTTACTTTGCCCCCTACCTCAGTTTTCTTTTTGTTGGTGGAGCAATTAGGAGCGAAAGCCATTCGGAGCTCAGAGGGGAAGCCACTTTGTGATTCAGGTCATGTCTCCGCCTAAATGTCATTGGCCCGAGTGCAGCAGGTTAATTAAAGGCAGCGCTGGCCTGTTTCACCCAGATAGTTGGAGGGAAAAGGGATTGACCCGTCTTGAAATCTGATCGCACATTTATACATATTAATTCACAAACATGTGCATATGTGTTTCCTACTCCCTCGCCCACTGCGCTGCGCTGTAAGAATTTGGGATTCTTAGTGATTCTCAAAGTATTATTATTATTATTATTACGCTCCACGATTACAAAATTGGCCTAAGAGTAAAAAAAAAAAAAAACGATGGTTAATATGCACTTATATCCACACACAAGCAAATCATACTTGAATTGTTACATTTGCACCTTTTTTTTATTTTATAACTAATTTTCAAAATGTAGTTTGGAACTTACATAATTATAGTGTTTCAAAGAATTTGATTTGTCTTTATATATATTTTTTTACGTTTAAAAATGTGTTAAATAAATTATCGTTTGAGTAATCGTGATTTCAATTATTACCAAAATAATCGTGATTAATATTTTTTTTCATAATGGAGCAGCTACTAGCTCTTTCTCTAATGGGGCACGACAGTACACGGTTCAGTTGTATTTAACTTTGAAGTTTAATTCATATGCATCGGATCTTTGCTGTTTGTTTTTTGGTCATTTTTTTTACTTTTAGGAACACTTCGGCTTACTCGGCTATTGCATTATTTTGACATATCTCACTTTTTACCCAAAGATGTATGCTGATTTGAATCCCGTTCAAACCTTTACTCCAAATGACACTTATTCACGGCAAATAGGATGACGCCACCAAGATAGAGGTTGCCGTAACGACGTGTCCCGGCGCACACTAGGTAATAATCAGCGCTCATTTGTTGCAATGGCGGGTAAATACTCCAGTGTGACTGGGTCGTCCTGTCAGCGGGGCCCTAGCGGCGGCAGTGGCCCCTGATAATCTTTCACTAATTTTTATTAAGTGGAAAGGAAAAGGGCAAGTCGTGGCAGCTAAAGCACGCGCGGCATAAATCAACCACCAGGGGGGCTGTGGTTATTATTCACACGGCGCTACATGTGCTGCTTTGCTCGTTAAGGGGAAAACGGATGTGGTGCCATATTAAATGTGTCATAATTAGCAAACAGTGAAAGTAATATCATTCCCGGGAGATTTCTTTTGATTTCTTTTGCCGGGTTTGATTTTGAAGTGCACAAAGTGGCATGCCCGAGGCAAAGTTTCTCTCTGTTGTGCTCGCCGTCTCACTGAAGAAACTCGCAGATAAGACAAATGGTTGAAATGACCTTTGAAAACATCACCATCTCTCAGCCGGCCCGAGAGAGAGGCAAGAGAAGGAGCTATTTGGACGGAGCGCTGGGTAAAAGTGGGTTCCCAAACCGCGCCGGATTTGTCTTGCTTCTCGGAATGCTTTCTGCTCCATTTACACCGGCGAAGTGCATTCGTCTCTGTCTTGGAATTGAAGTGAAGAACAAGAAATGAGGGAGTCGGGGTTTGAAAAGCTCTCCTTGTATCACATGGCCATTTTGTAGTTCAACACTTAAATGATCCACACAAGCCACTTGGTGGCTCATTAGTGTTTCAGTCTACATACTGGAGCCACCTGTTGCTACCTTCCTAGCCAGTTGTCTTAGTGGCACAGCAGGCAATTGTTTGCCGACCCATTTCAGACGTTCCACTCTTCAGTCTAACTAACTTCCAGAACGTTCTGAAAGGGAGGAAGAAACAAACCAACATGGACAGATTTTTATTGAAATTTCCTGTTGATGAAAGTGAGGAAAGAAGGTTGAAAAAATACACGTCGGTAGCGTGGCCTTTTCTGTGTTGGAAAGTCGCCAAACATGAAATATCACCGGTTTGATGATGGTTTATTTGGAATGTACAATCTTTCTTTTTAAGTTTTGCTGCTAGCCGGAGTTCAGTGATCCCAACCAGAAAACAGCGCATGGATGTTTTTTCCAAAAGATAATTTTCATGTGTTACTGTGTCAGGTCATACAGACTGTTTCAACACTTTTGAAGACTACCCTGAAGTTCAGTGAAAGTGAAGCAAACCAAAAAAAAGGCTGCCAATCAATCTATTATATTGTATTGTTACTGTATGGTATATACTAGGGATGTAACGATTCACTCAAGCCCCGATTCGATTTGATATTCAATTTTTTTTTTTTTCAATTGCTACCATGCTCATCTCTGTACACTAGTGTGGTTCTGCAACCATCCACAAACGCAATGTTTGGCGCAAAGCACCATTTGATCAACACGTTCAAAATGTGCAATGCACCTGGAATGAAAAACGTTTCAAGACATCATTTCTGTTAGATGAATTTAACAACGCGATTTTTGATTAATCGAATCGATTAAGCGATTAATCCAATTGAGTCGAGTTTAAAATCGATGTTCGATTAATCGTGACAAAAACTATAGATTCATTTTCACACATTCCAAAACATTCATCCACATTTCATTTTGAGGGGAAACTTGATCGTGGGAAACGCGCATTGTCATGGAACACACAAATACGTGAACATACATGTCTAATGTGTTTGACCATTAGCTCGATGCTTCGTGTTGAAAAGTTTTTACTCACAGCTCGGAATGCTTATTTCTGGCCAAATGACCACAGCAGAGGGTGTCCCTTTTAAAATTCACAGGCACAACGAGTTGCAAATTAAATGCGACGCTCGCTTGTGCATTCGAGGGAGCTCACCGAGGAGATGAAGTCCAGTCTGCGGCATCACCCGTGTCCCAATTAGGGCTTCGAATGTGTTTAACCTTAGCAGAGCTTAATCATGTCATTAACAAGACGTGGGCGGGGGGGGGGGGTTGGACGGTTGTATTAAAACTGCCTGTCTGTTGCCACCTCCCTGCTGAAATAACTCCCCCCCCCAAAAAAAAAAAAAAAAAAGCATCTCGACTTTATTTGTTAAGCAAAGGCATCATTTGTGACCTCTAATTCAAGGAGAGCTTTGGCTACCTAAGGCATGCGTGTTTTATTTAGCCGCTCTAAATTAAAGTCTTATTATTGGCCGCATGTGTCACCACTGCCCGTGCGTGCTCGCCAGTGATGACTTTTCGGCTACACTTCCACGCTCGACTTCTCTCCCCCGCCTGCTCGTCAAACGCGGGGCAAGTTGCTGTAATTGCTCATCAAATTATCCCCTTTTTATTTCAAGACACACCAGATTGAATGGGACATATGGACTCGGACAGCGATCGTGAAAATCTAACCCGCCGCAATGTCGGTGCGCATCGGCGGGTGTCTATTACCTAAACACGCTTGAATCCTATTTTTGTGGTAATCAACAGAAGCACCGTGGAAGATAAAGATAAGCCGCAGGCATTATTTTCCCTTCAGGCTTGAAGAGTGACAGGCCTATTATGCGCTGCCGGGGATTTATGCGATGATCATTTTTGATGGCCCGGACGTCCGTCGTCGCCCGTAATGTTTTCTATGGTAATGATGCTTCCACTCTGCCTTTGGACCACAAAGCTGCCTCGTGACTCCATCTTTTCTGCAGGGAAAGTGATTGTTGACGGCTCCATTAAGAGGTGCAACAATATTTCCTCCTTGGTTACTTTCGCTCGTCAGCCAAGCCTATTTATGTCTTTGGCTTCAAGATAGGGATGGATTGAACTCACTTGCTAGATGGGCGCCGGGCGATGTGTCATAACCTTGATAGAGCGTCCGGCACATGAAACGCCAACATGCACCGAGGAATCAAACGTGAAATGAAAAGCATTCACTCTACAGCATTACCGTCCTAGCCTTCCAATGTCACTGAAGTTGATCGGTGAAATCATCTATTCTACAGTCTACGTTCAACCAATCAGGCGGGCGTCTTGCGCTTCGTGTGCTTTTCCTGTCACAAGCGATACTTCCGCCCAACAAATGCAAGAGACTTTCCCCCAATCCTAAACATTTCTCTCTTTCATACTCGGCTGACAGCTGCCTTTAACAATGGATGGGATGGATGTGACCCCTGGGGTTTTTATCTTTTGACACGTGTTTTCACAGCGGGACTTTGTGGCGGTAATTTCTTCCGAGGGGTCCCTAATCCGTTTTTACACTGCACATTGCACATCCAAAGCGGGAAACATGATTTATATTTGACACGTGTCCTCTTTTCATCTTCGGTCTTTGTGATGCTGCTGTTTATTTGGGCTAGCTCGGACTCTCGGGGAGGGTGAATTATTATTTCTTTTTGATTCCCGTGTTCAGTCAACACGCGTATATTTTTGTTTTGTTTCCATCAGTCGGCGCGGAGATTCAAGTCGCACAATTCAAGTGACAATTAATAATTCCGATCCGTTTGCTACATGAAGGCTGTCTCTTCTGTTGCAGCTCTGAAAACTTGATCATCATAAACACTTGAATTTTAATATCCGTTGTTTTTCTTCAGCTTTGACTCGTCACAAAGATGAATGCTGTGTGAAAACAATTTCTTGCCCCGACAGTAATATTTCTGACAAAGTTTTTTTTTTTTTGTGAGGCGAGAACCACTGAAACAGACTACCAAACCCACTTAAAGAAACATCAGTTACACTCTTGAATGCAAAACGGGTTCTTGCCGTCTCCCGGAATCTGTTCTTCAATCGGTCGCCGGTGCTAAAATTAGCATTGAGTTTTTTTTTTTTTTTTTTTCTTTATCAGCGCTGTGAAGAATTTCCTCCCAAACTTGTGCAGAATGTGTGCGGGTCTTCAAAAGCTGCAGTCGCCTTGTTGCACAACACAAGACCATCCTGACTGCCTGTGTTGGGCTGTGAATACTAATGCATGTTCCGTTGTTTGATGCTTCATAGAGGACACAGCAACACATATTGAGAGCAAAGCTTCTGTCTCTTTTGTGGCTGACAGATATGCGCAAGAATGCTCCTTTGGCCTTTCTCATCTTCCGATTAATCATCACATGATTAATAGGTAATGCACCACCATGTGAAAAAGTGCTGATAAGCTGCATGTAGTACATATGGTTCATAGGTGCATTGATTGTTTAAGTGAACAGAATCTTCATAGCGCCCAAATTGAGTTAGCAAATAAAAGTAGACATTTTGCTAGCAACACACGAATGATGTTGTGTAAAAACTAGTGCTGTCAAACGATGACATTTTTTAAACTAATTCATTGCAAAATGTTCCATAATTGAGATTAATCGTATTTTTCAACTACAATTTTTTACAAGGCTTGGAATCGATATTTACTGGAGTAAAATCTTGGAATTAATATGGGGAAAAAAAATGTAAAGTATATTTTGATTCAAAGACTGTTCTAATAGCTTTCTTTGATCCTTGAATACGATTCTTTTCCTGTAAAATTCAACAGTTGAACAATACACCAAAGATGTACAGCTAATTTAGTATTTGAATTTGGCTTTGCAAAGTGTGCAAATTATTTCTCCAATGAGCTGTCGAGCAACTTTTTAAAGTAAAACTGCATAAAAGTCCATCTTTGCGACAGTGACTCTTCCCGAAAAAAAACGAGTTAACTGAGTTAATTGTTTTTGTGTGTGTTATCAAATTTAAATTAATCTCCATAGTTAATGCTTTAACTTCGACAGCCCTAATAAAAACACAATACAGCATGCTTAAGGAGAATGTATAGAAATAAGCTACTGTAGTATCCGTGTTGAATGTGTTTTCAGACGTTTTCAGGCACATATATGTAGGTCGGTTGAACAAAATGGTTGACTCGAACCGAGCCGTGTCTTGCGCACATGTTATTAATGACTGCATGGGTCTGCGGTCTGGGGTCCAATCCGGGGGATTTAGTCCACTGCGCAACACCAAGCAAAGTCTTCAAAGCGGGAGCAAAGAAGAATTGTTCTTTTGCTGCCAGGCTCCCCCTACGGCTACTACGGTGCGATGCGCTTTAGCATCCGCAATGACTTGACGCGCTTACAGAACTCGTCTTCATTATAAGCGGATTGTCCAGATGTGACACTTGAATCACCATATCCATGTCCTGCCTATTTAATGCAACTTTCAGAATTTCTGATATGAAACGCCCCAAACTATTTTTCATATCTGATTCGTTGCGACTTCAGCTGCTTGGCCATCTCATCTACAGCTTTGTTTGTCGCCTCCCTTTGCAAAGTTGGATTAATAAATGAGAATTCATCGGAAGGCATATCTGCGATTAAAGCGAGTTGGGGGGCGGGGGGGGGGGGGGGGGGGGCGGTAAATGGAAAACAAAAGCATCTCCCTGACAATGCATGTTTTACAGCTCACCGACAGCCGCTCGAATTAAGTGATGCAAACACGCCAAATTGAATCAATTTGCTGCCTCTAAATGGATGTGATGCGTGGCGCCTGAATGCTCGAATGAATCCGAGAGAATTTCTGCGTTTAATAATGTTGTTTTTGTTTGCGCCTTCCTTGTCCTCGCTCACTTGATGAAGCTTCCACAAGATGGGGCGTGAAGAGGATATCAGATAACAAGGTGGCGGCGGCGGCGCATGCTCCGGGAACCGAGCGACGGGCCGTGGTGGAGCACGACGGGGGCCGGGGCGGAGGTGAGTGGAGCACATCAAACGGATAAGAAGCCATGTGGAAAAACGCGTGATGCAAAACCATGCGTGGAATTATCACCCCCCCCCCCAAAAAAAAATAACTCTAAATAGGAGCAACCTCCTTTATTGACACACACACACACACACACGCCTAAATGCTTGCAGATGTCTGCAGAGGTGGCAAAAGTACTCATTAGTAGAAGAAGAGATACTTTAAAATTAGAAGTACTGTTTCAACTCCTGTACGTAAGTAAAAAAAATACAAAAGTACGAGCTCAACCGAAAAATGTTATCTGCCTAAAAATGTTTTCCCCTTTGTCGCAAATATAACAATGACATTACGTGGTTTTAGCCGCTAGCTGGCGCTGGCCTGCCTTTTATGCTATCAAAACAATGCGTTCCCATAGCTTTGAACTGAGTAACACAAATGTAAATCTTATCTATATAATTATCAGCTAAAATAGCTCAGAACAAAAAAAAAACTCAATTGACTTTTCCTCTCTCTCTTTTACCCCAAGAAACTCATACATTTTTTTTTTTTAATAGCATGCTTTTAATGAGACAAATAAGTACTCCACCTATCCTTTTTCAAAAGGTGCCGTAATAACATGATTAAATTAAATAATTCAACAGATGACAGCACCCTGGCCAGATGTTGCGTCATCAGATTCCATTTATGAAATTGCCTAGTACTTTACACAATACAGTCTGTACCTGTGTATTAAGACCACAGTTGTGTAGCCGAAATTGTTATTGTGCTGAAGGCTGACAATTGTAATAGATTCTCTGTGTTGTGACAGTAATTAATTCTGCTGTTTTTCATAGAGGATAAAGAATATATGCCTGCTAGTTTTGTTGTATGCGGCGTCTGCAAGTGCTTCTTCTGCTTTCGTTCAAATATAAGTTTTTCAAAATATCGATACGAGTGTAGTTGGCCTGTCTCTGGATTTTGTGTTTAGCGTTAACGTTATGCCAGTGGAGATTTGTAAGGCAAAGTTCACGTGCTCTGGCGGAAGTGCCGTACCTGGAAAAAAATACAATCACAGAGGATGTGTTCTCTGCTCCTTGCCACCGCTGTCATCGCTGTTGACATATTGATCTGGAGTTGTGCCTGCAACATGTAATGATGAAAAAGGGGAATGGAAATCTTCGAACAGCGTCGACACGTTGACAGAGCCGCGATTAAATCAAGAGCGGCGGCCACGTCGTTGGCGACAATGATGATAACGCTGCGGGCACTTATCAACGTCGCCGCCAATCTCCCCGGTGCGGCCACACACTTTTGCGAGTAGATGTCCCCGGATGCTGATGGGCTGAATCAATCCGAACGAAAAACCAAAGCGCTTATCGTCAAAACGGAGCGGGGCACCTCGCGCCGACGTCTGAATAATTGCTTCCAAGCGTTACGCTTTGCCCGTCAGTCAGCCGGGCGGCGCGTCGGCCGTAATGCATCTGCATTAAGGCGGTCGCCGTCACGTACGCCGCGCCGTAAGCCGTTAAATACATAAATCGGGTTTAAATGAACACACACCCCACTTGTCTGGCTCGCTTTGCCCAGTAATTCATCTCCCAATTCTGTGATTCTGTTATGCGGTCAAATTGACAAGTAATCCATTGCCGGTGTCCTTGTTGTCAACATTGAGGTCATTGCAGAGTCTCGCATCGAGCGAATGCGCATACAGCATTCAAGCACTTTGCAACATGTGACCTTATAAGAGGTGGGCACTGAAGCCCTGTTTGTCTCTGGCGATATACTCTATATTTTTACGTTTTGGAAAAGATCCATAGTTCATCAATTTTAATGTAGACAATTGTGAGGATGTCTCATTCGGGTCAAAATCTATCCGGAACATATTATGGGCCTGATTTATTAAGACCCCAGGTGATAAACTGCATGTTCACTCATTCTAACAGATGGCGCACGCTGCCGGCGACAGGCGTAAAAACTGGAAGTCGCAGTTTTTAAAAGTGCGCTTTAGGTTTCCACTATTGATTGGGGAGAGTGACTCAAGCTCAGAATGACGTTTTTAAGGAACGGAATTGGAAGTGTCGCCGGAAGAGATTCTGGAAAGCCAGCATGCTCATGTTTAACATTAGAAGCACGAGAGCAGTCATTTTGACTGTTTTCAAACTTTGATGTGTTATTACTCTGCGTGTATGGATATAAAATGCTCTTGGCCTCTTGACTTTTCCTAATTCTGTATATATTTCACGACCGTGGTTTTCAATTTTATGGTATTAAACAATATAAAAATAGTTACGAGCCACCACTAAAATTTGACGGTACGCCCGTTGCGCTGGGTCGGCGCCGCCAGGTTTCTATAGCAACCAGCGGTTACATTGAGAAATGCTGCCGGTCACCATGATCGATAAATAAAAAAATAAATCTTATCGAGTAGAGGAGGTGTTACATCTGCTTCAAAACACTGACGCGTCTGAGGAGGAATTGCTCGGCTGACACACAGGTAGGAGCAGCCTTGTCGCGTGTTGTGAAATAGACAATAGATGCGATAGTCATGACGTTGTGGCTAGTGCGTGCCAGTCAGTCGAAATAAATAAAATAATGATCTTATGCGGTGCTGGCTGACACAATTCTCCCATCATTTTAGTCGATGACGTCATTGTTAGAGCGCACCAGCGGGCATTACGTCAAATTGACGGGTCTCGTACTTCTTCTAGTGTCAAAATCCTGGTACTCCTAGTGTAAAAAAATCATCCATCGGCTCTCCTTTCCCACATGGGAGGGCATCACAATAAGTAAGTAGGCTGTAAAAACCCATTTCTGACCCGTCGCTATAAACATCCGATTTCTGCCATATAGCTGAGACAGCAGCAGGGGAACATTGTACTGTCTTTTACAATTGTCTATTAACAAAAGGACCCTGTCGCCGCTCTTAATCCCAGCACCTTCACCGGATGATAATCCTCCTTTTTTTTTTTTTTTTTTGCCGAATCACTCTGAATCCTTTGTTGCACGCTTTCAAACCTGTTCAGCACCTGTCAGGGCACTTTGCAAGCGCCGCGAACGTATTACGTACATGTTTTTTTTTTTTTTTTTTGAACGAGTGCACTCAGGCTTTAAATAGATTACAGCTCATTATCCCCAATTACATTTCTGAATAAGCTTGGAAATGGAGAGTAAATCGCTGGCCCGCTCTGACGTCTTTCACGGAACTTTTACAAGGGGTGTTCACTGGCTCTGCGAATGGGATGATTTGTCTTAATACGGTCAAAATGTAAACACACAAATATTCTTTCAAACTGCACTGACTTGCATCAAATGTTAAAACTTGTAGAGACCGAGGGGGAATACTGACCGAGCCCGGTGGACAAACTGCTCGTAATCGACCCGCGGTTCAAGCCGAAGTGGGGCAAAGTTAGAACAACAACGACAACAAAACATGTTCAAAAGGCCTTTGAATGTGACACTTCAAGTCCTTCTCTCGGCTCGTGTGGCCTTTCTGTTTCCCACATTGAGCCGTGGCTGTGACCTACCACTGTGATCTCATTTGTGGCCATGTTTTTTACCCGACGCTTTAGCACACAAACACATCACATCGGACAAATACAGAGTGACAAGAATCGGAGCATGTAAATACCAACCGGCAGACGACGACAAAAATACCACGCCATATCGCTTGATAGATCTGCATGGCCGCGTAGGCAAAAATGAAGGCACACCAAGTCGACCAATGTCAGCAAATTCACCTTCAAAATTGCACCACCGTGGTCCTATCTACATATTATGGTCCTATTTTGGGATTTATTGTTTCCATCTTATGACCAGTTCATGGCACGGTAAAAAGTTGTCCTTTCTGTTAGTGCGAGAGTTTTTTGTTTTTGTTTTTGGTCCTCGTTTTATTTCAGGCCTCGTAAATACTTTGCTCAATTTCTTAATGCGGCGCCGTAAAGCATCAGTAAGGTCAATTACAGACGAGCTCTCCCGGTGTCTCAAAGTGCCGGCGGCCACCTCGATGGCGGTGAACGTGCACGGTAACGTCTTGTCGTGTCCATCACCGTCTACTGCGGTTGATAAGTTGCCTCCCCGCGCACGCTTGACATATACGAGCGCTGTTTTTATACCCTGTCAATAAAAGTGATTTACCGGCGAATCGATACGACGCTTGCCCGTGTGCTGACAGTTGGCTGTCCTGAATTTATACCGAGCAACGTACAGTACATTTTTAGCTTTAACATTTACACAGGCGGTCATTGACTAAACCAACAGCCATTTCCTGAAGGGGAAATTCTGGATGACATTTACGTTGAAGGGGAAAAAAAAAAAATATAGCCATGTATGCTTGCAGAGATGTTTCTCATAAATGTTACACCATAGTCAAGTATCATTATTCCGAAGTACTGTACATGATCTCCAAACGCTTCTTTTCCCTAACAAGGGGGATGTCAAAAGTGTTTACGACAGTTCACATTCCTCTTACATTATAGTTTCTGAGGGAATTTCCCCTGCTCTCCTATTCAAATTTTGCCTCACCGAGAGGGTGGGAAAAAAAAAAAAAAGAGAAAAAAACCCACATCTGTTCCACCACTATTATCCATCTGTCGCTGGTGTTCCTCCCTGCTTTCCTCAATGGATTCCTCCTCTTCGCCTACAACATGCAATAACCATCATCTTCCATGCCAATGAGCCATGTAGGCAGACTGCCGGCTCCAAACGGTGGCACTTTCTCCGTTGTAACAGTGTAGGTTGGACAGGCAATGAGTGGGTGGGAACCTCCTAAGGATGTCATTTGGGAGACTCTTGACCCCCAGGCCAGCAATTGTTGAAGCGGAGATGCCAGTGGATAACAACCACTGAATGCACACATGAGTAATTCCTGCACGGAGACTGCGTTTTTTATTTTTTTATTTTTTTTCAGTTCTTTCCATTCCCCCAAAAGCAGGTTAAGAGTATTTTTGCATCCATATTTATCGGCGGGAATCCATTTAATTTCTTTGCTTGACAGTCAGGTTGGTCTCTGTTGGCCAGCCGCCCACGCACAACATCATCTTGCGGGACCGAAGTGACATTTACTGCTAAATTTGCATGCTGCAGCTCATTAGCTAATTAGCAATCTACATAGCCTTCAGTAAAGCGCAGTTAACTTTGTCCTCAGGTGAAGGATTCCCCGTCATCTTGTTTAACAAGCCGACGAACTAGATCCCACCAGTTTTAAAGTTACATTTGACTTTCGGTTGGCGATAATAGGCAGTGGAAGTCAACAGGTCTTGCAATGATTTATATATATATATATATATATATATATATATATATATATATATATATATATATATATATATATATATATATATATATATGAGCCATTCTACCGAATTGGTTGAAATTGCTGTCCCGCAATGAAAATCACATTTTAAAAAACAATGAAGTGTTCAGACTTTGCATATTTAGTGATATCTTATGATCTATTTTAATCACGAGACAATAAGTCACGTGCCTCTATCTCTGTACGCATATTCCAAACTGTGTGTGGTAGCCACATTCTGTATAAATATAAAAATGTAAATATAGCAAAAGTGGTTAGGTGCTCACAATGCTACCCACGCACAAAGTATTACTGCAACAGCAGCCAAAGTATGGTCACGGCCGCAACTTTGCAGTCACTACCGAAAAAAACAGATGTTTGAACAAAAATAAAATGTATACAATTATCAACCAACAATTTACAATGAAAAATAGCACATTTTGATTTATTTTGGAAAAAGTCATATTCTGTTAAAAAATCATTTAGATTGATTTTGATGTCAAAACCATATATATTAATTTATAAAAATACTCTGTTGAGTGGGGAATGGAAAAAAATATGAATCGGTTAATCAAATTATTTTGATTCTATTGTAATTGTGTGTTTCGGGAGTGACAAATTTTGAGGACAGGCAAGATATGAGGGAAAAGCTCGAAAATACTATTTGAAAATGAACTTTTACTATATATGTGTCCCTTATATATGGTGCAACATGAATACAGTAAAGATTTTTCTGAAATAACATACAAATTTCAAACATTTTCCAACTCTGAATTTGAACCAATTCGGTAGAATGGCCCATATACAAGATGGCAGCAGAGCAATATTTTTATATTCGACATGCCGTCGGCATGAGCACAGAAACGGTGAATAGGTTTTTCAGAAAATAACCGAGGGTAGTGAGGAGAATTTATGACTACCAAACTGCGAATATGCTGGGAATTGAATATATCTTAAGTTGAGCTGCTGTTAAAATTCCTGCCAATTACGAGCCAGACCTTTTCTCTGTATCATATCTTTTTTTCCCCCCCAAGTTTACCACCCTCATATGAAAGTTATAAGGGTACTTAAAACGATTTAAAAATACATTTTTCCAAACGCATGAAGCAAGGCTGAAGGTGTTTCTGCCCAAATCACTGAAACGCCATCATTAGTCAACGTCACGTGTCTTCTTCTGCCGTGAGTCTCGCTCCTCCTCTAGCGGTAGCACCAATATTTACATCACCAATAAAAGTCATTGTTGTGCAGCCCACTCTAAATCTGAGGCCTGCTACTGTCGCCGATGACAGAGGAAAACATAAAGCATCCCTCGCAGTGACGGAGCGCTCCAGACGCTTTTATTGGACCGCTGGAAAAAAGGCACCGCTCGTCATATTCTCTCCGATTTAAAAATCCAGATGAATTATGACTTCACATGCTGGCATGTGTGTTTGAAAGGACGCCTTTATTTAAACCATTAATGATGTCTGTGATGTTTTGTAGCTATCTTTTCCTCATTTACTTTTAATTTTGTCAGTGTTATCTCTGCTATATCCCAATAGGACACAATTGTAAAAATAACATAAAATCGCACTCTAATCTAACTAATCGCAAATAACATAAAATCGTCATAATTTTTTTTCGAAAATGTTTTAATGGTAAATTTAGACCATTGTGTTCACCAACTTTTTATATAGAGGGACACTACGCAGCCTTTTGTGGTTTGGATACCTAGCTTGATTGATCGCTAGCTATGCTGATCACTGGCTAGCTGGCTCGCTACATACCTATTTTCTTTTGATTTTGGCAGTTTCAGACATGAAGGTTGCACATCCCAGACACGAGACATCATGCAAAAAGCGACACGAGACAGAGGTCAAAGCGTTGAAGGACTTTGTGGCGTGCGAAAATGGATGCTAACCTTCGACGGATCGTGCGATAGTGCTGATTTCGAGCTAAAAGCGCGGGTAGTAGACAGCGACGGGGAGAGTAGCGGCTGCCAAATGCTCGGCGGGCCAAACGAAGTGGAGTCCATGCCATCTGGGGCGCCTGAGGCACGGCTGAAAACAAATCGCTGAATCCCCCATGTTTTTCCTCATTTATTTATCTGCTCACTTTTGTCTGCGAACGCATTAAACTCTGACTATCCTGACACCATGTGTCAATGCTCCCAATTCCCCTCTTATTTATATATTTCTCTCTCTCTCTCTCTCTCTCTCTATATATATATATATATATATATATATATATATATATATATATTAGGGCTGTCAAATTTAAAGCATTAACTATAGAGATTAATTAAAATTTTATAACGCACAAAAAAAATTAGTTAAAAATTTGTAATCGTTTGACAACACTAATATATATATATATATATATACATATGAGTGAGAGAGTGCGATTCTCCATCCCACATTGGCTGAGAACCGTGGGGGTCATAGTCTCGAGGTGGGTGTCCCTTATTTCATTTATGAAACTTGGCAACCGTAGTCATATTACATGTTTTCAAGTGTAGGGGCAAAAAAAAAAAAAAACTGTCAGCGAAATAAATATTCAAGTAAATTGCAGAAAATCTACTTGCACTACAGTGCCAAAGTGTTTGTTCATTGTTACTTTCCACCGCTGCTTATAGTTCATGTTTCACACTCCACATGCAGACAGCAAGTGATTTAAAGTCCCTGCGAAAACCCAAAGCTCCTATAGCAGGATGCTGCAAAATGTGACTTCCACTAAACTTTTTTTTTTTTCACAAGTTCAAATCAGTTTGTCAACTTTGCGATGCTCGGGTAGAAATGGTGCGCTGCATGGAAATGAGCATTTATTCAGACTGTATTTTTTATTTTTTTAATGACTAATGCAAAAAGGGATGTTTTTTTGGGGGGGGGTACATATTATATCTTCTCTTAATTTGCATGGGACAACAGTGGCAAGGATAAATATTTTGAGTTGGTGATGGGGGGGGGGGGAACAGATGTCTGTTTAAATGTCATGTTTGTCGCCAAGGCTGCGCTGACATTTCCGTCCCAGACTTTCACCTCTCGGATTTGCTTCGCCGTGACTCATTTAGCGGAATCCGGTTGAGTCGGAGTCGCAGTTGTGAATAAATATGATCTAATTGATAGCTGACCTCTCACATTAACAAGCGAATGGGACCAAAACACGGGCGGAGATGCGACTTAATTGTTTATATATGCATCCGCATCATCCCTAGACCCCCCCCTCCCGTCCCCTTCCATGTAAATTGCCTTGGGTGTGCGTGTCTGATTCCTACTGCACATGCAGTTGGGACATCTGGTGGCCGCGGATATTGATAATGGCATCGGGGACGCTCAGCTTCTTGTCTTATTAATCACACCAGGCTGAGCAGTGACCTTTCCCCGAGCCCACTGCTTCGGGCTCTGCCGTATCCCTTGCTTTCTCCCGCGCCCCCCCCCCCCCCCCCCCCCCGCCTTCCCCCCTCCCCCATGGGAGTAGGAGGCTGACATCACTCACCCGCCGTCCGCTAATGTCAGCCCCGAGCCTGGCCGCCGCGGCTCACCGGCCCTGCCTGGTGCCCCGGACACGGCCCAGGATGACAGAGACATTGATCATTCGGGAAGCAAGCGTTGTCTGGTGGTGGCCGGGTTGAGGGGGGAGCCGAGCATGGGTGCATACGTGTATGTGTGTGTTGGACTATAACACCAATTGTGACGGGTGAGCCTAATTACAACGCACATCTGGGCCCTAATGAGCAAATCAACACCCATTATTGATCAAGGATCAACTGGCCTTGAGCTGCTCTCTGATTGGCCGAGAGGGTTCACACGGGCCGCCTGGTTACACGGGCTAGCAACAACTAATTACTCATTCAGAAAACTCGCATGAATCAGTTTATTAGTGCTAAACGCTAACTTGGCACATTGGGAATTTGGGTGCAATGAAGAGAAATGAAGAGATGAGGTCACATTATCTGTACAATAATAATGTCCATCTTTTCTTTTTAGGTTTGGCTGAGGCCCATTTTGGCAAAGCAAAACAATGGTGTTGTATTGATAAAAAAAAAAATAGGATTGTCTAGTGACTACTTGCGGGGGTTGGAGCCCTGCCATGAATATCGATTACCTATATTTATTTGAACCGTAGACATATCACAAATGTGTATATATATAAATATATATATATATATATATATATGTGTGTGTGTGTATATATTTTTCTCTCTCTCTCTCTCTCTCTCCCTCGCTCTCTCTCTCTCTCTCTCTCTCTCTCTCTCTCTCTCTATATATATATATATATATATATATATATATGTGTATACTGTATATGTATATCATCGCTGTCCTGTGAAAAACACTTATGTCCATTTTTGGATTTTTTAAAATTTTCACGTTAATGGGATGTCTGTAACACGGAAACACCATTCACATAAAAATAAGAAAATTGAAAAACAAAAAAATGGACACAATTGTTTTTCACAGGACAGCGACGATATATTAATATCTTTGCTAAAGAGTATGAATATAATTCTGTTTTGGTAAAATGACATCCTTATATTCATTTTCTTGGCATCTATTGTGTACTCAACATCAAATAAATATTCATAGAATTAATGGTTTTAATATTATGATATTGTCTGATTAAAATATTCTTTCATTAACCCCCTGCTAGCACAACTTGCTCAGATCACCTCTGTTGATTACAAAACGGGGGCTCACTCTTTGATGAGAATCAAAATTGAGAATTAAAAACACTTCCCAAAAGCTGCCACCAAGATTGCTCAGGTGGGAGGGACTAACAAGTAAATGAATGGGAAGTGAAATTGGAGTGGAATTCATTGTCATATGAACAGAGAGAATAGACTTTGCTGCTCGTACACTGTCAGAAATGGCAAAACTAAAGATGTACAAATTTTTTAAAAAATACAATGGAGGCATGTAAGGCTTAGCGATAACTATTCTGTTTATTTTTGGAATATTTAAAAATGGTGCTCTTGGCTAGCATTTGATTGTATTGTAATAGAATTTTAACATGTTTGCCTGACGGTTTTTCTGAGTTGACACCTTATTCAGGTTACTCGGAAATTATGTTTGTACAGCACCGTCTATGTGACATATTTTATTGGCGTTTTGCTGTCCGTTCAGACAAGAAGAGCGCAAACAAAATAATCCCAAATCAAAGTGATGAAAGTGCAACACGATGTCAGGATGCCTCCGCAGGCTTGTTAAGATGTCAAGCTTTGTTTGATTACCTTTAATTGCGTTTGACGCTATCGGCACTTTCTCGGAATGCAGTATGACAAATCACGTAGCGGCAAAAAAAAAAAACAAAACCAAAAAATACTTAGCTAAATATGTGTTTTTCTTGCATTGGTGATTCATGCACTGATGACAGAAAAAAAGCAATATTGTCTGGAGGAATCTGCTCAGCCAGCTCATTCTAAACGAGGACAACAACAACAAAAAACCCCACAAATTAAAGAAGACATCAAAGTGTACGTTGCTGAGGATGCGGCAACATTAGCCAAAATAATTCAATTCAAATTATTCGAGGATAAAAGGGTGAGGGTGAAAGATTGCAAATCAGCACTTATATTTGTGGAAGAGCACGCACGCATGCAACTTTCAATTTCTCTTTAACGACCGCTTTTGGCACCCTCGTTGTGGTCCGTTAATGAGGACTTGCTTGTTGATTTGGTCCTCCGAGAACAAACGAGTTCAATTTTGTAATAATGATTTCTGAGGTTCGGCCCTGATGACTTTGCCTCGCTTTGTAATAAACTTTTCTGCTCTAATTTATGGCCTTCCTCTGCCCAAGAAAAACATATAATGTCACTAACATGTCAAATGTTTTTTTTCCCCCGTTTTTTTTTTTCGTTTTTTTTTTTTTTCGCCGATTGACTCAGCTCATTAAATCCGTCTTTGGTGAGGACTAAAGTGCACACCTGATCCATGCGTGTTTACCTATGTTGTCTACCAATGTGTGTTTAGAGAACACATTTCCTTGACGGCGCCCGAGCAATACAGATTTGCCAATTAACCTTGATGTCACTGTAATTACCGAGTCACATCAGTAAAATGAATTAATTTCCCAAAAGGACTCGGCATCAAAATTACCTCCTCTCTTCCCGATGAGAGCCAATATGGTGTCTGATAATTAGGCGAGGCAAAAGTGAGTCGCTGCCATATTTCTGGCTGCGGCTATGTGTGCTCGATCTAATCTGCCACTAGGGGGAAGGCCGCTGATCTGCAGCCCTCCTGCTTCCTGGTACGGCGCGAAGCGGCCGTCACATTGCGCGACCGAACCGGATTTTTCCTCACTCGCTTTCAATCAACGCCTCCTCGCTGCTTGAACTAGTATGTAAATTGTTACGCACAAAAAAAAAACAAATAAAAAAAAAAAACATTGAAAAATGGCCGGGTTTCCTCAGGTGGCGCGAGTGCAAATAAACTGTTGTGCAAAGAGTAGAAAATCTTGTTTATGCTCCTTGGGGGGCCCTCGTGAGCCTAGCGGCCTCCGGTGTCGCATCAATCATATTAAGATATAATTAAAGCGTCAATCTTGTTAGATGTGTGATTGATGTTTTGCTTAATCAGTTCAATAATTCAGCCTCGGCTCATTAATTAGCGATAATGAATCAATTTCAAATATGTATTGTTAGGGTTTATGGATGCCTAAAGTTGGATCGCGAGGGCGTGGTGGACACCTCCCCCGTCGTAAAAATACAAAAAAAAAGCTTAATTAGCTTGGCTTCTGTGGCTTTTGCGATGTTTTTGTTGTTCAACTCGAGAGCATCTGCGATTGGCTGACATATATTAACTCTTGTATGGTGTTTGGGTCTGTGGGACCTGTTTTCATTTTTTATCAAAAGTAAAATGACACAAGGCAAATGTGAAACATTCTCCTCACGGTTATAACACAACATGGGATATACTTTTTTTCATCACGTTTTATTTTTGAAAAACGAGTAGCTCATTAATTCATAAATGTGATCTAACAAAGGTAAAGGGCAAATATTAACAATGTTTGCTATTCATGTGACTTTTAATTGGGAGGTAGTAAACATCTGTGGAGTATTTTAACAGAAAATTATGTGTTGTTTTGAAAACACTAAACTCAAGCGGGTCCATCAGACCCATGAACACTGGCTTAGAAACAAAAATATGAACGCCATATAGGAAAAGTCCTATAGAAAATTGCTAGATGGCAGTAATGGAAAGCAAAGTACACACTGTGATTCCAATTAAAAAAAAAAAAAGACAGAAGAAAAACACGGAAAGACAGTACATTAGGTACAGTCAGTTTGGTGTTCACTTATGTGCTTGCAGGTTAAGTGAAGAAAAAATGTGCAATTTGTCTTCGGGAAAATATGTTAAAAATAGAATTTTGGTCATACATAGCAAGCCCAAGCTGCCAAGTCAGTGGCTTTGAGCTTCGGAATCTGACTTTGTGCGCAAGGGTATAACGTCACAATGTCATTCTTCTTCTCCATTTGGAGCTCTCTGCGTCTGCAGTTAACGCAACACATAATAATTGCACTTAAAAAAAAACAAAAAACTTGCAGTGTAATGGCAATAAACATGGTGAATAAAAATAAAAGTTTGTGATGCTTCTCGGCAGTCACAAAATAAGACTATAATGCTTCATAAGTGTTCAGGGAGCCATGCGGAGCAAAAAAAAAAAACAACAAAAAAACAAGCAGTGTGTTTTGTGCCTAAAGCCAACCTCATTATTTTCCATGTATAAATTATTAAAGAAATGTTTAATAGCGAGTAAAAACAGGCAAACCACTGTCCCTCGCATTTTTGCATTCGGGGCTTTCTTGAGCAATTGGGCACTCCATAAATCTGACTAAATGTAGGAGCATGCATTTCAAGGTCATTTTATACGATCTAATTAGTCCGGTAAAACCACTAGCTTGTACTGTTAGCCTAATAGACACTAGCAGACGTGTACGCGGTAGCTAAAGACTGGATTGTGGCTGCATAACACGGGCCAGTGGAGTGGACACAGCCAGCAGGAAGTGTTGAGTCAATTAGGCATGAACAGAAACAGTCAGCCTGCATTTGAATAAACGCAAAATGTGTTCGGCGCGTCTTGACCAAAGTCACGGGCTGACCCCCTCCCGCCGCTTCACTTCATTATACCTGCGAGTGTGCCCCCATTCCTCGCCGGGTCTGTGGTCCAGTCAGACCCGGGTGGCGGCGGTGGACTAATTGCTTTTCAAACACCCTCAAGAAAAGAAGAGTCTTTGCTCGCGCGGCACTGGTTGGCATTTCCGCATTGCGGGGGGGCCAACAAGGGGCTGATGTGAGAACCTGACCCTTCCCCACTCGCCAGCTCACTCGTGTACATGTAAGTGTGAGTTGATTTGCGTGATGCCATTTAGAGGTGGTTGGAACCTAAGGGGAGGGGCTGGGGCCATTGGGTTGGAATGGGCTTAGCGTATTTTACCGCCTCTGTGGATCATGCCCACATTTCTCTGTTTAGTTCTAGAATGTGACATTGGCCGCTGGAATGTAGCGCCCCACCTTGGTCCTATCAGTTGCATTGGAAAAAGAGCTACTGTGCGTGTCAGACTTAAATAGTCACTAGAGGAGACGGTAAAGTTGCTAAATATTAGGGCTGTGCAATTAATCGAAATCCAATTACAATTATGATTATTATACTCCACGATTACCAAATTGGCATAATTGTAAAAAAAACGATAAAAATTCATAAACAATGCACGATTTTCGCACGAAAATCATATCTGATTTTATGCATCTGTACCATTTTTATTTTTGAAAAAATATAATAATAATTTGATACATTTTGTTTGGTCCAAAAGGAACTTACATAGTATTTCAAAGAAATGCATTTGTCTTTACATTTTTTTATTTGTTTTTATAAGTAAAATAAATGATTGTTTGAATAATCGCGATTTCAATTATTACCAAAATGATTGTGATTCATTTTTTTTCATAATCGAGCGGCCGTACTAAATATAGCGTCCAAGTTGCTGAGTTGGCAACACTCACTTACCTAAATTGAAATACAGAAGCTGCTAAAAATATACACATAAAAAATATATTCTGTCAACCAATCAAAATAAATCAATAAAATTAATGAATCGCTCAGCCCAACTAACTTATAACAGTAGTAGCTATCTTTGCTTAACTTCAACGAACCACGAACCACTGTTATAAACATGCCGAGTCACTAGTTGGCAATGTGACTACGCACGTACATAACAATATTTGAATAATATCAATACTCGATTTTTTTTTTTTATGAATCACTTTTAAGTTACCATCTTTTTTAGTTACCTTAAATGCAAGTCACAATTGACCACTCAATACTCTGAGCGTCATACAAAGACTCAAGGCGACGTCGTTTTATAAGCATATTCATATTTATTAACGAGCCTCTGGTAATTCACCCCCCCCCCCCCCCCCACTTGATTGCACCCTGTCTGTTCAAAGAACAAAAGCAAAATCTGTAAAACGAGCAAGCGCTGTCGTCGGCGTGCTCACTCAAGCGTCCGTCGCCCTCATTAGGACCGTTAGCTCGGCTCGTCGTCGTCTCGAGCAAACGTACGGGCGCCATCGCTGTTTACATCACTTATCTCCACGTGGCGTTTGGAAATAAAAGTCAATTTCCAGCACAGTTGATGTTCATGATATATATGTATTTTTTTTTCTGGGCGCTGATGAAATTTGGTGGCGGCAAATATGCGAGAACAAGCCAGCAGCGATGGTTTGAGTAAAGGACTGTGTGCAGTGTGCTGTAAAATGACGAGTGACTTCGCTGTGAATTTTTATGAATAGCGAGGCGGCGGCGGTGATGTAGGAGGCCAATTAAAATAAGAAATGGAAGCCCTGTTTTTCCACTTAATGGACACACACCAAAAAAATAAAAATATTGACCTGACACCTCTTTTATTGATGAAATAAAATGATAACGCCCCTTGTTATATGACACTTGTGTCGGTTCTAATTAATAATCAAACAGCGGTCTGTGTAACAAAAATAAAGAGCTATCAGACGATTTTGGAGACTGTAATTATTTTAAAGCATTGAAGCTAAACATTGCAACGATGTTTATGTTAATGTTAAAAATCAATCTCCATGCAAAATAAGTCCAATGTGCATTCAAGCTGTGTTGTGGAAAAGAAAGTATTTGTGTGTACTCTTGATACATTATTACCGTGTGACGAGTGGCAACCACTAGGGAGCATTCAAGATCTTTTGGTTTTCGTTTTCGTAATATTTCAATCATAGAGAATCGTGTAACTGTTTTGCTATCGAGCTGAATATGTTAAAAGGTCAAATAGCGAGGACCGTGTTTTTTGTATAACTAGCATGCATACATAGATCTTTTATATCTCTATATATTTCCCCCCCCACATTACAACATTAAACAAAAATAATGACATTAAAAGAATCCATGCTCCTCAAAAAATATCAATAAAAAACACTGGTCAACAGCTAACTTTAATCAGAGATGACTTTGTGATTTTTTGATGCTCATCTCCAAAATGTCTTTTCCACTTTTTTCTAGTTTTTTTTGTTTTTTAATTTAAAAATTATTCTATATTTTATTTGTACTTTATATTAATTAATCGGCCTATTTATCGGTTATCGGTTATCTGCATCGGCCTAAAAAAAAAAAAAAAAAAAAAAAAAATGCTGTTGTTTCACTCTTGTTCAAAAGCTTGGCCGTGTGTGCTTACACTTGTTGTTGTTTTTTTCCTCTGTGTTAAGATGCAACTTAAAAAGGATATATTAAAGGGAAAGCGCTTCGCGTTAGTTAGTGGAATGAAGTCATGGTGTCGTAACGATTGCTGGGCTTCTCCAACGCAAAAACAAAACCAGCGCGAGGGAGCGCAGTGTCGGTTTAGTTGAAAGCGACAATCCTGCGAAAGTCCCGCGTGCGTCTGACGAATTGGGACGGGGACCAAACGGAGACAAGTCCCGCCTGAACAAACATGGGCAGAAGTGGACGGTATCAAACGGACGGAGGACGCGCACAAATTGATGGCTGCAAATCGGGGCTGTGACTCCAATTAAATACGCTTAAAAAAACATGATCAAATAACATCATTTTGGCCCGGTTGTCGCTTATTTTGGACTTGAATCATATTTAAGTGTGTGTATGGCGGCGCCGCTCTTGAGGGAGACAGATGGGACGGACCTCCACCAATTCGCGGCGCTTTCCCTCCGCATGACTTCTCGCCGCAGTCTCCGGCGTGTTTTAGTGCCAGAGCGTCTCACGTCCTCACACACACACACACACGCACACACACAAGTGCAAAAATGACGACTCTTTCATTAATCATCTGCATGTGTAAATTAGGCATGAAAAGAGAGTATTTGGAGCATAAAAAAAAACTTGGAATGCAGTGCCTTAAGCGCGTCCTGTGGTCATAAATTGGATGATGGAGGGAAGTTAACGAGCTTCTGTCTGTTTCTGGACAGAACGGCCCCACTCAAGTGTAAAATGTCACCAGTGCTCACTCAACGTGTAGGTTATGTTGTTTGCTGTTGATCATGATTAATTGCCCTCATTCGCAGTTGCAACGTAGCAGTTTTGTAGTTTGCAAGAAAATAGTTTTAACCCAACTTGAATCGGGCTTGTAGCATACTTTGGGATTTTTCATTTTTGACTTCTGTTTTTTGTCGGTTTGTCAGTTTTTATTTTTCGAAATGTACTTTTTATTAATTTTAGTGTTCATTTTTAGAAGTTTTTTATAAGGGCAAGATCAAAAAGAGAAAGGTCCTTAAGTAGTGTGTAATACATTAAACTACAATTCCTAAACGATATACGATCATAGATTGGGATTTTTCATTCTAGATTTTGTTTAGTTTTGGTGGTTATGGTTTTTTAAATTCAGTTTGTTTTAATTTGGTTTTTGTAACGGCTTTGTTAGTGATTATTTTGTCAAAAAATACTTCATTTTAGTTTAGTTTTTATTACGGAGTATTTTTTTTTGAGTGCAAGATTTTTTAAAAACTCACTAAGTAATGTGCAATAAAGTAAACCTAACTTCTTACAAACAGTCGTAGAGTAATCCCGAAATACTTTTGAAATCAACCCCAAAAAGTCATGTATGAAATTAATTGACACAAAAATGGACATTTTGACAATCATTTATTCATTATTAACATAAACCGTGGTTTTAGTTTTCCTTTTTTTTTTAAAAGCACCCTTGTTTTGTATTTCCTGAGTTGTCATTGGAAGTTGGCCATAGCCATTTTTGGTCACATGTTCTTTAAAATATGTTTGAGATCTTACTTTGACATATAACAGTTTACTTTGAAAGTTTGGACTTCACCTACCTTGGCGAATAGCTTTGAACACGAATGAAGTTCCTCTTCTCACTTGAGGTTTAACTCTCCACACGGGCCTTTTAAAACTGCCTGCGTTCACATTTGAAACCCACAGCTTTATTTATCTTTGTTGCATCCCGACAAGACTCTTTGAACGCTGTGCCTCACCCCGAAGATTAACATTTCACCAAGCGGCTTATTAGAGCAATTCATCAAATCAGTGGGCAGTGCTGATTAAATCAACTTGGTAATAAATGGAATGATCTGAAGCCTTCTGACACCCCGGGTCCTCGCAGCCCACCTGCCTGATTAGGAGGCAATTTATCCCATAGCTTTCCACACGGCCTCGCCTTTTAATTGGGGCAGGAATGAGAATGTCATACTGTTTTCCTGATGGCACATCCTGCAGGGTCTTGATGAAAGATCTCGGAGCGTCAATTTAGCTCCATGATGAGACAATTGGCCTGCTAACGGACCTTCTTTTACAGAGCTGTGCCACGGGATAAAGCGTTGTAAATATAGGGTTGCTCTAATTTAGTGCTTCTCAAACTTTTAACGCTGAGTAACCCCCCCCCCCCCCCCCAAAAAAAAATATTTAGCATTCCACCTGCCACCAGCATTGAAATGCGGTAGCGGACGATCGTCACGGCTCACCTGTTTTCTGGCTTTGGTCATGTGACGCTCGCAACCAGAGTCCATCGGCACTGGGATGTCATTTTCAGTCGATAGTCAAGCGGCAAAATAGCAGCACGTCGAAATGGACACGGTCTTTTCTGCTTAATTCGTCTTCCCAAAACAATCTTAATCAGAATACCATTTTTGACTTGACTTCTCCTTTTAATGCCAGCCACTTTCAAAAAAAAAGAGAGCCTCTTGAGTGCTAGGCAATTTAGAGCATTCTGACTGATCTGTCAAGGCTCACAAAATATTGTGTTTTGAAAAGAAGCTTTCTGTAAAAACATTTATTTTATGTACAACAGTGCACACTGTTTAGTAGTAGTAGTATTTAGCAGTGTGTGTGTATGAGCGTACATTACATCGTCGCTTGTTCTTCTAAATTCAAATAATCTCTTGTCATCTTTTCTCGCTTTAGTGTTGCTCTTTGTGGTAGCTTTAACGTGACAAACACTTTGCTCAATCACAAGCTGCTTGTAACGGTCCGCCAATGCGTCCGAATGACCATGTTCTCGCTCTGCTTCCTCACCCTCGCTCCGCCCCTCGACTTTGGCAGCTAATCGCAAGCGTTAAGACCTCCAAGAAAATGGAAAATTACAGAACTCTTGAACAACATAATTGCAGTGTTGCGAGTGTAACAATGGAGGCTTTGTAGGTTGTCGTCAGTAAGAATAAAGTGTATAATCATCAACATGGGCATTTTTGGGAAATATAACTGAGAGCTCCTTATGTCCCATAACTGACATTTGACATTTGTTGTTATTGTCTTAATGCTGCAGACGTTTAATGACTTCAACTGCATGTGTCATTGTTTTTTTAATTTTTTTTTTTATAGAGGTTAATCCTTGTGCAATTAGAAGTCAACGCCTCTCTAATAAGAAAAAAAATAAAATAAATGTCGCTTCAACCCAAAGCGAGTCAATAAAAGCTTAATTTACATCCAAAGCACACATGTAAGAACAATTATGTGTTGCCCCTATAACCTTCCCTTTTTGTCTTTGATAGACAAAAAGAATTCAACGCTGGCATCATTTCTCATGGGTTAGCGCGTCTATACATTTGCACGGTGTTGTTTTCAATTCATTTGTCTTTGTTTACCACCAAATCACACTCTTAAAAGGCTAAATTGGCTGTCCTTTCACCCTGAATGCAGATGAGCTGCTCTATCGGGGGACGCATGTGCTAATCTCCAGTGTGTGTTCCCCCACCCCCCACCCCCCCCCCCCCCCCCCGACGCGATTGCTGGTTAATTCCTACTTTGCCGCGATTTGTACATTTGCAAGCGGGGACGTAAGAAGTGCAGAATGTTGACGAAAGCAACCCGGCAAGCCTCAGATGGCTCGCTCTGAATAGTCAATTAACTATAAACTTGTTCCGGGAATGACCGGCGACTGAGGGGCGGAGAGGCTGCCTGCTGGAGAGGGAAGAAAAGCCATCCATTATAGCTAGCAGCTAATTATCTAGCCACTGTTATTTCCATTTGCCAGATAGTTTGTGATTAAAGGGTTTGGCCAATCGCATAGATAACAGGGATTGGAAGCGGGTGGATGAGGGCGGAAGGCAAAGTCGGAAGGATGTGCCAGCAAAGTGACGGCTCGCTTCGACTTTCTGCGCGCTTTCAACAAAAGCGCTGCCAAAAAAGATGACTTCTGAGTGTTGGTATTTCATGCAACGGTTTGCTCAAGTTGTTTGAGGGACTTTTTGACAATGAGCATAATATCAACATTGGATTTTCTCTGTGCATGCTTACTTGTGTGCGGGCCCTTTGTTTTGATTTTTTAGTTTGTCAGCAGGAATTTGCTCCCAAAACCAATTTATTTCTTTGCGATATCTCTGATTAGATTACGAGAAAATTTGACCCAACACCTCTCCTAATACAAGCAGGAACAAAACCTTACCATTCTAAAAATGGCTTTTTGCTGAGATTTTGTGGATTGTATGATTAACAATGACTTCTCAGCCATGTGCTCAGATGTGAAAGTAATCATCTTGATTAACGCTCACTACAAGTATCACATTTCTCCTTGCTATGAAATATTCTTTCATATTCTTTGCGCAGCTCAATAATAATGACATTTTTTTGGATAGCTGGTCAATCCAAATGCAAACAGTAGTTGTTTCAACGTAAACGGTAGTAAAGTGGAGCTAATCATCCGTACAACATTTATCTGATCCCTGAGATGTGTGGGTGGCCACCACGTAGCTCCGCCCCTGGGTTCCTCTGTATTCCACTTTTCAGATGATCCAGTCATCTTGCATCGGGGCCAAGGGGGACAGTGAGCCACTGATCAAACAGAACCGATTTTTTTTTTTTTTTTTTTAATGTAAATTACGACAACCTACAGGACTGGAGTAGAACAGTCGGAACAGGAATGATTTGGATTGTTTGGCGTTGGCGGAGGTCTATATTCGATTGGGTACCATTCTAGTGAGCTCAGGCCAAATGATCAAATACGGTTGTAGCTAAAAAGTAGATCTACAGAAAAGTAATACAATATTCTAATATACTAATACAATATTAAACAGGTTGCAAGTGCGCCATCCATGTAAAGTCAAACGTGGACTCACAGCAGATGCAAGCTAATAAACGGAGGAAAGTACCCGGCGACGCCGCATGGAATATTAATGACCAATATCACGCCCGCTATGGCAATAAAGACACACACACACACACACACACAAACAATAATAGTCTTTGCTGGAGGGACTACGGTGTAGCGTCAAGGGGAGAATTGCATTGAGAGGAATGTGAATAATCTGCAGGCGGAGGACACGCCCCTTAAATGCTCACAGAGATATCCGGCCTCTCTGAAGGCGCGAAGGGACAATTATGTCTCTTTTGCGGTGAAATCTGGAATGCAAAACAGGCTGTTAAATGAGACAGATATTTGAGCTTCTGTGTTTGATGTCTTAGTCGAACAGGTGGCTGCAGCCTAGTGTAAAGCGTTTTTGCCATGAATTTTGAATGGCTCAAAGTGAGTTTGAAGAAGGACCTCGCTGTCATGTCAATGTTAATGTATGTCGTGCACGCATGTGCGATATTGCCCCCTTGTGCTGGGTGCGAGCTGGCCACCGGGGCGTAAAAAATAGGAGTTGACCAACCAGCTGCTCCCGCTCCTGTTTGTAATTACAAAGGTGGGGGGGGAGGAAAAAAAAAAATCATAAAAAGCCAAGTTGTGCATACAAATTTTTCAAGCGTTTTTTTTTTTTTTTGTGTGTTTTTTGTTTTCCTAATCACCACCTTCAAAAGTATGATTGAAGCCAGTTCAGCTTAGTGGCTTGCTGCGCTAAAATATATATATTTTTTTAAAAAAAGCTGCGTTCCTCAACTTGAAAATTCAAGTTGAACCAATGGAGAGAGAAACCGAGCAAGAACAGGTACATTCTAAAAGTATGCTGACTAATTGAGACGGATGAATAGCAGTAGAGAGGTGCGCGGGAGAGGGTGCAGTGAATTTATCTAGTCCGTCTTTTGCCCTTTTTTCCTCAGCTCGCCTACGCTATCATCTTCCCCCCCCCCCCCAGTCTGAGTAACAACACAAAGCATCCCGTTTTCCTCTTTGCACACATTTAGAATCTATAAATCATGTTTGGTTCCTTCATTTATTTTGCAGGACAAATCATACAGGAGGGTTTCCTGGGTGTTACACAAAATGAATTAGTTGAAGTTCAGCACGCTACATTTTAGAGGGGGCGGGGGGAACAATTCATGAATGCCAGTTCAGTGAATGAACTCCATGTGTTGACTGACCAACGCACTTCTGACGGACTGACCACCTGATGATTACAATTCGGTCCGTCACGAAAAATGACGGACTGACGAATGGCGGATGGGTAGCCAGGCCGCTGACGGACGACGAATGACGGACCAGCAACATTTTGTAAAACGCCCATCTCTGATATTCATGTGACATTTTTGTTTGGTAGTATACCATACGTTTTTTTTTTTTTCTAAAGTCAAATATATGCCTTTGGGCTCAGTAAAGTTTGGGAAGCACTACTGTATATTACGTTCATTATAGGGATGTAACGATTCACTCAAGCACTGATCGGATTCGATTTTCTATTTTCATTGCCCAGTTTTCGATTGGATTCGATTTTTTAAAACATTGCTACCATGCTTGTCTCTGTGCACTAGTGTGGTTCTGCAGCCATCCAAAAACGTTTCAAGACATCATTTTCGAGATAAATTTAATCATCTCCATTTTTCGATTAATCGAATCTATTAATCAATTAATCGGGGCAACCCGACTTAAACCAATTTTCGATTAATCGTTACATCCCTAGTTCATTATGAACAATTTTACAGCAGATGATATACAGTAAGTCCTGCTTCAAACATACTTTGGTCTAAGTAATACATTTACGTAAGAAGTGCCAATTTTCTTCTTCCATGCATCAAATTTGAATGAAATACTACTAAATTTTGAAAAAGCTTCCTCTCCATGCTTTCTTGCGCATTATAACACTATTTGCATCATCATGACTAATGCACCCTTTCGGTAATGTGCCAACTCTCGAGCCTCGCTTCATGCATGTTCAAAAGTCATTTCATGCAGTGACCTTGTCAGTAGCGTCGCACTTGTTGGTGACATGCCTCGTGGATGTGTGGGTGTCACCGCTGATCTGGGTTCAAAGGTTGCACACGCTGACCTGAAAGTGCCCGTGCTGGAATTTCCCAACTGAGTAGCTAAAAAAAAAAAAAAAAAGCAAACTATTATTCATTCATGGCCAGCGTATCACCACATCACCATCACATTTTCTTGTGAGGTTATGAATGCTTCAGCATCAGAGGCTGTGTGTGAACTTTGAACTTGTGACCTGATAACAGAACTGCTTTGGTTTCTGGCGACTCTCTTCTGGCGTCCCCAAGAGTAACCACAGAATCAAAAGGGTTCCAGAAAAAGCCTCGCTTGCACGGCTCCTTTTTTTTTGGTCCGGTGCTGCAGTGCCAGTTGTTGAGTAGAATTAATTATCACCTCCGCCAAGGACATTGTGTTTGCACCTACATCAGTCACTCTATTAGCTGGATTACTCAAAAACTGCTAGACTGGCACCAGCTAAAAAAAAAAAAAAAAAAATCTCTGCCTTAAAGACTTTACTAGCTACTTTCGAAGGGGCTTTTCAAGCCGACTGGACTGGACACTATTTTCTGTCCATTGAATCCAGGGTGCATTGCTTCTCGGTCGGTTAAATCAAGATTCCGCTGTACATATGTGGCGCCTGGTGCCAAGTGCGTCTTTATACTTCCGAATGGTTGGCGGCACTCACTCTATGGACTTGTCCTCTCATCCATGGCTGTCTCGGTCTGCGGCGCGACTTGATTGTTGATCTTCCCGCAATAATTCCGCAATATGAGATGAGCCCCGGACCGTTTTGAAGAAGCATTGTAATTGGTTAATGAGTCGGAAAGCAAAAGCTTCTTGATCTCATTTACAGTGCTTAATTAACCTTGGAGTTGGGAGATTTCCCCCCGGTGCTCGTGACAAGGCCGGGGGGGGGGGGCACCCGGCTCCTCCTCTCCGCGCCTTTGTGTCCTTTCTTGCCCGTGTCACTCTCTCTCTGGGCCGTGTGACACCCCAGCAATGACAACGGCTCATCTGGCGTGTCCTTCCGCGTGGCAGCAACACCTTTATTGACTCGACGGAAATATGCATATACGCGCCACTTGCGCATGCATAAAGACGATGTCATGACAAAGCGATCCTCCTGAAAGTCCAGAAGCAAACGTTCCAAAATAGCCGCGCCGTTCTTCCCCTCCGACTTTGACTCTTTCCCCAGGCCAACCCAGATCTGCGGACCCCGGGGGGGGGGCGAACCCAGTTCTGACAGAAGTGATCTCGGGTTCATCATCAGATGGGACTGGAATGACACCCAGCTTCCTTAATTTGCTTCTCTTTTATCCCGCCCTCCATTCCTCCCTCGCCCTCTGCACCTAATGTATCCTTCGTCGACACTGTTTCCCTCCTATTCATCTTTCTGTCTCTAAACTTCCACACTTAAGCCCATTCCATTGAACAGCACTCTCTAAATTCCAGTGCTCAAGCTCTGTAAATACAACTCGATATCGACGTTGTCGATAACCCCCAACCGAACGCCTTACCTGCGAAAAAAGCCGAGGCGCTCGACCAGCCTCGTTGCTTTAACCTACTTTTATCTCTTCATAGCAAATGGACCTTCACGCATGTGGCAGGATCACGCCGGCGAGAGTCTTTTCTCAAGGAAGCTCATTAAGAAGAATGTTGGCCCAACAATGTGAGGGATACAAAGGCCAAAGTGATTCACTTTCGGCTTGATTAAAATGCACCCGCAGCTACTGTGAGCGGCGGTGAAAAATGTCTTTCGCAAAATGATGAGCAAATATATCGGAACCTTGGAAAGCGAAGTCTTTGAATCCCACGTTCCTCCTGTCTGCTGTGCTACAGAAGCTGGCGCTAAACCCGTCCGCACCTGCGGCTCCTTGCCGTCGCCTCCGGCTTCAAGGCGGGTCATTTACAAGTCGTCGAGCACCCCTGCGCCGCTTCTCTCTTCGCCCCGCTGCCAAGTTGCGGGCGCGGGGCCGTTTTTCTCCATCCCTTTCTCAGCTCTCGGCTTTGGTCTTGCACCGCCTGCCAACAAAGCTCCCCGCATCCTGCGGCATACTTGCGCCACTCCTCCGCCTCTACCTGCAATCAGAGACTGAGCCATATGGTCCGGGGGCCTCGCCGCTTTCTCAGCCCGCGGTCATTCGACGCCGCGGAGGACGGTCCCCCGACGGTCCAAAGACGGGGGCGGCTCAAACGCAACGGGAGAAGATGCAGCGTGAAATTCGTAATTACGATCCGCGTTTGCAGAAAATCTGGGTGACATTATAGCACTTTATTACCACAGCAGGTGGAGTCATGGTGAAACAGGTGGTAGGTTGACATTGACATAATGAAGGTGGATGTTCATTTAGATGACCCAGATTCAGCTGCTGAAACAAAACAGAGAAAGAAAGCTTCCCCTTTGCGAAACCATGCGAAGCGAGCCTTATGGTAAATACGTTTGCGCCTCGGGGACTGTCCAAAAATCACTGAAGTGGAGACTTTCTTGTCTTATTCCCTTAAAAAAAAAAAAAAAAAAAAAAAAAAGCCTTACCCCTTTTAATTAGATCTTGAGGAAGAAACAAACTGTAAGTCTGAAAGCGAGACAATAAAAGTAGCAATAAAAGTGAGTCTATGCCACCCTCTTTACCCCCCCCCCCCAGAAAATAAAATAAAAAAATCCTTGAAAGCAGGAGATGACATTGAATAAGTAATTAGATGAAGAAGAAATGAGGACGTTGGAGCTTTGGAGCTCTCGGCAGATTTAGGAATCGAAGCCAAGTGTAAGGAGAGGCGGAGTGGAGCGAAACAGCAGGCATCAAATGGGAAGAGGTGTGAAATTGAAACCCATAAATCCCTACAGTTGTGGGAGCCACAGCGGCCGTAAGACGCAAACCTAACTCTTGTTCCCTTCTTAATTGGAAGCTCGCCTGTGAGATTGCAAGACAATTGCGCTCCACAACGCACAATTTCCGACCAACTGCACATTCTCACGGAGCTTGTTTGCATGGACTGCCGGTATTCTTTCCGGACCACAAATGAAGGGCAAGTAGTTTTGCTTTTCACCTGATGGGGGTTTTAAGCTTGCCGAATATTGTCCTGTAAAGCCGCCGTCACAATAACCAAAGGAATGATCCAATGACGGATTTGTGTAATAGCTCGGCATTGCCGTGGATTCCTCCTTTGTGAGCGGGATGGCTTGAAAACGTCATCACTTCAAACTTTTTTCGATTTAAAGCCCCCTCAGGACGATGAAGGAGTGCGGCTCAGCGCCACGGCGACTGTGTTAATTGACTGAGGCGTTTTGTGTCTCCCCTTAAGACCTCCAATCCCCCGACTCTGCAGCCTTCCGGCACCTAAAAATAGCGCCGGTAGAGATACTTTATAAACTAGCGCTGCTAAATGCTCTTGTTAATATGCCCCATCTGGAGAAGTCTTTAAAAAATCTGATAAATGATTGCCGGGCCTGCTCTTGACAGTGGGCTCTGGCCAGCAACTCAACCCCCCCCCCCTCACCCCCCAGCACTTCTCCTACATTGGGCTATTAGCGCAAGCTCCTGGGCAACAAACCATACATAGCAAATGTACCTCTTTAGCAATATGATAATTTATAAAAGTACCCAGTGAGACTGAATGAATATTCTGCACATATATTAAGCACAGGCGTATTTTGTGCTTAATAGACGGTGCGCGGTACGCAGGCACTCCTCCGGACCGCGCCAAGTGGCAGGAACTCCCGGGGATGATGGAGTGAAGGCCAGGTCTCGGCTTGACAGCTTTTAATAACTGATGAAAAGAACATGTCGGGTAGATTGGCAAAGCGAGGATTAGAGAGCTTCTACAAAGAGCGAAGACGAGAGCAATCCAGACTGAGAGTAGAAGGGGAAGCCGTGAATGAGCTCTGTGGTGCCTCTCACACGGAGCCGCCGCATAGCTAATTGGTCAGCGCTGTTTGTGACGAGTTGGGTGACGGTTATTTCTTGGTACGCTAGCTGGATATTTGAGCAGAAAAGTCCATTCGCCTTGTTCGCCCTTGGTCATTCTTGGCACCACTCAGAGATTTTGTACGGTTCCATTTCCAACTCCCGTGCCTCCAAACGAGGGTCGAATTACTCAAACGTGTTCTTGCTCGGTCTATTTTGGCAAGGTTGCATCGTGTCATAACTTTGATACGAGGAATCATCAAGTCATACTCTTACATTGTATTAGTGGCTACTCTTCTTGAGGATTATTAAACGTAAAGGTAAATCTCCGGCTATACCCGTCCTTGACGAAAACGCGGATCAGGAGATATCCAGATATATCCGTAAATCTCCCACTGCGGCCGGAGTTTTGCGTTTTCACTGAAAAAACTCCGGGGACGTGTGGATCATAGAGCTAACCGCAGGCTTATATCCGCCGTTTTCAAAAACCCCGACAACGTGTAGACAGGGCCTTAAATTTGATCACCTCCAGCCCCAAAGTGGAATCTGGCTCCTCCCTGTGGACCGCGTTTTTGCCACTGCTTGATTTATGTATTTTTTTTTTTTTAAATGCCAGGAACCAAAAACTGTTAAATACAGTGTTCGTGCATTTGTCCAAACTATTTCTATATCAGGGTAAACCTGCTGTTAATATTCTCTGCACTCTGGCAAGCGTTGCTCTGTTGGGATGAGCCAGAACCAGAAAGAAACGATCACCTTCCTGCCAAAGCGTGAGAATCCAATGAATTATTTGCATAATTCCAGGCGGCCCCCCAGACAGGCAGCTTGTGAACAACACGAAAGATGTTAAGAATTAGATGGGCAAACTGAAATATCGTGGCTATACATATCATTTCTGTCGGGTTTTTTTTTTTTTTTTGTGTGTGTAATCTCGCTACTTAACAAACAAACAAAACAAGATAGAACTAATTCCCTATTATCTCCGAATAGAGCACAAGTTTGTAAGCGCACACACTTTTGCACACCTTAACTATCATCAATCTCAGGGCTTCAGATCCCCTCCCCCCTGAGTCCTTGGCTCTGTTTTTGGCTCTGTCTCTATGCGGGTAGGGAGGTCTCCTGATACTTACCACTGGGGTAGCTCACTTCACATTAATGCAACACCCCTCCCCATTAAGAGCTCCATCCAGTATACCGGCGTTCTCCCACACCGCAGTCTTTCCGAAAAGATGAATCTTATGTCTGCATGAAGTAGAGTGCGGCCTTAAAAGAGTTATTGTGCATCACAGTTGGAACCAGTGCAGCTCAGACTTCACATGTCGGCGACGGCTTCTCACAAACAAATCTCATTCATATTGTCGAACCACACGCAGCGCTCCTGCAGAGGGTATCTTTTTAGTTTTTCTTCCCGGCGTGGCTGTACACCAACTAGCCTTTCTTCAAAGCCGCAGCAGTTATTTAGAGGTTAATTCAAATAGGTTAGCTGTAGGGATGGACCGATTATGGGCCGGGCCGATTATCGGCACCGATATTTGGCTTTTTGACGAATATCGGCATCGGCCTTTTTTAAAACTCTGCCGGCCGATAACGAATCAATTTAAAACTGTGGAAATCGAAACAAAGATACGTGAAAGTTTAACATTTCTGTCATTTTGAAATTTTCATTTACTGCAGAAAACTACATGGGGCTGTTGTTTAAGTTTTCATTTATCCTTTATAAGACAAGCTGACAATTCTGGGTGCTCCTTGAACCTTTTGTTAGAATTTTATAACAGACATGTATACTGTCAAAAATGTCTTGTAATAATTGATTTTCTAAAAAAAATCACCATTATGAAAACCTGAAACATTGTTCAATAAACGTGCTTAAAGACTCTACAACAAAGTTAAGTGTAAATTTTTCTTTGGATTTTCATGCCAATATTTTCCTTTTCACTGAAAATGAATGTCGGCTCCAAATATCGGCTAACGACCTCCTTGACTGCTAATAATCGGTATCGGTATCGGCCCTGAAAAAAGCATATCGGTCTATCTCTAGTAGCTGCGACCCCTTAAAATTATTTGGGTTCCTACCAAAACATTTTCAATGTTACGAGACATACACGCCGACGCCCGTGCCAAATCAATTCCATATAACCGAATGTGATTTCAAAACTGACGTGGTGCCAAGTTCATCAAGTGCAATGATGTTTAGGAGCATATAATCAGGCTGTTTATCACCGAGCGGCGAGGGTAAAGATTTGACCGCCGATTTTAAATGCGCGTGTGCAGATTTCACTGTCTAACCTGCCATGTGGGAAATTTCATTACATCGAGGTGCTGTTCGCTAATGAAAAACATGTCAATAATCAAAGAGAAGCGTCTCCACTGGAGGCTAATGTGGATAAAAACACTCGACGTGTTCAAGTATTGGACACGTTGCTCTAAAGGTATTATATTTGGAGAGTGATACGTTATTATTTCCCCCGAGACTGCTCAAGCCGCCTCACAAATATTTACTTATACTAAAATGCCAAAATCATCGTACATCTGCTTATTTCTGTCATCCAAAGCAGCATCCCGAAGACGGAGAGGGTGTTAATCAAAATGGTTTTGAGTGAAGTTACTCATTAGTGCAAACACATCAAAATGGAATCAAAACATAAGCACATGAGCTGACAAGATGAATGCTAAACCACGACATTGCACACACATTTGGGAATTGTAATTTTTTTCTTTATTACACAATACTTAGTGACTTTTTTTTATTTTTATTTTGCACTTAACAAATACTCCGTATAGGAAAAAAAACAACCTTATGCTAAAGCAAAAACAAAAAAACTCAACTAAAACGTTTTTATTTAAAAAAAAATAAAAAATAAAAAAAAAATATATATATATATATATATATATATATATATATATATATATATATATATATATATATATATATATATCCTAAAGATTCAGACACATACCAAACTGGGCAAAACAGCAATACGCTTTGCTGAATTGACACAAAAGAAAAGGCATGTTGACTAGCCCAACTGCTGACATTTGTGTACTGTATTTCATATCCTCCTATTTTACATTTTCTCCCTATTATTTCCCTAACTCTCACTCTGAAATCAATTTCAAAGTCTGGCCAGTGAAACGTGGTCTTGTGATGTGGGGGGGGGGGGGGGGGGTGGAGCGGGGTAGAGGGGTGCTCATTGTACAAGCTCGGCAGTTTGTTCTCTACAGCTGGGGCTCGGCGCGTCCTGCTTTTTGCGACTATTCCCAGTCCGGGCCTGCCTACAAGCCGCGCTCCCCTGCCTGCCTGTGATTTGTGGAGCCCGCTGGGGGGGGGGGGTAGAGAAGTTGGCTCCCCCTGTAGCTTGCAATCTGCAAACAATGAGCCCTGTGTCCGTGACGGATGGCCTACATCCCTCCCCATTTGTCTGCACTTTATCCCCATCACCGAATCAATTGTTAAACCCCAAAGTTTGCTTAACATGCACTCCCTGCTAAGGGGGGCGCCACTGCTGAATATAGAGGCCACGCTCAAGAAAGAGATCAATGTTGTCCCGAAGTGCAGGAGTGGATGAGAGGCACTTTCAGTGTGACTTTCCGGGTCCTAATTAGGGACAGTACAGCCGGCTACCTCTCTGGGTGACATTTAACCGGACATACTTGATAAATGTCACAACGCTGGATACGGCCACGACAAATGGATGCATCAACAACGGCTTCATAACCTTTACTGATAGTCCCTGCCAGGAATTCAAATTCTTTATCCGCTCTGCCTTGCATCTCTAAACACCGCGCCCTCATCATCAACATTGTACAGGGAGAGTGCCTCTCGCCGTGGTGCGTTAAGCCAAATTAAGTGGACCGGGGGGGGGGGGGTTGTCTGCATGTGCCCTTGCAACACGGCGGCGTGTACGCCTTTGCGCGCGAATGCCAAATGATGTTGGCCCACGACGGCGGCGGCGGCGAGAAGGGGACCTTTGTAAGCAATCAGAGGGAATGGAGTGCTCGTAGACCTCCCTCGTACCTTCCCAAACTTAGATGCGGACAAGCCATCGGAATTAATCAGATCCCGAGACAGTTGGAATCAGGCAAGAAGCAGCTAGAAGATGGAGGCGCTGGTGTAATTGTTGAGGATATAAATGTCACGCACATAATGCTCAAAAGCTGAAGTTATTTTTTTTTAATTTATATTTATTTATTATTTAAGTAAGTTTCAAAATAATACTAACCCTACATTTAAAAATAGAAATGCATATCCAGCATTTTTTGTATTCAAATAAATGACAAAAAGGTCATTTCAGTGGTACCGTGAGTCTTTGAAACCAAATCATCTTTCCCTATCGAAATTAATGGTAAAGCCATTAATCCACTCCAGCGTCTTCAAAAGAAGACAACAAAAAATGGTCATGTTTTTAATAAGACAAATAGCAATTGGTAATATTGTACTTGTGGAAATGTACAGTAATGACATAATTGCATACAATGTCAACAAATTAGATTTTGCACCATATTTTTGCTTCAATTCAAGAGACGCCGTGCTGCTCCTTTTGCTGTGTGTACCCTAATAAAGCCAGCGATATTAGCCGTTCCTTGCAGAGGATAAAGAGCATACGCCTGTGAGTACTTATATTTTGACGGTTTATGAAAAAGTTATGAAACATATGCTATTTGTTAGCCCGTCTATGGTCTTTCCTGTTATGCGTAAGCATTAATCGAGCAGACTTTAAATCAAAGTTATTTGGCAGTTTTAAATAGAGAATGTGTAATTCACTTTGTTTGATGTTTAGCTTGACAGTAAATTTCAAATGGGAGCGTCTTATGTTGAAAAACTTGAAAGTCTGGTCATCCGTAGGATTAGTAGAAGGGGACACAATTCTGCATGATAAAAATTACATTCTAATAATAATAATTATTGAACAGACAGCGTGCGGCTTTTCGCTTTTAAATGCGATCTGCTTAGGTCCCATCGGAAGACGTAAACGCTCTTTGATTAGAAGTGACATCTTGGCAAGTAGCTGAGAGAGTCGATGAGCTCACATGAGGCCGATTGCAAGTCAACTGACAGCAACATGACATTTTTAGGGCAGGGGGAAAAAAAAAAAGGTGGCCTATTGTTATTGCCATTGTAGGAAGTCGGCAACCTTCAAAAAAAATAATAATAATAAAGGAGTGCGCAATTTCCCTTTTATTTTCAATACTTTTGTTTCAGTTAGTGATTATTTTCAAAAGAACAAACCCCTAATGGTCATGTTACGGCTTTGGAAGGCACAGCACTTCTTGTCTTTTGAAGTACGTCTTTGATATGGAGAATATGTACATAGATGTATCGCAATGTTGTGCCCCTCTGCATATAAAGTAAAATCATTTATCTGATTAAAGTGACTGTCTAAATATAAACCCTTGATTTCTTTCAGGGATTCTTTTATCTAACACAGAGCTCTCCTTGGACCTGTGCTCCTGAGTGATTGCACCGTGCTATACGTGTGTGTGTGTGTGGGGGGGGGGGGGGGGTGTGCGTGTGTGTGTGCGCATTCCCATGCAGCCCGGCGCATGTGTGCACCTGCATATGCATATATGCGTGTACTCCCATGCTTCACATCATGCAGCCTTAGTTGCTTTGCGGTGGCTAATTGCCTCTCCTGAGGAATAATTAGATGACAAAAGCAAATCTAGCGGTGCCTCAAAAAAAAAAAAAAAAAAAAAAAAGAGTTGGGGGGGGGGGGGATCGGTGGTGGCTGAGGGGGGAGATGTATGTTATGTCGTAAGGGCGCTTCGCCGAGCGGTGCCATTTGTTTGCGATGGAAATCTGCCAGTGGTGGCGATAGGAAGAGAGGACATAGCAGAGGCCATACATTGGCGGGCCGGAACCCCGGCAAAGAAAGATGGGACGCCAATTAATTACGGCTAATTAGATGTATCCGTTATATTTACTGGGCCAACCATGAATCAAATGGTCACGTTATTTTTAGCCTGAGAGATGTGCGTGCATGCACGCGGCGCATTTGTGTACTCGGGCTGCGTCGCCGTCCGTGTCGCCGGTTATTTACTGTTAGCGTTCCAGGTGTTCAGAGCTGGGTCGCTGCGCACTCCCTCCTCAGAGATTAATAATCCATTAGTAATCCATTTCACTAATGAGCACAGTGGAAGAGGTGGATTTAGGGATTTAGGCAGGGACGGGCAAGGGAAGCCAAGTGCATACTTTATTTTTCAGCCAATCGGATGTCCTGTGCTCCGTTCCGGAGCGACATGGCCTCCAACCAAAGACATAAATTAACTTTGATTACGTCACCTTTATTGGGTTGCAGGAAATAATCATCACTCACCATACAAGTTAACTGCTTTTTACAGCAATAGGTGCTCCCCAGGGAACCATTCTAAGCCCCTTATAGTTTCCCAAGCCCTGCAGTTTGCCGTATCATTTGACAAAAGATTGAAATATTAGCTGTACCAACTGCGAGAGCCGTAACAACACAACCGCTGTATCATTTGACCAAAGATTTGAATATTAGCTGTACCAACTGCGAGAGCCGTAACAACACAACCGCTGTATTAGCATTTATATAGCACTCCTCAAAGAGCTGACACTGCAAATGATCCGTTTAAAGCCCACCTTCTCTGGAGACCAGCTTTACCTGTCCAGCTTGTCCCCCTAGCAAAAACAAACTCAACCGCACAACTTGGTGGAAACATGACACTCTCCTCCCTCTCCGTCGGTAATGACGCTGGCACGTGACATGACATTGAGAGGCCTGATGACTGACAACAAGACGGCCCACTGGAGAGAGGTTAACAAACCTGACAAAGCGGCGTGTCTTGATGACACGCAAAGCGCCCATTGAGGACCGCATGAGCAGAGTGGAAAGGACTCCCAAATGTCACCAATGGCTCTGATAGAGCAGCGATTGTACTGCATAGGTAATGGCGTATTTGTTCTAAAAATACCTCTGAATTCCAAGGAGTGAATTTAGAGGTGACTTTTGAAAGGGTCCTCAAGCTGGGCTCCCGCACTCAAACATTTGCAGACTTGATAAGCGTTTTGCCGCCACGCTGCGCCGCCGTGCACGTTTTTTTTTTTTTTTTTTTTTTTTTATAAATAGAGTTCCAGTGGGCCTCGTGGCACTTAAACGCCGCTACGAGGGCTGGCACATCAAAATGAGCTGGTAAACACTGAAGATTCCTCACAGCCGCCGCCAATCCGGCACGCCCGCAACAATCTACAATTGTGCGTTTCAAGTCGAAAACAGAAGATTTCCCCAGTGTGGCGCCCGGCTCCCTCCACAGATCTTCTCTCCACTCTTTAGCAGTCACAACATGATGGAAGCTGACAAAAGACTGCGTTGGAAATTGAACGCCATAAGTGGGGAGTAGGGGTGGGAATGCGGTAGGCGGGGCCCGTTGTTACCTCCACCTACACGCATGGGCGAGATCCGACACCTTCCTCCGTTTCTCTTGGGCCTCCCTTGGGGAGGGAGCCCTGCTTCCAGATTGCCCCGCATGATGGATGTGCGGTGTGAGGAATGGGCCGTCCCGTGGGCCAGGGCGTCGTTTCTGGGTTAAACAGCATCCTATATCAAACCCATCTATACCTTCACAAGCGGGGAAACCTGTTTACTGGGCCGGGAAAGCACCGCAATCCATTTCCTGTCAGGCTCTCTCATGGAAGCGACAAAAAATTTGGATAGCCACAGGTGTGGGGGGGGGGGGGGGATTCTAACACGGGCAAAACTTGAGGTTAATACATGTAAAATTGCACAATCCTTATTTGATATTCACAATAGGGCCGAACGATTTTAAAAAATCGATTACGTTTTGCGATTCAATACGCGATTATTTTTTCAAGGTTCTTCTTCCCATGTGCGTGTTTTTTTTTTTAAACAAACAAGCAATAAATTAAGCTCCATTACAATAAACAAATCATATTCATTCTACATAAATGTTCTGGTCTTATCTTGAAAATGTAATGACTGGTTTTCATCCATGTTGAAATTTTGAGTCATACAAATGAATGGCTGTAAGTAGAGATAGACCGATATGCTTTTTTTCTGGGCCGATACCGATTAATAGTAGTCAAGGAGGCCGATAACCGATATTTGGAGCCGATATTCATTTTCAGAATCTTCGAAATCTAAAGAAAAATGTATTCTTAACTTTGTTGTAACGTCTTTAAGCAGGTTTGTTGAACAGTGTTTCAGGTTTGCATAATGTTGATTTAAAAAAAAAAAAATCATTATTATAATAAATTTTTGACAGTATACATCCCTGTTATAAAATTCTAACAAAAAGTTCAGGAAGCACCCGTTGTCAGCATGTCTTAAAAAGGACAACTGGTAACTGAAACAATAGCTCCATGTCGTTTTCTACAGTAAATCAAAATTTCAAAATGACAGAAATGTTACATTTTCACATATCTTTGTTTTGATTTCCACAGTTTTAAATTAATTGATTATCGCCCAGCAGCGTTTTAAAAAAGGCCGATGCCGATATTCGTCAAAAAGCCAAATATCGGTGCCGATAACAATAATCGGTCTATACCTTTCTGTTAGTTAATTTTGTTGTTTTTCTCCAAGATAATTTGATTCTCCAAGACGTGGCCAATATAATTCCAAATGTTTTTGGACACAAGATCTGTCCTTGACACTGCATATGTACCGTATGCTGCATTGTGACTCATCCTCAAATGTTTTTTTTTTCTTTTCCCTAGATATCACTTCCATTCCGTCCTATTCCATTCCACGCAACCTTTCGAGGAATCCCAACTGCACTTCCCCTTTTCACGTTCACCACGAGGTACAACACAAACTGTGATGTTTTGCGTTCTTTCTACCTTCTTGAGTTACTCTTCCGAAAGTACGCTCAAACTTTTTATTACGACCCCACTTTTAACCGTCTTTTAACGGCTATGAAACGGGAAGCTCCGCGACATCCTCTGGGGTGTCTATTAAACGGACTCTGGGCCTAGAGTGGTTTAGTGCGCCGATAGATGGGAAAAGACCTGCGAAGTGAAGATGATATTCCACTTTGCACTTTGTGTTAAATTCCCGCTAATGCGGTGTGGGCTTACCTGCGCGCCGTAGGTGGATCAAGAGTCAATTAGTGGCGCTAGTGGGCAGTCTTAGCCGAGGGCCCTCCGGTGACAGTTTGTGGTGGACCGCCTCGCCGCGGAGCCCCGGCGACGGGCAGGGGGAGCCTAAATGGAATGCTAATTCGGGGGCGCACAAGTCAGGACTCTCTAATTGGGACACAGCTGCTGCAGGGACCGAGTATCCCGTGAAGCGCTGCAGAGGTAGACGAGCCGGCGGGTCGCGGTGATCGGGTCAGGTGTGCTCTGCTGAAAATACTTGGCCTAAAAGCTATCAGGAAGGAAACAAATCCCAACTTTGGGCAAGACTGCACTTTGTAGTTTGCTGGACGTCTAAGATCTAAAAGAACTGGCAAAACGCAGGCGGAAACTGAAGACAGCCTTTCTAGTAGCGATTTGTTATTTTCCTAACAAATGGCAGGTGGTTAACAGTCTATCACAGTTTTATTAGACAGTTAATTTGATGCGTGGGTGCTCAACACTGAGGCAGCTGTGCTTTTAAAAACCTGCCGTGACTGTCAAAAGATTTATTTTGTTGTATCCAACTGGGATGCCTTGGATTTATACTTGTTTGACAAAGAGGTTGTTTTATTTTTTTTTTTAGCACACATAAGATGGATGACAGGCGGCAGGACGCCCTAGTGGTTCGCAAGGTCTGCCTCGCAGTTTGGAGGCTCTGGGTTCGAGTCTCGGTTCAGGCGTTCCGGTGTGGGATTCGCATATTTCCAATTCCTCCCAACTAGAAAAAGAACAGTCAAATTGTGCTTTTGTTGGAATTCTTCTCTGGCCATCTGTTTGTACTTTTGCGCGGTTGCGGATCTGTCCTCTTTGCAAGCCAACTAACGTCGGAAGCTTGAGGTGAAGCCGCGATTACCCACGCGGCATTTGGGCAGGCGGCATCCAGCTTCCGCGCCATAGCGAGCTATCTCTCAGCCCGTTTCAAGTAGTCGGCCGCGCTCTGTCTACAAGCCGCCGTCTTCACCTTTCAAAGCGTTCCTCCCTAGCCCTTCAAATGGAATTTGCGGAATTTGCCGGAGAATAATGCATGAGCTCATGGCGGGAGATGGACGGGAGCCTCCTGCCTCAGAAGTCGGCCTCCGTAGACGGCGAGGCGATTGACATTAACCACCCAAGAGGAGAACCTCAGGTGGTTCGGTGGTAGGGGAGCCTTTGAACGGCATTGCCTGTAATAATGAGGCGCCCTCCGACAATCGCCTCCCCCAAGACGTAGACAACCTTCAACAGCCGTTTTACATTCAAATAGATCGTAAGCACTGTCTTAAGTTGTCGTTGAGTGATGACATTTCTTGAGCAATGCCGACACCTGGAGTGAGGCCAGTGGCGGCCTATAAAATCAATTTTCCTTCACCTATTTATGTGTTTTGTTGGACGAAAATATTTGGTAAATAGTTAAACTGCAAAGTGGACTGAATTGGTCCTTTTTGATATTCAAGGACGCTTTAACATCAGTCACGGTATGAAAAGATATAAAGGCAAAAGATGCGGTACTCAAAGTGAAAATATATATCAAGTTGTTATATATGTATAATACCGTATATATGTGTATATTGGTGTATACATGTACCTAGTGTGTGTATATGGACATACGTGTATATTCAGTATGTTTATCCATACATATATATGTATACATATATATGTATATATGTATATTATACACAATCTGTAGTTAGAAAATCTTCAATATATTTGAATACACAATGGGTTATTCCTTTTTTGTCCTACATACGGTAAATGAACACAATTTCTGATTTCTTCTCGCAATTTGCCTTGATACACATTTAGAAAAATGCTGATCACTTTTGATGGCAAGCCATATTGTGCAACTCGTAGTATTAGATTTGAGTACTCCATTCGAGAGACTCTGTCAAATCCCGCTTCAACTTCGGAATACGCTGAAGCTGACTCGGCCAGAGACAGGTCACAGCCCGGACCGGTCGCCAGCCAATCACATTCAGGCAAGCAAGCATGGGCAATTTGACGCAACCCGGATACATTTCCGCTCGCTACATCCAGATGGAGTGACAGACGTATATATATATACACATCTATGTGCCAAATGCCGATTCTTTTACAAGTGAGGTCGGGCAAGTGTTTGCAAGCTCTGTGGCCGACTACACTAATATCCCCCACGCTGAGCAGTGTGGCGCTGCGAGCGCGAGCGACCATGCGCATCGGTCGCACTCGGCTGCACTCGATGAGCCGGAGCCGTGCGATTGATGGGCAGTGGGATGGAAATAGGAAGGAGGGTTTTGGGGGACGCGGGGGCAGATGGTGAATAATGTTCCACTCCGGCTAATGCAAACGAGTCTGTCGCATAAACATCAAGACGCTTGGAATAAAGCGGTGCTTTCCAAAGGCGCGTAGTCCGGGCAACCTGCGCTCGTCTTCCAAGTATCGTCTCGCCTTTTCGCCGCCGCCCTCGCCTTGAAAGCCGTAAAAGTCGAGCGAGTTGCGTGTGCAGCCTCCAGTGGCATTTGATGGACTTTTGGAGTAAAGCGTCCGCAAGGGTCTGCGGGGAGAAAACAGCCAACGGCGGGAGCGTGGAAAGTCGGCGTGGCACCCGCTCGCTCGCTCCCGCTGCGATTTTCTCTCTCTTGCCATATTATGGCCCCGCTGTAAAAATGCAGCAGTGCAGCTTTCATTAGCTCACAGAGCAAAGATTATGGCTCAATGCAGTGCTATAAATTATGTATGGGCTGTGTGCTACAGTGTGTAGCCTTCACTACCCCCCCCCCCCCACCCCAATTTGAAAATGACAATTTCCATCCGGAATATTCCCTGAGCTTTGATGTCAAATTCTATCATTTTAATTTTCCCACTTTGTCACCTGGACCACAGTGGAGGACGTTGCATCGTTAGTCATAATGAGCTTTTCTTAATAGGCTCATTTTATGTATATACTCAATTGCATCTCGTCATTGCCTTTTCTCACCAGAACAAAAAAATGACTACGTTTGTGAAAAACAGTTTGCAAAAATACGAATTCTCAGTTTAGATTGTCAACGCAGTAATATTTCAACAGTTTTTGCCAACCATACCAAATATGACAAGCGTGGTCAAGTAGTTGGAGTGGTTAACAGAAGCCTTGCATGTTTTTTTTTTTTTTTTTCTTTTTCGTTTGGTAATTCTCGGTTTGTTCGTCATGATTAAATCATTGCGGCACCTTCTGGTGTGTGCGACTTGACCATCTGGGCGGCAGTATAATACAGTCATGCAGACAAAAACAAAGATGAGTTTCACAAATACTGCAAGTTACTCAGTAAAAAATAAAAATATATATATTTTTCTGTGAAATACAACTGTTGAACGATACACCAAAGATGTACAACTAATATGGTATTTGAAATTGGGTTTGCATAGCGCGCAAATTACTTGGGATTTCTCCAATGAGCCGTCGAGCAACTTTTTAAAGTAAAACTATGTAAAAGTCCGTCTTTGCGCCAGTGACTCTCTTCCAAGTTTGGTTGCAAAGTGAGCAGAGGTCAGCTGCCACAGGAAGTAAATAACACTGAGTTAACTGAGTTAATTTTCTGTAGTGCGTTATCAAATTCAAATTAATCTGTAAATAACACTGAGTTAACTGAGTTAATTTTTTGTAGTGTTTGTAGTGCGTTATCAAATTCAAATTAATCTGCATATATAGATATATATATATATATATATATATATATATCTTTATATTCTCTTTATCTCTATTCTGTGAAGTGTGAACCTACAGGTTTTGGGGATTTCGGCAGGCGCGTCTGGTTGTTGAATACAGAGCCGTGAGCGAAACGTTGCGACAGATGGCGGGCATAACCGCATCGGCGGTTACAATGCGCCAAATTCATAACAAAGGCAACAAGACGGGCCCTCGCTCTAATGAAGGTGCACATAATTACCTGGAAATGCTCAACCGTCGCTCATCATTCAGCGTCGATGATTTGACAGCAACCGTGGAGTGGGCGGGCACTGGGCGGCCATCTGCCTCAAGCCGAGCGATAAGATGGCCGCCTGGAATGTGCTCAGCTTTAAACAGTGGAAATAAGAGTGCTTTTTTTTTTTTTTTTTTAAGACAACACCCCCTGGCTTCTCGCGTTAACTCCTCCTGCTCAAAATATTATATGGAAGCAGACGTGGCTTTGAATGATAAGCGCCTTTAATCACTGGCTCAGCCAGGTGTTTACTTCACCTTTTAAGCCCTCGAGACGGAGCCAAAAAGCCGCCCGGCGTCTTGTGCGCATGACTCATTCGAGCACTCGTCGCTTCTGACCGACATCCGTTTGCGTGTGCGCCGTCCTCAAAGCAGCGCGCCGCGCCAACACTGAACGATCTTGACGAGCATGGGCTTCGCAGCGCTCCAAGTATCGCATTTGAGCATCCGCTTTTGGAATCTGTCAACGGCCTCCCGTTAAAAGCGTCACCCTGTTTGTATTGCTCATTTTCAGCACATTTCACTGTACTTTGAGCAGTTATGAGCTGGCGATAAAGAATAATGATCAGTTTTATTTCTCATAGCATTTTACGTCCCAGTGACCCCCAGCCTTTTTTTGGCTGGCCGGCTAGCAATCAATTCATTTTAATCACAATGGCCGTCGCCGTGGAGCCGAAGGACGGGGGGGGGCGGGGGTGCTAATTGATTGGCAGGTATTTGCATATACAGTACGCGACAAAATGTCACGAGCGGCCTTGGTGGTGACCTGCGTGGGCCTGTTGGCGAAACAAACTGATGAGGGTAATTCATCATGCCGCCCGCGCGCTCGCTGGTTGGCTCGGACGGGTGGGGGGGGGGTTTGGCGACGACGGCGGCGGCGCCCGCCATTGTTAGCGTCGTCAGTCACCTGTCACGCCACGGTGGGCACGAGGACGTATGAGGAGTCGAAGGGGGGTGGGGAGATTGCAGATGAGGATGATCCTTGCAGCAATGACAGACATTTTCTGCTGTCACTCTATGAGTGGGTGGATTTGCTTTGATTTTTTTTTTTGAGTTAGCTGTCAGGAATCTGCTGGCCTAAATATACAACCTTAAATTCTCTCTTTTTTTTTTTTTTTTTCTATGAAATCTTATTAATTTATTCCCAACTGTGTAGTCTCTGTAGACTGGACTGCTTGCAGTACCTGCATGTGGATGGTAGATTTTTTTTTCTTGGTCCAATCAGATATCAGCCTCTGTGTTGCTATGTCACTGTAATCTGCCCAGGTCCTTCAGAATCACTTACTTAAACTATGATACCAATGGCTCGATTTTTAAAATGTTTTATTTGCCTATTACATTTCAAATTCAACTCTCAAAATCAGCCAGTGTTTTTCTGCCCTCTGATTCGTTGGCAAGTTTGACTAGCAAAACATGTCTGTAGCGTTCTGCACACCTTGTTAGTGATTCTCTAGCATGATATGAATGGCAATCGGTGGATAGGAACTTGGATCTCAGAACTGAAGCGAAATCGTATTTGTAGTCCCTCATTCATCCATAATCATTTTCGCCCATCTCACCAAGAAAAATGCCCGTCCCTCCATCCAAGCAACCATCCACGGATGCCGACCTCCAAACATTTCTGTTGTTCAGTGTCACTGTGGCTCGACACAGCCGGTGCATGGTCGGTGGTGTGCAGCTGCGTCATTGCTCCATTCTTGCAAAAACTCTCCAGCGTGCCGACGCTGCTTATAAAGTAAACATTTGGCCATCATTGTAGAAATTATGCCCAAGCACAAGCCCCCATCCCCAGGCTGAGCGGAAATATAGTCACAATGGGCTGGGGGTTGGGTGCAACTCATTAATAGCGTGGCTGAATTGCCGTGATAACGCCGCCTCCAATTCCTGTGAGAGGTTTTACTTTTTGACCAATGAACTGCCGGAGCAACCTATTGGCCACCAAGTGATCTCTGCTGGGACTTAATCAGAGGATGCTCTATTAAATCCACTCGCTGACTGATGTCGCTGCCAAATAATTGCAGTTGTTATGACACGTTTTTATGCGGTTATTTGGTGTAAAAATCCGACCACCGCTTGGTTTGTGTGTGCGGTGCATACTGGCTGATCCCTGTGGGTGATTTTGTGTGTGTTATGGACCAATTTTGAGCTATAAGGCTGGCTGAATAAGATTATCATAATGCGCAGGGGTGGAAGGTGTCCTGAAGCTGAAATATAGCTTTCTAGTATTCACACAATGTCTTCAAGTGGGTCAAAAGGCCTGGCTGTAGATGCTGGATAATGTAGTCGGGTGGCAAGTAATCCTAATGACTCGGCAAACTCTGCATGAATGCGTCGCAATCGACGTGCCCGGTAAACTAAACCCCACAGAAGCGTGTTGACGGTTTGTAAATAGTGCTGGTCGATCCAATTAAACTCGGGCCGGTTAACTTTTAGTGGCTTCCATGACTGAAAACATTGCACTAAATGAGGGAGCCAAAATGCTTGAAACATCGCAGTAAAACGTCATCAGAAATAATACCAACGTCTAAAACCAAAAAACAAAAAAACTCTACTTAAAGACGAACAAAGTATTGTATTTGTACTTCATTGCGTCCCACAATTGATTCGAATTTCTTGTAGATGCTTCAAGCCTTCAATTCCTTTTTACTTGCTGCACTTCTGGGCCAAATGTGAATGTGTCGGGGACTTGTTCGGTAATCCAAAACCACAAGCAAAGCGAGCCCCTCTGGCTCAGTGCAACAGGCAGGTCTTGATCCTTCCAGATGAAACACGAACTGAGGTGGCCAGCAATCGCGGGGGTTAGGCAAGGTAAACAAACATGCCAGCTGAGCAACACCAACGGATTTCTTGATCATCCATAGCATTTCTCCTTCGACATTGTCACATTTCGGGCCGTGTTGTCTCTCAGAAACGGTACTTCTAGAAAAGCGTGCGGCGCTTAAACTACTATGATTGTTGTGTTTGTTGTGTGAAAGCAGACTGATCCCTCTGAGCGGCCCGATACAAATCGACAGTCCCCCCTGTGCGCTGCAACCCATTGTTTCGGGGATTAAGGGGGGATTAAGGGCGGAAGCCGGGGACCCGAGGCTTGAGCGGTGTGACCCTTCCGCTAATCATTATGAGACAGATACAACAGCACTCATACTTGAGAAGGCTGCGGTGACGTTGCCTTATCAATAATTCATGGCCGGTGGCAGCAGAGGCTGGATGGAAATGTGAGGAATTTTGGCGAAGAGCACTGGGTGTAATGCGTGTAGGCGGACAAACAAACTCGGTTAACAAGGACTTTATTAGCAGCTCAATCCGGACACAAGCGACGCGCTTCCAAACTCGCATCGATCAGGCAATCAAACCTTGGTGAGTGACGAATGGCGGGACACCTTTGAAAAATGACGGACTGCAATCATCAATAACCGCGTCCGTCACTGGTGGACGCCCGTTTTTTGTGACGTTTTTTGGGGGGCACCAACGGACTTCTTATGGACTAACTGAGGGACTGACGATTACAATTCAGTTCGTCACGAAAAATGCCGGACTGACCAGCAAAATGTAGTAAAATGCCCGCCTCTGCCTGTTTCATTGCAGGACAAGACTTGACTGGTAGTTGGTAGTTTGCCCGCTGTGGGCTAAAATAGATAAAAGAATCCTTGGAGAGGCTCGTGGGCTTTGAGCTTCACTCGCTTGTGTCAAGACTCAGTAGGATCTTGCAAGGCCTCTGCTTCTCAAAAGCTACATCCTGCGGCTTTAGTAAAAAGGAAGGAAAAAGTTGGTCAATCAATACTTGTCATGTCATATTTCTGTTCAACTTTGCAGAAGTTACTTAATTAAGGACTGCTTCCACTTTGTACCGTAGTAGCAAAGTTATACAATTCCATTTTGGAAACTATGTCTCAAGGGGAGAAGATTGATGACATGGTTTATTTAACAGGCAAGGTCTTCTGAAATCTCTACTTTGATATTTTTTTTTTTTAGCCTTCATCTTTCTGGTTGTGATTATAGTTGACTCAGATTTAGTGAATGCACACGTCCAGTCGTTCAATATTTCAGTACTTTTTGCACAACTGTTCTCTAGCACGGAGCCGAACGGCGACATTCACAACAGGTGTTTGATCCATGAACTGACGAGTACATTTCCTGGTTCAGTTAGAATTGGTAAACTGTCTTTATGGTGCTCACATTTTGACGTCATGAGACTATGAACAGGATGTTCTGAGAAGGAATTGGCCATTGACCTGAGAGCGTCACAGCAAGTTGCAAGAGACACGCAGAGAGTCTGGAAAAGGCATAGAAGTGGATGTCCTTGGACCTGATGTAGTTCTACCGACCAGACACACAAGCGGCGTCTGTCTCCCGCCGTCCGGCCTCCCCGAAGAGAACTGCAGTCATTTTGGTGCGAAGCTGTTAGTGTGCTAATCGCTTCAGCCTCACTCCATTATCAAGGTGCCCGGGCTCAATAAGTGCAAGTCCATCATTTCTCACCTGGTCTTTTGGGGACAGTGTAAATAAATTGATGAGAGCGGCAAGAAAGGCTGAGGAATAATGTATCAAGAATATCAGGTGATATTCGCCAAAGAACCCCACCAGCCTCATCTGATTCACCTGCTCAAAAAGAGCCCAGCTGTCCACCCGGGATTTGGTCTGCTTTATCATTTTTGCCAAAAGGGATTATCGGCCTATGCTTAGAAGTAGAAAGCAATCCGAAGTCAGAGTGATTGAAACGTACACTCCAGGATAGGGAAGAAAATAGTTGTACAGCAGAGGAGTCGATGATGATGATGATGATGATGGTGATGATGATATCTGATATCCGCATCGTGTTTTTTTTTTTTTTGGACTGGACGATAAACCCTGGGCTATCAAATTAAGAAGAAAAACACAGATTGCATTGAATGAGCAGTCGGCCACCATGCGTCCGCAAGGTGGAGCGCTTGGGACTTAAGTGAATTAAGGACTGTGTTTGAATTTTTGTGCATGGTGAAACGAGGCAGGGAAACGCAATTACTAAGGCAACGGGAAACATGAGGTGCATTTGAAAAGCATAAAACCGCCATTTGGACATGTCGTACTGACGACAGATGAAGAATCTTAACATTGAACCTTTTTACATGAAAAAAAAAATCTTGTAACTGACTTTGGATTCCTCTGAACTATACCAACACATCATTCTGGGAGGCGTCAAGTAACCTGCGTTAACAAACCCCCCCAAAAATCCACGCTGCTATGCTGATCATGCCCATTATTTCCAATTGGAGACAATACACACCAACAGATTGTGTAACCACAGCGTTATTTTGCACTGTACGTCATGCGCGCAACATTACCGACACAAACCGTCTGTAGAACTGTAATGATAAAGAAAGCAACATACAAGCATGAATCAAAAAGCCATACAACAAAATACGGTACATCTGCGGCATGATCAATAAAACGGCTTGCGGCATTTTATTATGACAGCCCGGTGATTATGGCGTTAAAATGACATGACGACTGATAGATGTTGGAGGCCGTTTTATTTTTAGCTCGACTGTTCATCACACAGCTTGACACGCTGCCACAGGTGATAAAAGCCGTATTTGAATGTATAGAAATGATGTTTGCAGCAGGTGTCCCCCGGAAGCCGCCGAGCGCACGCCCTATGAAGCCCGTTTTTAGGCTAATGGACACCACGGACACTTCAAACTCCCCGTCGATCCCTCCTCAAAGGTGAGGGATCGTCCACAAATGAGTAGCTGTCAGGTGGCCCGTCTTCCTCCTTTCCAACGGCGGCCGTTCAGAACGCGTCAAAAGCGTTTTGTATGTCCCCCACCTTGATGTCTGACTCGCTCTTGGTCACGCGCTTACACGAGAACGTCGGCGGTCAAACAATCTTTAGATGCTAGAATTTGCCACTGAAAGAGATTTATTATCAATCAAGAAACTGTACACGTTAAAGTAAGTTCCTTATGTTCAGGGGCGTAGCTAGAACGTAGCTCCGCCCCTGCTTGTATTTAGAATGTATGATCATTCGTATGCCGTTTTACGCTTTCCACTGTTTTGAGAGGAACCCACGACCCTTCAAAGGCCAGCAGGTTTCCGCGGGAGCAAATGTGGTGGGGATACAGACAGTTCTCAGGACTGATTCAAGCTCTTCCATGAATACCGTCCCCACTGTCCCATAAAAAACAGATATAAAGTACATGTGTTCGACTTGCACTCTTTCGAGATCCCGCCATGCACGAACAGTTCCCGGGACTGTTTCAAATTCCCCCTTGAGCACTTACCACAGTCTCATTAAAAAAAAAAAATACATGCATCTATGATTATGTACAGTGTAGAAATTCCCACCGTTACTACCATTTACCAGGATTTAATACACACTTTAATACATTTATTTAGTAGATTTTCATTTTTGTGCATTTTAGTTACTTTCGGAAAAGTCATCAAATTTCAGGGTGGAAAACTCAAATTGAAGGTAATGTTATTGCTGTCAAAACAAGTCACATTTGACCTAAACCTTAGCGTGAAATAGGAATGCTGAAACTTTTAACATCTGATGAGGACAACTATTTTATCATCCCATTTCATGATAGTGGGCTGATTGTGTTCTGGCACAAAGTGGAAGGTAAATATGAACTGCTCCTCCCAAAAAGATTTATTCAAGGCTCAGCATTTAGCAGCCTCATCCTCTTTGCTGATGCTTGGAGGTGCACGTCGAGAGTGGATTAATTGTTTCAAAGGGGCAAAAGTGGGGAACCAAGCACTTTGATAATCACCTTCTTTTACGAGCCGAGTGTGCGCCACGCAGCGGGGGCTTTGAGGGGATGGCGGTGTGACAAAAAAGGAGAAGTGGTTGTCTAGCGGAGCGTTGAGGCGGGTCAGACCGACGGTAGCTCGACGGGCACGCTCGCTGCACCCGGGCGCCGCGCTGTCCTGCGGGGCCCCGGGCGCTGGGTCGGCGGCCGTAATGAAAGCTGACAGCATGTAAATGAGTTTTTAAAGGAGCTGGTGAAAAGCTGGTCATTTTTTCTCATTCTGTGCTCTCTCGTGTGTCAGGCTGCTTGCCAGCTGTCAACCTTGCTGGGGAGATGGAGGAGCCTTGTGGTTAAATTTGCGTACGCCTTGATTACCGATCAATATGCCAACAGGCGTGTCTTTTCCTTCTGTCTCTACTGTTTAACATTGTCTACCCGACACTAAATGGATAATATACATCATACAAAAATCTGAGCTTTTATTTGTCGTTTGGGCATACTATATTCAAACAAAATACTTGCACGAGCAATGACAAAGGTTTAATTCCGTTGTGTTGTGGCTTTGAAACTATTTTTAGGTCATTTTGATTCCCACTTGACACCAGCAAGAAAGAGAGAGGCCATATATATATATATATATATATATATATATATATATATGTATACTACACTGAAAGAGCTTTCCACAATGTCGTACTTAAAATGTAAATCAAGTAGATAGTAAATTGCAAATAAAATGTTTTAATTTCCCACCCTGCCGCCTCACTCATGCTCCCTCATTAAAAACCCAGAGTACATAAATATGCAATTCTTTTCATTTGGCATATTTAAGTTAGCCGGACTACTCATATTTCCACAACATAATTGTGTATATATTTTACTTCCAAATCTCTTTGAATATCTAAGAATGTGTAGTTGTTGTTGTTTTTTTTTCAATTGCGCTTTTGAGCCCAGCCCTGTCCTCAAACTGTCCTCATATAACTTTGTCAAAAGTTGTTTACAGTTTAGGAGCTGTAAAAAAAAAAAAAAAAAAAAGCACATATGAAAATGAAATACAAACCTTCCGATACAAACCTTCAGTGTGACTCAGCAGCATCTGCGTCAGTGCACTTAATGAATGTTTTACCTGTTGATCAAAACAACAGCGCATATGAAGAATCGGCATCAAAAGACAAATGACGTTTTTGCTGTAACCATGACTGATTATTGTAACTATTTCTATGGCAGGTGGGTGGGGGGGGGCAAGCAGCTGCGTTGGCCATATTGTCTATCGATCCACTTTCTCTGCACTTAATCAAATTCATACTTTAAAGAATGACTCCTAGTGTGGAATATGAATTGGATGCCAAATCTGTCAATAATATTACATTCGTCCAAGCTGTAAAAAAAAAAAAAAGGCTCAGGTTAGCAAGCAGGAACCTGCAGTTTGGCAAACAAATAAATTCCTAAAAATGTGATTCAAATGAATTGGACTGATTTAAAATGGACTAATAGTGGCACCGGATTAACCTCCATGGGGATCCTTTTCGATTTTTTTTCTTTCTAGTCAAGCGTTTGCTGGGTTGCATGCTGTCAGGAAGAAAAAAAAGCTCAAGGAAACATGGCAGCTTATTAACTAGAGTCATCATATTCCTGTGTGCACACATTGTTTGTGTTCTGCTGTAATAATGGTGGATGGGAAAATACACATATCCCATATCCAAAAATAACTACTTACCGGTACTTCAAATGTATACAGTGGAGAACTATATTGACGCCATTTTTTTTTTCTTTTTTAGCCAACCAGAGAGTGTACAGTGATCGTAATAATTATTGTGTTACACGCTCAAGTCATCTCAATGGTCCTCAAACCCGTGACAGCGCTCACTATCGAAGCACAAAAGAATTTGCAGAATCTGTAATTACGCGCTTTTATGGCGGCGCCGCAAAGGAACAGACCGTGAATGTGCGCCAAATCAGCCATGAGAGGAGGAGCTCCTTCCTTACGTCCGATCACAGATGACAAAGACGTTCAGAAATTAAATAATCGCAGTCACTTGTGATAATCGCATCACATTAGCAATGGCGGTTCCTTTTTACAACTAGTTTTGTCGCAAATATGCCGAATGTGGAACACGCAGACACTGGGGCTCAAAACTGGAATATGAACAAAGCCTGTATGATTTGGTTCCCGTGGCAACTGATTTCTTGTCGTAATTTGTTAACATTTACATTCCCAATATTGATTGGGACCGGGTCGTCTTCAGTTCTTGTGCAACTTGCTCGAAACCAAACAGATGAATTCATTTACCCTGCGGGACTCCAGTTGAGGAGCATATGGATCGAACACCATCTACATTTTCAAGGGACATTTCTTTCATTGTATTTAATTTATTCTTAAAATAATTCATGGTTAAAAAAAGTACTGTATGTCAGTGACCGTAATATCTCTGCTGCTCTCCTTTTTGATCTCCTCGTTCCGCTCGCCCACGGCCGAGAGAGAGGCCCGATTGTTGTGCCGACCAACACAAGCAGGGAAATAAATTAAGAGATCAAAAGCCATCGAGAGGAAATGGGTCAGTATTCCACATTGTGTACAATACAATATCATAGCAAATTAGCAGTCTTCAATGGCTTCCACTGACTACTATACACTTACAATGTTAAGTCGGCGGCAGGGTGAGTCCTCAGGATTTCTTTTTTGCTGGACAGTGACTTGGAAAATGAGCATGAAAAGAAAGCAGCTAGTGAGGTTGTGAACGGAAAAACCCAAGACTACGAGCGCCAGCGTTAATGAGAACAACAGCATTTGTTCACATCCTAATTGTCATTGTGACCACAAGTCCAATAAGCTTCTCTACAAAGGTACAACATATAAAAACTGTTAAATATATAACTTTTAGGGCCTTTCAAAATACATGTAATGACATTTCTTCACGCCGTCTTTTTCATTCGTTTTTTTTTTTTTTTTTTTTTTTTAACACGCCTCCTTTCTTCCTTCGCCAACACAACAACGCCAGCTGTCCCGACCGTCGCATCTTTTTTTAAATTTATTTAATTTTTTGTTCTTGATACACAGTTATACGTATATAGTACCTATATCTCCAGTTCCAAAGTACAGTGTTGGGCTCAGTCCGAGGAAAGAAAAGTCAGGAAATGATCAAAAGTACTCCTTTGATCCGTGCGTACGCCAGTCAACGCAAGGTGTCCGCGGGTCACTTGGTGGGGACACAAGCAGCGAGGGTCCACCGTGTCAGTCCTCTCGCATTTGTTCTTTTGCTCTTTGGTCTATAAAAATATGGGAGGTCTGCTCCAGCAGAAGGCCTATTCACAGCAGAGAGCGCTCACTTCTCCAGAGGATCCTAGCGCCCTGCTGATGTTCTAGAAAGGTGAAGAAATGCGGGGAATTCTTGTCTTCAAAGCAATTCCGAGGACTTCCGATGGGGAGCGGATCACCCGTGACATTTCGCGGGAGTCCGGCCCTCCACGGCGACGGGCAAAAGCTGCTAATTGGACGGAGCAGGCAGAAATGGAGAGCAGGCGACCATGTTGACCCAACGACACGCACCGGGTGGGAGAAGTCAGAAAGCCTGTGGAGTTGCTCGCGAGGAACAGTGTTTTACTGCGAGTCATTTACCCAATGTCCTGGAGGGACGGGGGCGGGGGGGTTCCTGCAAACACTCCCCTTCTGGTGCTCTGGTGGGGTTACGAGACCTGCCACGAAGGATGAAAAACAGAGCAAACATGAGATTGTCTTAGCACAGTCATGCGTCAACGGGAGTGTTTTGACTTTCCAGATTAATCTTTGGATGTACCTTGCAATATGATTCAAAAACTGGATTTACTGTACAGTATAATTAGTCTTGTATAGCTTATTTTGCTACAAATATTCCTTACAACTGTGGTGCCATTTAAAGTAGAAATGGGCTTTCCAGACAGCGGTTCGAAAATTCTGGAGAAAGTGGTGGGCGCTCAGTTGAAATCCTTCTCATGGAGGTTTTCCAGTCATGTTTTGAGACTCAGCCCTGTTACGAGTTTTTAATGGCACCCTCCTGGCTAAGACACTGGAAACCACGTGTCTTGTTTTGCTGGACGTGACTGCAGTATTTGATATGGTGGACCTCAGTCCTCATTTGCAGCGCCAGGCGGGGCTTGGTGGTAGTGCTCTATAGTTGTATAGATCCTATATGGCAGTCAAAACTTTTTGTGTCAGCCTTGGTTGCTCTGAGTGATGTTCTGCCCCACTGTCGTAGGGTGTTCCACAGGGTTCAATTTAGGAGCCCCTGTTGTTTTCATTACATTTTCTGATTTCATCTTAAGAAAGCTTGGTATTTCCTTTCACTGCTATGTGGCTGTGATAGTTCTCTATGTCTCGCTGAGCAAAACAGACACTTCCTCCTTAAGGCCAGTTTTTTCCTGCCTGGAGGAAATACAGGCCTTGATGGCACTAAACCTCTTGGATTTCAATGAAAAGCAAACAGAGGTTATAGTGTTTGGTCTCATTTTAGATTAGCTCCCTTGGCAAGCAGAATGAAGTCATTTTCTTTGCGCTTGTAAAAATACAGTTGTGTGCTTCGCTGTATTTTATCTTGATCTTGGAACTGGTTGTGTTCATTTCGTTTTGGCCGTGTTTGATGACTGCACACAATGGCACAAAGGCAGGCAGGCGAGGCTCCTTGTGTGATTGATGCTGGAGAAGCAGGGTGATGAACGTCAAGATGATGCAGAGGAAGCTCTGGATCAACTATTGGCACTGGTGGAAGTTAACAAGAGATCAGACGGTAACAGCTAGCGGCGCAGCAGAAACTGCAGTAAGTGCCCAATAAAGAGTCGTTTGCGACTGTATCCATTTAATATTCCTTGATCCAAACCGTTAATGGATTATCGACAAAATGTAATGACTCATAAAATAAGAGCTCCTCTGTAATTCTGTTGTGCCACTGACTAAAAACTATTAACCACATCCGCAAACCGCAAACGGCATTTGTTTAGTTGAAGGCTATTTCCTTTTCAAGTTGTAGTCATTCTCCAGCAAGTGCACATGAACAATGTGACTCTCGCAGAGAAACAATTAATCTTACGGCAAAAAGACAAATCTGGAAGCATCCGCAAGCCATCTGGCTGCCTGCAGTCGCCACGCAGCCAAAATGATCGTGTCGCTGTCCAAGATTTTGGCAATGCCTCTGGGGCTCGAATGTAATAATAATGAACTTGAATGGAACAGGCCATGCAAGAATCAGGTGTTGGATGCAGAGCAGAAAAATAATACTCAACAGTAAGCTTAATGAATTGGTGGTTGTGACTAAGTAAGATCCAGTAGTGCAGGCTGCATATATTTTTTGTAAGGTGAGTTGAGTTTCACTTTGAAATGATATGGAACATTTTTAGGAAGCGTTTAGAGTTCAAACTATCCATACAGATGCAGGCAACGCTAAACCATTTTAGCTCCGTCCCTATGTCCTGTGAGTAGCAGGCAGACGACTGCCGCCAGTCGTGGCGGCCCAGCTGGGGAATCCTTCAACCGCAGTCAAGGATGCTGGACGGAAATGGAATGCAAATGGCTAGCAACGAAATGGTCTTGTTTTTCGTAAACTACCACACAGTTAGACGGCGCGGTCGACCGTGGTAATTTTCTTATATTCCCACAACGCTCCTCTTCGGCTGCTGCTCGCAAACACACGCGGAAAAAACGCGCACCCGCATTGTGGCAAACAGCCTCCCATAAATCGCCCTCACACACAAATCTCATCTCGGGGAAATGCAAGTCTCCTATTAAAAGAGGAAACCAATGTCAGATGAATATCAGATGAATTTGGCCTATGAATAAAATTCCCAGGCCCTAGGTGATTATTACCTTGGGTTTATCAGGAAACTGCCATATTACTCTATTTTATATCTTCAGACAGCCAACGCCTAAGATGCCATTCTTGGGCATGCAGCAATGAAATCCGGCTATAAAGTAACTGACAAACTTAAAGCCGTCACCGAGAGTGGTGGCCGCAGCGGAACGTAAATAATCCATGTGTGTTTGTGTCTAATTTGTGCGCACTGGCTCCGGGGCATTCCACTTGATACATATCGATATTCATCCAAGGAAGAGGAAAATTATTGGATTCCATGCACATCACAACGCACGGCGCATCTTCCGGTCTCCAGGATAGGATTCAGTGCGTTTGTTCACACATTCTGCCTTCTATATGGGCTTGACTTGCGCACTGGAGTGAAGGTGAACACAGGCACATCTGTTGGCGCTAAAGACAACTCTATTCATAATACATATGCAGTCACTCTCCAGCTGCGATGGAAAGCAAATTTGCGGCAACATATGGCCACGACTTGACATTTCCTCAGCGCGTGTATTCTGGCCGACTCCCTCGGAAATGTCAGCGCACACGGACCCGCGCTAAACGTGTTAACGGACGCATGAAAGAAAAATGCATCCACTTGGTTACCGCCAACGCTGAGATAAGTCGGTGGGTTCAAAACTTTCAGTATATTTGGGGGAAAAAAAACAAAAAAATCTGCCACCCACTGGAGTCAGATAGAGGGTATAACATTTATAGGAGACAATAAAAAGCAGAATTTGTCAAATGAAATGTTTCCGTGTTTGCCTTTTACCGATTGCTCATTTGTCATCGTAACCGTCTGGTTGCTTCTCCCTCCCACAAAAGACTGCTCGATGAATATTCATCGGCGGGTTAGCAATGAGCCACAGGTTAATAAGCGGCGGGAAGCGGCTCGTAACGCGCCCGAAGCAGCGAAAACGTTCACACACGTGTGTGCGCGGCACGCGCGGCTCTCCAGACGCTCAAGCCCATCCCGGCGTGCCGCTATCTGCCGATTTTATGTCACGACCAAGCCTTTTTTTTGGGGTGCGTTTCCTCAGAACATCAAACATCAATCTTTTTCCCGTCTGCTCAATACAATATGATTACAAAGCCCGTTCTCAAGAGGCAACATTTACATCAGATCCATTAGGGCGTACCACCGAATTATGACCTCAGGGGACAAATTTGTCCCTGAAGCAAAGAACTTTGTGTCACAGATGTCATGTCATAGGCGTTCTTTATGGGTCCCACTGTTCAAATTGCATTTTGGACTTCCTTAACTGGAAGTCTGGTAAACTGATATCCTCTATAATGCGGTGTGTAAGTATCTGAGCATGGATTCCTTCAATGTCTATTTTTAGCTGCAAATCTACCAAGGGGCTAACTGTCGAGATGGGAAAGAAACAGCAGGATCACATTTTCTCTTAAAAGCAAATCATAAAACTGCCAGGAATATTGACTGGTAGAGGAACCTGCTTTTCTGAAGCTCAACACGAATGGGCACTTTTACGACTTTGTCCTAATCTTTTTTATTGCACTGTAAGTTAAAAATGTCCGCGTGGCTTCTCCGCCGGCCCGGTAACGTGCATTGTTATCCGCCCCCGTCTGGCGCCTTGTTTTCAGTCTGACTCGCAGACGCCGTCGGAGGGAGGGCTCGCGAGGCTCGAGGCATGCCAAGCCAGAGCGGCGACAAGGCGCAAACGCAGATGGAGCCGTCTTGTTTTGCCGCGCGCATGGATTTTCCGTAGCTTAACGCACACGGGGGAACTGCTGGTCTGAATGCAAAGAGCAAAAAAAAAAAAAAGAGGGATCAAAATAAGGATCTCAAAGAAGCAGACGTTTGTTTCAGTTATATCCTCGCGATTCTTGCGCGCCAGTTGTTTCTGTTGTTGGCAATCGGGGGACTACGGGATCAAATAAAAAGTTGATGGCGGTGTTTTGGATGGATTCATTTGATTTGGCCATCAATTGTATTCTTGAGGGATGCAACGAAAGGGCTATTTTGGTACCTTTCTGCCGCCACGAGGACCACGGTGCAGGATGGGGGGCTTCCAGGGAATGGGGGGACGTGTGATTGGGCTGGCAAGGTGGCGGTGGTGGGTGGTGTCCGGCTGCCTGTCAAGGGGGTCGTCAATGCTCCTCTTAGTGCAAGAATGTGGAGGGAGAGTCCTGTCGCGTCATAGAGCCTGGCGGGGAGAAAAAGGGCAGAGGTATTGGTGAGGACGTACTGTTTTGCTCTGTCTAGACTTGAACACGCTCGCGCTCATCTCCGCCGGCACTTTGTTTCTTGTCTGCTAATGAAATACGCTACAGACGTGTGGGAGTTTAAACTTGGAAGGCAAAATGTGGATAAAACAACACGTAATGTAATCAGCACTTGTGTTGTTGTTTTTCTTCCGCGGCCGTAGCTGTATTATTAGACTGGCTTATCAAAGTGTCACATTCAAGCACCTTCAAAACTGTCGCAAAGCGAGGAGAAAAACGGTTATGGGAGTTGCTCTGCTTAGGAAAGGGAGCGAGGGAGGGAATTAAAAAACAAGCTCAAACTCCAACATTGATTTGCCTTACATTCACTTGTGCTACGTATCTTTGGAGTGGGAACTCAATTGCAAGCTTTTGTTTTCGTCTGGGAGAGTCGAGTCCCATGATTCACTCCTGTTAGGACTTGGGACAAGCTAAAACTTAAGGACAGACTCGACTTGACTTTGACTCATGAAATTTGACGTAGACTGGAACCACGCGAAGTGGCAAAGTCTTTTGCATTTTCAAGGTGAGCTCCATTAACTTTAAAGTTTAAGATAACAACCGGTTGAACATTAAGATTCATGTCAGGTACGAGACTATAAATAAATAGACAATAGAATAATAGACCGACATTTTCTCCACTTATTTGCTGGTATCTGTTCATTGTTTTTGTGCTTCTCTCCTGATGCGGCTACTAATAAATAGCCCGTGTTAAATTTGCTGCATTGGTATTGATGATTTCATGCCGTTTGTGTAAAGTGCTAGTGCACACTTGATTGTCCATGTGTGATGCCATGTTAGTTTGTGCGGTCATGTTATTCAAAGTAGTCAACCCAAACATTTTTTTTTTCAAGAATATGTCCTATGCAGGCCCACTAGTTGAAACAAGGCATTCTGATAAATATTATGTTTGTGGAATAGGAGTTAATCCCACCCGTTTTTAGCCATCTCTGGGTGCGGCCATTTTGTCATTTCTGTCGACTGAAAATGACATCAAAGTTGCTCAGGGAACAACCAATCACGGCTGACCTGTTTTCTGAAGCTGAGCCGTGATTGGTCGTTATCTGGGCCCTAAGCAGTTGTGATGTCATTTTCAGTCGACAGAAGTGACAAAATGGCTGCACCCAGAGATGGCTAAAAAGGGATGGTTTTTGCTGCTTAACTCGTATTTCATATTAATCATATTGCCTTGTTTCAACTAGCGGGCCTGCTGGGAACATATTCTTGAAAAAAATATGTTTGGGTTGATTTCCTCCTTAAGCTAGTATGCTAATACTATTGATTCGATTTGTTAAACCTCCAAATCGTCCAAATTATGAGTGTCCGATGTGATTTAAATTCTAATTCTAGACAGCTCAAATTTTTCTTTTCATAGTAAGTAGTCCCTCAGATTTGTCCCCTCTTATTACTCTCGCGTTTCTGACACTAGGAGAAAAAAAACAAAAAAAAAGCTATACGTGCAACAATGAACACAATGGTCAATCGGCCTTGTGTTCATTTGCAGCCGTCTGCCAGTCGCAGTAAAGACAGCTGCTGGCAGCTCAAGCGCGAGCCATCAATCACTTCCTACTTTATGAAATCAATTATCTGTTTTTGCCAAATCTAAATGGCTGAAACACATCATTATTGGCAGTTTGGGCTGGAAACGTTTGCTCTTAACACTGTTTCACTGGCCAGGAGAGACTTAAGCAATACTCCCCACTTAGTGCATCAATCCAAGCGCTTCCTCTCTGAAGAACATGAGGAGACAGCACTTTTTCATTCTTGGTGCATCTCCCTCTTGCCCCTCGCTAACACTCTAATGTCTTCCCCAAGTCCCCCAAATGGAGGGTGAGGTGTGCTGACTTGGCTGCCTCTAAAAGCAAGCTCGAAACAGAAATGGATGGTTAGCAGCAAGGGGGTCTTCGTCTTCCCATCTCTCTGTATGTCTGGGGTGGGCAAGCAGCTGTCTTCTTCGTGGTGATTCTGTTCAATGCACTGTTTGGATGTGCCCGGAAATACCCACAGGGATCAATTACAGAAGCTGGTACCGACCCAGAACCTGTGCTGAAGGGGAGCATGGGGAGATCCCATCAGGATCATCTTCAACTGGTTCCACAGAGACACAAAGATGCAGATGATAGAGATGGGTAGGGATGTAACGATTCTCTCAAGCCCTGATTCGATTCCATTTTCAATTTTCAGTTCCAGATTTTTGATTCGATTTAAAAAAAAAAAAATGGCTACCATACTTGTGCTGTGCATCTGGAATGAAAAAACGTTACAAGACATAATTTTCCAGATGGATCTATTCGACTCGATTTTCGATTAGTCGAATCGATTACTCGATTAATATAGTGAATCGATTTTAAATTGATTTTCAATTAATCGTTACCTCCCTAGAGATGGGGCTCGCTACAGTTAGTGTGATTGCATAAATATTCTCAAAGCAGGCAGCCGGCCCGGATATTGTGTAAACAATAGTGTAATCCACCTTTTGTAAGGATGCTAAGATCTAAACATGCCTGGAGTCAGTGGTCTTACATGGATGCTGAAATACTAGCCTCTACCTGCATTCACAACACTGTGACTGCTGCCGTTTGTTTCCACTGAAAGAGGTATTGAGCATTGTTCCCTTCCTCCGAGAGGTGAAAAAGTCATGATTACAGTAGTAATCACGCCGCCTCTCAGGAGGTGCCACTTGTGCTCACAGTTTAAATACCGCAGTCAGTGTCAACCTAATAGAAGACTTCAAGTCACTTCACTTGTTTCACGGCTGCTTCTCCTTTGATGAACGTGCCAGTGATTTTGTTCTGTGCGGAATTGGCAGCACTCAACAATGCTTAGTAGAATCAAAATTGGGTATTGGACAGACTTGCCACTAGCAGTTCCCTACCCTGGGATATTTCCAACCGTGGACGTAGGAACTTACATTGCATATTAGTGTTTTCATCTTTTTCTATGGCACTTGTCGCCCGGTCAATCGCGGGTCACATATCGACAATCAACCATTCACACAAGGACAATTTCCCTACAAATTCAAATCACAGATTCAAACCCTGAACCTCAGAACTGCGATCATCCGTCTTTCCAGTGACATGTTAGAAATAATTTTGACATCCTCAGCTGGTGTTGTGCCCTTCGACTCCTGCTTCAGTATTGTATATATCGTAGAAGTGCTGTGGTCATGCTGCTTTCACAAGTCGATGACATGCACACCTCACTCTTTAATTCAATGGAGTTAATTATTCACTTTGACCTCATTTTCTGAGTTGCCATGGTTAGCAGGACATTTGCCAATAAACCCGTGCAACAACAACAAAAAAAAATTGAGCGCGAAATGTAACGGATAGCTGTACTTTCACTCTAAGGTTACCACGTGAACCGATAGTGGCCGGATATCGTTAAGTTCCTCCATGAACTTCATGATCATCGGAAATTGATTCCCAACAGAAGTGTTGGTCAGAACCCAAATGAGTCCAATCACGGCGGCAGTTTTGAAGATGTTACTTAGAGCCTAATGTTGCTTCACTCGCACAGCGCAACAAAACAACGGCAGCCAATGTTCACCAGACGAAAACAACTTGGGTAATGCCGAATAATTTTTTTTCTTGCCGCCACCGCCGCTTTCCTCCCTGCTTTCCATGTCTGCTTCCAATTGTTTGTCTTATTAGGCTGTCACAAAAGACCCGCCGGATCACCTGCAGTGATTTTGCTTTTTCTCCTCTAATGGCGCAATCACTCTGCCTCCCTCTCACTGAGCGCCCGGCGTCACCGCCATGCAGCAAAGAGAGAGAGAGAGAGAAACACAGACAGACCAAAACAGAGAGAGAGAGAGAGGACTCTTGTGTCGTTTCATCTGCCAGTCTGAAATAGTGGAGGGCACAATGCCGTGCGTCCTCCTCTGGGGAGAGCATCGCAGAGGCGGGGAGGGAGGATGGAAGATGACGGCTCGGATTCCATTTGCCAAAAGAGAGTGGTTTGGAAAGGCGGCAAAAGGCCTTTTTGACTGCGGTAACTTCGCTCATTTCCCATCATTTAGTGCCAGAGAGGATGGCGAGTAAGCCACGCCCTCCGTTTCTTGGGCATATTCATTTTCAAGTCAGGTCCAACAAAATGAATATAACCTCGAATGAAATAGTACACGGTGAGTCACAATAGGTGCGATAAATGAGGCAAATCAAATAAAATGGACAGAAGAAAGTTACAAGGTGGGATTAGACAGAGTATTTGTAAAACACTGTCAGTCGTTCTTACAATCCTACAGAGTGACTCGATCAATTCTATGACATGGCCGTAACATTTACAAGATTGCCTCTGTTTGATATTTGTCCTTTTCGACAGCAAACGGTCCTCGCCTGGGCGAAATTAACCTCTTTCAAAGCCTTACTGTCAGGGTCCGTAGTAAGCACGTACTTATCAATCTTCATGTTGCAAAAAAGATCGATATGGTGTTTTTATCGACAGGCCCGACGCGGCGCTTTCAAAGCAGGTTCGGACTAAGATAAATGCGCCGGGGCAAGGGGGCGGAGGGTGAGCACCATGATGCGAACGCCGGGGAAAAAAAATGCACGGAAGCTATTTTTGAATCGTATGCTAATGTCTGGATGGGCGTCGGCGAAATCCGTTCACATCCTAAATAGACGACAGGGGTCAGCCGTGTCATTCTTCGACAACAATCAAGACGAAGGGAAGAGAAAGAAAGTCGAAAACATTGGACCAATGCACGCAAAGTGCTTCCTGACATTTTGTCCAAAATAGCCCGTTATGGGGCTTGCGGGTCTGAGTCGGATTGACTTGGCTTTGGTCATACGCCCCACAGGGATGAGGCTGCTTGTCTGCATTGATGTTTTCACACAAACACCTGACGGACAGCTCGGACATGCTCAGTGGACTGTGCACGAGCCGCAGTCACCCTCCGGCAACGTCCAGGTAGAGGGCCAGTGTGGGCTTATACTCGGAAGAGCCTCGGGGAAAAGGCATTTGTTCAAAGTAAATGGAGTAAACGCTTTTGCGTTTGCATGTTATTGTATCAAAGAGTCTGAAGAAAACATGGTGCTGGATGTTTTTTTTTTTTTTTTTTTTCTTTTTCCCCCTTCTGAAACTTCAAACTTTGATGCCTTTTTATCCGCTACTTTGCGATGGATATGTTCCGTTCCTTTCATCCATTTTCTACACCAGTGAAGTTGCGCCTCTGGGTCACAGGGTGCTGGAGCCTGGAACTTGTCAATCACACAAATGATTTTTTTTTTTTTTTTAACAGATAACCATGACTGAGTCACTCACATTCACAGTCATCATCCCTCTCCGGGAGGGGGGGGGGCTGAGAATGCTCATTTGCTTTTAACTTGGCACAAGTATAATGAGAATTCGAATCGTTATTGATTGACCAAAGTGGCTTATGTCGGTTTCTCGTGCCGGTTAGTGAAGGGGTGTGGCTTTGGCCAGAGGATTGAAGAGGAAGGGATTTGTGAAATGGGGCTACATTCAGTTTTAAAACTTTTAGCAATTAAGAAACATAAAAAAAGTGAACGGCCGGCATGGATGTACGGTTGGTTTGGAACGTCGTGAGAAGCAGCTTGTCAAAGTCAAAGCCGAGACCTCCTTTGTGTGGGACTAATCGTCAAATTTCACAGAAAAAAAAAAATGCTGCGCATCATTTACTCAAGTTTATTCCTTCAAGTGGTTGCGCGCAATATAATCGTCTGGATCCAGATACCTTATTCAAGCAGACTATACATCTACTTAAAAAAAAAAGGTATCTGGATCCTGCTTATTTAATTTTGTGCAACCACCTGACGAAATACAATTGAGTCAATTCGCCCATTTTTTTCCGCGTCTTCAAAATCAGACATCGGCTCGACTTTCCTCAACGCCGCATTAGTCCGTCCCGTCGCTTGACACGGAATCATATTTTGAAAGGAATTTCAAACGGTGACCCCTGACTGCTTGCTGCCATCTACTAAAATCCCTGACAGTGAAAGCCGCTTAAACATGCACGCTGACTGGGACAGACGAGCGCGCGTGGCCGTCCGGCCGTTTGACGAGCTGTCGGCGGGCTTAAAGTCGCCAAGGAGCCAAGCGGGGAATACCTGTCATCTGGAACCGATGACTGACGTCCTCGAGCGGGATATGAAAGGTACAAGTAGGCAGCAAAGTGGGCATTGGCGTTGCGTCGTATCCGTTAGCTTTAGAATGCACGCGTGACGGGTCGCAATTTGCATACTCGCACACATGTGCTGTCAAATATAATGAATGGACGCCGATACGTGTCGCTTATGAGCGCGCGTGCGGGCTATCTTTACCCGCCCGGATAACAAACGACATCGTAGGTGAAACATAGAGCGGCTGTCGCCCCGCTCGACCGCAAGCGGGTATATCCGGATGCGTGTCATTGCTCACGGTTGGAGCTAACTCATGTGTGCGTTCGTCTTTCAGCAGCGAGGCATAAGCAAGCGAGTCAGCTGATGACTAAATTATGACGGATGCGTTAATGATGCCCCAGCGGGCCTCAGCCTTCACCCTTTGACTTTCACAGATAAGCCAGCCGGGGTCGCCCGGCGTGTGCGCCAGGGACACGCTGATGTCCGGGATGAGATTTTACTTGTAAAAGAAGAAAGCGCGGACGGAGACGTGGGTGAAATGACAAAGGTGCTAATAACCAATACACGCAACTTTGCCTTGATGAAATGCCTCCTCCATTCACATTAAGAGTGCCTCCATTTTGAGATAATTCCAAACGCCGAAGGAAAAAAAAAAAAAAAAAAACGAATGCAAATTTAGATGAATTGAAAACAAAGAGAGGCGGTAAAGTGAATGTTTTATGCTTATTAGTGAGCCGCAATATGAAAGGGAGCAGCGTTAGGTCACAATACGTCATGCTTAAAATAGCTTTGTGTCATTTTAGTGGCTCAGACGGTGCAGCAGTGTATCCAGTGAAAGACAATTTTTTGGATTAGAAGGACGACACTGGCAAGAGACGCCTGAGTTGAAAGGGCTCAAAAGTGAGGTTGTTAACTCATTCACTGCCACACATTTTCAGACCCTCTTTTACCCTAACGTTTGAAAAAATGTGAAAAATATAGCAATAAATTCCTGGGATTGAATGGCTGGACTGTGAAAAGACGAGTAAATCCGTCAATGGCAGTGAATGAGTTAATACGATGACCTGCTGCCAGCACAGCTGGGAATGCGGATCAGCGATGTGACCACATGGTTCAAGCTTCTGCTGATCTCTCGTCATGGATAAACTTAACAGTAGAGCAGGCTGAAAAGTGTGTCAGTGTGGCGGCCATGTTGGCAGAGGCAAAATTCCCCTCCAAAAAAATGTACGGACAGATTCCATGTCAGCATGAGAGAGTCTCTTCCGATGTAATGAGGCATGGATGTTAGCTTAGCATCTGCCGTAGCCACGCAGCTAGCTCAAAAAGAGCATGTTGTGTTTATCTATTTATGGATGCTGTTTTTACTGGAGTGAGTACTGCACACGGTCTCTCAACCTTTGCTATTTTGGTACACGGTAGTTTTTGTAAAGCCAGCCATCTAATCGCACGGCATGTAATCGCAACGGAGGTTGAAAGAAGGAAGCGGTTCCTGAACACGGCCAGGTGCGTCACAATTATTTTGTCCTCTCTGGGCATTTTTAGCTTCCGGCAAAAAAAAATGCACTTTGATGTATTGCCCAGAGGTTCCACTGTATCCCCAGCGGTAACATATTTACTCGCGCTATCGTTCAAGTTTGAAAAGGACGCAAATAGTGACAGCGATTTGCCGTCCGTATGGTCGTGTGACTTTCACGTATTTTCCATATAACGACAAGACAAGCGCATCCCTGCTGTGCACACGGAGGAGCGGCCGCACATCCCTCACAACATTGCCTTCTTGTCATTCCAAAGGGTATCCCGCGTCAGCGCACAAAACAATCGTCGTTCAATCGAAATCATTTCAGCCACAGCAGGTCGCCGCATGATTTGAGCACTGGAAGAAAATGATACGTGCTTGTCCGCACATCACCAAATGAGAGCTGGATGAAGATAATTGGAGCATTTAGTGAGCAAAGCTCCGCACTGACAACCCAAATGGCCTCAAATTGTGGCAAATGAATTGTTGTCGGACGTCATTTGCAATTATCGGCATGTTTAAGCTGCCTCTTACTAGACAACCCTCAAAACTGCCGCAAAGGTGACGGTGCTCACCACTGCACTTTCTGCCCGTTTACCATTGAAATGGTGAGGATCAGTCCATTTCACAGCCTGTTTGGGACGTGCTCTTATATCGGATCTCAAATTCCGTGAGTGGACCTGGAGTGTATTGAATGCAATTTATTCCAAAACAAGGCACTGTAATCGTGATGCAATGTCAAATTTGTCCTTATTTGTATTCATTCAAACTCATTTGTCAGGAGTATTTGCTCATACACTTTTTCTGTAGTTCAAAGCATGTCGCCACTGACGTGCACATCTTGCACATCTTGCACTAACCTGGCTGCAGATGGGAGCTGATTTACAAAAGCATTCAGTGTTGCCAATTTAGCCATTTGATTAGTATTTGCAGACTTTTCTGAGTGATTGTTCTTCCCAAAGTTTAATTCCCGCTCAACAACAAACAGAACCAAAAACGTTTTTGACATTTTTTTTTTATTTTCCCCCCCAAATGAAAAGAAATGAACACAGCGGAAGGCAATCACACTTAATTGTGCTGAACATTACCAAAGAAATGGTGCCCATTTAGTTGCAAAAACAATGACTTATACACAGATAGGGAATAAATATTTTGTACACAGGAGACAAGCATTGCAAATGTGTATTTATCGAGGATCATGTTCGCATTTCAACTGAACTTATTTTTAGCCCCGCCCTATCGTAACGTAGACTCGAAGATGGGGCAGCCTGAACTTACCGTGGTTGTCTTGACTCGGCCTCCGGGCTGCGTACAAGTCCAGCCGGATTTATTGACTAACAAGTCGCAGCCCTCGTCCTCCAAACACGGCACCATCTCGCACCACTGCTTTTTCCGAACAATGGCGGCTGTTGAGAAGATGGAGACAACGGTTAGAGTGGGTCTGTTAGGTGGGAAGCGATCGAATTTTCAAGACAAGTGCCGGCCGCCGATGTCTGCCAGTGTATCAACCGGGACATAATAAGAGCACCGTTTATAGAAAAGACGTTTCTCACTGGCACCGCCCCGTGCGTAATTATCGCCAAACTTGAATGGAGACAAGAAGGAATTGATGTTGAAATCGGGTGTCATGAAGTAAGACCTGCTTTTACGTTGAATTTTACCCCCCTGCGGAGATTGCGAAAAAAAATTGAAGCAACAGTCACACGTCTAAAATAAACCCAGAGTAGCCTTCCTGGTGGATGCTGATTGACTTTGTTGGGCGCTTTAAAGGTGCTGAAAAAAAAACCCTGAAAAGTGTGATGAGTGATTCACTCTGGCACACTGACACGGAAGAGCAGTTTGAATCATTTGAAAAAAAAGTGATCGATCCATTGAGCGCCGCGGGGAAGAACCAACACCACTGTCAAGCTGGGCGGTTATGTGTTCTCACTCACTATTGTTTTTTTCTTTTTTTTTTCAAGCCCCACTCTGAACGGGCAGCAAAAGCCTGTGGGTTGCCATGGCTACGCATACATGTAATGACAAGACGCGCAAGTGATTAGAAAATGGAGTTTCTGTTGAAATTGCCTGTCGTTGCTGTAGCTGAACCGAAACGCCGTGGAGCGTTGAGTTAAATGTGTAAAATATTTCTTAGTGTTGTAATTTGTATTGTCTGCCCTTTCTTATGCAAAAACGGACTCTCATGGAGGACAATGAACAAGTGAATACGTTAAGAGGCCACGCACATAATCTGACATTTTCCTCTGACGTGGCAATCATAGGTTGCCGGCGCCCTGGGAAACATGTGGAGGACATCTTTGCTTCATATCTATAAATTTGCTCTCTGAGGGCACCTTCAGCAGGTGTCATTATGTCGCTTGTATCTGCAGAAAGCATTGTCGCTAATGCTAATACGCTAGCACTGTGAAGTATGAAATAGTGATATAGTCTCACCACAAGCCCCGATTCAGTTCCCGATTTTCGATTCGATTTGATTTAAAAAAAAAAAAAAAAAGAAATTGCTACCATGCTTGTCTCTGTGCACTAGTGTGTTTCTGCAGCCATCCGCAAACGCAACACGCAATCATGTTTGGCGCAAAAGCATCATTTGATCTACACATTCAAAATGTGCTATGCATCTGGAATGAAAAAAAAACCGTTTCAAGACATAATATTCCAGATGAAGTTAAGCAACTCGATGTTTCGATTGATCGGGGGCGACTCGATTCCGAATCGATTTTCGATTAATCGTTACATCACCACTCAACCCAGTCTTTATGATTGTCCAAGTGAACTGTTTAATAGAATTGAACCGAACCGAATTCAATTGAATATACTTTCACTTGCTGACATGCTCTGCTGACACGAACAAAATGGCGGCGGCCAGAGGAGCTAGTTTACAAAAGTGCTGTTGATGTTAACAATTTGTGCTGTGGACCCCAGTTTGAGACTCACTGCACCAACCCGTCCAAATATTTCACACCCTGTTGCTTTAAGTGACATCCGAGGACACTGTTTCAACAATGACAAATGGTACGAATACGAGCACGCACACATGCTTGTTACATAAAAGAAGGTTTCATCAGCGGCGGGAACATTATTAAAGCCTCCGTGGGGCATTTGTCTCCCCACCAAATGGTCGATCACACTCGTGTCAACAGCCAGCATCTTGGCCTAATAAATTCTGTCTAATCCCATGCCAAGGCGGTGAAAGATGGGCCGCGCGCAAGGGCGGAAGATAGAGCGGGCCGACCCGACGACAGATCAGATCTCGCGTGATGAATGTGGCGCGCCGCTCCGAGATGAAGCGTTTTGATAATTATAAAGGCGACAGATTGGTTGTGACCCGAGCAGGTACGCAGCATCTTGCGGGGCGTCACGTGCGCACCGTGCTTGCTCTTTGTTTGCAATCCCATGCACTATACGGTGCTGCCTCGAGTTCTTGATTTGGGATACGGCTGTTTTGAGGTACGGCCGTGCGCGCGGAATGAATTCAGGGCAAGAGCAGTGAAGGAAAAAGGGCGTTAATGACGTCATCGCCGCAAAGCATTAAACAGACAATCAGAATGAATCCACCGGTTTTTAGCCATCTCAGTCGGCGGCCATTTTGTCACTTCTGTCGACTGAAAACGACATCACAACTACTCAGGGCTCAGGTAACGAGCAATCACGGCTGGCCTGTTTTCTGACGCCGAGCCGTGATTGGTCGTTTTGAGCAGTTGTGATGTCATTTTCATTTTAGCAGAAATGACAAAATGGCCGTCCCCTGAGATGGCTAAAAAGGGGTGGAATTTTGCTGCTTAACTCATATTCCACAAACGTGATATTAATCAGAATGCCGTGTTTCAAGTAGTGGACCTGCTGGGAACATATTCTTGAAAAAAAAAAAAAAGATGTTTGCGTTGATTTCTCCTTTAAACAACTTTGTCATTCACCTCCTCAATCGTGGGCGAACATGTGACCATGGTCAAATATGAGGGTTGAGAATGCGGGAAAGCCGAATCGGGACGGAACAGGTTATGCGCCACGATGCGTTCCCACGCCGCCGCTGACGGAATCACACCATATTTTTTTCAAGTTCATTTCAATAATGCGCCGTTTCCGCAACACCTTTCATATGCATGAAAACACCGTTGGAATGACTGCGAGGCTACATTTGCATGCGTGTGTTTATTGAAGCCGTGCATCAAGATAGCTTCAAGGTTGCATTTTCTGCCACTCATATTGGTTAGCGGCGAGCAGCAAGCATCAAATCAACATTATTCATCATTCCCCTCCTGCGATGAGCCGCTTGTAAATTGGAACTGGCGCATACAAATAAGCATCCACGTGTGCGTTTGTGTGTGTGTGTGGGTGCGTGTTTTCTTCTCCCCGCTCTTCATCAATTCACTCCGTACCCCCCCCCCCCCCCGCCCCTCCCCCCTCTTCACTAATGCGCCGCCATGTTGCTGGAGCTCAGACGAGTCAAATAACCTTTTAAGCCAATTCACTGTGTCTTCATTTCACCTGAAGTGCGATGAATCTGCCAGGATTTTCCTCCCTGGGCTCTTCATCCTACTGTAAGAGTAAAACGTCCCCGCGGTACGCGCAAGCAAGTGCGCATTACCGCCAAGCAGAAGCACAGAAAGAGACGCCGGCTCCCTCCCGCCGTTCTCCTTTTATTGTTGGAAAATTGGCAATTTATTCTCACTCAGCCGCGCTTGAGCAAGTGATAAACATCGACAAACCATATGGCGAATCCTCCATATTTTTGCATGGGCTTGTTTTGTCTTTTAGCTTCTGACTGGGCACGAAGCACCGATGCTTAGCGATGGATGTCTTCCTCGTTCTTCCTGAGCTTCACTCACTCTTTTGATTTCTTTTTTTTTTTTTTTTTTTTTTCTTTCTCTCGTCGTTCACTGTCACCTTAGATTTGTTCCCAGTGAGATGTTGCGGGGTTTATACTGGATAAGGACTGCGCCCATATCAACTGTTTATGGCTGTCACTGCTTGTTCGTGTAAAAAAAAAAAAAAATCCAAACATAACCCAAAAAAAAAAAAAAAAAAAAAAGTGGAAGCACAGATTAACTATGTACAGTATCTTGTGCAATCTATTGATTGAAAATCTGATCATTTCCCGCGGCGCACAGGTTGGGCATGAGGCGATTGAGGAGATTTTTGCGTTTTTCGTGGTGATTTGTCATACCGCCCAAAGTTTTTTTGCCTGGCAAGGACGAACGCAAAGTCGGCAGCAACGCTCCACAAGTCGCTCCCCACGCTTCCGCCTTCACACTCCGGAAGGGAGGCGCTAACTTCATTTCACAGCAATGACAAAAGGCCAGAAACGCAACTGGAACCAATGACGAGCGACAGGGAACGGTGCACATCATACACATGCTTCGATTTTACGATTATTGTGCAGACTGGAACAACCTCGGGTTGTTATCGTGCATTTATTTATTTTTTATCATTTTCATGTTTCAGCACGGCTGCCATATTCCCGGTCCCGTCAACATACCGGTTTTCCCGCATCGTATTTTTGCGCCGTTGTGGCGTATAACCGTCAGCTTTTACGTGGCGTGACATTGCTTCAGGCGCGTGTTTACTTCCCCCCCCGCGCGCGCGCGCGTTGTGACCATCAGGTATCGCTGAAATCGTTCGCTCGCAGATGCGCTCTGACATTTCCACACAGCTGAGCGACAACGCTAACCCCTGATTTGTTGGCGCGCCCGCACGCACACACTCGCGCCGGCACACACGTGAAGGAGAGCCCAGAGGCTCGGCGAGCCAGAGGAGCAAATGTCAGCGCGAACAAGCACATGTGGGAAATGCGATCATTTAGCACCAGTGCCTGCACGCTTGACACGTAGCTTACACTTCTACAGGCAACGAAATAGCACTTCAATCCCTCTGCATATTTCATCGTTGAAGTGATCATTGAAATAGGAGCACCAGTCGTTGTATAAGTCGTCCCTAATACCTTTGAATTTCAAATCAAAAGCTGACGGAAAATGACGTAACGCAAATATTTGCACCATTTTTAAGAGCACTTTACCAACTGCGATGTCTGTCAAAAAATGAAGGGAAATGCAAATTCGATATAGAAGTAATGCCAAAATTAAAGGTGCGCCGAATGGATTGTCCCGCAAGAGCAGATTGCGCAAGAGCAGCTCGCAGTTCCCTCGGAATCCCGCACGTCAAGCTCCTAGCGGGGCAGCGTTTCCTTTCCATTTGTCATCCACCCAAAATCGCAGCGACTAAAATCGGCACATAGAAATTCACACCGGCTGCAAAGCAGACACAAATTGTAAAAGCTTAAACATTAACTATGGTTCTTGGCCGCCTTCCCGGGGCGCGCTAAAGTTGCACACGTTGATGTCTTGGTATGTGCAGCGGTCGGGGGGAAAAAAAAACAAAACAACAAAAAACAGGAAACACAATGTTTTGTGACGTTTTCCACCGCGTGAAACCAAATAAAAGAAAAGCAGAATGCAGCTCGGTCATATTTTAGCCTCAAGTTTGACTTGGCCAAGGGGAGAAAAAGTTGATTTGGCGCCCGACGCATCGTGTGATGGCAATGTTATGAAGCGCACAGCCGCGATGACGGTGACTCGTTTGACGACGATGGCGAATGACACATTGACATACTTGAGATTGAAGCGGGACATTGCGCTCCTCACGACATCCTTTCCCCCCCCCCCCCCCCCCCCCCCCCCGCAGGCCCGCCAAGCAAAAGTCCCGTAATTAGTTTGCCATGCGATTGGCTGCTGATGGATGTACTCATGGACACGAGCAGGGGGCAATTTCGCCTGCCCGCGTTCTTTGCGTTTCCAACGAAAGGCTTGCTCGAATCTCGGCCGTTTAGCCTTCTTCACCTCTACATCCAAACTAATCCGCCGTAAATTATGCATGACCTTTACTTGGCAGAGGCCCGTCCACCAATAAATCTGTTTATTCCCCCCCCCCCCCCCCCCCACCGCCACCCTTATAAATCGTGCTAAACAAATTCCAATTAAGCAAAAGTGCAATACGGTGTGAATAGTAATTTGCCTGTGAACAGCCCCCAAAGAGGATAAGACCGCAATCATTGGCATTAATGTAGAAGGCAGCTTATGGCAGGTTTGGCTTAAATATGCTTAGTGGCTGTTGTTATCAGGTCAGCGGCTGCGGTTTATGCCGAGCTAATGTACCGGCTGCGTGACTGAATACCGTTGCTAGCCAAGCAAACAGCACTGCGGACCGACCCCGGTCCGCGACTTCAGTATTTCGCAAGTCACCCTTCCAATCGATTTTCTTTCTTTGACTTTTCAGGTCTTAAAAAAAAAAAAATAATAATAAAAAATCTCTCAGCGGTCACGTGACATTTCTCAGGGAATTGCACTTTCTGTTTGAGAAAGGATGTCTCCGATCGGCTATGAATGATAGCAGGGGCGAGAACCGAATCGGCCAGTCTGGACCCAGGCGCAGCGGTCCCGGAGCCCCTGTGACTGATAACCGACGTAGAGACCCTCAGACAAGCGTTATTGAGACAATAAATGAGGCGCACCCCCGCCGGAGTCTCGAGGAGGGCGAGTTATGTATTTCGAGTAATGCCCGGCTGAGCACCGTATTCCATCCTTCCTTTTCTCTGTCGGAACCTTTACCTCCTCTCGGTCCTTTGCCTCCTGCTGTCGCACCAGGAAACCATCTATTTCACACTCCTCCACAACTCCTCCGCACAGAAAAGTGCAGCGTAACGGATCAAAATCTGCCTGCGTGATTGATTTTTATGGTCTTTGGGCAAAAAAAAAAAAAAAAAAAAGGATCCCACAACAAACTCGATGCCAAAACTTTTCCACTTATGCTTTTGATGCATCGGACAGGACTGAAATTGCACAGTGCTTGTTTGGTTGGCAGGAGAAAGAGAGAATACTTTACCCGGTAGTACATCCGAAAAGCCTATCCCAACCCTCCCCATACTCTACTGTGACCCCGCTTTGTGTTGAACTCTGCACACTGACATTGCGATCTCATACTCAAACTAAAGTATATAATAGTCGACAAAAAAACGGCCCCGTCTGTGAGTGCGAGCTCGTCCGCCGACTGCACTGCAACAAATTGTGGCCGAGGGTTGCGGGGGGGCTGACATTTCAAAGGATCAGCGAGGATCAATAGCAAAGGTCGGCAAAACAAGAACTCTGGGCTCGTTGCGGCGCATGGTACAGGAGGTCGGGCTGCGGCTTTTCCTCCGTCGGTGTCTAAGCAGCCGAAACCGGCGGGCAGAGGGCTGAACGTTTTAGTTGGGGCGGTACACAACGTCGGCCGGCTCGGCTGTCAGTTGGCAAGGCAGCCATTCTGAGGTCAATCATGCGCACTGAAGGGGGGGGGGGGGCAATCTGAACTCTGGATTGTAAACAACAAAATCGATAGCTCATTTGTCATTAACGTTGGAAGGAAGCAGCTTTTTTTTTTTTTTTTTTTTCTTTTTTTTTTTTGGCAGGAAAGATGCACTTTTCCCAATCCAAATGAACCAATCATTCTCTCTTCTCCCCCAGGGCTTTCCCCATTGGTCGGCAAGGTGTGGAAACGTCGATTTTCTCATCAACCTAAACTCGGCTCACCTACGTTGGAAAAAAACAGGTGAGTGCTTATGTTTGGATTGCTGGACGATGTGAGTGACAGTAACCCCGAAAAACATCTCTGGAGTAGTTTTAGTTTTAACTTCCAAATACTTTTAAACAAATTTAAACGTATTCAGTCACACTTTTATTTCTGAACACCTGTCAAGCCCTTTTAATGAATACATGCCTGTGAATGTTATTGTTTGTCTACAATGGCTTTGAGGGTTTTAACACTGATGCTATCCGCTAGCGCGTCAATGGCATTTTGCATAATACGTTAGCGGCAAGCTAGCGGAATTACCCAAGACGGTTATTTTGTTGAAATAGACAACGTGTAATGATTTGATTTATGTTTAGTTTGACAGTAGACCAACCAGGAATGGCAATAAACATTAAAAATAATGACTACAATTTATAACGGTATAACAGAAATCGTTGGGTGCCGATCCAGGCTTCAGTAGACACGTCCTGGCTGTAATTTGATGACTCATGTTTGGGATTTTTCAGCCTCGACAAAGGCTAGCAACCGCTTTTTTCTTTTCTTTTCGACCCAAAGAAACACAGCTTTTCATTGACACATCTCCAGCGATAGGAGTGGGTGCGGAGTGGGAGGAGGGGGCGAGAACGGCTTCTGCGGTGGTTCTGCACTGATGGCGTTTTGTGTTTAAGTGGGAGAAGGGCCCGAATGTTTCTGCCACGCGGCCGCTGATGCTGAACGGCGCTGGCAGGTGGATTATACCTTGTGCCGCTGTGTCCCCGGACAAATTTAAAGGTAGCCCGGAAACTCGGCACCAGGGGAGAATGTCGGCACGCGGGAGGGTTGGCCCATCTTCTCCTTATTTTATTTTTTTTTTGTGGTGTGTGTGTTCCACCTTTCTTTTCCGCTCTCCTGAACTTTTACTGCGAGCAAATCCCACGCACACACCAACTGCCGGTCAGAGCCATTGCCTTCTTATTGTGATTGTTCTCTGACAACTAATTAACCGACGGCAGCGGTACCCCTCAGGGGAGGGTGCATAAATGGTACGGTGCGATAAGAACTTGGCCGACCTGAAACCATTTGCACAAAACGGTCGGAAAAAAGTTATAGGTCCGTAAAAGTAAAAAGTGGTCCCGCTGCGCCGCGTTTCCGAGTCACCCTAGTTGGGCCGAGATCAGGCCAAGCATTTATGTATCATAAAATGGAGAGTTTTTTAAATACAGATTGATTTATTGCTAGTGTTTGTTCAAAAAAAAAAAAAAAAAAAAAATCATTGGATGAGGCTCTCGTTAAAATAATCGTGGTTTAAATCACAAACGAAAGATTGAGCCTTAGATGCAACCACGGATCGACGTGGCTGGTTGGGGGTCTCAGACTTGCGATTTGTGGTTTCATTTGTAGCCAAACATGCAGTAAATAGCCTTATGGATGTCAAAATGCCATTCCCAGACAAAAATCTGTCCAGTTATAATAATAAAAATAAATAATACACGCTTGTGTAATGTGGAACAATGCAACTGGAAAGGTGAAGAGGGGGGGATAAGTAGAGTTGATGTTTTTGCAATGTGGATGAACGGCAGCGAGTGCAAGATAAGCGGCCACTCAGAGTGAATCAGCCGAGCAAGAGGCTTTCGAGTGGGGAAGTGCTATTTTAGGGGACACAAAAGCAAAAGATCCCCCGTGCGGGATCAAACGGCGGGTGATAAACATCCGTGTTCCCAAAAAAAAAAATAAAAAAGCATGTATGCCTCGAAAAGAGCCGTCTAACTATAGATGTGGAGATGCCATACGGTACCGTTACGATCATATCTTAGGTCAAGTTGAGGAAAACAACTACTACTTTCCTGTATGCCCACCTTCCCTTTTGCTCTCATCCGCGTCGGGAATCAACTCGCCTTTCTCCGTCGCTATAAGGCAGGCCTCTGGTGGCCCGCTCCCTGCGGGCTCGGTGTAACTGCCCGTATTGACTTTGTCCCGTCTGGGGAGATGACGGCGTCTCCCCGCGGGACTAGCCGCGCTTTATGCGCATATCACAAAAAAAAAAAAAAAAACACACTGCTCTCTCAGTCCACTGTCACTGGCCCGTTTTTTTCCTTAGTGGTGCCCGCCAAAATTCTGAAAATAAAATGCGATGAAAGTCTAACCTTAACATAAGGCCGCTATCGGCCCGATACCGATAGCTGGTATTGATACTCTCCCGTTCCTAATTTCAACGAAATCTGTGAAAAGTGCGATGTAAAGAACATTTTGTTAATTTTTGGCCTAATGTGTGCATGTCCAAAATGGTGACATGTTGCTTGTTGTAACACTGAAATCAAGTACATTAATGATAAAAGTTAGAATCATGAACACAGTTGAATTTCAGTTTATTGAATTGTTTTGTCTGGAATAAACACTAGTCAGTAATATCCTTAAAGAGGAAGTCAATCCAAACATTTTTTTTTCAAGAACATGTTCTATGCAAGCCCAGTAGTTGAATCTAATAAATTTGTGGAATAGGAGTTATCCACTCGTTTTTAGCCATCTCAGGGTGCGGCCATTTTGTCACTTCTGTCGACTGAAAATGACATCACAGTTGCCCAGGTAATGACCAATCACGGCTGACCTGTTTTCTCAAGCTGAGCCGTGAGTGGTCGCTACCTGAGCCCTGAGCACTTGTGATGTCATTTTCAGTCGACAGCAAGTGACAAAATGGCCGCCCGCTGAGCTAGCTAAAAAGGGGTGCATTTTGCTGCTTAACTCATATTTCATATTAATCATATTGCCTTGTTTCAACTAGTGGGCCTGCTGGGAACATATTCTTGGTGAAAAAAAAAAAACCGTTTGGGTTGATTTAAAAAGCAACACACAATCCCTCAAAAAAAGAGACTTCAACCTGTTTGCTGTCCAACCAAACATAATACAACCACACGACCTCCTGCTAGCTCAACACACAACGATTCATCGGCCTATATATTCTTTATCCTCCGAAAACGGACCAATCTTCCTGCAGCGTTATGAGTCGCAACTACAGAGCGAAGTTGCTGGTTGGGGTTTCGAAGGACAATACATGCAGGGATGTGCTAATATTTTATTTCCTGATCTTCCTCGTAAACACATAGTTAGCACAAAGGCATATAATTAGAGGCGGTAATTGAATGGGGGGGCATTAGCTCACGCATCTGCCACATCCTCCACAGGTTTGACATTCAAGCTGATAGCGGCGGATGCGCATGTTCTCGTGTTGATTTCGCCACAATTCTCCCGAGAACCTTCACTTTCACTTCACCTCTTCTGCATGAATCATCTCGATTTTTTTTTTTTTTTTTTTTATCCCCAAACACCTGTCAAGTCCTCGGGGAACAGCACAATCTGCACAGCAGACAACCCCAAGGAGAAAATGGCGAGAGCAGAAAACTGTACGTTTGGCTCCCGAAACACATTTGAACAACCTTTTTGCCCTTTGAAAAGAGCTCGCACGTGTGTGTTGTTCCTCGCCTGACAAAACCTTTGGCCTCACGTGAGCCTGGCAGAGATTTGTAGAAAGCCGAAGACACACACACACACACGCGCGCGCGCTTGCGCAATCACCTGGTGTGAGGCTTCCCCCGCAAACGTCTTCCGTCTTATCAGCCACGACGTGCCTTCTGTGCCCTCGCATCAGTCCGGCCCGGGTCCCATCCCATCAGAATGAGCGTAAATGGAGTCGTTCGGTGCTCTCGGTGAGCTCGGACTCACTCAAAACGACACCGAATTCATTGCAAAAATGCACCCTAGTGGCAATAAGCGGTCATGACATGTTGACACTTGCGTATCCAGTAAATGGCGCCGCTCACCTCTATGAGTGTATTATTAATAGAGAAGGACACAAAGTTAATCTGATGGAGGGTGAGCGAGAGAGGGAGAGTGCAACAGAGAGAGAGAGAGAGAGAGAGAGCGGGTGAGCGAGCATACTGCATTAGAGCCTGTGTGATTTATTTGCCCCTCTAGGTGAAGGAGACCCCATTTGTATTCATTTGCCTTTATTTTTATCCCAGATTCATCTGGCCTTCACGTGCCTGTCACCGCCATACTAATATTATTTTGGCCATGCGCGGCTCCATAACAGGCTCTTATAAAAATTGCCCCAGCGCGGCTGCAAGATGCGGGCAGCAGAGGGAGGGGTCGCGGGTTTATTTTTATATCATTCATCTGATTTGATTGTTGTTGTTTATTTATTTATTTATTTATTTTTTGTACAGGCAGATTAAAAGTCTCCCAGGCACAGGATGGTGAGAAAGGTGGGGATAATGATGTCTGTCCTCCTATAGAGGGGTCGGGGGTTGGGGGTGGGGGTGGGTGGGGGGGTTTGGCGCAAACAGAAACGCACACACTCACGTTTTTACAAGCCTGCTGCACTCTCAACAGACGGCCTGGCTTGTGTGCGTGTTTTCTTTTAAGGCTGGCAAGGTGAGCCGGTGGTGCTCCAAGCCAAGGGCAAAGACAACAGTGACCACCAAGCTCCTTTTGCAGAACAATTAGATGGAAGTGGAGGGTGACTGCAGTTGTGTTATGTAAGCGCACACAACTGAATGGGGTGGGGGTCGGGGGCTAGTGCGTGCGCTTGAATATAAGGAACCTCCCCTCCCCCCCCCAAAAAAAAACATGAATTACTCGTACTGAAATAATAATAAAACATGAATATAACAAGTCAGAAAAAAACAAACTGTTCTTAAAGAGCAAATGGAAATGTATCACGCTGAAAAGCGAAATACAACTGAACTGTACTTTAGCCGGGGTTCTTTAGTGTACCACTAGAGGGAGCTCACATAACCACACTTTGAAAAATGACTACATTATAACCATTGGTATTGAGTCCGCCCAGATTGTGATGTTAATGATAATAAAGTTACATTAAATTGTGAAGTTTTAGTCTTCCTAGCTAATGCTGCAAAACAACAACAACAACAACATAATATTAAAGTCTCACTTGTTAAACAGTATTTTGACCTAAAGGTACAGTTTTACACTCTTAAAACTACTGAGTCAAAAGTAACCCAGATGCTGGGTTATTCACACCCTGCGAATTGGGTTGAGGATTTGACCCAGCACTTTGGCTCAAGATTTTGATTTAGCAAAGGGGTAAAATCCACCCATAGAGTTAAAAATGAGGTAAAAGTCGTAAAATCCGCTCAAAATCCGCAGCGACCCAGCGAGTGGGTTAGCAAAACAACCCAGCATTTTTTTTTTCTTCTTTTTTTCATGCCTAGGCCACAGTATGATTGTGAGGGATTCATCATGTGCTGCGCTAGTCATGCTAAGCTACGCTAAAAGCAACTGACTTCCCCTCGAAAATGGGAGTGTTATTCATCTCCGGTAGGAGAGCAAAAGCTCATATTTCCCTCGATGACGAATGATCCTTTTTGAACATGTTCAGATGATGTTACCAACAGGATCTGAACATGTTTTTTAATGAACCCTGCACCAGTAACCTCTCTCGCCCACCTCTCTCTCTCTCTCTCTCTCTCTCTCGCTCTCTCGCACTCCCTCTCTTACGCTTTTGCTCGCCGTCCGTCCGCCCGAGTGCACCCAGCTGCGCAACAATTACAGGTGGGTTCGCAGGCGTGCACAATAACCAGACGCATGCATTATTGAATGAAGCCAACCAATAAAGGCAAATCACCAAAGACGAAAACGCGGCGACGCCACCGAGAGCCCGAAAGACAAAATGGCCTCGCCGTTAATGAACAACATCATTTCTGGAAATGGAGGGGAAGCGCAAGGTTGCGTCTAGCACCTCAAGACGGAGCGGGCGTGCCTACGTGGGTTAAAGCAAGCAGGGAAGAGATGGAACACGACGTTGACTAGCTAATTATGCATTTTATCATTTCAGTCACAATAGAGTGCCTCCTCTTTTTTTTTTTTTTTGCCCGGTGTAGCAGTGCAGCTGTTGCGCTGCTTCTTTAATGACATAGATAAAGAAAAATCACAAGCGCGCTTTATTTCAGTTCAACCGCATTACTTCCCGTCTATGGCGCACGTGTGTAACAACCGCGCCGCCGTGAAAATTAGCCGACGTGAGCCTAATGGTACGTTGCAAGGCAATGGGCTTCGGCGTTTGTATGAAATAAAGCCGTCGTTCCCAACCGCTGTGTCATAGCGCGTTAGTGTGCCGTGGGACATCATCGGGCGTGCTGAGGGGAAATTATCCCATTTCACTTCATTGGTCTGAATATAATCATTCGATTGCGATGAATATTGTATTTTTGTATCCAGGCAGAACAATTAAATGCGCTTGCACTAGGTGGCAGACGGTGTTAATCTGATTCATTAAAGAGATGCAATGATTGATGGATAATCAACTATTTGATTCGCAAATTAATCGTCATTTTTGATGATCGATCAATCGTTTGGATACCACGCTACATAGTTTTACGGAGGGGTGAATTTGAGTGCTGACATCATTTTTGCATACAGACGTATTGTATAAGTGGCAATGTTCAGCTCAATCAAGTGTACATACATGAACCTTCACTGACTGTCCGCAAGTTGGGTGGGGCGGGCAACTTGTTTGATGGGTTTTTTTTTTGGGGCATGATGACGGTAGGGATGTAGCGATTCACTCCCACCCCGATTCGACTTTCGATTCGATTTTTAAAAAAATTGCTACCATGCCTGTCTCTGTATGCATTCAAATTGTGCTATGCATCTGGAATGAAAAAAACTTTTCAATACATCATTTTCTACATTAATTTAAGCAACATGATTTTCGATTAATCGAGGCGAATCGATTTTCGATTAATCGTTGCATCCCTAGTTGACGGCGGATAATAATCCAGTGTTGCCTACAATGCGATTAATATCAAACATACTGCAAACCGCAAGTAAAAAAAAATAATAATAAAAAGCGATTTTACCTTGACTTTCATCCAAAAAACAGTCAACAGGAAAGGTTGAGATCAGCACCTCGTGACTGGTGGCGGTTAAAAAAGGAACACATCTCACTAGACACCAGATGGACCGCAAGTGTGTTGTGACTGAGTGATGAACGGGGACGAGCGAGCGAAGTTCTGGCATGGTGGAATCCGATCCCAGAGCGAGAGTCAACAGATGATTGGCTAGACTCATCTCGGCTTCCGTCAACAAGTGGCAATAAAAGTCCATTTGCCGTCCCGCGGGGGGCGCCGCTCTCGGTGTGTCACGGGCCAACGCGAAGACATTAAATATGGAATTACTGGAGAACAAGCTGTCTTTTCACATATTGCGCGTCTGTGCTTGCCAGAAGGGGAAACGTTTATATCCGTGCATGGCGCTCTAAGTCAAGTCCTGTATGCTATCCGATGACAAACTAATGGTCAAATTATGCTAACGAAACGATGCCGCCATCTGTATAAACTATTTCATCTTCTCTTTGCTCCCAGAGATGAAGGCTGTGAATGCTCGGATTCACACTTTAACCTCATCTTACATAGCATTCTCTTAAGTGGCTCCCTGACCTTACGTCCATTCATCGATCGGTGAAAAATGCATGCCGGGGGCCGCATGTCATCAGCATGCCGTGAGGTACCGAACCGACAGAGTTGACGTCCTGCATATTCGCACTCGCCCAATTCATCACCGTTAACGGCCGCGAGTGTGTCCCTCTTCATCTGTTCAGTTATGACAATCGATCCGTTCTCTGACATAAATGGACAAAATACAGAAATGAGCTGCTATGTGTAGACATGTTAGCATCAATTTCAAGGTACGCTGGCTCGTAATAAGGAGAATATTGTCCCTCATTGCCATGGCAACCTCACGTTACCTACATCAGCAGACTATAATGCACGCCTTTTGGAATTGTTATGCACCGGCATCGCTATTATCGTTACAAAAAAAACTTGTCAGTCTTGAAAAAAAAAAAAAAAAAAAAAAAAGGTAGCAGGCGCACGCAAGGTGAACTCACATTTAACAAGCATCACAGCCAATTTGGCAGTGCTGAAGGACTAAAAAAAAAAAAAAAAGGCAAAGGCACTGAAATGAAAGCAAAAAAAAAAAAAAAAATGTGATCCACTTCTCAATCTTGACACTTTCCAGCCCCTCTCCGCTTTAAATTGTGGCCCGGGCCCTGAGGCGCCTGCACAAGCGGTAATTATTAATTAATTGTTTATAGCCTGTGGCCGGGTGAGCGGACAGACATGGCCCCTCGGATGTGTGCTCACAGCAGGGGAACTGTTCACTTCCAATTAGACCAGCGAGGTGGAGAGCACGGCCCATCAAACACTGAAGTGCTAGCGAGCGGACTTCTGGGAAACAGGTAGCGCTTTGGCCTCAGCGCCTTGCCTGACAGGCTTACTTTAGAACAAAGAATTGCACTTCTTTATAATAAAAAAAAAAAAAAAAAAAAGTCATCGGCAATTAAATGATTTGAGGACTAACGCATCACAAGTTAGATGGCAGAGAGAGTATTTCGTTGGCGGTTGCCGAGCAATTGCACGGGAACACGTTCACACCTACACATAATTGAGAGCAGCTAACTGTTGGGGAGTGGGAAGGACTAAGGGCTGTGATTATGTGAATCCGCACGTGCCGAACTGCGAATATGACGTTTTAAGTTGTAATATCACCAATCGCCACTAGATGGTATTAGTTGCACTTACACTGGGTCCATACTGCCCTTTACAAAGTGAGTTCTTGCACTTAATGTTGCAAGTGTTCAGCAGTTTTATGTCATCCTTGCATGGTCATTTTTTTTATGCAAGAGAGCCCTTTGCACTCCAAAAGAAAATTAAGTATTATTTTGTTGTTTACTTCAAACCCTTTAAGTTGGGTCAGGCTAGTTGATAGCACCCAGAGACAACTCACACAAGCACAGGGAGGATACGCAAAGGCAGTGCAGGAAGGGCCGAGATTCGAACCCGGAACCACTAGGGCCCTTCATACCATTGTATTGCATACCAGTGGGACACAATACAAACACAAAGGCATTATTGTTAAATCTCTACTATTCTTTTTATTATATATTCATTACACAACGTGGCATGTGATTGGTGTGTTGTAAAAAAAAAATATATATATATAAAAAAAAAAACAACGGACGTTGGATAACAACGAGGCCGTCAAGGAGCCCCCCCCCCCCCAAAAAAAAAAAAAAAGAGAAAAGAGCCGGAAAGTGTCCGCTGCAATATTCAGGGAGCTTTGTTCTGATGGATTAATGAAAATAAAATGCACGCGGGCAGCAATGTGCTCGACCACGGGGCATCAATAACCCCGTGACGTCATTGAGCACCTGCGTCCACTTCATCACCTGCTGGATTTATGGAAGCGGAGATGGATCGAGAGAAAGCGGTCTAGCCGGAAACCATATGGGGATAATGCGATATCATTCCGAGGCTGATGTATTACGTCATCTCTATCACGCGCCATAAAATATTCACAGCCACTGTGCGTATGGAATTACAAAAGTGCATACTCATCATTGATTGGATTAATCCATCAAATTGCATTTTTCAAAAGAGTATTGCAATGACGTGCCAAACTATTTTAAGGGGATGCGGAATTATTTGGAGCGTTCATTAAGCAAGTCGTACTTCGGAGCGCAGGTTAATAGCAAACAAGTGTGAAAAGTGAACTTGCTTATTACGGAATTCAGCAGGGAGGAATCGGCAAATCGGAAAGTTACAATAAACGACGCCGCGTTATTTCTATGCTAATGTGCAGCTTTTCAGCCTATGGGGGTGGGGGGGGGGGGGTGATTGAAACACAAGCAATCTTTTGTTATATTTTCATGCTTGTCATAATCCAAAACACAAACCAGCTCCGTGTTTCTCTTTGCGTCTGTGTAAACCCACAAAGAAACTATTTTCATAGCAGCCACTCTACAGGGACAGAGAGAGGGAGACGGCAAAAGATCTGCATTCATATTAGCACAATGCAAACAAATAGAGAAAGGAAATAGAGATGCTCATTTGGGAGCGCGGTTTGTTCTCTCATTCTCTCTCAAAGCCACTCCGAAACTCTGCTACAAGCTCACTCAATAATAAATTCTTTCCGACAAATACGAGTTAAAAAATAGCTGTTGTTTTTTTTTTTTTTTCCACTCTTTTTAACATTTCGGATGTCTCAGATTTGTTTTTAACAAATGAAAGAAGCAACTGTCGGATAAAGCTTTCAAAATAATATTTACCTCATGAATATGAAGCGGGAAAGTGTTTGACAAATGCAATATTTACTTTTTTAGATGAAAATGTCCATCACAGGAGTGACGATTTATACAAACACCGCATTCCACTTTAATATATACAGTAACAAAGCAGACAAAACTGTCATTTTAAATAAGGACAAAATATGCCAGCCATCTGTCACATCAGCCACTTGCCCAATTAAGCCACTGTATGCGTTTGTAACACATGTTGAATATTTCCATCTTTTCGGGGGGCACAACTTTAGTAACTCATCATGCACTTCAAACGAACTGTCAACGGTTCGTGTGAAAACAAAACAATAACAGACCCTTCCTGTCCTGGTGGAGAAGTCGAGTGTTGGAGTCGGAGTCGTTCTTAACTCATTCATTGCCCAACACGTTTGTATACGTCTTTTTACAGTCCAGCCATTCAATCCCGGGAACCCATTTATGAGTTATGCCATCTAGTGGTTAACAATGTTATTACAACTTAAAACTGCCCCACTACACGAACTTATTTCTATTTTCCAAGATTCCTTGAGGGCCCACTGCGAGGATGGGCGCCAGTTGACACACAAAAGTCAAAAGTAAAATCCACTCTGGCTTATTATAAATAACTTTGTTGTTTGTATAACAACTCATTTTACTGACTAGTCATCGACAAACAGCGTGATTGTAGGCATAATGTATGAGAAAATGCCCCATTAGTGTAAGTGATGTTTTGCTCCCCACGTCCATTGATTTGCAGCCGAAAATGGAGTTACTTTCTTCCTAATGTCATAACGTTACCTCCGCTTTATGCTTGTTTTATTATCTACTTCCACACCAAATAGCTCCTTCATCTCAACTCTAAATGGCAGACGCAATCACAGACGCACAAGCAAGCTCACGCTGATATAATAAGAGTGAGATTGCTTCATTTTATAACATATTGGTGGCAAATTGGAGGGGGTAAAAGCTGTTTTTGCTCGATGATTAATTATAAGGACGGGAAGAAAAGCAGACGCGGATTAAAACAAATCATGCGCGCTAACGCCAGAAAGCAATCGAGCATGCATTTCAAAAGAGGCAAATGCAATCACACTGCAAATGAAAGATTATCTCATTCCTCTAGGTTGGATATAATAGCAACCTGGAATTATAAATGGGAGATTTCCAAGCAGAAGACAAGATATTGAGGAGGCTTACAAGAGAGGTGACTCTGTGTGACTTGGGTGTTATTGGATGAGAAAAAACAAAACAAAATAAAAACATTTAAATAAGGCGCCATGTGATTTGTGTCACGCTCCAAAAGGAGAAGGGGTCCACCTCGGGGCTGCAGTACCCATCTGCCTGCCCCCTTGCACCTCCTTCGACAAGACCGCAGCCCACGGCCATTAGTTTACACGTGAATGTAAAGCACAACGTGAGAGGGCGGATTTTAAAAAAAAAAAAGAGAAAAAAAGCGGGTCAAGCGACCGGAGAAAGCAGAGAGGGAATGCTCCCTTTGCGTTACACATTCACCACCGCACCATCTTTTTCTAGTCCTTCTCCCTCCGGAGGATAGTTCCGTTCTGTTGTAGCGGCTAGCTTGCTAACTGGCTGCTGGAGCTGACATGACATGTTTCCCCAACAGACCCCGTTGGCTCCTCCTCCCCGCCTTGGATCAAATCAAGCCAGTGGCTTGATGCGCTATGATTGCAGCTCTGGTAATGTCTAAAAGCCCAGAGAGAGAGTCGGTCTGACGCATGCTTGTTGTTTCTATCGCCGCCTGATTCACGGACAACATGCCAGAGATGAGGATCACGGTTTCCAGCGTGTAATACTGCTTAATGCATATTAGCATTTGCATGGAAATGAGCACGCAGTTCTTCGCACAAAAAATCTTTGAACCGAAAGACTGTATTAATAATAGATTACATGAGAGTCCGTAGTTCCTTGTGAATGCGAAGACACTTTGGAATAGTCTCTGATTTCAACATGCTGGCGGTTTGGTTCTGAAGACGCTGGTTCTCAACCACTGCGCCCCGGCACTTCAGCGTGCTCTAAAAATAATGCCAGTGACATCGAGTGTCAGGCAGAACAATTCATGACACGAGGTTCAATTAATCTGTAATCTTGTCATTCATGCGACGGAATAATAGACCTTTGCATATTGTTCGTGAACAATAGGCGCCTAGGGTACTTCCGGGTGGCAGAATGCGAGTGACTGCCACTGACGCACTGGGTTGTCTTGGCGTGATTTAGCAAAACATAATGGCGAGCCTGCTAGCTAATATTAGCTCAATAGCATTGAGCTTGTGGAAGGCGTTTTCTCACATGGACAGTATGTATAAAATGTTTGGTTGGGTTGTCTTGGAGGAATTTAGCAAAACACGATGGCTAGCCTGCTAGCTAACATCAGCGCTATAGCACGCTATCCATTTCACCATCAAACGGAGCACTTATTAGCACCAGAAAAGTGAATTACTTAGCCAGCTCCACAATGATCGTGTTAACTATGTCGGGACTTCCACCATGTCTGTTTTTGAATCAGCTGGCCATAAATTCCATCGCTTTGAAAGAATTGATTACGTATTGGGAGAACAGGTGGAAGTGGCCTTCATTGATTGTAAAAGACCACCAAACGCTAACAAAGCGCCACTTCTCAAAACTCACACCCAAATGACCTCGCCATTAGGCGGCTTGTTTGTTTACACAGAACCTTGCGTAATGGATGACACCATTCCGCTTTTTTTTTTTTTTTTTTTTTTTTTTTTCCCCCGTTGTGCTCCAACATGCAGCTGACAAGCGACTGCTGGATAAGAGCGGCCCATTTTACGGGCGAGCGTTGAGGCATCATAGAGGCGCCGCTTTCTCTCTCTGACTCTTCCGAGCTTCCTTTCTTTGTTACATCTCAGCAGTCTCGCCAAAGCCTCCTGACTCTTCAGAGCTTCCTTTCTTTGTTACATCTCAGCAGTCTCGCCAAAGCCTCAGCCTTACTCAAAAAGTCATCAAGCTAGCACACGGATAAAAGGAATCCAGAGGAGGAGATTGCAGATATGCGACGGCGTCTTCGGAAACAAGGGTGAAGTGAGGAAGGGTTTCTAAGTAGTCCAAAAAAAACAAAAAAAACCCCAAAAAAACCCCACAATCTCCATTTGAACGGCGTTACGTGACTCGTCGCCATTAAGACACGGCGGTGACCCGGAAACGGCCGCAGCCTGTTTCCGGCGGCTATGGATTATCCCGAAATCGCCGTAGCACCGTTACGCGGAGGCATGAAGGACACCGAACGAGAGGTGTCGGCAAAGGCAGACCTCAAGGACTCCAGTGGATTAGAACTGATTGAATTCCCATTTGCGGCATTTAGGGTCATCGGTGGCGCGGCGCTCATTCCCGCTCACTTTCCAACTCGGAACAAAATAAGACTGCACTTGCACAGATAAGCGTATTTGCATGGCAATAATAGCAAGCCCGGGGATTTTTGAAATATAACCCGCAATAAAGTTTTTATTTCGACGGGAGGCAATATCGTAGAGCGGCAAATTGTAAATTATAGCCATCCTCACAAAATATGCACACAAAGTTTGGTTTTATGTCCGCGATATATGCTTGCCTTTGATGTTTTTCCTATTCTGGACAAGTAGCGTGATCAATACAAGGAAGTAGAATGTAGAAAGATTAATTCGTCCGTGTAAGAATAGCCAAAATGGCAAGAAGAGATGAAATTCCACCCACTGTTTTCTTGCTGAGGGAAGCATCGCAAAAAAAAAAAAAAAAAAAAAAACAGCTGAGTCACAGTTTCATTAGACAGGTTTGTACTCGGGATGAATGTTCTGTTTTCTATTTCACCAACTTGAAATGTGCGAGGAATGAGTTAAACGCCCGTAAAACTAAAGTGAGATGAAGCAAGGTGATATTTTGGAACGACCTGGTATTTGTTACCTTGCCTTGAACTAACACTTGTTTCTTTTGAGGACTGCACCACTATTAGCCTTGGAATTATATCACCCACTCTTAAATACTCTACTTCTCTTAAAAAAAAAAAAAAAAAAAAAAAAAAAAAACTGAAGTGATATTTTAAGCTTGATACTTCCGCGGCGACCTTGTAGGTAAATGTCTACAAAATTGCTTCCTTGCATCTTGGAGTGTTCTCGTTGCTTGGTTTCAAGTAGTAGTAAACCACTTAAGCTTGCCGTGCAAAAATAACATAATGGGTTGTAAAAGCTTTCAGGAGGTATGAGGCATCATTTGTTCCGAAAATACATGAGAAGGACACGCAATATTGAGGGGAACAAACATTTCTGTTATTTTTCAGGGAGAATTGGACTTTGTATTTTCTAAGTGTGCTTTGAGAGATCACCAGGTGTTTTCGAGAGTAAAATATGTGCCCTGGCTCACTAAAGGCGTGGAAAGGAGTGTCACGAGTGAGATTTGAGCGACTGTCAAAAGGGTAGCTTTGAAACAAGCAACTGCACAGCCCTTGCCATGAAATGCAGCCCATCTGGTAGCCTGCAGACATATTTTTTCGGGGGGGGGGGGGAACATTCAACTGTAAATTGGCGCAGGCCTTCGTCGCATCTTAAAGACAGCCTGGCCGTTCCGTTTGAGCTTGATCAACTTAAAAGTCCGCATCGAGCCAAACGTCACCAACCCGAGGACCGATAAATGTCACTCAAGGCTGTGACGTAGCCGCGTAATCGTATTGGTGCGCGCCTCGGGGCAAACTCAAAAGCCTTACCGTCCACGCAGGCGGGTCTGGCTCTCGTGGTTCCCGCGATCTGGCCCTTCTTGCAGGCGCAGCGGGCCGTCTGCCTGGCGATGGTCCGCCGCGGTTGGCTGCTGTCCCTGTCCAGCGTCACAATTTCACATGTCCCCGCTGCCAGCTGGCCTGCGAATGACAATACACGGCAGGAAGCGAGGTCAGACACACGCAAGCGGACACGGGGGCAAGATCCAGCAATCTGCTTCGCCGCGATTCCGTGACACCTTCTGTCACGTCGCTCGGACTGTTCGGAAGTCTGCGCGAGTAGCAAGGCACTAGTCGACTCTTGTCGTGTAGCGCGCTCACACGCGGTCGTGACAGAATGATGAGAGAGGGAAGCTTTTTTTTTTTTTTCCCTATTGAGGACTAAACATGGAAAGCCACTTATCCAGCTACTAGTGGACTCTTTGTAAGCCATGTAATGCTAGTAGCACAATTTGGGGACAAAGCGTTAGATATCATACATATATATATATATATATATATATATATATATATACACCCACACATACATATTTGGCATTTCTGAACACTAGTAGCACAACTACATGTAACTAGTGAGGTGAAACTCTGCACTGATTGACATCTGTGAGTTAACGATGAATCAAAAATCGATTCAAAATCGATTCGCCCCGTTTTAATCGATTCAATAAATGGGAAATCGAGTTGATTAAATCCATCCACAGAATGATGTCTGGAAACGTTTTTTTTTCATTCCAGATGCATAGCGCATTTTGAATGTGTCGATCAAATGATGCTTTTTGCGCCAAACATCGTTGCGTATTGCGCAGGCAAGGATGGTCGCAATTTAAAAAAAAAAAAATCAAATCGAATCCAAAATCGGGTACTGAAAATCCAAAATTGAATCGAATCGGGGCTTGAGTGAGTCGTCACATCCCTACTAGTGACATGATCAAATTTCTTCAACAAGCCCCACACAGTCACAGATGTCAAGTAGTGCAGTTTTGCCTCACTAGTAACATGTAGTCGTCCAACTAGTAAGTACAGCAGTGTGTATGAAAGTTGTCCTACAACAAAATTGTACCGAGGCAAAACACCAGTTGACATCTGCACGCTCTCAGACAAAGTCATTCTGCTCGTGTTCTGAATATCCTCACAAGTGAGGACCGAGACACCTTAAGATGGATATCAAGGATATGGACTAAATGCTCCAATGACTTTCCATAGCTTCCTCCAATCAGCCGCATCTCTTTGAAGGTAATGCAGCCATTAGCCATGAAGGAAACGCATGAATACTGATGAACTTTGTAATTGCACTGGAGCGACCCCCATCGCACGCACCCACACACACACACACACACACGCACGCACGCCATGTATTCAATCAGGTGACCTTTGGCTCTGTAGACGGGCCCTTGCTGCTGACAAATTAACCTTTGTCTGTGTCTGGAAGCCCCAAGGCCCCATGCCTGGAGAGGCTTATCAGGACCTAATTGTGATTGGCAAGAGAGCGGAAGTTGTGATTAAATCTGGACTTGAGTCGCCGACACTCGGCCGCTCGGCTTAATGAACTGAGCTGCGAGGGGTCAACACCTGGGGTAATGAGGATCCGTCAGCATTCGTGGGCACGGAGGGAGCGGCGGCAAAGACCCCAACCGTGTCCGGCGCATGAAGCGGAACGTTTGTCAAATTAGGGTTCCCTCGCTACTTTTAATGGCAGGAGCTGAGATTTAAAGTTCTCACCTGTTTTTTTTCTCCTGAATTCTTACAACCAACTCAGCTCCTCCGCCATAACCTGAAGGTTTTTGTTTATTTATGAAGTTCTACCATCGAAAGCCCCCTTTTTTTTTTTTTTTTTTTTTTTTTTTTAGTGATGAATTGTTAAAATGTGTATGGCGGTAGTGTGTGGAAAATTGTGAGAAACGGTGACGCAGTTCAGCCATGCAGTGAGTCAGCGTTGCTCACAGCATGTTTCTAAATTGTGTATCTGTAGATACATTATTTTGCCATCAGAAGGTCTCCTCGGTCTTTTGTTGTTGTATATTTTGAGGTGCCACAAAAGCAATAACGTATTAGCATAAAAGTCACTGTTCTGCTTGAGATTTCTTTTCACAAAAATGCTTTTTTTTTTTTTTTCCCGATCCCACAAGCAGCCAGTGTTCTACGGCTGATTACTAAAGAATGTAAAAGCTCAAAACCATTTTTTTTTTTTTATCCGGTGAAAAGAGTCTTAATTCTTTCTTTTTAGAGGTTCGGTTCTTTTCGGTTCTTTCTATTGTCACATCACAACTTTTTATGGGTCTTAAATAGATCAGTCAGAACGTTTTAAAACGGCCGGCAATATGGCAGCGAATGAGTTAATTAGCCTATTTGACAGACTGACTCAAGAGGCAAACCAGAGGGGAAAAAAATGACATTGTGGATATTTACTCCAACGCGTTGATGGAAAATGTCAAGTCAAATGTATTTATAAAGCTCGTAATCACAGAAGAGACTCAAAGGCCTTCACAAGCCCACAGTTGACAAATATTTAACAACATACACCGAGATTAACTCCGCAATAGGACATGGGTAAACAAAAACCAAAAAAAAAAAACAAAAAAAAAACCCTCCCGGGGAAAGATAAAACACCTTGTGTATGCTGATTTTGCTCTATTAAATCATCTTATCTAAGTCTCCTGGATATTTGGGCCGGGCAATTAATTCAAAGTTAACCTTCATTTTAAAAACATAATAATATAAAAAAAAACAAAAAAAAACAATCAAATGACATACAAAATCAATGATGATTAATTGTGTTTATTAATCGTGATTTCAGTATCGCTTTAAAGCAGGCTGTGCAATTCATTGAAATTCAATTACACTTACGATTACTACGCTCCACGATTACAAAATTGGCATAATCGTAAAAAACGATTTTTAATATGCATTTATATCCAACGCACCATATTTTTTTACACAAGGAAATCATACTTGAATGAATACATTTGCACCTTTTTCATTTTATAACTAATTTGATCCATTTTGTGTGGTCCAAACGGAACTTATATAGTGTTTCAAAGAAATGTATTTGTCCTTATATTTTTCCACCTTTAAACAATTTCTTGTTTTGCACCCCAAAAAAATAAATGATCGTCAGAATAATCGCGATGAATATTTTTTCCATAATCGAGCAGCCCTAGCCATATACTTTTTCCCGTAATCGGCCGGGGCGACTCGAGCTTCTTTCGTGAATCCTACACAAACTGCTCACGCCGTTCTCAGCGCCGTGCATCGCCATTTCGCCTCGGTAGACGGTAGCGTGAAACAGACGGCGCGCGTGCAGGAAGTGACAAGCTATAAATACGACTGCACAGAAGAAGGGAAGACTCCTGTGAGGAATATGCAGATAACCGGTGCGACTGAACACGAGATCACTTTGTTCAATAATGCATGTCAACAAAATCAAACGTGTCACGTCGTGGGAGATCAAGACGCCATCTCCGCCTTCATCGGCCCCCTCTTCCGCCATCCCGTTCACTTAACGTCCTCCTCCGCCTCCTTGTTGCAACCGCTCTGCCTTCTCAGCCTGATGGCGGATAATGACTTGTCATATCAACTCCGGCGCGCCCGGCGACGTTTTCACGTTCCGCATCCTGCTCGCCGAGAACACCCAGCGACATTGCCCCCCCCCGCCCGTCGTATCTCCCCCATAGACACTCAACGCCGTCTTTGGACGCCTTTTTGCGGCCGCATTCGCGGCGGCGGCGCGTCAAACTCAAAGTTCGCGGTGACATGCGAAGTCGCGGCGGCTGTGTTGTTCGTCTCTCTTGAGTCGCAGGAGCTCATTACTCACCCGCGTCTCATCAGTGTGGGGCCTTGTGCCGGCGCTGTCACAGCCCCGGCTGTCAGCAAAGCTAAATTAATATCCTCTTAATGCTGCGTTGCACTGTCCTCCGTGAGTGCTTCTATAAGGGAATGAAAACAAATGTGCTCATTCTGGGGCCAATATGGGCACTATACGAATGTGTTGGGTTTTGAAATTGAAAGGACACACTTTCATTATAGTCAGACTAATCATGAGTGCAGCATAGTTTATGGAGCTTTGTTCTGAAGCCTTACATAATTTGGGGGGGCAAATTTGACCCATTTTGACATTTCAAATTGTAAATGAATAAGTATGAAATTAGCCCAAAAGTCATTCTTTCAGCATGAAATTTGATGAGCCAAAATCCCCCCAAATTTGAAATATTTAAAAATGTTATTCTTTTGTATAGTTTTTACTGTTCCAATAGTTTGTGATTTTTCGTGTTTTGTTCAGCTTTGTTTCTATTAGTTTTTGTATTTTTGAAAAATGCTTTGTTTTAGTTTAGGTGTAATTATTTTTAGATTTTTTTTTTTTTTTTTAATATATGGGATATTTGTCAAGTGCAAAAAAGGAAAAGTTACAAAGTATTCTGTAATAAAGTAAAATGAAGTACAATCCTCCCCTAAATTTTTTACCTTCCTTCTTTTGTATAACCGTACATTTATTTGGAAAGAAATACATTTAAAATAAACCCGGAAAAGCTCACGTATGAAATGAATTGACGAAAATGGACATTTTGGCTACAATTATATTCTTTATATTATGTGGTTTTGTAAACATAAAATGTACTGTCGGTTATCATTTAAAGCACTCAGTTTTTTTGTTTTCACAAATTGTATTTTTTGTAGTTTTCGTTAACTGTAATAACCTTGTACTGCCATCGAAAAACAAATTTACCAGTGTGTATAGGACAGTGATAAAGGTGTTCAAGAGGGAGCTTCAAACAGTCATGAGAACTGTCTGTGTTCCCATCACGCAAATGCAGGTTTCCATGGAAACACACACCTGTTGATCATTAAAGAATAAGAATGATTGTGCATACTAAACATAAGGGGTAGAAGTCATAACGTTGTCAAGGAAAAAAAATCGAAGAATATCGGAAATCTGACTGAAGCCAGGAAGAAACTTTTATTATAAGGGCCATATCGCCCAGCCCTACTAGAAATGCACTTGTGTTTAGTCATATCCGCCAAAACGTGCTTTCCGTGACACGCCGGTGTCACTCGCATTTGGCCATAAATCAAAGTAATGATGAAATCTCAAGCTGATGGTGGCCCTGGGTGGAAAGATTTAAGGATGGCGAGAGACACTGAATCTCATGAGAGGTGATTTTTCACTTCAAAACAAACAACAGGAACAAAACAAAAAGAGCTATTAAAAAGATTTGGAACCAGTGGGTGTGCTGAAAGGGCAAGGTGAGCGATCAACAAAGCCAGGCCATTTTATTGGAAGCAGTGTTTCCAAACTTGGATTGAGCCAAGACACGTATTTTATATTAGAAAAATCAACAAACAAAAATCGCACAAAGTTCACTTTGGCCGCGGCCGAGGCTTGCTGCTTCAGGGTCCTAAAAGGTGACGCGTTTAGTCCGGCCGTGGCGGAGGATCTCTCGTTAGTCGTTAGCGATACTGTGCCGGGTCCACAGAATGTGAACGCAGCTTATTATAGAGATTCAACAAATCAAGCTACTTCAAGTGACTTTTCATCCGCATCAAACCAAAAAAAGACTTTATTAATTTCTAGTATGCGCAGTGCCGTAGAGAATTGCAGCGAGGAATCAAAACTAAATCTGGCGCCAGATGTATTCCTTTACGTTTTTTCAAAACCAACATTGCCCGAGTTGAAACGTAAAACCCAAACAAAGCCGGGAAAGTTGGGTTATGGGTTAGGTTTGGGGTGCGACGGCGTCCTCCACTGACAAAGGCGCCGGGCGCAGACGCCAGCGGTGGAAACGATCCGACGTCGGCAAAGCGCTCTCAGAAATGAATCCGAAGCTGCGGGCAGCGCGGCCATGATTCATCATCGGCCTTATCAGCTTCAGTTTGTCGAGCAGTTGTCAGCTCGGCCGGCCAAATGGCTGATTAAAATGTATGTGTGGCCACCCTAGAGTGAAATGAACGCGGCGGCGGCAGAAGATGGATTCATGTGGCAGCGTGCGTGGCGTAATACGACGTAATGTTATTGACATCCCCCTATGCCTTATTATTTCGCCTCCCACTCCTCAGCACATTACAATTGCTCTGTCATAAGCCGGCCGTCTTGACAAATGGGCCGTGCGGCCGCAAAGCATTTGTTTTCACCGCGCCTCCCCGTTTGGCCCAAAGGTCTCAGCACGTCATCTCAGGACAGCCGTGCATTCATTTTTCAAGAAACCGTCGCGGTTTGCCGCCCGATAGGGAGCGCGGCAAAAGTTTCTCGTCAGACTCATAACGCGCTCAATCAAGTGCTTCCACGCTTATAAAACGAGTGGTTCATGGGGATTTTGAAGGCATTTGAAATCCGACACAAAAAGTGCAGCCCCGTGATTAAAGGTATCATTAAATAACATTGAGGTGGACGTTTTCTGATTACCAAGGGGAGGAAGTGTGAATAATAAATTAGCCTTATTTAACACGTACCGTGAAAGGTCATTTTTATTCTGATGCTGTTTTACGTTTTAAGAATAGTTTACTTTGTGAAGTGATAGGTTGTTTGGTTCAGTTTTGAAGACTAATTGGATGATATTACCTCATACTTCCAGGGGATCCGTTTTGTATAAATTGCGGTATTTTCCTCTTGTAAATTGTTAAATATGCCGCCACAGCTTGTGTGTGCTCAGCATGACTCTATGAGGATTGTAACATATGGACATGTGTAAACAGACATCTTCCCGTCAAAAGGCGCACCGACAAAATGTCTTCCCCAAATAATCTCCACTTAACCCAAAAACACTACATGACAGCTTGATGTAGTTGGCATCTGTTGTGCTGGGGGAGGAGCGCAGTGTGAGCGTGTAAACGTGAGGCATGTGCCCGGGCCAAGATGCTGCATCACTCCTGCGTACTGCAGCTGCTCAAAAAATGAGCGAGGAGTGTCTGGCACCGACGCTCCCTTTTTTTTTTTTTTTTTTAAACATACAAGCATTAGTCCTACCTTCATGACACACCACGTCTACCTTGAGGTAATGCCTCAATATACACGGTGTGTGTATTTATGTGTATGTATGTATATATATTAGTGCCGTCGAACGATTAAAATAATTAATCGCGATTAATCACATTTTTCATCGTTAACTCGTAGTTAATCGCACATTTTATTTATTGAAAAAAAAAAATCCCTTGATTTTTCGGTCCCCTTATATTCTTGAATTTTAATACCCTTAACAAGAATAAGAGGATCGATTTTCTTATGCAAATACTTTATTAAAGAGAAGTCAACCCAAACACATTTTTATATTTTATTTTTTTGTTTTATTTATTATATATATGAATATGCTCTATGCAAGCCCACTAGTTGAAACAAGTCATTCTGATAAATATTGAATTTGTGGAATAAGAGTTAATCCACCTGTTTTTAGCCATCACTGGGGGCGGCCATTTTGTCACATCTGTCGACTGAAAATGACATCACAGATGCTCAGGTAATGGCCAATCACAGTTCAGCTGTCTTCTGAAACTGAGCCGTGATTGGTCGTTATTTGAGCCCTCAGGGCATCTGTGATGTCATTTTCAGTTGACAGAAGTGATAAAACGGCCGACCCCTGAGACTAGGCTAGATTTTGCTGCTTGACTCATATTCCACAAACACAATATTAATCAGAATGCCTTGTCTCAACTGCATAGAACATATTCTTGAAAAAAAAAATTGACTTCCCCTTCAATTGAAAAATCAAGCATTGAATTCAACTCACACAAACAGCCCCTCAGCCCTCTGAAACACACACACCTACACACACACACACGCACGCATGCACGCGCATTCGCGCACACACGCACACACACAATCATTTACATTGGTGTTGTTCTGACAGATATAGTTATTTCTTCTTGAGGGCGAGTTGTTGCCCAAGCGCCGCTTGGATTTAGAACTACGAGAGCAGTCATCTTTACGCACGTCACTTTTATTGCGCTCATGGCTATGACTTTGACTAAAAAGATGATTGCTCGCTGCTCGAGTGTCTAATAAAGATATTTTGTTTATTAAAATTCTGTTCTGGGTATATTTTAATGTCAATTGTGTCAGATAAATCAATGACAAACAGTTGGTGGACCGCTGAGATTGTCCCGTGCGGCTCTCGATCGCGCCGCGTGTGTCATGCTTTTGAGCAAACGGCGTATTATTTTCTATTTATTATTTTTTCTAAAATGCTGCAATATTTTTTTGTGAGTGTATATTGATTTACTTATATTGTGCTTAAATATGTATTCCTTTTTGATTTGGTTTGGTACCGCACATTTCCTGGGCGGAGAAGAAAGGAGAGAGAGAGAGAGGTGAATTAGAGCGTTCACGTCTGAATACGAAGTCGCAACAAAACACTGTCCTGCCGTGTCGGTTGTCTTTACCGAGGAAGACGCCAAAACAAATACATAAAGTCAAACCTATATTGTAACCCGCCATACCGCGGCCTCCGAAGATAAGGGCAACTTTTAAGGGTGACATTACCGACGCGTACGTCGCTATCACCGCGGGGCAGGGGGACTCAGTCGAGCAATTCATCCTCATCGTCAATATTTTGAAGCAGATGTAACGCCTCTTCTACTGTAAAGCTTTGTTTAAAATATACATGTAGAGATCATGGTGACCAGCAGCCTTTATCAATGCAGCCACTGGTTGCTATGGAAACCTTACTCACGCGACGTCAAAAGGGGGTTGGATTAACGCAAAGAAATTGACAGCCCTAATATATATATATATATATATGTGTATATATATATATATATATATATATATATATATGGCTGTATGACTTAGCTACCAGTGCGCCTCGTCCGCCGGTGTCCAAATTCATGTGGCCCTTGAATGTCGCCTTCAAATCTGGCCTTGGTTTCCATGGAGACGGGTCTTGAGCGAAGAGCACACTTACGTAGCTTACCTTGCTCCTCTCTTCTTCTACTCTTCTTCTACGCCGTTCGTGGCAGTGCTTTTGATGGGAATGTTGCCCCTACTAATGTAGCCGCTACATGGGCAGGCAATTGCTGTAATATACGTAACAGTAATTTTACTTGCCGTTTGTCCGAGTAGTTTCATGATTTCTTTCATGATAATTAGTGTTTGATTCTTCTCACGTTATGCTGTGTTCGTGCTGAATGAAAGGCAAACAAAATGGCTCTGTCCGTGACTTCTTTTTGAATGCCATTACTTTTTCATTTGTACTCCCATTCAGTCATCGGTAATTGCTTCCCCACTCTGTATTATTTGATTTTAAAACTAACTTTCTTTCATCCTTTAAAGCCTTCAAATTGTCGAGTATCGGGTTAAATGACCGCCCAATTGCGCTGTGGATGATGGATCCTAAGTAAAGCTGAACGACAACCTGATATTTTATTACAGAGCATGAAAAAGATTTACCCCCGTCGCACTTTCGACTGCCTCATCATCAGTCACTTCAGCTTGGCACCTTGCCCGCGATCTTCCGATTTCACGGACTCTACGTATCTGCCGCAGGACCAATTGTCCATCACTTCCATCAGCTGCCTTGAACTTGCCTCTTGGAGTAGCACGGGCGCTTTAATTCACACACGGCAGCGGAATGAAAACAAAACGGTTGGAGATAAGGTCGCGAAATCTTGGCCCCGGCGCGTTCGATTGCTGCTGGAAAGAAAGTAAGCTCATCTCAAAGCGCCTCGACTTAGAGCACACGTTCATTTTCCCCTCCGACGCTGATCGATTGACTGAAGCGCCATCATGAAGCCGGCCTTGAAATTATTAATACCCCGCCGCTGAGGCCGTGAGTCAGAGAAAGTTTCGGAGACGATCCTCACCGGGAGCGCGCTCTAATCACGGCGAGGAGGGCGGGGGGCACGCGGCGAAGGGTCCATCTATTTTGAGTGAGCAAAGCTTGTCTGAGCACTTCTCTTTGCCTTGCGGAGACACTCTTGCAAAATGATGTGATTTTTTTTATTTATTTATTGCCCCCCCCCTCTCACTTCCGTCCGAAAAGGGGGGGGGGGGGAGTTTGGGGGGGACGCTTTGGCAAGCAGCCGGTGCACAGGAGCAGACGCGCTACAACATCAGCACATGCACTTACAAAATAAGCAGCGTATAAATGTCAAACACAGCCACATGATATTTGTTCTCTCCTCCTCTGACTCATCCACATTCGCACTGCTAAGCCATTGTTGCCATGCAACTGCAGCCACAACCAAACTTAGAGATTTTTTTTTTTGTTTGTTTTTTTTTTTTTTCATTCCGGCAGATTGTAGCTGCTGAAATTATAACAGGAAAGTATCAAAATTAATCTTCAAATAAGATTGCTTTTCATACCATCCACAGACATTTAAATTTTCCCAAATAATGTTATCTCCCCCCCCCCCAAAAAAAAAAAAACATGTTACATTTTAACTCATTCACTGCCAGACATTTTCAGACCTTCTTTTACCCTAACGTTTTTGTACAAATTTGAAAAAATATTTAAATCAATTCCTGGGATTGAATGACTGGACTGTGAAAAGACAAGTAAATCCGTCAATGGCAGTGAATGAGTTAACAAAGAAAACAGCACGGATAACAAAACAACAGAATGGAAAGAACAGTTTTAAGTGTGATCAAAAGTCACTCATACAAACTGTCGTATTTGCGTGCCGACATTTGCCTTCAGATCTGCTCTCTGCTCCTTGCAAGTGTTTTCATTTTGTATTTTTGTGTTTCGCTCCTTCTGTTCAATACATTTTGTTTCACTGAACTCAAGAGGCCACGTAGGTCAAGCTAAAAAAAAAAAAAAACCCTACGACGCCAAAATAAAAGCAGACTCTTCCATCCAACAGTAGAATACCGCTACGTTTGTTGTTGTTTTTTTTTTATATTATATTTGATGAAACAAAAGCACCTGCTGTCTTATGCTGATAAAATGTGACATGCAAATATGCCCCCGCCGTGTTTGTGAGAAGTATATCAAAGCAATCTGATAGGCTTTTTGTTAAATTCCATGACATCATTGCAGCATAATTGCTTTCCCGCCATCTCTCTTCTGCTATTGTTTGTATAAGGTCCAACATTTTGGAAACAATTGGCCTGAGATCTGCAAAAGCCCGCCTATCCCGAAGAGATCCGCGTTTGCTTTTTGATTGCGTGTCGAGAGACGGCGCTCCCATTATGCGACATATCTATGAATGTTTGTTTCTCAGATACATCCAAAACACAAAGGCTGGAATTCCTCCCTTATCGTCGTCGCGTATTGATTCGATTCACCGTTGAATTGACTTGGTGCCTCCGGTAAATGGAGCTCAATTGCAGTGTTGTGTGACCTTGCGTGAAAAGCACACGCGGAACGGCGTTCTCCCGCGGGACGTCCTCTTTTCCCTGCCGTTACGGTGCTTTGTAATCATGAACGCCGCGTAATAATGCCGGCGCAAAAAAAAAAGAAAAAAAAAAAGAAAAAAAAAAAACAATGAACGATCATCTATTAAAACTGCGAGCGAAAAGGGGAAACAAATGACCCCATGTAACCCCGCGCGCGGATATGAGCGCCACCTTACTGTCGCAATTAAGGGCACTCCGCCCCCCCAGCCCCCTTCCCCTGAGGGAGGCACATCGCAGCGGGGCATTGATGAGGCAAAGTCCTTAAATGTGCCTGCGATTTTGCACACTAAAGACCTTGGGGTGAGTGCAGGACGTTCCATTCATAACTCTTTGCATCCTCAGGGGGTGAAAACAGCATTTTAACAAGGCTATTTGGGCTTCAAAGTAGAAAAGTCTATAGTACAGCACCGATTTTTTCTCATAATAAGCAACTGTAAAGGAGAGTTTCAAAGGGTTTAGTTACTCAATTGCGGATTGAGGGATCTGTTTGTTGGTAGTTTGCTTCAAGGCAATCACCGTATTTTTTGGGTATGATTCTCAAACTTTTTATACAAAAGCACCACTTGGAAAAAACAGAAAACGTAGCTCTCAAAGTACCACCGTAATGGTCCACGTTAAAATACAGTGGCATAGTGCCTTTAAGAGGCGGGGCCTGGTGGCGTTGTGCGAGCTGGAGGGAGATCGACCGGTTGGTTCAAACTATGGCGAGTCGGCGTCTTGTGGCTGACAGCAGCTTCTGCATTTCAGATTTCCATGTTAGATGAACCATTTATTAAACAGTAATACACTCAAGCACCGCTGCATTAAAACTAAACCCAAATTGGGTAAAATAGCTAGCTCAGCGCTGGGTTCAATAGGAATCAAGTCAATGCTGAGTTATTGGACTGAGGATTTCATCTCAACACCTTCAACAAATGTCCCGATTTTGGTCAATAAAAGTTTGAACGACCCGCTAGTTGGGTCAATTTGACCCAATTTTCTGGATTGTTTTGTTCAAAACAACACAAGGTTGGATCAAATCGACCCAAGTGACGCGTCGTCCATTTTTGGACCAAAATTGGGTTATTTTTGACCCAGCAGTTGTAAGGTTGTAAGGTTAATAATACTTCATTTCTTTAACCAACATTTTCTAAGAAGAAGAAGAAGAATCAACTTTGCCCTGTCAGGTGTCTCCTCCCTGACAAAACCCAAGCTTGGGGCCGTTAGTGCCTGGAGACCACCTTCAGCTCTCCAGCCCACCTAAATCCAAATCTTCAACCCAATCTGCTGGGTCAAAAATAATTAACCCGACCTTGGGTAAAAGTACCCCAATCTGCTTACAATCCACAGCATTGTCAGAGTCTAGTTGAGCACTAAGTGTCACCTTTAATACCGTGAAGGGAAAATATTGCACTAGAATTCATCCATAACTGATTTGGTGCTGCTGTTTGGGTTAGCAACAGAGATAGCAACTGTTATTTGCTAATTATCAGGTTTAGAAATGGAGCTTGGTCGCCTTTCCTCGCGGGAAAAGGGAGGCCATTTGTCTTAATGGATGACAGATTCAGCGACTAATTAGGGCACGATGTCTATTATAGGGAGGGCCACTATTTGAGGAAATACGGTATTTCGCGCTGGCCTACTTCACCGGATGCGGCCTGACTTCTTTCATATTCTGCGGGCGGTATTGCGAGAGGAATGTGGAGGGGAACAAACGGCAAACCTCACGTCATGCTCACCGGCACCGAAATAAGAAAGGGATTTATGTTGCTGCAGTCGGAGCCCCGCAGAGACTTCAGACGCAGCGTTAGAGCGGCAGCGGCGCACCTCTTCAAAAATGCAAGCGCAGCTTGAGGCCACCGCACGGAGACGACAACAAGCGTGACTGGTCACGTCGAGCTACACCGGCCTCGGCCTCGCAGACAGAGGGAATCAAATGCCACTTTTCTCAGTCGGGCTACATTTCCGCTCCTCCACGCGCCGCAGACACGTTAACTGTAGTCGTGTAATTGTTGTTTAACACGGCCTGCTAGTGTGTGATTACTTTTTTTTTTGCGTGTGTTTGTGTAGCCAGAAGAACATCGCATGTCCTGAAACCATCCGGGATGTGCGAAACGCTCATTCTGTCTGACTGCAGTACAGTCGCAGTCCGACCCACTTTATACAAATGTGTTCGGATCACCTTAAGCTGTTTTAACCTCTCGCTTTTTATGCGAGAGAGTTGGTTTACAGGTAACTCGGTGTCAAAATTCTGCTAGTGCCAAAGTTATTTTGCCAACCATTTTGCGCCGATTAAAAGGCTGAATTCTGTCGGCATGCTATCGTATAGTACGGGGATCAGGTAAGCACGTCCGGGGCTAGCATATATTTTAGTCGGTACGTTCAGGCTTTGCAAATTAAGACGCTTCCGTTGCACTTGGAGTAGACCATTCTGGATGTTATGAAAGCATGGCTCAAATTGTCAGCGGTAGGAATAGGCGTTTTTTTTTTAACCGGGAAAAGACGGTTCTGCTGATTCGACTGACATGCTTGTTCAAAGGAGACGTCGCTGTCCAAAAACGTCTCCCGAGGTTGCCGACGCGAGGCGTGAGAAAGGAGGGCGTGGAAAATGAATACCATTCACATCGGTTGAGTCAAATTGGATGATCACAACCTGCGATGTCGTCGCCGTCAACGGCTGAGAGGTGCCTCGGTATCCTCAGTGCTTGTGTATGGGAGTGGCCGAGTGCATGGCTCCTTTCACTGCAGCCCCATCAGCATGCAGGCTGAGGTGTGGCCCAGTGTGCTGATTGAATACAGACTCTGCGGGCCCCGGCGCTGCCTTTAATCTCCCCTCCCCGTTTAACTTGGCCTCTGTGCCGCTGCTCAGCTGGGCCATAAAGCCGCACACCCACACCCACACACACAAACACACACTCGTTGTTGTCTTTCTGCTGCTTTCCTGCCTTTCAGTCCACATTTTGATGGGTTTTTTTCTGGCGGCTCGTCCTCCAACATTTAAATAATATTCTTCCTGGATTTACACCTGTAGCCCCACAGGCAGTTAATTGTCATATCGCAGAGCAATTACGGGGGAATTCTTTAGAGGACTGTGCCAATTTGCCAGTGCGATCTGTTTTTATTTTACTAGCCAAAGGGGAACGCTCGCGACGGCGTTTAATAAAATCGGCGGCGGGGTTCTGCGATACGTTGTGGTTACCGTTATCTCCGGCGATGATCGCTTTCTCCAGTCATTCTACACTTGTTGTGCCGGGAGCTTTCACGGTTGCCTCCTCTCCAAGAAGAGTGCAGAATCCCCTGACCCAAGCGCCAAGAAGAAAAGGATGACTCCACTGTTTAATTATTCACGAGGCCCCCACTAAATATAGGGGGCGACCCCCGTACTCGCTTGCAAACAGCCCTCGTAAGCGACTCTCCCGGAACTTTATGAGTACAGTGCAAGGGAGGTCTTCAGCATTTCCCAGTAAATTCAAGTGGACAGCTTTAACACTTTTATACATATTTAAAACAGTCCATTAGATGATTGACCTCCATAAATACAGAGTGAGCAACTCAGCAGCGGCGCGCGTTGGCAGGAGTCAACAGATAGGACCGAACGCGCCATTAGAAACAAAAAAAGTTGCAAGTCACACCGGGCGGAGCGGTAACATTTTTTAGCGGCTTGGGAGATGAGGGGGTGGAAGACAAGAAACAGGTTTAATTTGGACACATGAGAGGAGAACCGATCCCGATGTGCAACGCGGCAGCCTCATTAAGCACCAACACTTGGGGTGAGGCTAATTGCGACATGAACGTGTTAGAAGAGACCCTTATTTCTAAATGTGTGGATGGTGTAAGATACATAACCTAACAATAGGGAAATCTGTTAGTTTTGCGTGTACGGCTATTCTACAAACATTAGGAGAATATGAACTGAACAATTACTTTATTTTCTAATTACTTACCCCAGTAACCAAGCATGGAATCAAGGGCAAAGTCATTATTGTTGTATTACTGGCATGTAAACGGACATTCGTCTTTGCAGCGTCGCCCTTAACGCAGTTGGCGGGGCTTTAAAAATTGTAGGACGCTTCGCTTTGTGGGATTGAGAGAGGACAAAGGGATTCATTACCTACAGCTGGACTAAATATTAAATGTAGTACCAGTAAAAGTTGGTGTTTCCAAACGTCCGCCTTAGATAAAAATGGTGAACCCCCTGGATGGATTCCAGTTAGTGTCAACCCCACAATATAGCGAGACCACTTACGGCGACTTGAAATACTTTTGCTGTTCTTTCGAAGTTCAATAGCGGCATTAAAAGACACAACTCCTCGCGCGCTTTACGTGAAGCGACACAAAAAAAAAACGGGGGAAAACATCAGATTTAAGGCAAAAGACAGCATTCCTTGGTGGATTTTGCTGTTTCTTTGACTTAATCATCCGAGCGTTTGGAAGAAGGGAGGCAAAGAGACAAAAGAGAGATGAGAAACCAGCAAAAAAAGGAAAAAAAAAGAAATTCGGGCTATTCAAGTCACCCAGATTGCTCCTCTCCTGCCGTTTGAATGAGCGAGAGAGATGATTGGATCTCTCATGAACAAAAGCTCCTTTTTCCCAATCATCAATAATGCCGCTGACAGGCGACCCGCTAATGAAGCACGGAGCTCATTTCGTGTCAAACCATTGTTGAGCGGGCCTCTCATTCGCGCTCACGCGCACGTATACACGCGGACTGAGATGCATTCGGGCTCGTCTGGAAGTAAAACACCCGATGTGCTGTTCGGTTTGAGCGGCGGCTGCGCGAAGGAGCTGCGGAAGGGCACCAGCGCCCGCTGCCGAGTGTGCGACGCGACGACGTGAGGCTGTCAAAACACAGCGACGGGCTGTCAAACACGATCCGTTTGTTGTGACTTATACAACAGTGCCGTTCCTTTTAATTGCGAAAGATGAGCCGCGACAATGGCGTGATGCAATGCAGGCCAGAGTGACCATCAAAAGACTTTTTATCTTTTTTTTTTAAATATATACCAAAGGTCACGGGCTCATCTTGATAACACTGATTGGACTGTTTACAAAAAATGTACAGAAAAGACCGCACGAATTCAACCAGAACATGGTCAATGATAAACTCGAGTATTTAATCAGTACAATAATGTACTGCGAGCCTGTGCGTCCCTCGAGAACCGGTTTGAATGTATTCCTTTTGGTTCTTAATGCGGTGCATTTGTAGTCTTGCATTAGAAATCAGACGGGTCAAAGATCACACTCGCACACATTCGTATTGGGAATCACGCAGATGTAAAATAATCATTTGCACGGAAGACTGAATATGTTTGAATGTTTAAACAGCTAGACTACTAAATACATTGTAATGCAATTTAAAATAACATTCTATGACAAATAAGTCATGCTACAAGCTTAGCAGCCCTGGCTAACACCGTCTCGTTTTCAGTGCTAGTGCTAGCTTAGCATTGCTAGCATCGGACAGCTTCGACATATTTTCACAACCACGTGCTATTATGAATGGCCACGTTCGACAATGTTTGGTCAGAGACTCGAGGGGGGCGGGCTAGACGATATTAGCAATTCTACTCCAATGTTGCTCGTGGTTATGTGAGAGTACCATTACTATTTTTCAGCCACCTGATCATCACAAGGCCGTGTATCAAGCTGGAATTGCCCTTCTTTCCCACCTAAACACTTCTTTTTGTATCCACTACTTTGTGCACTGCTACGTTCTTGTGAGTAAACGTGTGTATAATAGGCTCCAACTAAAGAACCGTGTTTTATGTCTTAATACGAAGGGATTAAGCCTCAAGATGCAGTAACCACCGTGTATGTTGTATGAGACCCTGTGGACCCTTGGCCTACTGTTTAAAGGCATCATTAGCAACACATTCTCTTTGGATGTATTAAAGAGGTGTGAAGACGCAGTGTATAAACAGGCTAATTTAGAGCATAGACACTATAAGAGGCGGGAGTAAAATGAAAGCGCAAGAAAAATCAAAGCACATTAGACGTCAGTAGGGAGCTACGGCATTAATAGAAGAATTCCCCAACGGCTGGTTATGCCCAGCATATATAATTGGGTTACAGTGCAGTTACCCCGGTCTTATGAGCCTACCTTTAAGGCTGACATGACTGAGTTGCCTTATGTGACGGATTCTCTGGGCTCAAATTGGGATCAGATTTGCTAACATTAAAAGCATATTTGGGATTCACACAGCGCCACACTGCCACGAATGAGCAGAAGCCACTTCAGATGGTGGGACCGTGATAACCTGGAAAAGGGGGGGGGGGGCTGCTTTCTCCGCCCTTCAAGAAAAGCTGGATTCAACCAGAAATCATGTTTGACTTGTATGATTGAAAACGGAATTAACTGAATTTTCGAAAAAGTTGACTCATTTGTGGGAGGGGGGGGGTGGGAAAGTCTAATCTGCATGGTAATATGTCATCTATTGGCAAAAGCATGATATATGTGCACCATCCCAGCAAAATAAACCTCTCAAAAGTTGTTCCTCGGCTCATTTTTCACCACGGCTAAAAAGCCGCTGAACAATTTCGGGGGGTGGAAAAAACCCAAGAGGAGAGTACCACCGTGAAGTGGGGCGTGTAGTTTGGGGAAAACTTGTGCACGGTAATTCTCCTTGAGACATGCAAATACATCACCCCCTATCCCCACACATTGCAACTAACAGCAGAGAAAACAAGGCCATAAAAAGGCAAAGTGCGCCTTATATTTCACTATTGGAGCGGCTTTGGCCAGACGCCGCCTCATGAATATTTAGACGGCGTTGCTATGAATATGCATTAGGACACCGGAGCGCCGCTATCAGCACGTAGATTTATGAGCTAGTGTGCAGATAATGATGAAGGAGGGGATAACCTGGCTGCTGGGGTGATGAGGAGGAGCACACTTACACACACACATACACACACACATACATACATGCATTCTGGGGACCGTAGGCACTCGTCTTATACTTTACATTTGCTGTTCGGAACGCTAAACCTATAGATCGTAGATGGCTTTCTTCTTGTGTTTGTGGTTAGCCAATTAGCGACAGTGCTACTTGTTGCTTTGTCATGTCAATGCGTTTTTGGACGGACAAAAGCCCTTAGTGATTTTTTTTTTTTTTTTTTTTAATGCTTGAGGGAAGGTAACGGTGGGCGTTTTTTTTTTTTTTCCCCACAGGGCGGACACGCGGAATTGCATTCCATCTATCACAAAGTGGTTATTAACATGGCAAAACAAATCTAGCAGCATGAGGTCTACCTCTGTGGCGCGTTTGCATTAACTTCAAGTATTAAGGTGACGCATTCGGATGAACTCTGTGCAAAATATGTGACGGGGCTAATTAAAGTTCATTTGTCATGCACGTGAGTCACTGTGGAATACTTTGCACTCGGCTAACTTGGTTGCAGGCAGTTGATGTCAACATTCCCCTCGACAAATGTCAAAGAAAATTAAAATGTGACAAACATCACGTTTTCCCCCCCCCCCCCCTTCCACTTCCACACTTTTCTTTTTTCTTCCAACGTTATACAATCACCGCCCACGACACCTGCACCACTTAATGAGAGCAAGACATTCCACTCACACTTCATCCAGGAGAGTGACGAAAAACGACATGACCGAACACAAGGTCCTCAAACAGCAGGATGACAAGGGCCTCGCGGTAATGCAAATGCGTCGCTGTTTGACTGCAAAAAAATAGTGACACAAGAGAGTCGCACGAGACAGAATACGGCGTGGAAATCCATCCCGACCTGGATTCTCGGCTCCTTTTGCCAACACTGTATGCTCCTTCAGAGGCGATAGCAGCACTCACTATAGCATTTAGCATAACAAAAGAGGAGGAAATAAGGACGCGAGGGGGGAAAAAAAAAAAAAAAAAAAAAAAAAAAAAAAACAGAAGTGAGGAATGGTGCATGTCAAGTACGGAGAGGAAGTTCTACATTTATGAATGTGTGTGGGTGTGTGCGCGGGTGCGCGCGTGTGTGTGTGTGTGTGTGTGCATTAGTAATAAAGCCAGCGGGGGCTAGAAGCTGGAGCGCGCACACAGTCAATGTGCTTTAATGGAGACGATGTGCTCACTTCGGTGCGGCATAAATGATAAATTATTCATTTGCTTCAACATCAGGCGGCCACTGTTATTACCAGGCGGCGCTTGGCCATCATTTACAGATGCAAATGAAATGGCTTAGACTTTTAAGAAACTGGTCGAACGCAGTAAAGCCCACACATCGGACAAATCAGTACAGTCTGGCTCCGCGCGGCGCGCACCTTTTTCGCCGTTTATTGCAGTGATGTCATACATAAGGGGAGGAGCTACAGAGAAAGCATAACCTGTACCAGGAAGTGAGGTATGAAGGGAAAGGTACTTCTCCTTCTCCATCATGTTTTCACCAGGTGGTCCACTTCATTTGCAATCAATAAGTCCCGTTAAAGTAGTCGCACCGTTGGCGGGATGGTGCTCGAGTGACATCGCACCAGCGCAACATAATTAGAGATGAACAATTTAGGGACATGATCAAATTGCGATTTGACATGCGATTGTTTTTTCACAGGTCCTCTTCCCATGTATTTTTCAACAAACTAGAGGATGCGCTTTTGATTAGCCACAGCTCGAGCAGCACGCACACGGTGAGTTTCTTTTTTTTTTTTTTTTAAATTATTATTATTATTATTTTTTGTAAAAAAAGATGACATGCTAGATCACACTCTGAGTGGCCCCTTGATTAATCCTCTTGGTAAACATTGATTGTGATGAACATTCAATATGCATTTTTCAAAAGAAAAATGGGTGGAAAAGGGGGAAAATACGAATATATTTTTTTTTAATGAAAAAAATGCATGAATAAGCAAATCCGTGTGTGTCAAACTGTGATATGCAGGGGTCGACAGTAGTTTAAGTTGTAATATCACCAATCACCACTAGATGGCAGACATCACTTAGTTGTTCTTACACTGGGTCTGATATTGCCCTATATTATATAGTGAGTAGGCCTTATCATATTTTTTGCGGATCTGGAATGATATGCAGGACAAACAGTAGCTCAATAATACAAACATTTTGAATGACTTTATTTTTGTGGGGGGGGGGGGAATTACAAAATGACTTTTTGTTTACTTTATGCACTTTATGTTGGTTACTTGTCCAGCAGTTTTGCGCCATCCTTGAATGGCCATTTTTATGCCAGAGAGCCTTTTGCACTGGGAAACATATTTTGTCCATATTTAAAATAGAATTTTTGGCGTACATCTGCTTAGGAAGTGCTTGGTCATTGTGCCCTCCCACTAGCACGGATGAAAAATTGTGGCCCCCTCCAGTATCGAAGTTTCTCATCCATGTGGTAAATATTTGCCCCAAGGCTTCTTGAGATGGAAAACTCCCCGTAATGTAGTTAGAAAATTGTTTTATCAAATCACGGCGATATCGCAAATGCAATTAATCATTCAGCCCTCATCGTAACCCATCACATTTCATAAATGGTTGATTTTGTTTTCTTCCTGCCGATCAATACAACTCAGTGAACCACACTGCGCTACTGCAACCAGGACCCCGAGGACTGTTGGATTTTCTCCACTTTCACAACGGACTTTGAATCGAACTGTTCTGCTCGGTGGAAACCAAGCTCTGGGCTCGCGCTCATTCTGTTCCCCGCGACGCACTTTCCGATACATGAAACGAGTCCACGGAGCGGAAAGAAGGCAGTGTTGCATCGATCCCTCCTCGCGCAGAAGACATCTTGCGCAGTCTTCCATCGCCTCAGTGACCCTCCCCGTCCCGTCCTCGCATTCATCCTGTGTCGCTGCCTCTTCCTCGCTCCCGCAACCCCTATTTCTGCCCGTCTGCAGCGGAGGCGGCGCCAGGGCCGGCGCGATTGGTATGCAGGCCCCGTCCGATCCAATGCAGAAGCCCAGTTAGAGGAACAAGAAGAGAGGAAACGGCCCTATCTGGATTTCCACGGTGGTGTCGCTGCTCTTATTAGCTGTGATGTTCTTCCTTTCCCTCCGTCTTTTCTTTGGCTCTATTTTCTCTCGAAAGCCCGTCCAAACGCTGCTCTCGCCTAATTATTGACTGCTGGTGTGTGTGTGTGTGCGTGTGCGCGCAACTGACTGCAGCACGCGACGACACAGGTGCTCGGCAAAAATACACAAGCGACGCGCGGAATGACACCTGCGAGCAAACACAACTGCACAAAGCCCACTGCAGAGAATTGTGACCAATCGACCCCCCCCCCCCCCACACACACACACACGCTGTGTCCTCTCTTCACAGTTCCACAGGGCTACACCGCAAGACACATGTACTTGCGCGCCACCATTATGGGACTATTTTTAAGGATGTTGGGTAAAAATATCAAGCGGCTCTCGAGTCAAACTGCCGCCTCCTCACGCTATGCACAATGTGGCTCCAATGAGGAATAATCAAGGCGGCGACTTCATGTCTCGGATTTAAAGCGCACCGCAGGGCTACCGGGGGGCTGTCACAAGCCAGGCCTGCACGTGAAGCGACTTTTTGCATCCAAATTGCTGCGTATTTGTGTGTGAATCCGACTAATAATGATCCAAATGTTACATAACCGGCTACTCTGTGTGACTTCTCTGTAATTAGGTTCCACATTAACGAGGAGAGTGATTAAAATGCAAACAGGCAGCGGGAGCAACGTGTCATTAAGAGTTCACCTTTCACCCCATTGGAACAGGCTACAAGCATATTCAACGGCCAAGGTAAGGTGATGCATGAATTATTTTGCCGTTTGTTCTAAATAAGTGGTTCTCAAACTTGATACCGCCTGAAAAGTATGTTAGCTCTCCAAGTAGCAACATCATAGCCAACATTAAAATGACAGTCGTGAAAATGTACTGAACCGTATCGTACCCGATGTATCGAGATGCAAGTACTGAATCGTTTTGTTGGATACGTGGGGGCGCGAACGGTTCGATGTGGTACGGCTCAATTGCCGAGGGTACGATGCAATGAGATAATTGCTGTCATTTTACATTCGTCTACTCGTCACTGGCATCGATAGATGAACAAAGTTGTTTGTCGTAATGAAATAGTTTCTGGACCAATTAAGTGAAATCGGGTGATCCTCCGCGGCCCGCCTGACGATCTCTCATGGCACGGTCGTTAGGAAGCAGCGGATGGACAATTTGTTATGAAATAGCCGACACAACCAATCCCTGCCTGCTGCTTACCTGTGTTGCCGTGGCGACCCTCCCACCAACTATCATTTGCAGCAGGAAGGAAACAATTTGCAACAACCTATGACTTCACTTAACCTCTCTTCCGTCTACTGCCGCTGTATTTGTTTCCTTTCATGAACCCTCAAATCCAAATAGACCCTGTGGCCACTCCATTAGGTACAACAGAAAAAAAAAAAAAAAAAGAAGCCAGTGCCCTCTCATACAAGAGAGAGTGCGAGCGAGAGAGCACCTCCTGCATACTGTGCCTTGTCTTCTCTCGGCTCGACATTTTACCCGTCTGTTCCTTTTCCACCTCATTTGCTGTCACCGCCTGCCCGCACTCAGCCACCGGGTTACTTCATTTGCAGCTACAACCAAAGGAAAATGGCGTGTTGGTCCCCTCCACTAGCCGTGATCTGTACTTGATGATGTGTGTGCGTGTGTAAAGTTGACACGTGTGCAAGGAGACGGCAAATCTATAAAAGACCATTTCATGCCTGTTTGTGGAAGTGTGTGTGTGTGGCGCCCGGTGCCAATTATTTAATTTACCACTGATGGATTCCTCCTCCTTCCTCCCCCCTCCCCCACACATGCACGCAGACACACGCACACGCGCGCACGCAAGGTGCCAGCTCAGCAGCCAGTCAAAGTCCATCAATTAGGGAGGCAATTTGCGCAAAAAAGAGTGCTTCTACCTGGGCCAAAAAAAGCAAGCAAGTTGTTATGCCCCGTTAGCCATCCGGCACAGTTGCTTCCCGGCTTGTGATGTCAGCACATCCCGCTTGAATAACGGCAAAGTGTGACAGCCTATGTTATTTGTATGTGCGTGCATGTAATGGGATAGAGCGAGTTGACAGAAAGTGCGTGGCCAAACAATCAACGAAAAGATGATTTCGAGGGCTGTTGTCTGGATAATTACACTACTTTGTTGGTTGACAATAAAGGTTTATTTTCGGTAAATCAAATTGTAAGTAGTAATACTAAAATAACAATGCTTTCATGGCACGTTTTTCCCCATCAATCCCCTTTTTTTTTTTTTTTTGCAGAGGATAAAGAATAGATGACCACGTATTGTTATATTGACTGTCCGTGTTTGGTTTTGTGTGTTGGCGTTTAGCTAGCAGATGTTCCAAAGGCAAATTGTCTGCCGTTTTATTGGATTTGATGGTTTTCATTGGGATAGCCTCTTGATCACACGTTGATACGGTCGGTGGTGCATTCTTTCGGTCCATCATGGAGTTGCTCTTCAGAAAATATTAGTCTCAGCATTATACGCGCGCGTGTATGCTTTCCGCGCGCGCGCATCGCTCACTGTCACAGTCTGTTTGATCCTCGGTCGTTTTGCAACACACGTATGCAAACAAACGCGCCGGCTGGCCGGGAAGCACTTGGCCCTGCGTGTGTCAGTGCTCAATTAGCTTGCGCGCGGCGTTTTAAGGCCGTGACTTGGATGTGTGATTGAAGTGTACAGAAAGACACCGTGTACAGTCGCACCCGAAGGCCCTTTGTACAACATTTGATCCAAGCGAGTATTTTCCCTTTTTCCCACCGAATCCCGCAAGCCTTATTTCCTTTCAACTCATTGGATGTGGTGTTATCGTCTAGCTTAGGTGGCACCGCACGAGGTATAATTTCTTGTCTGTTCAGCAAGGCAAATGTGCCACGCCGGCATATTTCCTTTGCTGAATACATGTGTGATTATTAAAATCCGATGATTTTTTTTTTTTTTTTTCTTCTTCTTCTTTTTTACCCTCCCGTCCTTACTTTTTGTGTGTGTGTGTGCGTGCGCTTCAAACACCCAATCTAAAATCATCGTCTTCATAGCCTCATTGCGGATTTCCCGGCGATAATAAGCGCTGAAATATGGAAGGACGCGGAGTTGGCGAAGGAAGTTTGCTGATTTGAAAGGGGTGGGGGGGGGAAATGGGAGTCGGGTCACATCAATGCATAGCAAACAGAAAAAAAAAAAAAAAAGTGCATTCCTTCTCAGATGATGAGAAAACTCTTTCGAGGCCCAAGCTTGTTTATAGCAGTGCGCCCGTCATCAATTATTGTGTTTACAGTATATAATGCATGCATTACTTTTAAGCGAGGAAGCGGCCTTTTTCTACGGCTGCAAAGTCACAATGCAGCAGAAGAGGGAAGCTTTTTTTGCATTCGCGAGTTTGCCTGAAATAGTCCCTGCAGGTACAATAATGACGTCCGTCTGGAACGGAGCGTGATGATGATGATGATGATGATGATGAAGAAACAACATCCCCAGCTGTTTCCCATTCTTTTGCCATTCGTCCGACCACTTGTACACTTGGCGCGAGCGAGGCGAAGTCAAAGCACCGATGTAAACAATTAACTCGAAGTTGAGAGGTTAGTTCCTTCACAACAGTTGCTATAGTTACTCCTAATAGCATTTGGGTGGCACAAGAATTAATTTAAGAGTAGGTTCATTACTGTAATGGACGTTCATCATACTTATGTCATATTTAGTACCAAAAAGGGAAACATAATAGGAACACTTCTCAGCGTGAAGCAGTGCCGTCCTACAAATACAATAGACAATTTCAGAACTAATAGCTCTCATTAAAAAGGCGTATGTGCATTGGATCTCATTGGATTCGACGCCGTAGCTGTGCCTAATCAAGTGTCCTGTGGGTGCATCGCCGTTAACTAACGCTACTATGAATTATAAGGCGATTTGCTTTGCAGCAGATGCGTACATCTAAGCAAAACAGTAACAACGGGCCTTTTAGTGGTCCCTTCCCTAGGATAAACACGTATACCGTACGGAAATATAATTGCTTAATTAACCTACCAAAATACCCTACAAGCCTCTGAATATTTGACGCTGTTGTTTTTGTGCAATAGCATGTTCAAGCGCTGTTTTAGATCACCGGCTCTGCCTTTAATACGCTTCATGAGACGAACAAGTAAATAACAAAACATGTAGTCATCGCCGCGTCGTTATTCTTGATTCCATTTTGACGCCCTGTCAATGATAAGCTGCGGCGGCGCGGACAAATGAATTGCGTGTCGCCTGACTAACAGGCATGTCGCTACCTTTCCCTCCACTCTACGTGCTGGCATTAGACAATAAATGAATCCCCTTCCTTCTTATGACCCATCATGTTATAGCTTGTCCTTTACACTGGGATAAATCCATTTTCTATTGCCGGGATAGCAATTGGAAAGCTGCGAGCAATTTATTCAAGGGTGCAACAAGCTAAGGGGATGTGTCATGGCGTCGCTTTTTCTATTTAGTGATTTTCATTACTTGCCATTCGGTTCTAATTCATTTTCTATTGGTGAGCAAGAGCTGAATAAGTGGCAACAAAAGGCAGGAAAGAAGGTTGGAAGATCTTGTTTAGCAGCAAGATATCCCCAGAAAGAAAATAATGATCTTTATGAAATTGCTTTAGACACAATCTGACAAGCGAGACAAAGCAAGTGGCTGGGCTTGTTTGACTCGATAAAGCTTCCATTAGCTCTCCAAAGAGAAACATGCGATTTCTCTCTGCGGTGCGCCGCGGCATCGGTAATATTACGCTCCCCTTTTGAGGCCGAGGTGAGCTCGCGCTCTATCACCAAGCTAATGTCAGATTGAACCCGGATTTCTGTCAGACGGAAATGTTCCAACGCAGCCGATCTATAAAGCATGACCGAGCTTGTTATCACCGACGCCACATTTACGGCACAGGGGCCTCAGGGACAGAGCCTTTGCAAGGACCAAAAAAAAAAAAAAAAAGAAAGAGAGAAAGCCTTGTTTCTAAATCCATTCAAATGACTGCCGACTCAAAGACGATCAAACTTCTTAAGTAGCTATCGATTAGCGAGATGAACAGAGACACGGCGATTGATCGACCGCAGGGATGACCCCGTTGTTACCTTTGGCACGACAGGAAAGCGCAAATTGAAAGCGCCGAAGGGTAAGCACACTTCTCACCCATCATTTCCTCGGGTAAGGTTTGGACGGAACCCACTCCGGTGCCGTGGCATCAATCGTCCGGAGAGTTAGCGCGTGAATAAAACAGACCGAGGGTCCATCTCGGTGTCCTTCAATCAGCACTCTGAGCTCATGCATCTGGATAAATACACAGGAGGCTTTAGTGGGATTGTCCGGTGAGCGATGATGGTGATGGACACGTTGCCACTGTTGCAAGAATGCACCGAGGAGGAAACTGCTGATCTGAGAGGATCTCCGTCTCGCCTGTTGACAAGCGGATGGACAAATGGCTCGACTAGTCTCTAACCTCTAAAACCGCTGGCCCCTCCTTCTCCCCTTACTCTGCGTCTGCGTATCATCGGCCTCCCGACCGCACTCGCAATCTATACAGCCTGCACTGACCACAGTCCATTGGTTGCCTACTGAGGCTTTAATTAAAAATACAGCTGCAGTTATTAGAATCACTCCATGGAATTCCGAACATCCTCAGTGCAAATGGAATTTGAAACCAATCCAGTGCCACCGCAATCTGTATTACCCGTCCAAGGTTGTAAGCGACTGAGTGATTCGAAGGAAGGAGGTATCTTAGTCCGGACCGGTTGGACCGCTGGGATTCGCACATGATCATCATGGGTGGAAGGGCGGGAATGAAGTGTGCAAGGTCGATGTCTTCTTCCTGACATCACGGCACACGCAGGCCAATGAGTCAAAACCGGGAGGCAGAGTGGCTCCTCACAGCCAGCTTTTCATTAGCACCAAACGCCCCCCCCCCCTCCACCGTCATCTTTTATTGTCCCACTGTGCTGCCAAAACACAATCAATAGGACTTTAGGAAAACAGGGTGCAATAGTGCACACTTTTTACTGTCCCACAATCAATACGGCAAGTGAAATACTGAGCTGTGAGTGTATACTGGAGAGCCCATACATGTGCCCCTAGACCCGCAACACATGGAGGTCATTTGAAGGTTTGATTACCTTGAAAACACCGCCACAGGTCTCTGCCGTGACCGGGGTTGATGAATTGAATCGCATTCATTAACAAACGTTTTAAGTAATGAATCAATTAAGCGATTGATTCGTGCTTTTTGCCCTTATGGATTCCAGTTGATACTGCCCATTAGAGAGAGCTGACGCTCGGTTAAAATGGGCCAGGGAACGCCTCGGTCGCTGACGTAGCGACGGAGTCGACATGGCGGGAGATTTGTCGGGAGTTAGGCCTTCCACGTTGCTTCTGTATGCCAAAGGAGTATTACTGCGGCATTAAATACAAGCACATTATCTTTCTGTCCCGGGAGCCTGCGAATGTGCTTCAAGGCTGAGATCTCTAAAATCCCTTTTTTCTATAGATGAATAATAGATGCCTGAAAAGGGAAGAACGACTTAATGACTGACGCTGCTGCTGCTGCTCAAACATCTTTTGAGTCGGAATGCCGCAGTTTGCTCTTGACTGCAATTGAGTAGTTTTATCCTCCTTGTATTTTGAAGGTATGTAATCTACTCCAACCGATGTTGGAGATTCACTGATAGACTGTCAATACAAATTCATATGGACCTGGAGTGCCGCTTTCAACATTAACAACCATCAAAAGTGACCCGACGTAAAAATCGGCAAATCCTCATTCGTGAGCGAAATGATTTCAGGCGAATGGTATTTAAGGAGGAATGCAGTTGAGTTCTGACTCGTGCGAATCTGTTCTGGACCACAAACCCCACACGAAGACCCTCCCTCCGCCCTCATTGCTCTGCTAGCTTTTTCTCTGCGTCGTCTTTAAAAGATTCCAAGTTGAGTCAAAATAAGACGGCCTTTACTCACTGGGTTTAATGAAGAGAATCCCCAGCAAACCTGCTCCAGACTACTTCTCAGCTCCGTTTTAGTAAAGCCCCAAAGCAGCTCCACACTTCAAAGTGAGGCGTTTTTGCAAAAATGGTGTCTGCTCCAATGAGAAGTTGAATGCGAGTTCAGCCACACATCATTTCTCCTTCAATCATAAAGCGTTTCCCGCCACTCCGCGTCCTCCACCTGCTCCACTAGCAAAGAGGCTCACAGTCCGCCTGACACCTGCAGTTATTGATCCTAAAAACCACAAGGTTAGGTGTAATGGTCCAAAGCGACAGAGAGATATGTATTCATACACCGCGGCTGACACCAGGCAACCCACATCAGTTTTGATGTAGCACATACCGGTACCGAGGAGCACGGGCCTGTGAATTCTCCTGGAAAAAAAAAAGAAGACGGGGGAAAAAATGGATGGGAGAGACTGTGTGGTGTGGCCGATTTGCTCAGAGCCTCGGGCAGATTTGGGTCAAGCAGCGTCAAAGGCTTTGTGTCATGCACGTATATTTGGCCCCCGGAAGAAAGGGAAGGTATCAAGAAGGTAGTTGAGTCAAAGACAACATGTTTAAGGGTGCGACCTGAAGTATTAAGGTAAAATCACCAGTTATCTGTCAAGTTACCACCACTATCTGTCACATACATGAAAACATGCCGAGTTGTTTTCCTTGCCCACTCGCTAAGTAGCTGTTGATTTTGAGCAGATTGGGTTAATTTTACCCAAGTTTGGGTTGTTTATTTTGACCCATCAGGTTGGGTTGAAGATTGGATGTGGGCAGGTTAAAGAGCTGAAGCTGGTGGGAAACATTAGTGGTGTCTGGATGCTTTAAAGGGTAACCGCTAACACAGGGATCAGGGGTTCAAATCCCAGTCAGAGCAGATGGCCGACCCACACAAAATGGGTGGCTTGTGTCAGGAAGGGCATCTGGTGTAAAAACTGCCAAACATATGCGAGTGACTTGCTTTGGCGACACCTGACAGGGGAAAGTTACTTCTTAGAAAATCCACGCATCCATTATCCAAACCACTTATCTTCATGAGGGTCTTGGGTCTTTGGGTAGTAGACGGCGTTCCCCCTGACCTGGATGCCAGCCATTTGCAGTTTTGGAAAATGTTAATAAAATGATGCTTATTTCTAACCACGGCTATATTATCTGGTATCTTCAACTCATCAGTCTGGGTAGTTTTTACCTCTTGTTGATCAAAATCTCGACCCAACATGCTGGGTTAAATCCTCTACCCAATGCGCTGGGTATAAATAACCAGGCAGCGGCTACGTTTACATGGACATATTTATTCGGATTAAATGCCTGATCGAAATAAAAATGCGTAATGTACACACCCTATTTGGGATATTCTGACCCCGTCAATCCCATTCCAATCAAGAGTTCATTCCGAATGAGAGAGTGTGGCTTGTCGAGTGTTAATCCGATCGGTTTCTGTTATTTCTGGAAGCTAGTAGAAACAGTGCGAGCAAAAGGCATTAATCAATCAATCAAACGTTATCTGTACGGCGCTTTTCATACATTGCCATGCAACTCAAAGTGCTTCACATTGTCAAAAATCAAACCGCTGAGCCGCCGGTCTACTACTGCCTTCCCCCCACCACCACCCACAAGGACCCAAGCATATACACATACATTCAGTAGAGAATATAGTAATTAAAAAAAAAAAATAGATGAGTAAAAAAAAAGCAAGAGTAGGTGCAGAGCATCTTGTGGTGAAAAACACTATCTCATGGAGCCCTCTGTAGCAAGACCAAAATTCAGGCCGCCAGCACTGACCCTCCAATACAGTAGTGCCGTAGGTGCCAGCATGTATAGCAACCCGAGACCCAGGAGGCGGGGCCACGACCATCGCCCACCACAGTTCCCAGAGCAGAGGGCCCCCTCCGAGGAAACACCAGAAAATAAATGATTAATCTTAGAATATAGTATAAAAGACCTATAACTCTATCGGATAAAATAAATGATAGATTAGAATATTGGAGCCATATCAAATAAATAGTAGTAAAAGACTGACAGTACTAAAAATGGGTATAAGTAAGTCAATATTAGTTAACAGCTTAAGAAGTTAGTAAAAGTAGAAAATAAATATGAGTTAAAAGCTAGATTTAAATGGTGGGTCTTGAGTCTAGTATTGAAAACAAGACCATTCTCTGCAGCCCTGAGGGTCTCTGGCAGGCTGTTCCATAAACGGGGGCCGTAAAACTGAAAAGGTGCCTCATCGTATGCAGTACATGGCAGGTGCAAGACTGAATGGTACATTTGCAGCTCCATTAGGAAGTGTTAACTCGACGTAACAGCGCAAATGGGAAAAAAATGCGAAATAACGTTAATGTTTGGAGTAGAAATAGACGGAGTGATGTTCCGTTGACACTGAAGTTACTCCGGCTTCTTCTACTTTCTACTACTACTACTACATCTTTACTGTCCATGAAAACGGTGCATCCGATCATAGTTTTAATCCCAACTCTGATCGGGAAAAAAAAGTAAAGTTTGTCCATGTAGACGTAGCCATTGGCTTTTGGATCCAACGCTAGGTTAGCTATTTCACCCAATTTGCAATGTTTTTGAGCCGGCAGTTTTCAGAGTCTTGATAGGAGCGCTAACTACCTTGACTACAATGTACAAATTTGTGTTTGCAAGCAATTTTTCCTCTTGCAAACCCCATTTGATGCTAAAATAATTGTCAACTGAGGACTCAGCACGATTATTATACTTGCTCCCATGCCTGGATTAAGCAGACGTTTCTCATGGCAGGCCCTCTATTGCCTTGTGACAAATAACACACCACTGAGAAGCTAAATTGCATTAGCCCCATCGCTTGAATTATTGAAATGGACAATGCGAGAGGCTCATGACTCGTACGTTCGTCCCAATTCCCTACGCAGATTCCTCCATGCCAGATTTGGAGCTAGCAGAGTCTCACGTCTAAAAATATGCGGGTGCCAAACAGGGTGCTAGCAAATATACAGATGGCCAATCTGTGACATGCTAAAAAATAGTCTGCCTTTCTGCAAACGGATTACAGGTCAGTCCTTGTGTTTCTTCCAAGGCCTCATGTGCATGGACCTTCATGATCACCCTCTCATTCAGTTCTACGAGGTCTTGCTTTCGACCTTGTCCATTCTTTCAGTCGTGAAGACGGCAAGTGTTAAGCTACCAGCCATTTCGGTGTCAACAAACAAAGAGGAATATCTCCCACAACATGGCAGCACTGAAGGTCAAAAATATAAAGTCAACATTGCTGATGAGTCTTCGGATGCTTCCTCACATTACAGTAGCCCCGAGCGACGGGTTGGTCATACTCCGAGGTGGCCGCATGATGCTCTTTTGACCCCAAGCACGTCACAATGCATTAGGACGTCCAAAGGGAGGCTTCGGAGGCATGTGCCAGCGCAAAATCCTCAACTCCACTTTGTCTTCCATTTTGGCTCTCGTGCGAGGTTGGATGGTCTCCAAGCCCTCGGTGGCCATGGACGCTCCAGAGCGACGGGAGTGCGTCTGACCTGAATATTTGCTCAGGGACGAGAGCATGCTAAGGCCGTTCCACGCCGCTTGGACAAAACCGACCAGCACGCTGAAAAGCCGGCAGAGTTAAAAAAAAAAAAAAAAAAGATCTTTTTGCCCCGAGCTCATCAATTGGCAACATTAACTGCTTTATATTTGCTGCCAAGTTCATCAAGTGCAGCGACCATTTGACTTTCATCAGGAGTAGGAGCTTGAAAGGAACTCACATCCCCGAGAGATTAGTCGGCTTTGCGCCACGCAGGCCTTTCATTCCGCGGCCGTCACATAGAAAGAGAAGCAATAAAAATGACGAAATCAATCAAATGCCATCAATCCGTTGTCAGCCTTCCAAAAGAGCCGAGCCACGGTTGCGGTGCAGCACGTCCGCAGGCTGTGTCACCCGTGCAGCGTGGATGTGATGATGGCGATGATGGCTTTTTAAAACGGCTGGGTGGAAGAGGAGGGGTGCGAATGATGATGACCGTGATCTTAATTGCAATTCAACCTTGTTGGAGTATCGGAAGGGCGGACAACAGAAGGTAACATTAGCGTGGCTTGACCTCCATGTTACCCTAAAGCTAGACTCTAGTGCCATCTATTGAGAAGGCTTAAAACAAAGCAGTGCGTGGCTGTTTCATCGCTTCTTTTTGAGCCCATGTTGGAACTTGTTCATTATTTGGCTTTGACAGCACCCGCGTGATTTCAAAAAAAAATTAAATAAAAAAACATAAATGAAATCAAGGCTGAGCTTGCGAGCGTCGCACGATGTGAATTTGGTTCGCGGCCGTCCCGACGCCCACGGGCACTTTCGGTGGCAACTTCACGGCGGCGCGGCGATGGCGCACAAGCGCGGAGGTCGCGGGATTACCTTCTTTGAGCAGGCGGGAGTGGATGAGGAGGATGAGGAAGCAGCAGATCGCGGCTCCGGTCAGTGCCCACGCAACTCGGAGCAGCTGCATCCTGGCGGCGGCGGAGCGTGGGGATGGAGGTGCAGGAGAGGAGGCGAGGAGGGGGGTGGGGGGTTCAAACTCACAAAATCACACTGTCTTGTGATGCAGCATTCATGTCTTGGGTTTAAAAAAAAAAAAAAAAAAAAAAAAAAAATCAATCCAAAGCGTTAGTCCAAGCGGAGCGATTAGAAGCAAAACATACGCGCGCTGGCTTCAGTGCGTCACAGCGACTCCAAAACGGGGCCGGATGCCCATTTTCTTTCACTTCTTGGCCACCTCCCGCTCTCTCAAGGCTGTTCTGAGGAGGACCACAGCAGAGTGTCCTTCCAGTCCGCCTCCGTCGGCGCGGCTGCGCGTTTGGCGCGTGCGCACGGTTCTCCGAGGCGCGCAGGAGATGCCCACGGCCGCCGCTCTCCACTGCATGTTAGGCGCGCGTCACCGCGACCACCACCGCCGCCGCTGCTCAGGCTGAGGCGAACACTAGCCACCAAGTCCCCCTCGCAGCTCCTTTCTCTCTCTTTCTCCGCTTCCCCCTCCCTCTCCTCTCTCTCCCTCCTCACAATGCTGCCATTCCATCTCCCTCCCTCCTTTCTTCTCTCCACTCCTCCTCCTCCTCCTCCTCCTCCTCCTCCTCCTCGTCTTCCTCCTCCCCTCTCCAGGCAGTCCAATGCGACTTATTTAGGCGCGATAAGTATGCCTGTCAGATGCATCTCCTCAATAATCGCCACGCTTGATAAATACTTGGGCAATCACAAGAGTGGCTGGCTTATGTGACAGCTCCCCCCCCTCCCCCCACAGCGAAGGCTGCCAAAACGCTAATGTACTCACCGAATAACAGTGCAATATGCATCGAAATTGTTTGAAAGCCCTCCATAGCGTACATTCTTGCTGTAATTATGGCTGCCTTTTATTTACACCATGCCACTTAGCGTTAAGATATATCAGCACAGCCACTTTGCAATATTATTCTCTACTTGACTTGATATTTGCATCGTAAATTCATAGTTTTGCCAATTTTTTTTTTCACCTCATCATCGACAGAAAATAAAATACACATTTGTCACTTATTTCAAGGGTTTTGTAGTCCTTCCATTCAACTAGGGTACCAAACAATGGTTACTAAAGGGTGGTGCTCTAGAACCACTGTGCGCTTGGATTTGCACAATTCAAACTTAAAAGTAACCCAAACTGGGTGAAATAGTCAATGCAGCACTGGGTCCAAAAGTCACTGTCAAGATTTTAAATCCAATCGTCAACCCTGTCTGCCGGGTTGAAAAAAATGAACCCAATCCGCTCAAAATCCACAGCTTCTCCGCAAGTAGGTTAGGAAAACAACACAGCAGTTTTTAGTGTGTAATTTTGCATTTAGGGAACAGTGACAACTAGGATACAAATTCAATTAATCGACACAATTTGAGCCTTCAGGATTCATTTTTGGGCTACAGGGTTAGTATTTGCCCTTCTCCATAACTAAAATGCAGTCCAATCGAGTGAAATGGATCAATGTAGTCCAGTTCATAGTCTTCTAACTTGATGCCAGTTTTGCATATTATTAACACTAGTTGTGAATGCTACCAAAAATAACCAATTACTTCCATTAGACTAACAACCTGATAACCGAAGGGTGCAGCCCAACACCCTGTCTTTATCTAAAGTACACAAATCCTCTCTCTCTCTTTTTTTTTTTTTTTACCTTAGGGTTAACCCTAACCCAAATAGGATACAAATTCAATTATCAAGATGTATCTATTTTAATCCATCCCTAAAATACACAATCCCTTAGGGCTAAGTATTGCACATTTTCCAGGAGCAATGTTGACATGTTAAAGGTACAACGAGACACTATTTTTATATCAGATTTCAAACGTACAAACGGCATCATTTCCTGCATGTCCACATTGGCAAAGCCTCTGGCTTCTGGCAACAAGCAATATGCATTGTCATAGCTCAGTTTGTGATCCAAAGTGATTCATCAACAACTGAAAACCAGTACATATTTAGCCCAAAATGTCATCATATTTTGACTAGAAATTCTTAAAAAGCATTAGGAGAGAAAAAAAAAAAGATGCGTTGAAAGCACTGTGACTGAAGGAGGATCGAAAATAGAGCAAAGCATCCAATGGAGGCAAACAATAGCTTGCATAATCCCGCCCCTGCAGTGCAAAACAAATGCAATTGTTTCCTCATATTTATATCCCTGCATGCTGTTTAAAGCTAAAAGAGAAAATGCAAATATGCAACAATGACACACACACACACACACACACAAAACGTTTGTAGGTCAGCCATTTTTCCACAATAACACTCTTTATGGTGCTTACCCGTGTGCCCACTTGTGTGCATTTCTAATTGAGGCAGATGACAAGTGATGGCACCACTCACACCACACAAAACTGAGCGCGTAACCCTCCCCCACCCCCCGCAGCTCCCTAGCACTAATTAGCTGATAACAGTCTCTGCTATCAAGTGCCAAACGGCACGCTTTCGACGCGGATGCCAGTTCCACCACGATTGCGGAGAACGCGTTTCATGGCGGGCTTGTGATGCATCCGGAGAGTTGACCTGGACAAGGATTTGGGGTGGGGAATTCTGTGCCTGTGTGCATGTCAAACAAGATCATATGGACCGAGCATATGCTAGCGCACACCCAGTGGACTAGCTAAATATAGTACAGCGACAGAGTTTGAAAGTTTGGACCCAATGAGAGCGATTCACAAGGCTGACACGTTTGAGCACCTGTTTTGACACCTAACATGCGGCAACCTGTTAAAAAATTAAAAAAAAAAAAAAAAAAAGTTGTTACAGCAATTCAAAGTGACACCAGCAGTTTGTGTAACTGAGAGGAAATATTTATAACACGCCTTCGCCAACACCTAGTGGCAATTAGGCTTTGCCTGTTAAGTTATTCATCAATGCGCAGATTGTCATCACCCCTGGCTTCAGGCGGAAATTGAACCCCATGAACAGAGCAGCAGTATATGAGCTCTTCTGACCAACACAGCAGTATGCTAAACATTGAGGCGCCTCCTGATCACGTACAATTGCTTACACTTACTTGGAACGTATGAGAACGACCTTGCAATAATGAGCCACACGTGGCTTTACCAAGTCTAAAGGCCCTTCGGAATGACCTGGATGCGCCGCATACTAAGGGTTGAGCGACGTCAAATGCTAAGGCGACCAACGCCGATTGATCGATGACATCGTTGGAATTTTTCAGCCTTCCTTGACGTCCTCAGTTGGCCCCGCCGCCCGACTAGGTCATTCAGTCGCATTCAGATACCCGCTCATCCAGTGACATTCAGATACTTTCATGACTTCGTACACAGTCGGAACTTGTAAAACTAACGCCGATTCACAGCGTCACTAATTACAATCATCTTGGAGTGAGTTCTTTGCATGTATTGTAGACGGATTGCTACAAGAGTTTTTTTTTTTAAGATCTGGCTGTCTGTGAGACCATGGGAGGTGTCTGAGTGTGACTTGTGGTTGGATGCGTGAGTTGGTGGGCGGGGCAACTGGAAGGATGAAGGCTTGAGCAAAACACTAGTTGTTGGCGACATTAATCGTTCATTTTCTTCATACAAGAAGAGGCAGGCAGGTCCCGGCCAGAAGCCTGGGCCAATTTACAAAGTAGTTGAATAACTAAATGGTGTCTTTCAGGTAAAATTTACCAAATTTAAACACCTAGTTTGCTTCAGCCATGAAAGATTCCAACCTAAATTGTCTCTACAACACCGATCTCAATAGTATACAAACAGTGATTCTCATTTTTTCATAAGAACAGTTGACAGTTTGTTTGAAGCGCATGAGGAGTGTGTGTGCTAAGTTAAATTTTGAGAAAATAGACTAAATTGGTGTGTTGTGTTCTAGGCGGTGGTTGGTTCCATTGTTGTTGCGGACTTAATCCAGATCCTCACCAAAATGTGCCTACGACAGAATCGTATAACAGTTTGACTGCTGAAACAACACGGCTCGACTTTTGAGAACATATTAAAACCAAATTCTGTGTGTTAGTTGAGGAGATAGTGCGCTAATGCTTGCGCAGTCTCTTGTTTTAATAAATTTTTTTCGGGGGGGACTCATCTTTTGGGCCTTGGGGATTAGCGATTCTGTCTAGACGCCATGTCTGATATTAGCTTTTATTTTGTTCTAATCCCACGTCTTCCTACGCAGAGATAAGTTTTGGAACACTGCATCCCCGCGCCGTATGAATTCATCAAGCGTTATCCTCATCCCACTTACTTGCAAGTGTCTCCCGCTGCTTCCTCCTCTTCCTGACACCCTCTCAGTGCTCGCCAGGAGAGGCGTTGCTCGCTTTGTCCTTTCGCAGGTCACTGGCCGTACGCCAGGAGGAGCCCGTGCCAATAAAAGCCATGAGTAATGGCCTAAAACCTCTACATTCACTGTGTTTCCCATTATTTCCCATGGCCAATAAATCTGCGAGAGGGCTTAATCAAAGGGAAAAGCCGGAACATAAGGCAAATGTCCACTAAGGTGTCCAACACAAATGTTCCCACAATTTAATCAGAGATAAAAGTTGAGGTGGCCGACATTTATATGGTCTCCCTCGGGACGCACCGTGTTGTTTGGCCATGCAAACACGCGGCTGACAAGGAACGTTGGTGAACTCCGAATAAACCCGTTTCCAAAATGAGGAGAGGGATAATTGAATGAATATTTTATCATTTGGTTTAGTCAAAGAAAAATCAGAGAAGCTCTCGGGAGGGGTCCGTGCATAACGTTGTTTGAAATAAACAACGGCTTTGCCGCAATATGTTTTGGGACCTCGGTGAGCGGGGGGGGCTAAATATGCGGTCAGCATCTGCGAGTCCATAACTTGACTTCTTTTACGACAACATAAAGATTTTAAAGCCGATATATAGCTGTAAACGCCTTTCCATGAGAAAGGCGCATTGATTCGATTTGCTTTCCCTCTCACAATATTTGCGGCGATTTAGACGGAAAGCGCACAAAAAAAGTTGAGCTACGATAACTGGAGTGTGTTGAGAATGTCATTGCAGCGATATTCATTTGTGCCTGACACCAATAACAAATTTAGCGAATGGCCGACAACTAGTCCAGGATGTACCCCACCGCTTGCCCAAAACTCAAATAGTCTCAAAAGATTTGGTTCATTATGGGTAGCTTTTCCCCCTTTTTGGATCAAAAGCTTGAACCCAACATGCTGGATCAAATCTTTACCTCAATTTTGGTCCCAGTGCAGGGTTGGCTATTTCACCCAAATTTGGGTTCCTTTTGACCCAGTAGTTTCAAAAGTGTAGTCGTTTTGCGCAGGGATAAAGAATATATGCCCGTGAGTGTTGTTATATTGTCCGTCTCCGTGAAATGACATCGTTCAACGGCAAAGACAACCACGGAGTCTCCCGTAAAGTGCTTACCACTCTCAAGTAAAGTGTCTCAGTTGATTGACGAGATGAGATCCACTATGTACATTCTCGGAGGTCCCTTAAGCATTCCCGACAAGTTTCTAATCTTCTCAACGCGGTAATGACTGACGTGTGAGCCATTAAAGGCACTCCTCTTCATATCTCACATCTGCGTGTTGCTTAGCCAAGCCTTTAATCTCCACCGTTGCGCTTCCATCGAAATACGTCTTTAGACACAAGATAAATTCATGGAAAATGTCTCATCACTTCCATTTTAATTCCATTGATTTTCACAGACCACATGGGGCGGCCTTCGCGGAATAAAATGCAAGCGGTGATGATGTTTTCAAACATCACGACTTGCGTGAGCCTTTCATCACACTCTCTTCGAATTAAATATGCCCGTTATTAGTTTGCAAACTGCCCACAACGCCCTGCTCTTTTTTTAATTGGAATCAGTGTCACTCACACCGTCTCGAGAAACACAGTCCCTCCATCGTTAATTATTCATCGCCCATAAACACACATAGGCAGACGCGGGCGTACATTTCATTAAGTCGCATTACAGGAAATGAAATAAATTTGGCTCGCAAATAACAAGTGGCGGACTCGTCCCCCCCTGGAGTCCGCCGCTAAGCTTCTTACATTTCCTGTCGTCTACAGAAGGCAAAGCGAACGCACACACCGCGCAGCTTCCGTGGCACTTTGTATGCGTTTGCCGCATCGCCATCCATCACGCCCTCAGCGCGGACGCCTCACCTGCCGTGATTAGTTACCGGCAAAGTGCTACGCCGCAACAAAAGAATTAGTGCACTCCATTGCATCTTAGGCCCCATTCGTCTCGAACCTCCATTTCACCCGCCCACACGTCCCGTGACGTATGGAGACAAGCGAGCGCCATTTGCCAAAAAGCACTTTGCCTAAGAAGATTGTAGAAATCTATCTAATCAAAAGACACGAGTAATTCCCGGAAGCCACTTAATGGACACGTTGCACTGCAGGCTAGCAGAATGTACGTGAAAACAACTAAAATAAGTGGTGAATCATAGTCTTTATGTCACTATAGCGTCCTAAAAAGAACGTCTCACCAAGACTTCTTACTTGACGAACGAATGATGATTTTTAACCGTCTTCTCCGCCACCGTAGTTTGAATGTATGAAGTGTCAGTCAGAAAAAAAAAAAAAAAAGACGGTTCCTCGTTGATGAAAAAAGACAGACATCTTTGCAATCACTGAAACGATACTATGGAGAAAAAAAAAACAACAAGAACAAAAATATTTCATACACACACAAACGCTCGTCACAGTCATGACCTTGAAGATTTGGCATTCCGGAAAAGCCTCTTGTGCTTTCAATGCAAGTGAACCCGCAAGACATCTGACTCATCACTATTGATCACTTTATGCAACGAGGGTGTCAAATTAAATCTGTTCAGCGGAAATTAAAAATCAATATGCCGACAAAACGAAATGAATCACAGTTTCTTGTCCGGCTTGGAATTAACCGAAAGAAGCCCCTAGCAACGGTCCCGCTCGAGGGCAGGTCGGCAAAGGAAAAACCCGCCCCCAGCCGGCCTGTCTGGGCTGGACGAAAACACAACAAGCCTTTTTTTGCATACGAGGCGGCGGCGGCAGACGGGGAAAATATGTATGGAAATGAGAGAAGAAAGGTGACACGCTGATAGAAGCAATAACATGAGCCTTTGCCACATTCAAAACCAATCGGGGCATTTGCATGGAAGTGATTAATGGTTTGACCCATGCAAAATCCTTCCGCCGAGTTGTTCTGTAATCTGATTGGCGAATGACAATTTATGCCGAATTGCAGTTCAAAGTTTACCAAGATGTATATTGGACGGAATTGGACTCCACGCTTTTGTTTTTTAAACGCCTTCTTTGTACATGGTCGTCGGCGGAGTAGATGACAGCGTTGTTGGATCGCAAAATGTGGAGTGTAATAAAAAGAAAAGGGCAGTCTCCTTTAGATTGCACCAACCTTGAGTCACCCTGGCATGCTTGCATTCACCGAGTAAGAAAAAAAAAAAAAAGAAAAAGGGAGACGGCCGTAAAGGAATGTGATCATTAGATGGAGGGCATGTCGGCCTGGAAGAGAGAGCGGGAGAGTGGAGAGAAGGAAGGCGGAGGTCAGGCGTGGAAAGACAAATTTATTGTCTCGCAGGACTCCGGCAAGACGCTTGGAGTGACGTGAAGGGCGAGAGGATTTTCTCTCTTTTTTTTTTTTTTTTTTTTTTATTCTGTTTTATTTATTTATTTTTAAATAGCCCGTCAAATACTAACACCGTCACCACCGGCTGCTGATGGACACATTATTGGATCCTTGCAGCAGCCCTTTGCTCACCTGCACTCCTTCGCTGTGGACGTGTGGCCTTGATTTTGGGGATTGTTTTGGCGGGATACCGCCAGCCTGAGCTCGCGCTTCCCTTGCGACAGGAAGTCTAATAAAAGTGTGTTGTGTTCTGCTTACACTTGAAGGATGCTGTCTGCGGTCTATCTTTATGCATGAAGGTTCAGGTGACAGAGTGGAATTGTGTAATTGATTTATGCTTTTCGTATTTAGTCTGTCCGGTCTCGGTCAAGTAGGTTATTGAAGCGCGTTGTATTAGATTGTTGTTGTAGTCAAGTATATTTGGTCCTATTCCGGTATATGGATGACTTTGCTCCAGTAAAAGAATGATTGGATATGTATCTGGATTCATAAGGTGCGCGACGATTCAAGGACGGTTCATTTTCAAGTGGGACGATTCGATTCGGTTTGATTCTTTGGGATTGCAATTTGATATGGCACGGTTCAGTTCGAGAGGGCGCGATGCAATGACTTTCTTGTTGTCATTTTAGAATATGAATGAACTGTAAACTGTGGCGTTCCCTTCAAAGAGATGATCCATATCTAGACCACAACTTTAATCTGGTTGAACTCTTTGGCTGCATCTATAAATTGGCACAATGACAGCTAGTATCTCAAAAAGTCGGGTCAATTGTATCTCAAGGCACATGACAGCGGTTGTGAGAATGAAGTCTGGTGTATTTTTGAGCCTCTCCAGGTGCCACAGTCCCTCTAAAAGCTCCCAAAATACAAAGGGATAAACCCTAATTCCAGCCAGGCTTTGTCTCTTGATACTGTGAAAATATGGCTCGAGACTCCATGATTCCCCAGCAATAGAGAGATGTGATGGCGCCATCTTCATACTCGTATGAGTGTGCCGCACCGCCCGCGCGGTCTCGTGAAATGTCAACAACGGCATTCGCAATGGCACTGGAGAAAGGAGAAAAAAAAAAAAAAAAATGAGATGTACTTCCCCATCTTAACAATCCTAAATGGACTCTGTGGCCATATATTGACATCAAACGCCAGCCGGGCTTTCGTATTGCCACAAATGGGCATTCCGGAGCGTCTCACAGATGTCACAAGCGTTTGATATAAGACACAAAGAGGGCAACCAGCAAGCATAACTCTGACAAGCCGGGATGAGAAGGTGCTCCGAAACCTTCAACTCCATTTTCTCAGCAGTGATTTACAAGCGGCGGGATGGGAACGCGCCAGCACACACAATGCGTGTTCCAGCCCACATGCGTGTATGCGCGTGTCGCTTTCACACACAAATCACTCCGAGAATTGAGTTGGGGGACATGAGCTCGATTTGATTCGATCTCTTTCCGTGCTTCCTTGGCTCTCTTTAGGGCCATCGCACAAACAATCTCCCCGGCAGCAAAAAGGGAGATATGAGATTAGTTTTACGGAGAGCTGGCTGGCAAGTGCCTCGTGTTTGTTTGCCGTCCCACAACCACCACCCCCCCACCCCCCCCCCCCGCCCACCGCCCACCGCCACCGCACAGCGACAATCTATGTATGTGTGTGAGAGTCAAATTATCACACGTGAGAGTTTATAGATCCGCGCTCCCACCCAGATGCATTCTTCTACACACACAGACATACACGCGCACACACGGTATGGACACATGCGTACGCCCAAACACATCAGCGCCACCTCGGATAATTATCTCCTTGAGTGGAGGCCAGGGGCACAAACAAATTCTTGTGTTCCTGTTCCCGGATTGATATATGACGGAGTCAAGGTGGAGCGTAAAGGGGATCAAATGCTTGCTTGGAAAAACACATACACCAGGTTGAACATGATGGAGTGAGGGCACCAACAAACAGACGATGTAAGGTGGTAAGGACGTAAGGTCACATGGATTAGCCCAAAACATTATTTGTATAATATATGAATATATATTATAGGCGCTGATATTTAGCTGTTTGACGAATATGGGCATCTTCCTTTTTTAAAACGTTTTCAAATTTCTGTCATTTTGAAATGTTGAAATTTTCATTGACTGCAGAAAACTACATGGAGCTATTGTTTCCCGTTTTCATTTATAAGACATGCTAAAAAAAAAAAAACAGCTTAAAGGCGTTGCAACAAAGTTAAGAGTAACTTTTTCTTTAGATTTTGATGCCAATATTTTCCTTTTTTACTGAAAATGAATATCGGCTCCAAATATCGTTATCGGCCTCCTTGACTACTAATAATCGGTATCGGTATTGTACCTGAAAAAAGCATTTTGGTCTATCTCCAAAATGTAATATTTTATATATATATATTTAGAGAGAGAGAGAGAGAGAGAGAGAGAGAGAGAGAGAGAGAGAGAGAGAGAGTATATATATATATATATATATATATATAAATACTCTCTCTCTCTATATATATATACTCTCTCTCTCTATATGTATATATATACTTTATATATATATATATATATATATATATATACTCTCTTACTCTCTCTCTCTCTCTATATATATATATATATATATATTCTCTCTCTCTCTATATATCTATATATCTATATATATATATATGTATATATATATATATATATATATATATATATATACATACTCCCTCTCTCTCTCTCTCTCTCTCTCTCTTTCTCTCTCTCTCTCTCTCTCTCTCTCTCTCTATATATATATATATATATATATATATATATATATACATATATATATATATATACATATATATATATAGAGCGAGAGAGAGAGTAGCCCTCCCAAAATGCATAGAGGGCGCGGGCGATGTTTCAGCGAGGCACGGTGCGTTTGCATATTTATCCGCCGACAATTTTCTGCCTGATTTCTTTTTCGCCACGTTAGCTTTATTTATTGACTGATTTGAGCGTAGTAAGCGCAAAGGAAAAAAAAAAAAAAAAAAAGCATAAAAAAAAATTAGCTGAAGCCTGGCTTTTCTCTTAAAGGCCATTTGCATGACGCTCTCCCTCCGCACACCTCCACCTTTCCACTTGTCTCACCATTTTCTATATGAACTTACTAAATAGACGCACACGATTTAAACGACAAATAGCCACACTTCCACCCAGTCAAATGTCATTCTGCCTTTGAAACCCACACACTTTGAGAACCAGTCGGCCAGTACCAAGAGAAGGAGGCGGAGGCTCCATCTGTGCGGCCAAGTCGGGTGTCTGGCAGCCACCTCAGACAACTGCGCCATCCATCCGTCCAATCCATGCATCCTCCCCGCTTCCTCCATGCCCGTCTTCCCCCCCCATACCTTCTATCCTAAAACCACAACCACCCCGCCTCGTTTCACATGACGGGCGGAAGTGGAAGGCTGCTGGCACGCACTGGAGTTGTTGAACACGGTGGCTGCGTGACACCCAGACCGACTGATTGGCACACACTGAGTGCATGGAGACGAACACATCCACACGGCGAGGACAGCTTGTCGTATAGCTGCGCGTTGGTCCGCATACTGCGCCTGTGTCATGTTTGTGTGTTGAGCGGCTATCACAGCTTTTTCAGCAACTCACCATGAATGAGTAATGAATACAAATATCTCAATGAAAGTAACCCAATTAGGTCGAAATGGCTAACCCAGCACTGGCTCCAAAAGGGACCAAACCAAATGCTGGGTGATTTCTACCCAATGCATTGGGCTGAGGGTTTGACTCAACTTGTTGGGCGAAGATTTTGAGCCGGCAACCCTAACCCCAACACGGCAACTGGACGCCCTTCTTGACACAACCAACCCAAGTTCTGTGGGTGGGCCATCCAGCGGCCACGTTTTCCAAAAATATTACATTCAAATTTACTTCAACTTCTGTACACTGTAAAAACACTGTAAAAAAAAAACAAAACTTGTGTTTTGTCCTAAAGCAGTAATTTAAGATGGAAAAACTTGAAAAATACAAAGTACTGACATTTATCGCAACAATGGTTAGCGCAACAAAGCAAGCAATATTTTTAAATTGGGGTTCAATAAAAGGGACAACGGTTCTGTAAACTCTTATTTCTCTGTTGTGAAATGCGGGAAAACCAATGATGGCATCATCAAATTTTAAAACATTTACTTGAATTACCCAACCTTAAAATATTATCAAAGTTGCTTGCCATAAAATTTTTAGTTCACCCAACATTTGTCTTACAGTGCACACAAAAAAAACGTGGCGACCATCTGAATCTCTTCAACCCGCCCAAATCTAAACTTCAACCTAGTCTGCTGTGTCAAAATAATTTACCCAACCTTGGTTAGAAGTAACCCAATCTGCTCAAAATCCACAGCCACAAGCTACCCGGCGAGTGAGTTCGGAAAAAATGTTGGTGTGCAAACAAGACACTACCGCGCAATCGAATGAGAATCTGCCTTCAAAGATAACACTGTTCAATTAAAGGGCTTGATATTTTTTTATTTTTTTTTAACCAAACAGCCAATCAGTTTGTAATCCAGCCCAGTCAGCCTTTCGTCCTCGAGTCCATTTTCTGCCATCGCTTCGACCAAATCCACACTTTGAACCCTGCACATTCCCACTGTGTCCCCTTGCCGGATAGAAACGAGGAGGCCTGCCACGACCGGATCAATCGGAGGCTCCTCCTGCGACATTAGCAGCTGCGACGTCAAGCCTCCGGCTGGCGCGACGGCCCACATTCAAAAAGGGGCGGCCGGCAAGAGCAATTTTGATGAAGTCCCTTTCAAGGATTGGCGCCGAGTTGAAAGCTTTTGATAGCCTCTCCCCCGACATTGATTCTCCCTTGATTTCTAGCCTCTCTCCTTGTCTTTCACAACTCTCTTTGCTTTTAACTCTCCATTTAACTCTCTTGCGCTTTTCCATTGTTTCCCCCCAACCCTCGTAATTTATGTCTCCATCTTCCCTGCTCTTAATCTTTCCTCCCGTTCGCCGTGTAGTCCATCTCGCTGTCCATCCAGCAAACGTCAGTCGGGATGGTGCGCGGATGAGTAACGCGGCGCGTTTAGCGCAAGTGCGCGGTCCTAATAACCGCGCCCAAGCGCCGGCAGCAATGACATAATCCATGTCGCCTTGGGAAAAGGGCCTTTTGGCGCATTTGGCGAGATTAGAGCTAATCAATTAGCAGACAGCATCTTCCAAATGAACCGATCCCAGTCAAATGTGCTCACTTCATTAGTGTTTTGCCCCTCTCGGTACAAATACTTTTTATTTATTTATTTTTTTCAGAAAACTAAGCGCTAAGAAAGCAGAACTACTTCAAACTTGACTACAAAACATGTTAAACGATGCTAGTAACTTGAGATGGTTGTGATGGCAAAATAGGAGCAAGTTGAGACACCCGTACCTTGCGGGGTCATCAAACTCTGCCACCAAACACGTTTGCTTTTGTTTAGCCTAGCGTCGCCCACCTAGCTAGTTAACGTGTCTCCAATTCGGTCGCATTCAAACAAAATCTCTTGGACGAGTCACTTTTCGAACGACCCCTGAGAATGACTCTAAAATGGCTGCTTCAAAACAAAATGGCGCACTACCCGTGTGTTTTTTACATGCGGATATGAGCCTTTTTTTTTTTTTGTGGGGGAGGGGGGGGCTACTCAAGATAGACCTTTACCAACATTCATTTTGCAAAGTGACACCGGCTTTGGGGACTGCATTTTATCCGCCACACTCCTGGAAATGGCCATGATTGCTCTAAAATGGCTACCTTAAAGCAAAAGGGCAGTCCCGTGTGCTTTTTGCGCATGGCTTCGGAGGCACGTTTTTTGAGGGCTTAGTCATGATCGACGTGCCTTCCGACTCTCATGTTGAAAGCGGCGTCGGGGGCCGAATTTTGAAAATGCCAACCAACTTTCAGTCGCTCTTGTAAACGTTCACCAGGATGAGCGGGCCTGCAACATTCAGCGAGTTCAATTGTAAGTATGCGAAAGCCCTCCAAATGGCAGTTTACTCGGCCTCGGAAGAATAAGGCTTCTAAAAACATCCTTCCCTGAAGCTCATCCTTCTTCTCTTGGCCTGAACCCGGGGCGCATGCTGTGCGCCATGACCTGCCCCTTTATCATCACAGAGCCAGGTGCACTCTTGGAGCTTCCTGCTCGCTCTTTTATCAGCTCTCCCTGCAAAGATGCAAAAGCGTGTTTGGCGTGTTTGTGCTTTTGTTAGCCAGGGGAATTGATCCGATTTTTGGCTGATAAAGTGGACTGCAGCAAGCACATGTCGGTGTTTTAGCGCGTGCGTCCACACTGGGAAAAAGAGCAAATATGTGTCCAGGCAAGAGTGTGTGTGTCCCTACCAGAGGGGTTGGGGGGTGGTGGTGGGGGGGTTATCACTTCAAAAAGGGCCGTGGAGCTCATGCCAACCTGCACGCCAGAGGGGGGGGAAATCCCGTTGATGTGTCGGGGGGCCTCGCTTGGCCGGGAGCGGCGGCTAACACCGCGGCTTGGCGCCCGCTCAGACTGTCACCGCCCAGGCAGTTTTTAATCCCCGACCGCACTGCCATGCCACCGGATTCCCACTCGGGGAAAATCTGCTTCAGTCAAAAGGGGAAATCGACGCCAGTGACGTGACGTTTTGAGTTTATCGGTGTGCGTGGAAGCGCGAGAGGAAGTCGGTTTGCCTTCAAACATTTGGGTAGACTTCAATCTCATCAAGCTGATCACAAAGAAGATTGATCTGTGCCGCTTGGGGACTTGCGTTTTGAAGTGCGTTTTGGTGGGGGCACGGAATGATGTTGAGTTGACATTAATGTGGCTGACAATCTCTTTTTTTTTTTCTTTTTTCTTTTACTTCCCATATTTCACGATAAACCGTTTTTGGCAAGGGGCTGAGCATCAGGATCGTCTCGAGCTCGATCCATCACGGCCGCAGAAAAACCCAAAATACGGTCTTTTTATGTAATCGGTTAAGGAGAAATATGTCAAAACAATTGATGTCATTTAACAGGATGTGGCAGGCGAGTTGCCTTGAAACCGCCTGAAAAATGGCTTTAACCATGCAAACATCCCCCCGTCGACTGCGGTAGCCTGTTATTTATGCTCCGAACACATTCCGATGCGCGTCGCAACGCGCTACAAATGACATCACTTATTTTAACCCATTACTTGAGCCATTCCAAAGGCACGACACCATCATCCCAAAGGGAAGCGCGTCTTCCCCATGTCAAGCGCCATTCGGCCATTGAGCAAATGCCAGCAAATAGAAGAAGCTCTCCGAGGTTGCTGTCAGAGCGACTGTAACGCCGCGTGAAGGGGCTCCAAAGCCACGAGTGGGGAACTAAATAGCTCCAAAGCGGCTCTCACTCGAAAAAAGAGGAGCCAGAGAGTCAAATTGCCAAAGTAGTCCATCGCCACACAGCCACAAAAGCAGCTTTACCGATTGATGCTTAACGGCTACAACCGGCATCCGGTATTGCAGTTACTATGTACTGTACATATGCATATTAGATTATTGTCACATTAGCTTCGGTATTCCTTTGTTGTGGTCTTTTGAGTAGGCATTAAAGTCAGCCGAGGTCAGTGAGATAAGGACTTACTGCCCTGGAGGAGGTCCTATCAAGCGAAACACCCCCAAAAATTGCAGGGACTTCATTGCCGTCGTGAGTAGGTGCACACCTCGGAATGATCCCACCTCCACAAAGACCTCGGGAGAGCAGAATCCTTCTGCTCCAGTGATGAAATCCATCACATTTCTATGATTGCAGAAGGGGTCCTGGCCCCCCCCCACCCCCAGAGTCACTCAAGTGCGTCCTTCGAATCCAAAGAGAAAGTGTAGGGGAGCAGAAATAATTCAGAGGGTGAAGGGATATATATATATATATATATATATATATATATATATATATATATATATATATATATATATATATATATATATATATATATATATATATATATATATATATATATATATAGCTACATTTAGAATACTAATATGTTCATGTATGGATTTTTTCGTCATTTTTCACACAATTAACCCTGCGGGAAAAAAAAAGTTCCCATCAAATCTATAGCTCTAAAATTAAATCGCATGGTTGTTTGTCATCGTATTCAATCGGCAATCTGTTTGCATCAAACCCTGCCTCTCGACATCGAATCAAAGCGCAACGCTTTTTTAATTTCACTTCCTGTTTTTTCCCGTTCTTTCCTCATAAATCAGTCGCCCGCTCCTAGTTTACAACACGCTGTCACTGGGCCTTCAATAAACTTTGTGAAATAATCACATCACCTTTCCACTTGCTGGCTGTCACTTTTAATGTTTGATTTTTATTAAGACTCTTCTAATAACTTTTTCGGACTCGGCTTGGTCAGGACACCGCGTTGATGTATGAATCTGTTAGAAGATGAATCGATTTGCTACCGAGAGGCCGGCCCGCTTGCATGCTGTGGAACTCATAAAAGAATATCCCAGTTGTTTTATGGTCAAAGTTGGGTTTGTTCCTGTCAGATTGAAAGCCACTTTTAAGCCGACATGGCCAGTTTTCCCTCCCTCCAAACAGATCAATCGGGAGCGTTTTGATTGATGGACACGATGAAAGGAGCTCTGCTTTTCAGATAATGCATGCCGCCTCACAAAGCCGTCGCAAGTCTCCGGAGTGTCCAATTCGCTCCACCTGATCCCACTCTCACTTTGCACATCCGTTTAGCGAGAGCTTACAAGTGGAATAGCGCTCTTTAAAGCCCAAACAGCACTTGCCGTGGAAAGGGACTAACTGCCCAATCCTCTCAGCAGCTCTCGTCTCCGTGGGTTACTGCTTTTGCTTGGATGAATGGATGAGAAAATGACTCACCCAAACGAATCCGTCCAACCCTGATTGATTGATTAATCATGTTTTTGTCAATATAGTGCAAAGGTGGACAAACGCCTGAGCTCAAGGGCAACAGATAACAAGTGCATGTAAAATGTCGCCACTGTCGGGCGTCAACCTCACATGAAAAATAGTCACGTTCACATTTTTTTTGTACAAATGATGAATCGATTTGAAGTGTTGAAAAGGTTGGAAGGTTGTACACAAAAAAAAAAAAAAAACTGTAAAAATTTCAGGTCTGTTTTGTTGACTGTCGGGAGCTGTAATGCTTCGTTGCAGAAGGAATCTTGCATGGAGATAAATTCCGCCTATTACGCAGTCTTCTTTTTTTTTTTCTTTTTAGCAAACTAAATTAGTGGTTGAACATGCTAGTGCGTTGATGCTGGTGCGCAACAGTAAATAAGTAATATAGTCGATTGGAGTGCAACGTTAAAGTGTGAAATGCTCAAACGCCTTCTTTCAAAGCCGCGCCACATTTTATTTTTAACACGCTGCTGTTTATTCCCAAGCCGACTAAGTACCTCGAGTCCTGTTAGTTTTTTTTTTTTTTTTTTTACTTGAACAAAACCAACTCCCACTGAGTTTTCACACCGGAGGACTATTCTTTAGGAGTTACTGTATGCTCCGGGCTTTGGAAATGCCCCCGACACAAACCGCCCACGCGGTTTCCCGAGGGAACCACTTATATGTGTTTATTTAATACGTCCAGGCGCATGTGACCATCGAAGGGAGCAGAGTTCCCCAATTGTGCAGTCGAGTAGTAGCACTGGAATGTGAGCAGCAACACGTCTTTCTCCCGCTTACAAGAGGCGACCCACCTGACCGTGTGATGGCTTTGCGGTCGCCGTCAATCATCGTAAGCTGCTACACCCGCGTGCAGTTGAGCCCGTGCTCAACACGCGTGCAGCCGCAGTGCAAACGGCTTCAGCTAATTTCAATCGAAAAGCTTGATTTTACTTATCGTTTTTTTTTTTTTTAGTACTTTTATGACGCCACCATTAAACGCCGCTGGCTGGCCGTTTTGTATAATCTCAAAGGCGAGGGTGCGGTTTAATGTTGTGTTTAGGTGTCGCTCGCATAAAAACCCTCTGTTAAAGTGGCTTTAATTGCTTGGAAGCGAGGCTTGTCGTAAATGAAGAAAACTGGAGTGAAGCGCAGTTGGGCCCAAAGTCACTGGTGGGACGTACCCAAGTACAAATACTTTGTTACTTACTAGCATATTTCCCCGTATCTGTACTCTAATTATTCATTTTTCTGATGACTTTTTACATTGTGACTTAACGGGACTTTAAACTCTTTTCTTTGTTGAAATACATCAATTATTATTATTATTATTATTATTATTTTTTTTACAAGACATGAATAGAGACTGATTGACTGAGTTCTTGTAGACGTATAAGGCGGAAAAAGTAAGTCAGGAGCGATATGGAGGAATATGAACCGGTAACAGATTTGGAGAAGCATGGTTGTCCTCATCGTTTGTTGTTTTTGGCTACAAAAAATGCTTGGTGGCAATTTTTGCCTAATCTAAAAAAAACAAAAAAAAAAACCTAGAAGTAAAATTTCATTTTTTAGTTCTTACATGGAAATTAGCTGATTTGGGTCCCCAGTTCATAAGGTGAGTAAAGCGTTATGACTTGATAACAGAAAAGTGACGCTAACTAGCTAGCTTTATTTAAAAAAACAAACAAACATGCAACTGTTAGCATGTTTTTAAAAAAATGTTTTTTTTACATTAAAAGTGATTTAAACTTATTTTTATACTGAAACACATTTAAGCATCTGCACTGTACTTTTCTTTTGTATTACTTTTACTTCAGTACTTCAACTTTAACCCAATAGAATAAGTACAGAGTGCGTCTGCCCAGAGTGCAACACGACTTTGAAACCGAATTTGTTATCGAAAGACCCTTAATCAATCGCATTTAAAGCTAAGCTTGTGTGTAAAATCCAACTCTAAAAACCTGCAGATTACCACATTTGGTATTTCCCCAATGCACTTTAGCGCACAAAAAGGCCTTACTGTGCAGTATATCTCAGTGCATACAATGCGGGCCTTACAGTAAGCACGCAACTTCACCCGGGAGCTCCGGTTCTTTTTGGTGACAGCGGTAGTCCCTTCTCCGCTCTCCTCTTTACAGATTCCATTGAATAAAGAAGCTTCAGGGGGAGTTCAGGAGGAGCAGAAAATAGAGTGAGCATTCAATTCCGCCTGAATCATCCCGGGGTTTGCGTGCTTACCCCGGATGAAAAGGGGAAAAAGGGAGGAAATCTATGGCTTATTTAAAGGCCGCTGCTTGAATCAGACCACAAACCCAAATTGCGCCTAAATTTGACATGGCCGCCAGGGAAGCGAAGGCTGCTTTGCATTGAGAGCGCCTTACTAAGTGTTGCTGAGTGACTTGTTGACCTGCGAGGGCCGCGACGCCTGTGTGGAGGAGGCAAGCTGTCGGCTGCCCTCATGCAAAGGTCGAGGCTTTCCACAGAGGCTCCGCTGTGAACATGAACACAAATTATGCACGTTTAAGGGGAAAAGATGAACTTTGTCACTGTGTGAGGCCATGGAGGAAGTGACTCAGGCCTGAAGTGACATTAAGAACATAAAATACATTGATGCATTAAGATGGGCCATTTCATTAGTCTTTTGGTTTGGACCATGATATCATCTGCCTAATGCATCTATTTTAACCATACATTTAAACCCAAGCAATAAATCTCACTGGATTCCTTGATTGTGCATTAACAAATTTAAGGCCACTCTGGAGCGGAAGAGCCTTTGTGGATATATATATATATATATATCTATATATATATATATATATATATATATATTAAACATACGTCTAATAATTATTGCATCACACAAGAAACTCACATTTTTTTCTAGACCGAATACCGCAAGTCATTATTAGCAATATAAAATCACTTGGGTGTCAGTGAAGGCGGCGTAATATTTGGATGACGTCCGGCCTATAACGCGCGGTGCGGAGTGAAGGCAAATTGATGGATCTTCACATCTTATGGAACGATTATAGCGGTGATTAAAGTTGTACGGCACCGACCCGACGGCAAACGGCGGAGGAGCTCCCCTGAATTCATTCCTCCGCCGGAAGCTTTGCACGTCCACTTCCCTGTGGCCTCTTTAAGCGTTGACTAATTAGGTAATTAGACCAGGGCGAGTGTGCGGGATTGATCCATCCACCAACTATCCCTTACCAAGTGAGTTTTATTTATTCAGTCCACATTCCAGTTGTGTGGCTATCTATGACAGTTATCATAAAAGATAGCCTCGTGTCGTAATTAGGGAGACTAATTGAGACAGAAGAAGCTATTGATTAACTCAAGTGCTCCCCCTACAGGTGTGAAGTGTCACTTACTTGCTGGTAAACATTCACGTCCTCCAATAATTGTCTGGTTACTATGTATGCTATATTACTCAAGATCGTCATCATAGACTGTTTATGTAGAAATAGTCACTTTTGTTTCCTCCCCTCATCATTTTAGTTCTAAAATTAGAGGTGTTGGCTGGCCCATTAATATTACATCATGTGAGAGAGACTGAGATTTTCCTCATCACAAACCTGTATAATCACTGAAATGGTTATAAAGGTGTTATGGGGTGGGTAAATTAGCGCCGACACAAAATGTTTAATCACCGGATCTCCATATGAACCGTGACGCCTATCTGGATTAACGTGAGCGACACACGGCAATGGAGGTGGATAGCAAACGGTCCAATCCGCAATGGAAGCAATTTGATAGAAGGTCGTCCCATGCGCGTCTCACAGGCGCGCGCGCGCGCGCTCGGCGTTGCCAAATTGGGTCCCCGCTGAGACGTCGTAATGAGCTCTTCAAGCCGTGAGAAGCCGGCGCAAGTCACATGTTCCGCTGTCATTGTAACAATGGGAGGGTTTATCAGTGCCAAAGCCTCGGGAGGGAAGGAGCGTGAGCAGAGGCTGGAGAGGAGATATTGTGTACAAAAGAGACAGAGAGCGAGCGAGGCTGAGATAGCGAGGGAGCATGATATGATGGAAATATATATATATATATATATATATATATATATATATATATATATATATATATAATATACTGTATGTATAAAAAAAAAGACAAATCTCCTCAGGATGTAGTGCGTGAACAGAGGCATGTTTCGGTGTGCGGACGTGGCAGGATCATACTTTCGAGAAAACAATATATGACAGGATTTCATATTCGCTCGTGGCGGAAAAGTGAAGCGCGGGGAGTCCGCCGCCGACCGCGAACGGGGTCATGATTGAGTACGCGTGCGACGCTCAATCGCCAAGCGTGCAGGCGGACTCGACGACTGCCATTTGTTCGCGATAGTCAGCGAGCCCGGGTCCGATAAATACTGTTAAGATTTGATCAGATGGCATCCAGCTGCGAATTTACTCATCACGTGTAATAGGGCGGCAAACAATCAAAGCTTCTATAAGCCAGGAATAGTCAACGCATGCTAATGAGTGCGAGTGATCTTCTTCGACAGATGGCATCGGCGGATACTATACAGCATGTATGGCAGCAGGAGTCAGCTGCTGGCATGAGGAATCAGGTCGCGTATTGTATACATTCACTGACCGCACACACACACACACGCGCGGAAAAGCCCTGCAGGGAACCCCATGTGCCAGTCATTCACCACCTGCACTGCTCCAAGAAACTTAAATAGAACAGTGGCAAATGTCACATTTGCTGACGTGTTGAAACATCCAGCCCTTCGACTGTTTTATCATCTGAGCGCCTCGTCTCCGTTTTACGCTTCCATTGTGGATTTCTTAGGTTGCGCTGTCATGCAAACATGTCCAAACAAGCAAAGACGTATGGGGCTACTTTGAGATACTTCGAAAGAGGCATGGTAACGTGTTCGTTTCGTAGCCCAATTGCAATATTTGCCTCCGCCGTGCGATGGATTCACACGCACGTCGGTATTTGACGCATCTCGTGCGTGCGTGGCCCGTCATGTGAGCGCGGCGGCCGCTCTGCTTGTTCTCCCCTCGGAAATGAGGCAGCTCCCTCACCCTCCCTCCTCCGAGCCGGGCGGGGTCTCAAATCAAATCTTTGACTGTATCCCCTTTTACTCCCGACTACAGCGGCGGCCGCAAATCAGTTCATTGTTTCCACATCCCAACACGGCTGTTGGAGCAGCAGCGGCAGCCAGATAAATGAGGGCAGGCGGGTTGCAATTTCCATATCACTCACACATCCAGAGAATGGAAGCCAGAGGAGAAACAAATACCGCTAACAAGCTTTTTTTTTTTTTCCATGACTTCTGGTGAACCCTTCTTTGGTCGGTTCAAACAGAGTCAACGCTGGCTAATCTCAGGTCAAACCTGGTTGGTTCACAAGTTCAGAGACACATGGCAATTAGTGCCAAAGCTGGAAGCTACGCCACTCCTGCAACCAACCAATACAGAAGCGATGTGTATTCTCTCACAAGAAAATGGATAAGGAAATCATCTAAGTCACAACGACGATAGATAAACAGCCCGGTTACCCTAGGACCACAGAACCAATTACTGTATGTTTTCTTGTTGGAACCGTACACGCTATGTAAACATTGACAGTGCAGGTTGTTCAGTTTTGCGTTCCAAAACAGGCGAGTGCTGTCCTACCTAGCCTATGCGCATGAACTGATGTCAAATGTCTTCTAAGACGACCAGAAAAGTCCAATTGCAATCGAGTCAGTGGGCATGGAATGAAATGACCAGGAGGAATGAGAATATTCGCAGGTCAGGTTGGGAAAAAGTACAGTATGTGAATCCCAACTGCAAGAGCTGATTGGAATCAACCAACCTAGCGTCAAATCAACGAGATTACGGGTGTTGCTTAAAACTAAATCTAAAACTGTTTTTGTCTATAGTTGTGACTCCAGGAACTATTTAGTTCTACACTTTAAAGTACTACCCATTAGCAAGTTGCTCTTTTGGCCCAGACAAACTACCCCAGAACTGAGTTCAGACATAAGTCCAAACCCACAAGGGTCTTTTCAAAATGTCCTTGTCACGATGAACTATAAGAATCCAATTCAAGGGCTGTAGCATCATCTCCATACTGATGATAGCCTCGGGGCGCGCATTTGGAGTTGCTATGAAATGCGGCGAGGCATTAATGAGTATTTCGTAGTTTGAACATGCTATTCATGAAAAAAAATTGCTTTTTTTTTCTGCTCTCGGAGCCACTCAGCTGCGATGACTCAAATCAAAATCAACCCCGGTGTGATCTCATCACCAACTCATTCAGAGGTGATACAATGGCAAGTGATGACGAGTCGTAGCTCAGCCGGAAACAAACAAACAGACGCTTCGGTTATCCGATGGAAAAAAATAAACGGGATAATGCGGCGCGTGGCACCGAGCCAAGTGTCTGACCGACCGACCGACTGACAGGCGTCCTGACTCCCCCGCTATCCTTCAAACAGGCTTCGCAGTCTGCGCACTCCATGCCACGCGGGTGCACGGAGAGTGCAGCTGTCACCGAGGCCATAAATGTCCTGCAGATTTGGCTCGCAGACACATTAACATTGAATTGTGGCTGTCAGCACGCAAGTCAGCGGGATGCCGAGGTGCGCGGGGGCGTGCGTGCGCGCGCACGCTAGCCGGCTTGGAGCAGGCGTAAGGAACGCCCTGGAGGCCCAATCACAACTTTGAGAGCGGTGAAAGTTTGGGATCTCAAGAGGGATAATTGATTGAATGGAGTTGACTTCAGCACAATTTTCATGGTGCCGGCGACATAGCGTAGATCAAGCAGGCTTTAGGTGCTCGTACGCAGCACCTTAACTACCTCTCAGGCCGCCCATTGTGACAAATGGCTTCTGTCTCTTCTAATGTAATATTTGTTTTCGCTTCAGAGAGCCTCCGGGCTGCTCCGTCTGCAGACTGCTTCGTCGCGTTAGTCGACTTTATTCCCCGGCCGGCTGTCGATTGGCGGAGCGTCTCCATGTCGTCGTCTGTCTGTCTTTTGTCACGCTGGCTCAACCGTCCCCGCACCCCTCCTCTTCCCGAGCACTTCCTACGGCTCCCTTGTCGACCTCTGGCTCCGTCTGTCTCGCGTTGGCCGTTTCGCAGCCTCCTCGCGCTCTCCGCCGCTCTCTCGTTGCTCATCCCGCTCTCGTCTGCTTCCCTCGCTCGCTCGACACCCCTCCCCGCTCACGCCACCGTGTCTTTGCTCCAGATGCTAGCTGTCTCAGCTCCGTGGGCCGTGTCTCCGTGATGGGCCCCTGCAGGAATTCAAAGCACCATTCTGGCATTTTCTTCCAAGCAATTGGGTTTTTGTAGTAATAAAGGAAAAGGAGGTGGGAGGAGGTGGCAGTGGGTAAGAAGTGGGGGTTAGCGTTAGCATCTCTCTCTGGATGGGCTTACTGGCCCAAGGCAAAACATGCACAAGTGTGCATCCGTGAATCCTCTTGAGAGGGAAGCACAGCCAGACTCCTGTCGAAATTCTGACCCAATTAAGCACAACCTTTGCCCAATTTAAAGGACTAGTTTTAAAGCAAAAAGTAAAACAGGAACTTTGACAATGAACCCTTGCTCAAGGGTTAGGGACCAAGCCCAAATGTGAATAGGAACAGGTAATGGCACTCTTGTAACATTCTAAATTGCCTCATTAATACTACAATCCCAAAACACGTTACATGCCTTTTTGATTCAGTGATACATAGATATATATATCATTTTAAAAATACAAATACCACAAACAACTCTAGCTAGCCATTACAAGCTGTTCATCTGCTAACATCATCTTGAGACGTTTACCACCCTGCTATCTTCAGCCTTACTCCCACAAGGAACCTTTTCCTGCCTGTCTACTGACCCTTTATCGGAATCTCCTGTAGATATTCCTGTAGTCATCAAAATTGCAGCCATAAAGCATCTTTGAGCGCCTAATATTTGTCTGTTTGCATCTTTTAAAGAGTCACAGCAAAAGCACATTAATTCCGAATGAGACAGCCATCATTTAGGGTGCAATTAGCCATGTAGTCAGTCGTGTAGGCAAACTAAAAAGCACTTTAGCGATTTGTGTCCATAAAGTAAATGTCAGCGCATATTAGCATGCTATTAGGGAAGACAGCAGCTTGGCAGTAAATGTGAGAGAGGAAGTGTGAGATGAGGAGCAGCAGCTTCTGTGTGGTGTATGCTCCACATGGAGTTTGGCAAACAACAATGGTAACCGTGGAAACCTCTGTGAAATCGAAGACAGAGTATTTGTCAAAAAAGTTGGTATGCAAAGTGAGCATCGGCGAGGCTGTTGTTTGTTAGCAAGGCGGCGTTTTGAAATGTGGCTACGCCTCAGTTAGCTTTCCCACGTGATCAATGTCTTTTCAATGGTAATTAAAAAAAATAAAATAAAAATACCGTACCGAAAAGACTGCCGATTAGATGCTCCTCATCAAACTTTAACCGCAGTCCATTATTGAAAAGGTAGGTTTCGAATTCAACTCGTTTTTTCCCGGTGAAGATGTTCCCGGAACGGCGCAAGCTGTTGGCGTCAGCCATAAATGAGCGTGTCCTGGGCGCGATGTAATTGCCTCAAAGCGTGCTGACCTCGACACATTTTCAAGCCGATGGGATGACGGATGGGCCGAGCGCCTCGCAGCCAAGCGCGGCGGCCCGCCAGACGCCGACCTGCGGATCGCCGCGAGCCTTCCATTTGGAATGCTTGTCTTCAGGCCCGTTTAATGTCAGCGGGCCCGAAAGAGATCCCGCACCTGCTTAATATTTCATAATCCAAGTTGGTAATATGTCTTACTTGACTTACAGAAGTTGAGGCCTTCCGTATGTGGAATGCTCATTATGCCGTAATTGCAAATACGACCCTCCCTCCGTCGCCTCGCACAAATGCTCATCGCTCTCTTTAAATTTTGCAAGACTGCCGTCTAAAAAGCTCTTCAAATATGTATACGCACTCTGGCCCAATTTCCCGGGGTCCATAATGTGGCGTTTCCCTTTCTCGCAGGAAGGCTTAACAAGTTGACTTCCTTTTATGAATTTAGCTCCCCGGGCCATCGGCGGGGCCGCTCGACTACTCCCTGACAGCGGCTACTCTCTCAGCTTCCCTCCCTGCAGAGGAGAAGGCTCCGGGCCATGCTGGAAATAGGATAACATATTCAAATATGCGCACGTGTTCACCTACAAGTGAGGTCAGCCTAGTCCCGTTCCTTTTTTTTTTTTTTTTTTTTTCCCCTTCCCTCCCCGGCTGGTGAATCAGCCCCGGCCGAAGCTTCTCAGACATCACAGACAAAAAAGGCAGCGTTTTGTCTGGAAGCGTGCACTCGGAGGTATATGTATATGCTGCGCCGTGGCAGCGGTTACATGCCTCAGCTATCAGAGACACGTCACCGGCGCTTCGGAGCAGTCCGTCGTTTTCCTGGTCAAACAACAAACCAAACAAACGGGTGGAAGACAGCACAGCGGAGCGCGCAGAGAACATAACACACATAACTATGCATACATCTGGATCACTGCTTTGTCCGGGGCATGCACGCTAACGGACACTTCATTAGGTACACCTGCACTAGGTAAGCGTCTGTCTAGTCCGGTGTTTCCCAATCGGAAATGATCAAGTTCACTTAATCAGGGTGATATGTCATCATTTATTTACGACTAATAATGTGTCTTTGCTCATCTACCTATAATGGATAGTGACAGACAGAACAATATGACAGAAGGTACAATTAATCCGCGTATCCACCTGTTGCCACCCGTGCAACAGAAGAATAGCTTGGGCCCGGATTTCACACACAGTGAATTGCATTTGGGAGTATATTGAGATGAATTATTTTGACGTTTGCTGGTGTGCCATCATGACATTTTTCTCATCTAAAATGTGTCTCGGTACGAAAAAAAAAGGTTGGGAAATGCCGGTCGAGGCAATGTCAGTAAGATTGATAATTATTTAGCTAAATTAATTAGAAAACGTGCTCATTGTACGTTATGAGGTTTCATATTTAAGTTACATGAAAATCACACGACACACTAGATTCAATACAATCAAAGTAGTGGTAATAGCAATTGTTGCCACACGCTGTGTTGAGTTGTGTTTGTACTTCTGGTTTTGTCCAGTAACTGCAAGTTGGATGACTGCATCTTTTCAAAAGCACCGCGAATGTGCGCGGTGATGCAGGTGTGACGTTAGCCCGCGAGCTCTCGCTCGCGCGGCGTGCGCATGTACAGTGCGCGTGTCCACGTGCTAACGTGGACACGCACACACAAGGCGGCATTGTGAGGACCCCCATGCATCAGCAGTCGCCTCGGGTCTCGGCGCGCCAGGAAGTGCATCCCTCATCAGGACCGCGGGCATGCTAAACTGTGGCTAACCCGACAGCTAAGATTAGCATACTGATTAGCTCGCCCAGCTTGAGCAGACGACAGCCTCATGAATAAAAAGCGATACATAAAAAAAAAAAAAAAACGTACAGCCAAGAAGAGGTTCCAGAGGAGGGAGCTAGAGGCAGATTGTCTTTTTTTTTTTTTTTTTTTAAGAATGTAATCAGCAGCTAGTGAAGCATTCTTGTGTGATTAGAGTTTGAAACAGCCTCTTACAGCTCGAGCAGTTAAATTGTTGAGCAGCTGCCATTTATCTTGCCAGTGTTTCGCTCTCGTCTCTCCCCGACTGATTCCCTTCTTTCTCGCTTTGCTCCCTGCTCCCTTCTCACCATGCCCTCCTCTGTCTGCTCGGCAGGGGTTCGCCTTTCTTATTCTTCGCTGGCCCTCCTTCTATCCACTTCCCTGTGGATTAACCCGCTTTAAACGCCCTCATTTTCCTGCCGCGGCTCACACATTCTTCTCTTCCCAATCAAAGGACGTCAAGTTCCTCGGTCCTTTCCTCCACACCCCCTCTGGAGGGACACAGGGGAGACGTGTGAAGTCGGATGTTGATTCTAGGTGACGGGCGCCATATGAACGTGAGCTGTAATGAAAGAGCTCCCGCAATCCGACGCTTTGGCGCAACATAAAAGCCCAGACACCTGGTTCAAACCCTTAATGTAAAGATAAAAAAAAAAAAAAAAATCGACATCAATGCAATAGGATGCGAACTATGAATTGTAACCCATAACACTCAAAGGCTTGTAATTTACAGTAATAAAACACATGCTGCAACATCTTCTTCACAGGTTAGTGCAGGCGAATTTAGAGGAAGCAAAAACGCACGGCGCAATGCAGCCCAACGTAACTGAAGTGGACAATCACCCAAAAAATGATAGTTGGTGGCCATTTGATGTGCTGCAACTCAAAAACTGCCGCCCTCGATCTGGTTTTGAGGCTCCACGTCCAATATGCTGTATTGTATTGTTTTTTATTCAACCACAAAAACATGGCGCGATTGTCAAGGAAGGAGCAGATTGCCACAAAGCGAGGAAACACGGCGATTATCAAGAGTGTGTATATTTTAAGAGGCTATTGGTAACGATCGATCACTCCATTTACGGCCTGCACCCATGCATTTTGGTGACGGAGACTCTTCACCCTTTGCTTTCTAACCCCCGCCCAAGTATCCCACCTAAAATGTCAGTCTTTAGTTTATTTTTGTACAAAATCTCAAAAATATGTCTATATTATACATGGGTGCGTTTTATTCACGGGGTTGTATGGAAAGCGAGATGAACAAAAGTCACTTTTGCAAGACAACAGGGTACTTCACGGTTGCACGAGAGAGGGGTAATACATCGAGAGAGAGCAGAGATCTCAGTGCAGTCGTCAGCTCAGACCTTCGGTACAGAAAGTGAAGTCAAAAGTAAAGCAGGAAAAATGTAGCGCAATGGAGAAAATGGTGCAAGTTTGTGGGAAGCCAACATGTAGAGGAGGAAATTGAGGAAGGTCAGAGAAAATACGAAGGGACAAGAAGAAAGTCGAAGCTGAAAGAAAGAGTCTTCAGAAGCTCCACTTGAATTGATTAGGAGCCAAAGTAAGAACAAGCCAAGAGAAGATGAAACGCGGGCACTCGGGAGCTACTGCACCAAATAAAAAAAAAAAAAAAAAAAAGTGAGAAATATCAGATTCATTTCAGCACAAATACTCAGCGAGCAAAAAAAACAAAAAGGTTCCCTTCCCTGAAGTCCACCGAAAGCTTTGTAGCTTGAGGTCAGCAAACAGCTGAGGCGGATATGTTATGAAAGCACAAGCCAAAGCACAGAAGACAGATTATTCCGGCCAGGTGTTGCCGGGTGCGAGGTCGAGCTCCTCGGGGGGGGGGGACGTCGAGACTTGCTGACTGAAACAAACACCGCAGCGCCGCCATTGATTGGCCCAAAGCAGATCAATCGACATGGCCGAAGGTGGCGTAGGATAAAAAAGGCTCCCGCTCCGACTCCAAACCTCAGACGTTTATAAACCGGGCCTCCCGATTGATTAAACATTGGTGTGATTACAAAGCAAACTCGGTCTTCTGCTTATCTTTCAAGGTGGAAAGCTGTGAGCTCTTCCGGGTGCTTTAAACTTTTTAGACTGTCGGGAAATAGACGGTGCAGAGCAGCTCTGTTTCTGCCCGCTAGGCTTCAAGTTGCACTAACGCACAGCAATAACGCTGAAATACACACCACGTTTCGCACCTCTGCCAGGACTCGAAAGGTACGGTTATGGCTTCGAGCGATACAAGTCCGTTTCAACGGTAGAAAAGAATATCTTAGTGACAAGCCATCGTATACTCCAAAAAAGGTGCAATCTACATGGATATTTTCCAGTTGACCAGTTTGTCTCATTTCCAAGGGCTAGCAACAGACAGAAATGCTCCCAAATTGTATGCTGGGTATCAAAACAATGCTTCGGAGGCTACACCAAGCCTTACAAAATGTACACAAAAGTAGTGTTTGTATCCTTCCCGGGGCCCAAAAAGTACAGGTGCATTTGGAAAAAAAAAAGAGGACATTTCAGACGTCTTACTAAGAAAAGTGCAATCACAACACCAACTAAATGCTAACTTGTCGTGGTTGTTGTTTTTTTTTTTTTTTTTTTTTTTTTTGGGCCTGCGTCTATGGATATTTCTTCCCATCAGTTTTGAATGCAGCACGCAGCATGTTATTTATACTGTATATACAGGTAGCCAATTAAACTTGCTTTCATGAAAGTGCAAAGCCAACGAAGCTTATGAATGCCTAATGCGCTTCAAGACAGGATGATTACAATAATCATTAGCTGAGGGGCTAATGGTATACAATTTATTTATTTATTTATTTGTTTGTCCTTTCCACGTGCAGTGGGCTGGAGCGCAGCGTTCCAGCTGGATCTTTCTTCACGCGTGACTCACATGCATTCGCAGAAGAAAGGAAAAGAAGTGGGCTTCGGAAACACAGACAGTCCCTGTGTGGCCAAGCGCGCGTGTCCGTGTGCGCGAATACATTTGCCTAATAAGGTCGGACGAACTTGCTGTTCGCCAGGAGTTTGGGCTTTTGATGCATCCTCTGGAGTCACTGTTTCGTGCTGATAGCGGGATGACTGACACATGACTGTCTGACCTCAGTCACACTGCGACAGCGGCATAGCCCCCAGGACGTGTGTGCGTGTGTGTGTGTGTGGGGGGGGGGATTACACGACACTGCATCAGGCCTATATGGCTACATTGCAGAAGCAAAGAAATCAAACACACAAGGCACATTTTTCCGAGCAATCAATTCACTAAGAAAGTATCAAAAGCAGATGAATAATGTGGCAGTTGGAAATGAGGCTTTTATACAGAAGGGGAGTGGGTTCAATTCCCCTTCAGGAGCCCCTGAGCAAGGCACTCTTGTCCTCCTGTCTAACATGGAGCTACAATGCAGATCAATTTTGTTTTGTTACATGATCATGGGATCGCAGGCTCTATTCAGGCACTTGAGACTGAGCTGCCCATGAGCAAGGCAGTGTGTCACTCATGCATGTCAAATAAATATCGTGTCATAAAAATGTGACAATCATTCCCCCCCCCCAAAAAAAAAAAAAAAAAAAATAGTAATGTCATTTTTAAAAGTGTGTTCAATGAGGACTCCGGTTTAACATGCGTCCCCGCTGCGCACCAGTGCGGGGGCCAACCCGCGCCCGCGCGCGCGGGCGTCAGCACTTACCGCAGTAGAGAACCAAGAGCGCGGTGAGGAGCACAAAAGCCCAGAAAGTTGACGACATCCTCGGCCAGCGAGTGGCGTCCTTGCGTCTGGCCGAGCGGGTCAGCGATGCCATGAAAGAGCACGCGGAGGAGAAAGACAGTGGGAGGTGGGGGTGTGGGGGCTACTTAAGAAAAAATGAAAACCGCTCACAATCCAAATGGGGCTCTTGTGAAGCTCATTTCTCCCGCGTTATTTCCTCTTAAGAATAGAAACGACTGGCTGGAGCAAGTGGGAGGAAAAAGGTTGATTTGCTCCCCTTGTAGTCCGATTACCGGTGCGCAAAAGAAAACATTGTATCCTCCAGGCTGTTCTCCCACCCCCCCCAAAAAAAAAAAATTAAAAAAAAAGATTTCCTTTAGTTGTCAACCCCCAAAAAGTGCACTGAATCTCAATTCCCGACGAGGACGACGCGCCAGCGGCTGATTGCGCTGAGTGGATGCTCCAAGTGTTCAATCATCTATACCGCAGCGTCGTAAAAGATCCTTCCACCTGTGCTGCCTGGTGATTTTTTTTTTTTTTTTTTTTTTTTCCCCCCACCCCTCCCGCCTCTCACTCACACGCTCACAAAAGGCACCAAAGCCACTCCAAAATAACAGTGAGGTCCTTTGCAGCTCAGTGATTAAGCATGGAGCAGCGACATGAGGGAGCCGGGCAGAAAGTAGATCACAGCATGCATGCTGGAAGATGGTGAACGCATGAGACCAAAGAGAGAGAGAGAGAGAATAGAGGGAGGGAGGGAGGGTTGGGAAGTAGAGAGAGAGAGAGAGAGAGAGAGAGAGAGAGAGAGAGAGAGAGAGAGAGAGAGAGAGACTCAAAGCGCGCACCTCCAATGATGTCCAAAGTGAAACCTTGCACGTCATATAATCGATATTACGTCAGGCAATAAGCCCCGTGAGGTTGCGAAACCGGGGGAAATGATTATCTTATGACACAATATCAACGGGGTTTGACAGCTCACATTTGTTTATTGATATATTGCACATGTTATAGGTTTGATTTTTGGAGTCGACGGTGGATGATTGATATTCCCACAAAGCAACGTATACTCCAGGTGCATGTGCAGGCTCTAATGGGACACGCCATTAGGCACACCTGGAGGGCACCAATTTGTGTCCGGAAAAAAAAAAAAAATGAAACCTGCTCTGTATTGATTTCAGGTATTATTCAGCTATTTATTTACATTGATTAGCTATTAGCTGTTATATCTTGACATTGATTTGTAAGAAAATCGATGGGCAAAATGCCAAAAATAACTGCAGGATTTTCTGGTTGGCAGATTTCTCTTTGGCTGAACCCCGCCCCTTTGTTGATGACAGGAAGGTTACCTGACCAAAACCTCGTATCAGGTTCGCCGCTCTCCGCGTCGGATCAGATTTCAGTTAAGACTATTTGCGTTTTGGCCGTCAATAGAATGAGCAGGTGGTTTGTACAAGAACATATTGAACAGGTGTAGCTATTGAAGTGGCCTTCCAATGGAATAACCAGTCGCCTGCTCAATTCAGAAAGGTTTCAGGACTTAGCAATTAGCATTGGGCACAGGGCCTAGTTTAGTGTGGACGGGATTGACATTTCAGTCACTTAATAATACCTCATGAATATTTGATCAAATCATTTACAAATGGAGTCTGTCAACTGCAAAAATAACTCGCCGTAACTGTAGTAATTTGAATCAGGACATTTCCTAAGTGTACAAAGTTCTGCCGTGGAGGTCACGGCTGCACGCTAGAAGCAGACCCACCCGCTTGTCTCCCGGAATCAAATTGCACCTGACGGTAGCCTATTTTGTATAAATACCCGTCGAACGTGGGTATCATTTCCACCGAATGAACGATTAATTAATGGACGCACTCAAGTTATCCCGTTTAGCCTCGCCGCAGTAATGAGCTCCAAATTGGGCGTCTTTTAAAACCAACTATAAAAGCGCACTAATAAAATGGTTAATTGCAGTATATGCCTTTCCTTGTAATCCGCTAAATCTGTGTGTAATTGCTCCGTTTGACTACTTTCAAATCCTCCGCGAGGACTCATTGGAGAAAAGCAGCTCTCATGGCCTCTCTTCTCGTTAAAACGGAACAACTTCATCAAGTCGGTGCCTGCCAGCCATTTCTATTTATTACACCCATCATGCCTTGATAGAACCCTGTGACTTGTTTACCTGTCACTTCCTTCGTCCCTTTGTGCCAGATTGTCACTATTGGAGCTTTTTGTCTTTTTCATTTCCAACCAATCTGTTTGTTCCGGGGATTTGGACCAGGGCCCGATTACCCGGGTTTGTTCCGCGCATCCGCCTGATTGTTTGATTTGGAGCTTTTTGACACCGAGATCTGTCTCTCTGCCAGGTGAATTCCTTTTTTAATCACTCCACTCAACACAATCTAAAGGCACTACAATTTGGAGATTAGATCAAATTAAAAAGATGCACCTGAACCTTCGCTTTGCCTCTACACAAAATTGTCACTGAAAATGAGGAGCACAAAACACACATTCATCGACTTTGGCGACCACAAATCCTCCGAAAAAGCTCCTGGCTGTGTGAAAAGACCTGACTCAACGATATCACATTATTCTCTGGCAACATGAATCAACATGGTGCCCGCACCTCTGTTGATTCTGTGCGCGGGTGCTGGTGCGTTGCAGTAACGATCTGGCCTGTGCAGACGTTGAAATGGATTTGACAAACATATCCGCGTTGTCGTAACGGCGCCTTAATATGGAGATGCGGAGGATTTCAGGCGAAACCTTCGCGAGATGCTTTGAAACGCCGGAGAAAGGCGTTCCTTAGAGATGAGCCGCAATGAAATACGATGTGCCGTTTTTTTTGCGGGAAGCAGTTGAGGACACCGAATGGGGCCTGCTCTCGGGAGTGTTATCCTTTTCCACGGCAGAGATCTATTTTCAGGAGTTCCTACCCTGTTAACCTGCCTTCCTTGACCATTCCGGCAGGACTTCAATCTGTTGGCGACTTCATATGTCTGTTAAACTGCCCATGAGTTTAATCCAGGTAGGAGGCGTCTATATGCAATTAATGAAGCAATTGGGCCAATATGGGAGGCCAATGGAAGCTTTTTGTAGTGGACATGTAAAATCAGCTATCCTGAGTGTATTGTGCTACAAATAGCAACGCTGGTGTGGAGCTTCGCCTTTTTGTGGCGGGACTGATCTTCTCCGCCCGCCAAGCTTCTCAGACCTGACCTTTCCGTCCGCCCTGCTCGGCTTTGATCTGGCCAGACACAAGCGTCGCCGTCTTCTTTTTCTTCTTCTTCTGCTTTGCCAGTCCACCGAGGAGCGCTTTGATCACAAACAACTCTCAGTGATTTAACAAATGGCACCAATCACGGCTCCGTTTTACTGTCTCTGGATTAGGAAACAAATAGGAGAGCTTTTGAAATATCCACCAAGCAAGAGAGCTTTAAGATGGAAGCACATGTAAGGCCTGATACAACAGATGAATGTTTCGATAGCTATCGATCCATTCAACTGTTCCGGTGGTCTCCAAAATGGCGACGGCAAGGCAAAGTAGGCATGCCAAATTAATAACGTGAAGCATCTGTACAAGGAACAAAAATATACAATACATAAAGGTCGAAATTCCGGTGGAGTCTGAAAGTCCAGAATAATATACATGGTGGTCAATGTGCAAAATGGTGATCGTACATTGGGCGACGATATCGTTTCTCAAAATAGTGTCAGCCCACAATAAGTCATCCAATTAATATAGATAAAGGCCATTCAAAAATGTGATTTCATTTTATAGACTGTATTCTACTGTCTCCCACACAGACATTAAAGAGTTAACTACTATGCGCAATTAGACACAGTTGCTAACTAAAACAGCAGCATATCACCAGCATCGGGCAGGATCCTTGTAAATCATTACTTTTCAGGAGACCCCCCAAAACGGCGTGTTTAGCCATTAGCATTGCATCGTTAAAGTGAGCTAGCCATTTTAGATTATTTGTGAAAATGAAAATAGTAAATGAAAGTTCGCCAAATTTGGACGTGGGAGGTTTCGGCCCTTTGCCGGCGGTATGAGATTTAAGTAAAGAATGATTAACACGTGATCTTATGCAGTAGCCAATTTTGTCATGTGCGACGTGTAGCTACAGAGGGCAGCATTCAAGCTAGGGCCGCCATCGATGTTACGTCACGCGGATATTGCAGACGTGGGAAATGGTGCCATCTCAATCCTCCACTGGTGATGTGCAAATGATTTCATCCTTTGGAAATTAGCGAGCAGAGCCCAAGGACAATATTTCTTGCGGCAGGGGGGCTAAATGTTGATCCCAGGTAAACAAGCGTGTGGGAACAGAGTGGCCCACCTGTTTAACCCCCCCCCACCCCCCAACCCCGCTGGTCTTCGAGACTGTCGTTTACAAATGGATAACAGGTGCCTTTGCTTGTATTTGCCTCCGCGGCTTGGAACGCTGCCACGGGCCAAATAAATAGAGCAAGGCTACATTATTTTATGAATTGAAGAGGAGCAACTTAATAAAAGATGACAAAGCCAAAGCTGTGTTGCCACCTGTGCGGTAAGAACGGAGGGGTGACAACATCATTTCAGGCCATACCTTTCGATCCGTGTGTCTTTTTATAGTAAAACGAGTACCATAATAGTCATTCGTCTCCGATTCAAGTTCTGTGGTACGTATTTTTTATTCCGCTATTCAGTTTTCCTTTTGTATTTCCTCTGTTTGAGCTGGCGACATGCAATAATCCCCCTGTGACTGTCACCTGCCTCTCACCCCTTACAATGCCACATATTAAATCATATTCGATATTAGATAATCACCATAGCGACGGGTTACCTCGGATTCGAACGCGGAGGCCTCCTTTCTCCCCTGTTGCTTCCCACTTAAGATTTGACATTTTTTTTTTTATATATGACAGCGGAGAGGCCGGATCTCTTGCGCGTTTAATTAACGTCGTGCTTTTTCTGCACCGTCAATACGAGCGCGCGCTACGGCATCCGCTGCAGCTGGGCACCGCAGGTAGCCTATTCGCCTGGATTGTGCGAAAAGTGCAAACGAACGGGGAGTGCTCACAAATCACGTCGGAAATGATTTTGTGTTGCTTTGTCGCTTCTATTGCTCTATTCACACCTGATGAAAGAGGTTTTTATTATCCTATTATGGGGCGTGCGTTGCACTGACGCGACGGCTGCCCCGCGTTCTCAGTTTCTCGGTGCCATGTTTCACTCGGGGGGGGCGGCGGGGGCGGGGGCTCTTTGACTATTATGTGCAGGCAATTCTCTTTCTTGTGAACAAGGACCCATTAATTGCCTTTGCGGGTTCTGAAATGAAGTATAGCCAATGCGTTAAGTCAACGGCTCCCCGACTCATTTGCATGGTAATTAATATATTTGTGTGGAAATCCCCAATGCGTCCATGTGAGCTTTTGGGGGAGAGGCGGCGCCGCCGCGAGTGCCTGGAAACAGAAGATGAGCACGGAGCGCTGCTCTAATCAAAGCCACAGTGTGTGTGTGTTTTCCTGTTGCTTTAAATCTGCCAGGCACAGTCTGACGCCCGTAAAAAGAGCATTTGTCGAACAGGAAGGAGCTCCTTAACCAGTGGGCATCGTTCCTCGGTAACGGGACTCCGTGTTGGTAAAGAAAAATATGAATGATCTGAAAGCGAGGTTCGTGCAGGAGCAAAACGGAAAGATTCGCATCCAGCGACGGCGGAGGGCTCTCCCGTCGGTTTGATGCTTCAGGCAGTATGTTCACCGTCCATATTAGATCACATACAGCCACCTTGTAGTTTATTCGATCAGTCCAGACGAGCATCCTGTAACTCAATTCCCACTCACAACCGATACCCCCAACATAGTCGTGCCTAAGTATCCAAAACTGCGTCAATTTCTGCAATTCCCGCGCAGCGCACCGACACCTTCTCCAGCTTTGAAAAGGGTACCAATGCCTGTCGTCAGGTTAAAAAATAACAGCAAAATTCAAATGCAAAAAGCCGATTTGCCACCGCGGAGCAGAAAATAGCCAATCCCGGAAAGAGATCCAAAAATGCAGGATCGGGGTCCGTGCTACTAACAAGCGTAATAATCTTAGACGGCTACAAAATGAAGGTAGAGAAAGCTCAAGGGATGTCGTGTCAAAGCTTTGATGCTAGCGTTACTTTAGCATTGCAACGCCATTTTGACTGTTGTGATTTAGGTTCAACAAAGAGAACTTTATTTACAGCAATTAAGTATCTAATCAAGCTGCCAGTTGGTAACTTGCATCGTTTGTGCAACTTATTCCATATTTGGACTTTTGCTTTTTATAAAGAAGCGTACGTGACGTTCCTTTCGGTGTCCGTACCTGGCAGCGAATTACCGGCTTCTTGTTAACGAAACAAAGCGTATGAAAATGTTTTGTGGCGGATAGAGAAAGTCCTCCACCGCAGTCCACGTCACGGAAAAGCAACAATTCTGGTCCTTTTCATGTACGTGGACGTGGTGTTTTTTTCTGGTTGCGAGTTGTACATGCTCGAGCCGCAGTTCAAATTTTGAGGAATGTATTGTGTCTTGTAAACAGAGTTGATGCTGCCACCTGAGTTTTAATGAAAACCCCATGATTAAAAAGAGCAAAGAAAGCCCGTGAAGGCTTCAACAAGAGAAACTGGCTGCTTATCAAGCACCGGCGGTTGCTTGTTTGTTGTTGTTCGGCCCCTATCAGCATTCCCAGGTGCATTTTTTTTTTTTTTTTTTAAACGATACATTTGGCATCCCCAGTTCCAACCAAACGAAAATCCTCACCATGCTATACTTTAATTGTTTTAATTGGTTTAAAAAGCATGGCCAAAGAATCGAACAAAGCGATACAGTGGAGTGGCGATTAAATGACAATTTTGATCCAGTGGCTGAGAAACGCCAGCACGCCTGATTAGTCGTCGAATGCGAAAGAGGCGGCTCATCTACTCCGACGTTTAACGGTATCTCCCCTCGCACGCCCCCCAAATTGCTTTTACTGGCCAGGCTCAAAGCTGGCCAACGATCTTTTCGGTGACAACCTGCAAACAAAGCCACGGAGAGGACTGCCTCGACAAAGACTTGAGTGGAAAAGAACTACCGCTGTTGGCATAGCAGCCCCTTTTTTAATCTTTCAAATAAGCCCTCAGTACAGGGAGCCATCTTGGCATATCATAGCAAGGCAGACACAATTAATAGCACTAATTACAATGTTGTTTCATTTACCAAGCCAGTGTCCTGTTTTTTTTATTTTTTTTATTTTTCTACAGGTCCTAAATCGCTTGGGCCAAAGTGACGAGAATGGCGGCGCAAGCGATTCGATGAATTATACCTGTGATTAGCTGAAAACAACATGGTTGTGTCCTGCTGCTTGCCAATACACAATTGTTGACAATGGCGAGCAATAAAAGGATTAAATGAGTCCTTGGGGGGGGGGAGCACGGAAAGGAAAGAAACAGGCATGCAAAGATGGATTGACCCAAGATTAGAAAAGATGACTTGTCCTCTTAGCGGGATGATTAAAGGCTGTTAATAGTACCAGTTTTTGTCATTTCAGTGGATTTTCCCGACGCCGTTAATTATTTTGTTCCCCCTCGCATTTATCGACATTCACAACGCGTCTGTGCACCATTCACAATCCTCTCACAGATGTAAGCCGCTGACCTTATGACTGCGGATGGGAATTTATGCAGCGCATTATCACTGATTCACATAAAGATGTACTTTTAAATTGGCCCATTTTCATGCGGGGAGCTGTCTGATAAGGCCGCCGCTTTCCTCTGCAATGCCAGTGCGCAACTTTGCGATAGACGACACAGGCATTGTTGGTTAACTACACTGGGGGGGGGGGGGGGGGGGGGAACGGTGTTGAATTTACTCGATTTTACTTCAAGTGTTTGCACAAAATAAATCATCGGGATCCGTATGCGTTTTTTAAGAAGATACTTAAAAATGTTTTTATTTCATCACCACGGTCGATGTCGTCTTTTTAAAAAATGTATCTGGATACAAAAGATTTTTTTTTTGTGTGTGTGTGCGTGAAACCACTTGATGAAATAAAATCGGGTAAATCCAACAAAACACTGTTTCCGATACAATTGCATGGAGTAGACAAAAGCAACGCTAAATGCCTGCCCGGCTGATCCAGCGTTATCTATATGTCGCATGGGTTGCCATGGTAACGATGCTTTTCCCTCGTATCAATGTGGTTTTGAAAGGGTACAGTTTGGCGTCTATAGGATGACCCACTTTGAAATGGACTCATGCGACTCAAGCTGTTTCCCGTCGCCTCGGGCTCTTCATCTTCTTACTGCCTTGACTGAGTGGTAGGCAGGTTCCGCCGGCGCTTAACCCCCATAGCGTCGCTTAACCCTCGTGAGTCGTCGAGGTCAGGTCAGGTCGTTTGTCCGCCTGGCTGTCAAGCGAGGAGTCATTAGAGTCACGAGGTACGGTGCGAATAAGTGTTGGAAGTGTCCGGGATGACACGGCGGGGGCGTCGCCGTTAAATGACGGATAAGTCGTGTCGCTGACCACCTCTCCTGATGACTGATGCTTCCGTCGCATGGGCACAGATGGCCTCCTTCACTTCTCTTTCAAACCATCTATCTTCCTCTACATTACGGTCTTAAAAGAAGGATTTTTGCCTCCTGCATTTGGGTTCGCCTCCACGATAAACCTGACAATTTGTTTCATCCGGCTTCCTCGTGTGCGGTCTTCAGGCTCTATTTTAGGTTTGGTTTTACATTATTGGGACTCTGACCTGATGGTTCCGAGAACAAAAGTTCAGAGAACGTCAAATTAAGTTCATGTTAGGGTCAACCTGACGTTTTTACTAAAAAGCTGAATATACCGTATAATGTATTAACCTTAATGACTAGTACTTCCTTCTGCACTCTGTTTTTCTGCTTTGTTTTCCAAATGAACCATAACAGAACCCTGTATAGGTGTCACATACAATGTCACTGCTTATTTTCACATTGACATCAGCGCATACAGTGCAGAGCGCAAAATATACTATTCTGTTTGTACAGTACATGATGTATTCATGTTTTTTCACCCCCCCTGATAATTTTTTTTTATTTTTAACTATTCGATCCGTTCACATCTGCACGAATGCCATATGTTCTTGTGCAAGCTGCCACTACTGGCTTTAATGCTGTGAAACAAACGCCTCCCATCGGGCGACTAATAAAGGCGACTGATAAAGGCTTATTATATTCTGCTCTATCGTAAGTGGGAATCAGTTCGTGTGTTCAAAATACTTTAGTACCGTACAAAGGACAAGTATGCCAAGACTTAGACAGTTGTTAAAAGAATTTTAAAAACTCGATAAACTGGCAAACGATTAAACCAAACCTAAAAATAAAATATTCCACTGCTCGTTCACTGATTTGCAAATAGTATACTGAGAGCTCATTTACGAATATAAATGGATGCCATTTTGTCACCTGTGGCGCGGCAACATTTGTCTAAAAAAATAAAAGCTACACAAATCTATTTTCCTTTAGCCTAGAATAAAATATAGAAGCACTGTTGTCGGGGTGTAATTGATTTGTTAATTTAATCAGTTAATCATTCGTATAATTAACCAGCTAGTGCAGTCATGGAAGCCAAATAGCTACAAGCAACGCAGACGTGTGTAAACGATGAATCAGTTCACGCCGCCATCAAGACATTATTTCCCGGTATTGATAACTCAAGAAGAAAGCCGCCCCGATTGAAAGATGCTTTTGCTCATTTCCGTTTGTAGCTATTAGTGGCACCATGAGAACCGCGGCATAATATTTACCAAACAGTGGCCGCGGTATGTGTCATTATAGAAAACTTCTTTGCTGCTTCGATGCAGTATGACGACTACTCTTTGTTGAGGCATTTTTTTTTTTTTTTTGCATTTCTTTTTCGCCGATCAAGCCTGTAATAATCGCGCCGCGTTTATACTGTTGTGGCAAGGACACGCGTCGCAGGGAAAGCTCTACTTTTCAAGCGCTAGCAAGGAAAAAAACATGCAGTATGTCTGTGTATCCGCAGCAGTAAACCAGTGAGTGCATACGCTGTACATTAAACGCTTTTCTGATCAATATTTAATGAGAACAGCTGTGACTATTTAGCCTCTGAAAGATCTTGCATGTTAACCGGCCGCAAGGATGCTGAACATCCTCATGACTCGACAGCAGCATGTGGTACGCTCGCTGCTACGATGTTGCTTTTAGCAAATATGATTATCTAAAGCCTCAGCTGAGCCGCTAACATTACCACCACCGTTAATCTCGTTTTCTTCAAAATATCCCCCCGATTTCGGATGCATTTAGCACAGCGGTGGGACGGTTTGTTTACGCACCCCCACTCCTTCCAGCGTGCTAGTTGGCGCGGCGCGATCAAATTGATGTATACTGTTTAAAATCTGTTTTGGTTAAACGGTGTCTTTTGTGAAGTGACAAAGTTATTTTTCATTTCGTTGCCTCTGGGCTGCTTAGGGTAGCCAAGCAAGACGCTGTGAGAAACATTTAAAGCTGGCATACATGCTGACGCTCTGTATATGAAAATGCCAATAGAACCTTGATCCTGAATGAGGCACTAACGGGGAGCCGTGCTGAGTGCTGAGCACAGTGGCTCGTTTATGGAGATGGAGAGACCATAGCATTGTTTTTCTTAGTATTAGTTTAACCCCTCAAACTAAGACACATTTATTAAAATACAAGGTAAAAGTATTGCAAAAAAAAAATGCAAAAATACAATTCCAAAAAACATATTATTAATAAATAATAATAATAATAATAATAAATGATTAATAATATTCAACTAATAATAATATTAAATAAAATAAATTAGAAAATATTATGTCTCTAACGAGTTGTTTTTTTCTTTTGGTATTTTCCTACACAGGTAGAAGGGGGGCGTTTGCACCAATGCGGGAGGATGGAAAACGACCGACTCCTGACCAATCAAAGCGGCTGTCCTGATTCCCTTTAAATTCAGCGCAGAGAGAGACTCGCAGTCTACATGGCAGGTAGGTACATGCAGATCGGCGAGCGCAAAGTGCATTTAAAAGGAACTGTAAGAAAATCTCCACTTGCGGGTGATGTAAAGTTGTCCGCTGTGGAGTGGACGCTTAGAGACTGCCTTCCACCCGCCATCGTGCGTCCATGTGCGTCCGTCCGCTCCCCCAAGTAGTTGTACTGTGCAGTCAGTGTGGGAGGCTATCAAAATATTTTTTCAGATGACAACTATAATAGTCCCTTCAATTAATTGATTTCTACAACGATTCAGAGATTTATGAATGAAATACGATGACATCAACCACACGTCTGCGTCCTGGACCAAATCCGCCACAATCGCATTACACCACCCGTGTCACAAGTGAGACCTGCTTTTAGCTAGTCTCATATCTAGTATACACTTGTTCAGATGCGCCGGGGGCATTGCGCCGGCTATATCAACAAACAGGGTAAACCAGACTTGTCCCGGCACGAAAAAATAAAGATGTGCCGAGCGCACTATCATCCGTCTTGGAAAATATTATGTTAATCTGAGCACAAGTGTCAAGGCGTGAGCAAAAAAAACCATCACTATAAACTGCAGATTTCTATGATATAGCATTTCCGTGATAGAGCAGGGGAATATGTTCTTTTCAACTTGCAGCAAATGGTTGCGCGTTAAATTTCCTTGATAAACCTTCTTGAGGGAGCGCGCTTTCATCAGGAAGCATCCAACAGCACGTTGACGTGAAGGCTCAAGGCATTGCCCTGGGAGATTTGCTAACCAGCTTGCCTCACAAGATGACAACTGTGTCAAAGGAAGTAAGAGATGGTGGCGGATGAAACGCAAACACAGCTGGATCTTTGCATCAGATAACCGGAGGCCGTGTTCTCCAGGTACGGTTAATTGGGTTGATGAAAACGGATGGCAAGTGGTTGCCGCTAAGTGGGAGGAGTGGACGCTGTTGCCTTGAGTGAAATGAATAAAGGAGAACTTGGGGATAATACAGGGTATGTAGTAGTAGAAGGGAGGGGATGCGTTTCCAAAGATAATATCGCTCACTCTTGACTGACACGGTCGTTTACGGCGGCGTAGGACAGCACTGCAAGCTCTCACACAAAAGAGCATCCGCAATTTGTACCCAGGAGGAAGACGAGGCCTCACAAACACGTAAATACATGTACTGTGAGACTACGGGAGACTAAAGGCAAAGAGAGTTGCGGAGAAACGGGCCAGTCCATCACCATGCGTACTCAAAAGATGCCCAACGTTAGCGACAATAAGAAAGCAGGCGGGAAGGTTTACGGAGTTTAGTAGAGGTGATATCTGGTGAGGAAATGTTTTTCAAAGTTGAAAGTAAAAGCAAGTCCGAGTCAGGGTTGTAATACTGTTGCAAGTTTCGTTATAGTTTGTGTTCCGTATTGAGTTTTATTTTATAAATTAGTTGGTTGTAGGTTTGGGTATTTCTTGTGCGCGGGGTTAAAAAAAATCGCGCAAAGTATTGTGTGGTAAAAACTGAACAAAAATGTTATTTTCAAAGAAACCATTCACGAATCAAAAACGTAACAGTACATACCGTGCCGTGCATAATACTGCTTCTAAAATTAGATTAATTAAATCAGATTCTGAAATGAAGCTAGGATGCTCTCGCTTTCCATCCCTTGTTCGCCAAGCTCCCCACTTCAAACGAAGTTTTCCTTATTTCGTTTGTTTTGCGTCACCGAAAATAACTTTGACCTGGGCTTTTTCAAACGCTCACGCGGCATTGTCCAATTCAATCAGGAGCTCATTGTGAAGCATGTGGTCCAAACACCTGCACAAATCACCAAAGAAAATGAAATTAGAGCGGATTCAAGGGAGCCTGAAACACATCACGAAATCAGCCCTGCACGCACCGCACACGTAAGCCCACAGATGTAATTACCAAGGGTTAACGTACAGTTCACAAAGGCTCTCGGGTAGATCACAGCGCACAAAAGATAGAAGCGGTGCATCCGCGCGCACACAAAAGCATCCCAGGTACCCCGCCTCCTTACGCATTCATGCCGCGCACCAAGCGATCGATTCCTAACCCGGGGATTCAATAGTAACCACATTAATCCGCCACTGGGCACAGTCGGCGCGTCTACCAGACAGTCACTCTGCCAGCCGCTCCTCTGCTGCCTGCCTGCCTGCCTGCCTGCCTGCGATCACTTTTGGTTGACGCAGGGAGTCGGCGTAGGCCGCGGACGGGAATGAATGACTCAAATGAAATGAAATGTCACGATATTGTTATGCCTGCCCTTTGCAAAGTGCCCGCTCGTACGAGCCAAATCAAGGCACCGTTCGAGCACGCGATACGCGTTACGTGTGCGTGGGCTATCATCTCAAGCATGGTATTGTGATTTACCTCATGTACGACTTGTTTTTGTCCACAAGTGTATTCAAGGCAAATTTAGTGGGATTTATGGTAAAAAGTCACAAACAACACAGTACCACTAGGAAGGGTTTATAACTAGAATCATGAGGAAGAAATATCACCTATGCGTTACGAGGGTTGAACCGACTAGTCGACTAGTAGTCGACTTTACCGCAGCGCGATGAAAATTATATCTTGAAGTTGATTAATGGCCAACAGATGGACAGTCATGACGTGATTGGATAAATGAGTTGGGGGGTGGGGCCACTACAACCGAGGACGGTGCGGAGAAGTGAGTTTGTCTTTAATCAACGTTGAGACAACGACAGTATTGTCACCTTGGCATTGACTACAAAAAAAAACAAAAACGGAATTTGTCTTTTTGCAAGGTAATCCGCCTGGACTGTTTTTTTCGCTGCACATTTGATGCAAAAATGTTGAGCTGAAAGGGAATTTAAGGGCCATTCACCATGGCAACCAACAGGAAAAGATGTTTACCATCTCGTTAAATTCGAGACAAGTTTGCTGTTTAACTTTTGAGGCTTTCGAAAAAAGAACGCAATCTCCGCTAGTCATTTTCAATGACGGTCTTGCCTTTCATCTCCACACGTTTGCATCTTTCGCTAGTATTTGTCCTGCTGTAATTCACCAACGCATCTAGATTTCTGCTCTGGTATGCCAGTTGTGTGTGTGTCTCCCTTTTTCTGCACGGTCCAGTGCACACCACCTGTCTGCATTAGCGACTCTTTCTTTCCCCTGTGAAAAGCAACGTCCTGGAATTGACTGAAAGAAGGACAATTTGAACGAGCGCACAAGCTGCTGGCAACTTCCTTAATGAATTCATTACAGCCGGCCCTCATTTCCCTGACTGGATTCAAAGGGGGGCGCACGTTCCAAAAAGCCCTGCCGTCCCTTTCTCTCACTACTCATTTAGATCAAATTTAGCCTCTTTCCGTGTGCCCGCTCTGCTGGTAAAAGCAGCTAGGCGCGGACGGGTGTGAAGTGAATGGCCAAATGTGACTGTACCTGGAGATACCACCTGGCTCAATGACATGCACTCTGCTTTTTGATGAGCGCTTTGCTCGAGCAGGCTCGAAAAACCACAATGTCGTATTTTGGCGTTAGCTCCATTCAGGACCGTTTGGGATGCGTCTGTGTGGCCTTGAAAGCCTGCCCAGCCGGGCCAATTGGTCTGGATGCCCCCATTGGCATCGCTTGTTGTGATTTTACGACAGCGTTGGCAGCGACATAAAAAAATACGACGCATGCAAGAACAAAGCCAACATCTAGACACTGACATGATGAGAATAGAAGATGCTGTAGTCGTTTCGTGTGTCTGTGTGTGTATGTGTGTGTGGTTTTTTTGGGGGGTTTTTTTTGTCTTCTTGATCGACGTTGACATTGGTTCGGCTCAGCTCGGTATTTGTGTCACGGCTGAAGGTGTTGCAAAAATATTACATCAGCTCCGCACGGCAGCAACGGCCGATTTGGGGATGGTTTTGTGTAAACATTGATGTTATCTGGCAAGTGCGCCAAAATTCCATCTATGTATCGGTTTTGTCGATAGCCAACATGAATCCCTTCCAGTGGAGCCTTCCCAGTAATAAACATCGTAATGGATGCTCTAATTTGTGACTCCGGTTTAATTCTGTGCTGTGGTTGTGGCTTAATTTAATGTAATTCCCGCTGCTTCCTCACCATCTCCTCACTCAAATAGCCCCCGGGGAGACTTTGAGAGATTTATTTGTTATTGATTTGAATTAGGGAGCTTCAAAACACGGCTAAATGGATTTTGATGCCCAGAATAAATGCAAAAGGGAAACCAGATGCTTTGAAATGGGTTTGATGACACCGGCAAAGCCGCTGTTGAAGATGGATTACGCTTTAAGATCTTCAGCTTTTAGTGATATGCATGAGTGGACTTGCACTAATAGCGTGCGTTTGTGTTTTGTCTGAGGATTACTTGCGTTTCCTTCACGCGACATGCATTTCTGTCCAGCGGCTTTCCAGGAATGTAACCCGCACACCGTCTCAAACTACAAGCGGCCCTTTGGCTGCTTCTGTTCGTCTTTCCCCGGGGATGCACGCGTTCCAATTCAGGCTGCATGAAACATTTAGCGGCGTAACTGCTCTTTGCCATATCCATCCTTAACCCGTGCGCATGAGTAAAACGGACTCCCCTCCGCCAACGGCAGCTCAAGTTGCCGTGTGGAAGAACGTCTTTTGCAGAAGCGCAGCATTTCATACAGATCCATCCGTCATCAATCACAGAATGTATCTAAAATCAAGCGATTTGGTGTCAAAATATAGCCAACCCCTGACAGTCTTCAGGAAAAGAGTTGCTGTATTATTAATTGAAGTGAACGCACTTTAATCTCCATCGTATCTCAAAGGAGCTCATTGAGTAATCCCAAAATACGAGAGAAAGCAGCACATGGCTAAGGCAAACAAGACACTTTTTTTTCGATTTTTATCAAGGTTGTTGTTGCGCTGAAAGCATTGAAATGTAGGCATGGGAAAGGCAAGATGAAAGGCTATTTGAAATGTTTTTCACTACAATGCATTTGCAGGCAATTTGACGAGCGCTGTTATTGAAAATGGTCATATGTGGCAGAGTTATGCGCATCGTCGAAGTAAAGGAAAGTCACATTCGAGGTGGAATAGTGAAGGATTTTTTTTTTTTTGGGGGGGGGGAGTTTGTGCTGCCCACCCTGCAGGATTCCTATCACAGAGGCTCTGTGTGATTGGTTCCAGCTCAGCGCCGCCTGGGCCCATTTAGATAATAAAATGGCCCGCAAGTCTCGGGACTCATACATACAGATGCAAATTCAGCGGATGCACGCAAAAAAAAAAAAAAATTGGACACATGCGGATAGAAAGCGGTACAATGATAACACAGGCTCGTTTGCACAAACCTGCGGAAGTTTTTGTGAGTTCAAAATATTCTCCACTCGCAGATCCTTCTGCCTGCCAATTATGAACGGGGGTCTTGTTTGTACAGTCAACCAAAAGTTAGCCAACGAGCTATTCACTTGCTCTTGGCAGCAGAAGAAAGAGCTAAAAACAACCCGGCCGTCAATAAACACGCTCGAGGCATGTAGCATTAGCCGGGAAGCCATTAAACCGTGCTGCGCAGGCCTTGGTGGAGGTCGGCACCGCGCTGGGGAGCCAGCTGCCTTTATCGTCGGTTTATTTACCGCCTATAAATATTAAGGAGGAGAGGTTAAAGTCGTGTAACTTCCAGCGCAACACTGGCATTTTTTGTAAAACCACAAAGCAAGTGATCGATATCCAAGGTCTCGTTTCCATTGCCGCTACAGCGCTGCGCCATTTATTCAATAGGCGAGCCTCAAGAGGGCTCATCGCAATCACAACTGTAGAGGTTTTGATGAGAAAAATATATGCGATGATACTTCGTCGAAAACCAATGTAAAATGTGTTTGCCATTCATGATATCACATTTGCCTTCATTCCCAAATTGCCTCACAAAACGGTTGCCACGCTACTATCTTGTCCGACAGATGATGACATATCCGAGCAGGTCCTTGTACAAATTAGTAGAAAAGCACGTTCTATGTACATGCTGGACATGTTCCGTGACATTTTGTGAAACGTCTCCCTTAATTGGAACTCTTAGGGTAAGAGAAATTGGCATTTTTAAAAGCTACAAATATAGGAATTTGTCTCGGAACTTGAATCCCGGAGCACAAATGTCACATTATGCGTGCATAAGTGGAGATACAATCCAAATCAATCAATGTAGCGTCGAGTGCAATTAATCTTGTCTTTGGGATCAACCTGCTCATCTCGATACTCTTGTTCTCGAGTGGTCCATTCACATCCTCGCCATTGCTGAGAATGCGTTAAGCAGCGTTGCCGGAGTTGCCTTGAAAGTAACTTTACTGATTACTTGAATTGCAAAGTAACTGAGTCACTTTTTACGTCAGTCAGTAAAGTAACTGAGTTAGATTACAAGTTACTTTATTAGTCGCTTTCAGCGGACGCCAACAATTCTGCTTAGCATAAAGATGACAACTGGATTTGCCAACACGTTATTAGAAGTGCATTTTAAACGGTCATGTTAAGGAGAAAGGTTAAAAACTGTAACGGTGAAACTTAGCATTTATAATGTACCTTGTTTGTAACTGTAACAAAAAAAATTCAGGGATCTCCTGCATTAGTCGCAGCTCTGCTTCTCACAAACGGTTGGGACTCATAACCACATTTCTACCACTAGAGCGCTGTTGCGTCTTTCTACCCTTAAAGCCGGAGAGCGTATACGTCTTTTTTTTTTTTTTTTTTTCTAAATGCAATACTCGGTCTCTTAACCAATTAAATGCATCAGAATATACAGGTGACAACGCCGTGAGCCCGCGGAGGGTGTTCCGGAATTCTTTCGAGTCATAATGGCGGACGCCGTCGTTCGCGGGAGCTCTGAAATGAGTAACGGCAGTGCAGTGATATAGACGACGCGCTTGTGGACTTTGAACCAGTTGAACGTGATATATGGTTAAAATATATGTTTGTAGCCATCGACAATATCGATGGTTTTGTAACAGAATAGGATTACCACTCGATTTTTTAGTGCTTCTCTTACACTGACGCTTTATTTTTACATCTTCCATTGAAACAGTAAAGATTGATAATAAAAATAAACTCAGGCCTGTGTGAAAGCCACATTTCTAAGCTCTCAATTTTGGGGGGGGGATTATGTTTCTATCTACAGGGGTTGAGATATGAATTATTTTGTAGGTGTTGAATTTCTGGGAAAACCTTCGAGGGTGATTCCAAAGATGAGCTCAGGTTTTGGGGAGCTGTTGAGCCAGGCGCTTTTAGGCCTCGCTCGGTAACACTTAGTCGACACTACAGCGTGTACAGCCAGCCTGAATATTTTCATCTTTAGCTGTCACAAACTCAACATGTATTTGCAGCTTGAAAATGCTAACTTCTCGACTTTGTTCATTGTATGTACACGTGAGACGTCAACATGCTGAAAATGTGATTTGGCGCCTATGCGACGTCACCTCTCCCAGACGATAGGCCGTAGCTGTTGTGTTGTTATATGTTGCGACTTTTGGACTGTTCCATCGGGAGTTACCACAGCGAGTTACTCGCATGATTTGTTTGGCGCAGTTTTCCCGCCGGATGGCTATTGGGCACTGGCCGGGAATCAAACCCACACCGTCTGCACTACCAGAGCGTTGTAATAGCACTGTCGAAAGTAGTTCTGTATATTCAAGGACTCAGTCGTACCAAATGAGTGTTCAAGGCTGCTCATTCCTCTACAAAGTCTACACCATCAATATTAATTGCGCAAATAAAACACAACTGCGCAATACTTGTCGACCGTTAACAGCCGGGCATACATTGCAAAGCAATCTGGGTTGTAATGACTCGCCAAAAACAACAAAGTCCGTCACGATAGCGACTTGTGATTACCATCGCATCTGGCTATTTCCACGCGGTTGTGTAATTGAACAGTGCAAGCTGAACGTCACGAGCGCAACAGCATTCCAAATGACGCCATTAGGAAATTGCCCTTCGACTTAATGACGCACGTGCTGTGGTCGGAGGATATCAAAATAAAGCTTTTCATCATCGGCGGTTTGAAACACTCGCACGCGGATTGTAGAGTCGGTTTGAGAGAAGGTCTTATTGACTGAGTCTCTTTACCTTCTTTGTCTGCTTCTGTGCTGCATCAGATTGACTGAATGCAGCCTGAATAAACAATACGGCGCGCGCGTGTGTGTGTGTGTGTGTATGCGGCGCCGTATTGAGTGGATTAACACAGAGAGGGTCAAAGCCCGGCCGCCCGTATCTTGTTTATCAGCATCTGAAAGGCATATTTGGACGCACGAGAATGTGTTGGTGCGTGTGCACTGTGGGGGTCATGTGTCGGTGTTAAGGCTCGTGAAATAGGTCGGCAAAGCGCGTTGACATAGCGCCGTATCGCAGGTAATAAAGGGAACGGCAAACACGCAAAGGAAGTCGGGCAACATCTGAAGCGGCGTTTGCCAACTTTCGCCCGGATAAGACCACAGCCAAACTAGCGTTTGTTGCTCCATGACAATTTCAAAAATAAGGACTGTTCAGCGCTAATGACGGGAGTTTGGTATGTGCCTTAATCCGACAACGTGGCACTCAGTGAATTAAGCGTAAACTAACAGCAGAATTCACAGGCTGTTAAATTAGCCAATCAAGGCGAGAGTGTAGTGTGCTATACCTTCATGCATTTTACATGTTCAGCCATCAAGCCTCATAAAGTCGCCGGCAATGGAAATGAGCAATCAGTCAGCGATAGCAACACATCATTTACAAGCCCACAGTGGTTTTAAAGGGCTGATTTGCTCGACAGGACGCTTTTTTTTTTTTTTTCTTCTTTTTTTTTAGTTTGCCTTTTCATTTGTGGGACTTCAAGAGGAAGATTGATTCATTTAACGCGACATCCTTTTGCGAAAGTAGCAATAGCAGTGTTTATAGAGGTTCATTACTATGTTTATATGATCAAAATGGATGTTTTTATTCTCAGGCAGTCATAAGCAATTATCTCATTTTGCCAAAGACTGTTTCGCAGTCAAATTTCACCGCAGTCTGTAACGTGTGTTTAAGAAAAGTTGTAGTTTGCGGTATTGACTCACATTCACAGCTAACAAGGTAACCAGATATCGAGCGCCAATTATCCTTGACAGTTGGGCTGAACTATTTTGAAAAAGAATCGACCGGTAATTGCAATTTCTTTTTCCCTCAACATTGCGGTTGTGATTTAATATGTGATTGTTATTTCAAGAAAATTGTGCTGGGTATAACCCGGCAATGGCTCGGTCCCTTTTGGACCTAGCACCGGGTTAGCCATTTCACCCAGTTTAGGTTACTTTTAACCCACCAGTTTTAAAGAGCGTAGTTTGAACTTCAAATTTTCTCCTCCTATAAATGATATGGTAAGTAGTGATAGAAAGGCCGCATTTTTTTTTCCGTTTTTCTTTGTGAAACCATCATGGTGTCCAGATGCCTAACGATATGTTTCAACCAAGCATGAAACTGCATTGAGGGGCAGTGGGACAGCGGTCGCGCTTGTCAGCGGGTAACAAAAGATGGCTGCCATTAACGAGATGAGCTCTCACATGGCGGACACACACATGCTGGCAAAGTTACACAAACACATGATCCGCTTAGCGTACTCATGGGTCAGACGAGTCCAAGTTTGGCCCGTTCTAAGAAGATGGAAGAATTGCCATCACTTTGGATTTAGGTGATACGTGCACATAACGCAATTCAGATCATGACGCTTGCTTGGACGCCGTCACACACACACACACACACACACTGGCACACATTCCATCCTTGTCATCCATCATTTGTTGCCCACTGGCCCTCCCGAAACGCTCCGAGCGTCAGAACTGTTCCGCCAAAGCTTATTTACAGACATCACATCGCTCACAACAATTTCGCCGCTCCAGCGATTGTGAGTGGAAAATTGCCGGGGCCTTTTGAAAAATGATGGGTCAGGGTAACCTTGGACAAAAATCCTTTCAAAAGACTGTACGCGGAGGTGTGCGGCGAAGGCGGCAGCTCAGAGGAAACGCCGCCAGAGTCAAAGTACAAGACTTTGCTCAGCCTACGGAGGCTGAATGAACGCACCGAGTTATCAAGTCTACAAGTTTGAAGTTAAGTCAGAAGGGAAACGTCTCTGGGCATAGTTGAATCCCGTGTGTGTCTAAAATTTACCAGAACATCTGGCTCCAGTTCATGACCGTTTTACCCCAGTATCGGCCTCTGTTCACTGGCTCCCTGTTCACGTTGCGGCAGATTTTCAGGTGCTGCTAATAAGTTGAGTTTTTAAGCCGTTTAGCATTGGTGTGTTTCAAAGAACTCGGGGATAGTTACGTTCCCACACGGTCTGTGCGCTCGGAGGGGAGCGGCCGTCGAGCAATTCCAAAGGTCACTAACAAGTTCTTCAGCTTTTTCCATTCAAGCGCCAAAAATTGGGACTGCTCAATGAAGAGTTTTAAAGAAACATTTCATTTGTAGGCGGTGCCCTGTGTACAAACTTCCTTTGTAGCCCGATGGGAAATGTGTTTAGTTTTGGCAACCAATTGTCCACGCTCTTTAGCACCACCGACAGGACTGGAGTCAATGAATTTTATTCACAGAAACTCACATAGTGCTTCACATAGTTCTAGAAAAGTCCCGTATCTATCAAATTCCAGAAACAACATTGTATAGACAATACAAGAAAAGAAGAAATCAACCTTTATGTTCATTACAAATGTGATGCATTTTCAAAAGCTTCTAATTCATTCCTCATTTGCCACCGCCATTAATAATACCGTCTCGTCTCTATTCATTCATCAAATCTTAGGGCTGGGACACTTTGGTGCTACGGATCCATTATGTTTCAAAATTGCAGCTCATCACGCGATGCCAAAATACGTGCGAGGAAGGAAACCTGTCATTATACCTGCTCGCAAATGATACAGTGCTGATTGACCCTATTACGTTGCATTGTGATGCAGTGTGAAGGACAAGTCGCTTAACCTAAATACAAAGAAAAGGCAGTATTTTCTTCGAGCTGGTGCGGTGGATATCGCCGCTCCGAGCAGCAAAGCCAGAGTTCCACTCATCCCCGCTTCCCACTCATCGCTATTATGTGTCTTGTGTCTCTTCCAAGACCAACGACGAGTTGAGTGTCGTCAGGCTGATTTGCGGTGACAAAGTGAAGCTGTTTGTGCCACAGTGTGGGTGGCAGGATGAGCGTCTATCTTTGTCTCCGCCGCTTTCTTTGAAAATTCGCACATTAGAAGTTCATTTTGGCATGAAACGCAATTAAAGCAACAAACAAGTGCGACTGATATCAAGTATCACGGCGTAGCAGCCGCCTTTGTTTGACTGACGACTGACATGTTGTGCTGTTGAATACAAATCGGGATGCTTAATCTCTTCTGATGCTTTGTCAAACACTAACGCGGTGACTTGACCGCGCTGTAGTTTTATGGGGATTTTATGGCTGCCTTTGTTTTGTATCCTGAACAGACAGAAAGATTCTGCGTTTGAGAGTATCGCTCATATTAAATGAAACTGCATTCACGGGGACCGCACACAAAATCTCAAATAATCTTTTGTAACTTACTTTCACACCGTAGCACAAAGTCAACATGAGCGAGAAGTTATCGTTTATCATACCATCCGCAGTCAGGAAATAAAATGCATACATTTACCAACCTTGTCCGACAGACTCATAATACTCATAATAAAAATCTATGTATAAAGCAACATTTAGAATTCTGGCTCCACCCTTGTAGAACAAAAAAACAACAACAACAAAAAATTGTGATTGGATCAGTGCAGTTGAGTTTCAGGCACCCGTGGGAACCGTGCACACGCTACTTCCTGGGCTCTCCTGACTCACTGCTTGGCGGCGGGGTCTCCATGGGGACGGTCTCCTAGCGACATGCGCACAGGTGCACACACGTGTCCATGCGCTCACTTGTCCCATCCCGTTTCTCCCACGGCTGATCAAACGCAGAAAAGGAAGAAAAAAAGAAAAAAAAGAAAAAAAGGCGCTGTCAATCACATGCACGCCCTTCCAATCTGGACTTTCTTGCCAGGCTGTCCCTGTGGTCCCTCCAACTTCACACGTCCTTCTCTCGCTGCCTCACACATCAAAGCCAGCGAGGACAGCTGTGGGGCCGTCGATCTAAACAGCGTGCCGCCGCCTTGGCAGCAGGTGAATTAATCCACTGTGGCATTTTTAACCCCACCCCCAGCCCCTGGGCGCCTTCCAAACTGTTACGTCGGTGCAGCACCCCATTTCCTTGCCACTTGATGGGCACCGGGAACCCGCCATCGCTTGACAATTAGCGTTAGCTGACTTGGTAATAAAAGTCACTGAATCACGAAAAGCTTCACTTTAGGGGTTGTATAGACTAGTCGATTTTAGTATTCCAATGGCCTTTATAGCATAACAACAACTAGTCACTAATCGAAGTGTTTTGGGGAATTTGAGTGTGTTGAATAAAATGAATCCATGATGGGTGATCAGTAAAGAGGAAAGACTTGGAAAAAAATTCGGCCCACGCCATCAAAGGTGAAGCAGAACAGGCAAATAACATGCCACACACATGAAAAAAAAACTTTGTGCTTATTGGCAAACACAAAGAACCCACTTTAGCGGTGGGCCCAGAATGTTTGGCCAATTCGTGCAAATGCAAATACTGGGTGAGAGGATTTTGGGGGTTTTTTTTTCGCCTAGAAGCTACAACCACAAGCCATAGCTGATGTTCTTGTTCTAACGTTTACGCACTGCCTAAACTGCGGCGCCCCTCGCCGTGATGTCATCTGGCACTAGTCGATAATTATCTCAGTGTCGCGATATCCCTACTCCAGATCCATGTTGTTAGTGGAAGAAGTTATGAGAGTCTTTGCCACGTGCGCACTTATAGTTCATTTTTCTAAATCAAATAACTTGTCAGCCATTTATTTGTAGTGTTCTAAAATGATTTTGACATTTGTTCAACTGCTTTGGGATCATAAGTTGTGGATGGATTTCATGTAGGCAACTACAAACCTGTGGGGGATGGGCTTCACTTCATTTGCTTTAGGCAGCCAGGCTCAGTCCAGATCACCGTAGACAGAAAACTGCTCCGTAACCTCTCCAAAAAAGATGATGCAAGCTGAAAATGGACCGAATAGATCGCCATCGCATGCCCCACACAAAAGAATGCTTTGAAATTGCCATTCAGCCTCGCCCTTGCGTCTATTTTGCCAACTCTCCCTTGCTTTTCAAACGCAGAGCTATCAGAGCTGCAATTTCCGTGGCCCTTTGGCAGCTTGGGTTTGATCTTTTCTAAGAGCAAAAATTCCTTGGGAGACTTTCTGAACACTTCTATGGAGGCTTTTTTTTTTTTTTCTTCTTCTTTTTTAAAGATCCTCTCTCTTTTTCCACTTGGATGTTTTGCTGTCAGGCATTTCTCGAAAGCCGCGCTTGCTGTGGACAGTTTTTTTTTTTTTTTTTTTTTCCTGACGAGCAATGCAGTTAATTGGCCAAGGGGTTCTTTCGACTAATCAACATATTGACCGTGTGGCTAGCTAAGATTCAGAACTGCACTGAACGCTACATTTGTGCCTCGATTTGAACGTTGGGAATTCAAACAAGCACAAAATATCGGAGCTGGCAATTTTACTAAAAATTGAGCGTCCGTCATTCGTCATCCGTTTGCAGCGTGGGTACCCTTTCGTCGTCCATCATTCACCTTTTTTTGGTGGGAGGGGGAAATAGTACCCTCCAATAGGCCGGTCCGCCTCTGATTTGAAACGGGGCTTCCGTCACCGTTTCCGATTGCAAACGTATGTTATATTTTCATATATATATATATTCCCGTCATTCGTCAACCGTCAGCAAAACGGGCGTCCGTCATAGGCGGATGGACGGACCGTTCCGTCACATGGACGGAATGCCCAGCTCTGCAAAATATCACACCCAGTGACTATCAAACTAATCAATCCCTACAAGGTTTCTTTTTGTTGAAATGCCCACCTCACATGATATCGTCAAACTTCTCAGGACAGTAACTGATTTGCGATCCGTGCAAGTCGTCTTAAGAATTACTGGAATGTTTTTCAGTGTTTTGTTTCCTCTAGGCGTGGAGGAGACGAGGAGAAGCCTAGAAAATATTAGAGTTCGGCTTTGATTTTGTTTTCCCCTTCTGCTGTCAAGTGGCCTGGCCCGAGAATGCCTTCTTAAACGTTCTCATCCGCAGCATAACACGGAGAAAAAAAGCTTTGCTTTGAAGGCGGGCTCATCATTGCAGGCGTAGCAGACATGAAATTGGACTCGCCAGGTACGAGCCAGAGTGTAAAATAGAGTTGCCTGGTGACAATGTTTCCGGTCAGTGTCGGCTGCAGCAAGAGGCAATAAGCAAAATAGCGGATCCCATTTGACTGGTGGGATGAATCGCTGCGGTTTGCCGTCTTATCTGCACCAAGCTACACAGGACATCATTCAAAGCCGGAGCCCGCTCCTGGAGCAAACTCCGCGGCATTTTATTGGCTGGTTATCTCACTGAGGAAGAGATTATTCAAGTGAATGCATTTGAAAGTTAAACAAGTAGGAAGCGTGCGGTATTGACGTCCGCCGTGTTTTAGAAGGCATAGAAACGTGGAGAAATGTGCGCAGCGTTGATATAGGAGCCGATATGACCATTTACCCAACGCATTGGGACATATGCGCATGGAAATAGATCTGTGAAAATAACCTTGGAGCGCATTGTGTTCTGTAAAGTATATGACTGTTTTGCCTTGCAGTTTTTTTCACATTTCACCTTCAATTATCTTAATAAAACAGAAAATGGCAGTTACTCCCACCTCCATTTCATGCTCCTTTGTTGCGCCACCATGCATCAAGAGCTTAATGGCTCTTTGCTATTTGGCACGGCGACACAAGCGCGATTCTTTTGGCTTGGAATGTCCGTTTTCCGTGGATGGAGAGGCCGATGGCTCTCCGGCTGGGGACGAAGATGAAGGCCAGCTGGCTCCCTCCCGCTCTGGATGTGAACTGACGGCAGAAATATGGTCTTGGGGGCTGCCAGAGGAGAAAGGGGTTGTGGGAGAGATATCGACAGGCAAAAAGGTTGGCGGGTAGCATTCGAGCATTTTGGGCTTTGAAAAGCTACAGTGCATACATCGTGACTGGATGTGAGCCAGCGTCGGCCGGAAATGTAAAATGTCAAAAAGGAACTTATTACCACCGAAAGGCACTCCTGAAGCAATCGGTTATATGTAACTTTTTGGGGACTATACAGTTGGTCCTCAACTTAACAGACCTTGAACCATCTGACCTCGGATGCTACGGACAAAAAATAACATCCAGTCCACTCAAAATGCCCCTTTGGACAATATCTTTCACCGTCTGGTAGTTGAAGCATTGGCTGGAAAATTGCGACGTCAACAGACAGAGACTGAACACGTTTTTCCGCCTCGCGCGGCTCTCCTGTCATACGTGAACAGGCGAAAAAGCATGCCAATGTGGCGGCCATGTTGGCAGGGGCAACTGTCCCATCAAAGGTTATTGAAAGCATGAACATTAGCTTAGCATAAGCACATAGCTATTAGGGAGCGTATCTACCTAGTCATATCGATGGCTGGTTTTGTTTGTTTGGTTGTTTTGTATTTATTATCAATAATTTTGTACTGTATTGGGCGTTTTTACACGTTACCCTTATTAGTGTGCTAAATCCATTGTCTTACTTTTATAAACTGAATAAGCGTCAGCAATGTAAAATGCCTTCCCTTGTGTGAGTCAGACGAGATTTTCAATACTCACTTTCTCTGAGTAGGAGCACGTTTTTTTTTTTTTAATATAATGAAGTCTAGGAGACGAATGCAAAAGCAGCTGTTTAAATGACTTTTAACATTGTTTTTCCATTGCTAAGGATATCATTCATTGCGAGTTATTTGCTTGTGCATTCCCAAGGGCACAATTCCAAGAGATTTTAGTACATTCCGATTGTTGTCTCAAGCAAGTCTGATATCTATGCACAAATGGAGTGCAGGTTACGATTCAAAGGGCGGAATAATCGATTGTTTCAAAGTGTTTGCACGGAGGTCGCTGCCTACAAAGACAGAACGGCTTGTGTGTTCACGTCACCTTTATAAATATATGCAGCCCGTCGTTTTTTTTTGTTGTTGTTTTTTTTTCAGGTCAATTCCTCCGCGGATGTGGAGATTATCGGAAAAGATGTACATAATTGAAAGAATCAAGCCAGCTTTTATCTTGGCTCATGAGGTTATTCGCCTCGCTCGCTGCCAAGAATTATTTTGCGAGGTATCATTTGTGTCTTTAAAAAAAAAAAAAAAAAGAAAATACATTTCATATTGCGCCCTTGATTTGCTGACAACTCAATGCATCGGTCAGGATGACCTCACTCCTAGCTGGTATTGGACGTTTTTTTTTTTTTTTGCAATTTCAATGCCCCATTTGGCTGAAAATCAAGAATTTGATCAATATTTAGATCTCAATCATATGCTGGGGGCTGTAATTCACATCCAATTTCATTCAGCTGACCAGTGGCGTGTTGGCCGCCCGTTTCATTTGATCATCCGATCACATTCACAGCTGAATAATTTGCGAGATTGTCGCATGAGAGGCTTTGACGACGAACAAAGTAAGGGCCCCGCCTCGCATCTCATTTCCGAAATCTGCGGGTGACAGCGAGATTGTGTAATTGACTCGACGAATGGCTTTCCCATTCTGCGGATCCATCAGAAGCAATGCGACTTGATTGAGCATCCACTGTGACTCTGATTAAAAAAAAAAAAAAAAAAAGCAAGATGAGCTTCGTTTAAAACATAAGTGTGCCCCTCGCCGTGACGTCTCCAAATCTGGTCACACACACCAATTACCCCCACTTCGACGGGAGGCAACCATTAAGGCTGAAGTTCCGGGATGTAAATGGACACTTTTGCGGCGAGTCGAGGATAGGATGGAGTGGTGTGAAAAGTTTGATAAGGAAAACAGTGGGTGGGGAGGAGACACGTGGAGATGGGTGTGATTAGATATAATATCACCCACGGAAAGATACGACTCTAATATCTTGTGGAATCCAAAAATTAGTCCGCCTACTTTCAACACTTCCGGGATTTCCAATTTAGTCAAACTACGGGCGGAAGAGAAAAGGGTGACTTTAAAGTATTTGATTCCGAGGCAAAGCAGTCACAGAAGATCCCCAACTTGTTCCGACACTATCGCAAACCTTTATTCGACAAATTAATTTACATTATCGCAAACTCCTCCCACAAAAGGCAGACCATATGGCGAGCGTATTGAAGCCTCCAATCGTTAAATTTGAATTGATGATTGTGGTTCGCGAAAAAAAAAAAAATGTAAAGCTTGATCCCGTTAGTTACACAATATGGCCCTCGCAGCTTTGTAGTGCATTTTACCTAAATTCTTTTTTTTTTTTTTGCGGGGGCGACGGGGGGGAGACTGATCATTTGTGTTTTGTACTTGATCAACATATGTTGTGTAAAACCCAAACAGACTGGCACCTAGTCAACCAGCAACGAATCTAAAGACTTGCTTAGTGAAAGCAGACGCTTTGGTTTGTCTTTAAAAGACTTGCAAACTTTGAATGTTTACACAAAAAAACAACAAAGAGAATGAGCACGTAGTGTACAGACCACTAACTGTACAAATGTTATGAATTATGATCTAAAGAAAAGAGCATCTAACTGTGTCCGAGTTGGGCAAATTAGCATTGATCATACGAAAACGTGAGTATTTCCCGTAAAATATATTTGAATGAAAACGTTTTGTTCGGCCGTAATTTCAAAGCCTTTGGAGATACTGTGCAAGATTCAACACAAAACAAAACGTTATGAAAGATTGTAAATATATATATATATATATATATATATATATATATATATATATATATATATATATATATATATATATATATATATTTCTTTTTTATTGTTTTGGGGGAGAATGTACGTTAACCGTCATTTTTTTTTTTTTTTTTGCATTACGTTGTTTATTTTTTTCCGGTACAGTATGTTCTGTTGGTCTATCCACAGGGCTTCCAGTCCTACCTTTAGCATGTTTGTTTAGAAGTCGTCGCGAGGAGATCAGTGAGAATTCCTCATTTTCCACAGCACGGGGTCAGAGCGAACATTAAAAAGCAACAGCATGTGTGTTGTATAATTGCAGCGGCGCTACAGTGATGTAACAGATTGTCGCGTGGCAGTTTCTGCGGGAAGCTTGTTCCGAGGACCGCCTCTAATCGCCGCTTTTATAGGCCCTGTGCCTGCAAACTGCATCGAATCCCTTGGTTCTTTTGTGTCTTTAGGGAAAGTTAGCGCGACTCCCAGGGAGTTCGGCGGCAAAGCTTCGCACAACAGCACGGCCGCGGTCGTTTCGAGCTCATTTGTTCACAGCGGCTCGTCACATTAAATGTCGCTGCTGCTGGTGAGCTGTTGCTTCATGTGCCAACCGCATTACGCAAACTACTGTGAAACGGGGACCAAGTCTCCCAAAACACTACGAAGCAGGGAAAACGGCCTTGCATTTGCATTATTAGGATCCTGTAGTCTGGGGGCAGGGTGACGACAGTAAAGACGGGATGTTGGCGCTTATACGTATTTCAAGTAATAAACAAACTACATATATATATATATATATATATATATATATATATATATATATATATATATATATATATATATATATATATATATATATATATATATATATATATATATATATATATGTAGTTAACTAATTAATCGCAAAATTTTCCGTAATTGATCGCGATTAGTCGCATTTTTCAACTACAATTTTTTTACGAAGCTCCGAACCGATATTTACTTGAGTAAATTCTTGGAATTAATGTGGAAAAAAAATAAAACTATATTTCGACAGCAGTTGAGCGATAAACCAAAGACATACAACTAATATGGTATTTGAATTTGGCTGTGCAAAGTGTGCAAATTATTTTGGATTTCTCCAGTGAGCCGTCAAGCAACTTTTTAAAGTAAAACTACGTAAAAGTCCGTCTTTGCGACAGTGACTCTGCTTTAAGTTTGGCTGCAGAGTGAGCAGAGGTCAGCTGCTACAGCAAGTAAATAAAAACTGAGTTAACTGAGTTAAATTTTTTTTTGTGCGTTTAATTTAATCTCAATAGTTAATGCTTTAATTTTGACAGCCATAATCTCTCTATTTCTCTCTCTCTCTCTCTCTCTCTCTCTCTCTCTCTCTCTCTCTCTCTCTCTCTCTCTCTCTCTCTCTCTCTCTCTCTTCTCTCTCTCTCTCTCTCTCTCTCTCTCTCTCTCTCTCTCTCTCTCTCTCTCTCTCTCTCTCTCTCTATATATATATATATATATATATGATCTACAGTATGATGTAGTTGCAGGAATTTAACAGTTTTGCATTTATGAGCCGTTTTGCCTCCATTATTAGTGCAACAGGAGGATCATTAAATGAAGTTGGATGATTGGTAATGTTTTATTTTCTGGCATGGCAAATGGGGACAATTTGCTGCAATGGTTTTGCCATTCCTTTTTGAGCTAATTGTCTATTGTTTAATCTAATGAGGCCCGCTGACATCTGGTGTATCAAAGATAGTAATGCTAATTTCTGGGAGAGATATTAATTTAATAAGATCTTTGTTGCGGTCGGAGTTTGCCGCGGTTTTGAGCTCTCCAGAGAGGCAACCAAACATCTTCCGGTATTGCCTCACTTCACGATTCCTTTGTTTCGATTCACCTTTCGACCGCCTTCCGTTGCTCCCTCCCATTAAATCCTGATGAAGCGCCATCACTTTGTCCTTTTTATGCAGGATGTCGAACCTTCACAGCCAGGCGGCGAGCGTTTTCTGTTTGACAGCTTACAAATGAACCTGACCCGTCGTAAACAGGACGCACACCCAAATAGATTCCCCCCACCGCCGCAGCTGTAACCCGCGTGTCACGATCAAGACCTCTGCCGACTCTCCACGGCCACAGCCGGCAAATGTGTGCGTATATTATGGGATGCCCTCGGCTTCGCTGATGTCTCATTTTCTCACTGTCTGACCTCCCACCCTAATGCTGGGGGGGGGGGGGGGGGGGGGCAGGAAGTTGCCGCACAGCAATTCAAATGATGAGCATGCATTTGTTGGCCCTACTCAGTCACAAAGAATCAGTCCTCCACAATGTCAGCACTCCAGTTGTAGCATATAAGCGCAACATCATCCCGCTCCTGACATTAGGTGCACTCGGATCCCTGAACAGGTCCCAAAGCGCGGCTGCAGTTTTGCCGTGGATGAAAAATTCATAGGGGTCCCTGGTAAAAATCCCAATGTAGCTCGATCCCATTAATATTTATCTGTCCGTCACTATTTGGTTTGAGAATAGAGGAAAATAATGTTTGTTTGCTTTTTTTTTTTTTTTTTTTTAAAGGGAAAAGGTCACATTGTCGGAAGAAATACAGTTTTTGTGTGTGCGTGTCCAAAACTGAATAAACTTAACCATCGCGATGCATTAGTTAGCATGTGTAACATATAAGATATTGAAGCGGTTGTTTGTTATTTGGAACTTCAAGTAAGTTGAAAACTGGGTCAAAACAAGGGCTGCATTCAGAACGGATTTTGTTAAAAAGATAAATAAAAATAAATAAACTAGGACACAGACAAAAATTTCACTTTCAAGATTATCCAATGTTGTATGACCTGCATATTACATTGAGAGGTCTGTTAATTAACTACATTCTTTAATTTAAGAAAATAAAAAGTCCGTTCCTATCTGTGACATTTAGTGGGATGTTTGATGACAAAAAATAACAGATTCACCAATAAAATCATTGTCCGAGCACATTTTAAAACTCATCCCAACCGAGAAAGAAAAGAAAAAGAAAAAAAAAAGAAAAAATGATACATTGACCATGACTTAAGTGTGAGATATGATGACAGACATGCGGTAATAGGCCAAATGTTGGGGATCCAAAAGCGCGACATAAAAAAATGTGGTCCGCACAACCGAAAATGAGTAAGACTGACCTTCAGAGCGTCTGACACAAGCCCACTAGAGCACAGCTCATCATTCACCAAAGTAAAGCCGAGTGTGAAGCGTTCAGGTGAAAGAATCAGGCTAGCTCCTGAGTGGCTAGGACGTGCGCTGACACCGGCCGGCTGACTAAATGGAGCAGCGGCCGACACTTTCACTCCGGGAGCCTTCTGGGGAACATGGCCGACTGTGCATCACAAGGTACTGGGCATAGCTACATTGCTTTCTACTTTAGTCCACAATCCCGGCAAAAATGTTCGGAATTTGTATCAAATGTTTACATTTCATATAAATCTACCATTGTATTTCAAAGCACTTAACTCAAAGCACACGAATACACAAAACTCAAAATCTCTTTATTGATCCAATCGGCTAATTTGGTCACAGCCCGTTGCAGTTCGACCGTTCCCCGCCCCGTCATCGACAATGATTTCTACCGGTTTGGATTTTAAGGAAGCGATGCTGCACACTGGAAACACGGCAGTCATACTCTGTGCTACTGAACATAGGAGTAAATGATGCTGGACTGCTTCCGGTCTTGTTTGGTGAAACACTCGTCAATTCCATGGAGGTTCTTCGGAGGCTTCTCGCGGATAATGAATGGTGTTATTTACCGAAGGAGGCAGCCAGAGCACTGACATGGCCCAGAGGCAGCCAGATGCGGTGCGGTGTGTGTGTGTGTGTGTCCGTGTGCTCCTCGCTGAGGGGCCCTCAGCAAAAGTAGCTCGGCACATCAACACCGAGGGACTCGCACGCCTACACAGCATCCGTCCTCTGCTGGCTAAAGAAGACCGTTGCAGTGCCGGGCAGCTCCAACAGCGATTTGGCAAAACGGCTCGCTTCTTTTATTGCGAGCCCAGGCCCTTTCACATGCTTCGGTCTTCACCTATTGATCGGTTGAGTGGGCGCGGGGCAGCGGCGACTGGTTCATTTGAAGCTACCGCAATAGCGCTCTGTTAATAAATGTCACTTAAGCCGCTCCGACCCTAATTGTAGTGGCACTCGAGCTCGGTCTTTGCCGCGGCTTTTGATCCGGACAACAACCTAATAGCCACATTCAAACATACTAGGTGCATCCACGCGATCTAATTAAATCCGACGCAAGAGTTGGATCGAATACATCTGGCCCTAAGAAACGATGCTCAACTGTTTGTTGTGACGGAGTGAGGGTCAGCTTTTTAACGCTTTGGTAAAATATTAGAAAGAGCTCTTATGATATAGAGTACTTGACGCCGACTGTAAACTGCAACCACAAAACATGGATGTACAATAGAACTCTATGTAATGGATGTTACATAAAAAGAACTGGGGCAGGAATCAACACACGGCATTTGACAATAATTAGAGACTGACTAAATGAAAAAGGGGGATTGAAACATGGCTTTGTGGCACACCAGGACACAAATGGCTGGATATACCATTTTTTTTTACTGTGTTTTAACAACATTACATAGATGCTACTTGTTAGCCCAGCTAGCATTTCTGTCTGTGTTAGCATTCAAGTAGCAGATGGATCAAAGTGTAGTTCCCTTTGTTTTATGTTTAGTTGGACGGTAAACTTCAAAGAGCTAAATTGGGACGTAATCACCCCAAAAAATACGCAACCTTGGGACGTTTCACGGCTAAAGTGTTTTTTTTTTTAAAGGGAAGTGGGTTAAATGCACATTTGTTTGACGATTTTTAAAATTAGAATAATTTTCAATCTTACATTTTAATAATCGAAAAAAAGGGCATCTGCACATTTGTTTTTTTTTAAGGTATACATTAAGTTTCTGTGCGCAGGCTATATGGTTAATGGCCTAAATTAGCTCTGGTCCAACTCCCGACGTCACGCCCCGAGAAACAAAAAAAGCCCGTTGTTACGGTAAACGGCCGCAACATTTCCTGGCGGCAGCCTTCTCGACGGCTTAAGATCACAGCAAGTAATGAGTGATGAATGACATTTTGGACCCGGCGGCCCCAAACTGAACAGCTGCCAAGTACCTGTCCGCTTCATACACGGAGGAAGGGGGCGGGGGGTGTGTGTGGGGGGGTATTTTTAGAAAGCCTCTCTCATCAGCGACCTGTCTGATTGCGGTAAAAGGCAGCCTCTTGGACATCTATCATTTGAAATGCTCCTGATTTCTTTTCAAAGCTTTTAAAGCATCGCCACGTGGGCCATTACTGCTTTTGCCCATTTACGTCTGGCATGTCCTCTTTACTGGCGTGCATCACCTTCTCTGGCCCAACCCAACCTTTTTTCTTCTTTTTTTTTTTTTTTATTTGTCTCCCAAAGTCATCCTAATTAGTGTTTAAAGCCGCCGCACCCCCACGGTGAGGTCGTCTGTGCCCGTAAGCCACCGCGGCCTTGTCTTTGCTGTGCCAGCTAATGAAAGGGCACTATCTGCTGCCGTCACTCCTTGTATGAGTGTGTATGATGGGAGGCCACTAACACACCATCTAACATGGGCAAAAGTACCATACACCGCACTCTAAAAGCGGTTGGGTTAAAAATAACTCAATTTTGGGTCAAAAAAGCAGCCATCCGCCACTTGGGTCAATTTGACCCAACTTTCTTTCAAAAATTGGTAGTTTTGTAGAAAACAACCTTAAAAACAGGGGCTGTTTTATACAAAACAACGCAAGAAGGTGGGTCAAATTGACCCAATTTGTTGATTGGTCCATTTTTGACCCAAAATGTAGTTATTTTTAAGACAACTGTTTTTAGAGTGCATGATTGTTTTTTTCCCCATCTGATAAAGTCCCTTCCCATGATTTTTTTTTTTTTTTCAAAAACACAAGCATTAAATTAATTGGTATTACAATAAATACTATCCGTTTTATTATACTGTACATAAATGTTTTGGCCTTATAGATTGGGCTCACACTAAAAAAAAGTTGTAATTTTGTACTTTTAATTACAGTATGTGAAGCATATTGAGTTATGTTTCAAAATGACATCGCAGTGTAGTAGAATTACATTTTCAAATTGAAAAAGAAAAAAAAAAAAAGAATCACTAATATTTTGTGCACCCCAAAATTAAAATTATACCTTTTTTTGTACTTAGGCAGTACCTAGGGGGTTGTAAAAAAAAATCACATTTTTTGTGCACAAAAAAATTGAAAATTAGACCTTTTTTGTACACCAAAAATTAGCGGTTTTTTTATTTTTTTTATTTTACAACCTCTAGGTACTGCCTATGACCTGGTAAATGTACAAACAATGTAAAAAAAGTACATTTCTTTTGAATCCCCCCCCCCCAAATTGCACCTTTTACAATTTGAAAATGTCATTCTACTACACTGCGATGTCACTTTGAATTTGATGAATCCGTCACCCCTGTCACACACTGTAACAAAGTCAAAGTACAGCTTACGTCCAAAAGTTTAAGCCAACGATGGAGCCAAATTGTCAGGTGGTCTCATTCCACCGGCGTTTCTCCACCAACCTCCGCATACAGTACGACTTTATATTCCACACGTATCCGCAAGTGATTGAACACGCTTTGACGGAGAGATAGCGGCTGGCGGAAGTGGCTATTTGCTTTGCAATGACAGGCCCCGATGCATTCAAATCAAACTGGCATTTTTCTTTTCTGCCGCTCCCGCAACCCTTTTTGCATGACAATGCTTTCCTGCCTCTGCCGCAACAGTAAGTAGATTTGACTGTTGTCATGCTTGGTCCAAGCAACCCCCCCCCCCCCCCCCCATCCCCCAACTCCCTTCCGTCCTCGGTGGCTGCAATTTTAAAGATGCCTCTCTTTTATTTATCTCTAAATTTCCTCTGGGAACAAGACACAAAAACAACAGAGGCTGTACGGGGAAGGGAGGGGGGAAAAAAAAAAAAAAAAAAACAAGAAGCAAAAGACGACATGATGGCGGTGGAGGAGATGCTGGCGGTGGGAGGAATAGTTCAAATCAATATCGGGAATCTACAGGGATTTGAAACGGCGCCCAGGGACGGTTTAGAAGCAGCGCATCCGCTGCCGATTGTGTGTCTAACCCAGGGGGCAGGACTAGTCGGGTCTGCTCGACCACAGCGCTCGACAAATCAATAGCCCGGCTTTGTGCGGCTCCGCGTGTGTGCGCGCGCGCGCGCGCCCCAAAAGAACATCATCCGTTACAGACGGGGACTTCAAACATGGAGGTCGCGCCAAAATAAATACATATCGTAATAAATGTCCTGCTTCTTCGAAATGATACTGCTTGCGATTTTACCGCTTTGATTTGGAATTTTTAAAACCAAGGAGGTTGCTTTTACCCAAAATCGGGTTCATCGTTTTGCCCCAGCAGATTGCACTGAAGATTGGATATGGGCACGGTGTTGTCCTGGACGAAGCAAAGCTATCGTCAAATTCTTACAATCCGCGTGCGGCTCAGTGGGTCACGCTTAGGCAAGAGAATTGACAGTAAAGTCTGCGTGACAAACTTCAAAAGCCAACGGCAGCAGCGACGGCGTCGTCTTATGAATAGAGGCGCTTTCAATTAGCATGCTGCAACAGCTGGCGCGCCATACTTGGGGGGGATCGAAGGCAGGGAGCGAGCGCCAGCGCCGTCTTGTTGTTGTTGTTTTGTAAGCCGAAACTGGTTTTTGATACAAAGCTTGAAAAAAAAAAAAAAAAAAATCGGTGTGTTTTGTTACCTCACTCTCTCCATCCAGTTTAAGAAATTGGAAATGATTTATCTGCTGCAGACCACCAATAATGCGTCACAGGCAACGGTCGAGCGCCAGCGATTTGGCCGTCATCTATCTTCGGGAGCTTGGGGGCGTCTCACAAAGGTGAAACGTGATGCGTCTCTCGGGGATCTGCCGGAACACGATTTTTATCCAGTTACAGAAATAAAGACCGAAAGAAAAAGCAGATAGCTAGAGTGAAACTCTGTTTCTCGAGGGTGATATGTTCCAGACCCAACCGCGACTGGTGGGAAAAAAGAACACATTTAAACTCGTTAAAGCGCTGTGTGATATTATATAATACTTTTTGACGAATTGGTTTTGATTTTGATCTTCATTTTTTTTTCGAGAATATGTTCCCAGCAGGCCCACTAGTCGAAACAAGGCAATATGATGAATATGAAATATGAGAAGCAGCAAAATCCACCTCTTTTTAGCCATCTCAGGGGGCGGCCACTTTGTCACTTGTGTGGACTGAAAATGACATCACAACTGCTCGAGGCTCAGGTAACGACCAATCACGGCTCAGCTTCAGAAAACGGCTCAGCCGTGATTGGACGTTACCTGAGCAGTTGTGATGTCATTTTCAGTCCACACAAAAAAACAAATCCCATCCCTTTACTCAAAAACAGGACATCGTTTCAAATTGATGATGCGGAAAATGCACAAAAAATAAATTGACTACGTTTTTGGTTATGGATTTGGTCCGAACGTCAGAAAATCGTCCCTAAAACGATTATTGTTTTCTAAAGTAGAAGTTTATAAATATTTTAAGTTTGACAAGTTGTCGATTAATTTGATAATTGATTAAATACTCAAATAACTCATAAACTTGGGAGGGAGGCCTTAAAGGGACTCTACACGTGCATCTAGGTTGTTTCATTCCAGATGCACGTGGCGAGTCCCTTTAAGGCCTCCCTCCCACGTAGCTCAAGTGTTCTATTCTGACAGTGTATTCACAGTTATTTAAACATCCCATTTTTGTGTGTCTTTGCCAGCTTTTCTGTGCAAACAGAAAACAAGGGCTCAAGTGTGCTTACTTAAGCTTGAAGCAAAATGCAACATTCAATGACAATTTCCAAAGCAGTTTTGCACAAACCCATCTGTTTTTTGTCGCGTGTGTTTTTTTTGTTTGTTTTTTTTTTTAATTACACCCGATTGTTTTTGCTGTCATTGTTGGGCGTAAGCCATCAAGGGCTGATTTAGTCGGACTTTATTCTTACTCAAGGTGACTGTTGTCGTGAGGGAAGAGCAACCTTCTCTTGCGTCGTTCCAAGTCGGCTCTTCGCTCCTCCGCTGTGTAATCATGTTGGAAAGGCACCGGTAATGGCCGCCCCTGAATACGGGACGTTATAACGACGACTGGACGCGCAGCGGCAGAGCAGAAGGTCAGTCGAAATGACGCACAACAGGAGTCGCAGTTGTGAGAGCAGCGTCACCCCGCGTGACCTTTTCGCCGACTGATGCCTCAATTACGGCGGGCGGAAGGCCTCGGGGAACGCGGCGCTCGAGCTACATAAGGAAAAAAAAAAAAAAAAAGAACAGCTCAAGAAGGACGCGCGCGTGTGGGACAAAGAGTAAAACGCAGCTCGTCGGGGGTTTTGAAGTGGATTCTTATGAAAGCGCCGGTTTATTGAACGCAACGCGGTGCTTGGCGGGCGGGATTTTGAAAAATGACACTGTCCCGTCCTCCATTCGGTTCCAAGAACGAGCAGCCTCGGAAACACCGGGAACAAAGAGCGTGAAGCGTGCTTTAATGCGAGCGCAAAAAAAAGCGAGCGAGAAGGACTCATTGTCGCGGGGAAACTCACTCGGAAAGTTTTCCGATTTGCTTTCGCTTGCCTCACTTACCAGATGGCCGTGCTTTGTGGTGTGGGACTGCTGTGGCGCAGTCCATAAGGCAGCTGTCTCTCCATCGCAATGTAAGAATCCTCATGTGTGGAATTTGTGTGTTTTTTTTTTTTTTCAGTTCTTACCTCCATGTCCGCAACAACGTCTGGGGCCTTACCTCCTGAATGATAGAAAAAAAAAAAGATACACGATGAGAGCTGTGGAGTTGAGCTCGTTTTACGTTTACATCGATGCGGGGTAAGCAGGTGGAGGAAACTAAAGTGCACCCTGAACTTGCCAAGGCAAGCGACTAGGTTTTATTAGATGGCCTAATCGTTGCGACGCCCCCTGGTGGCATTTATTGCACTCGATCGCAGGGGTGGCATGTGAATAGTCGTCGAAAGTAGCAAGGCGATGCTATCGTCGGTAACGTCCGCTTATACGGTCACGAGCTCTGGACAGGGCGTCTGTGATGGACAGCCGGAGGAATTGTTTGAATGTCTCGGTTGAATTTTTTCAGCATTCATCATGATGCTTATCGCCGCGGAAACGTCCGAATTGGGCCCTGTGGGATTTGGTCGGTCGCGTCAATCCGCGGAGTTAGCTTAAGCGGCTAAAGGGCGGAACGGGGCCATTCTGATGAATTGTATGCAGTAAGTAGTCTTTTGTTGTTGTTGTTGTTGTTTTTTGTTTTTTATAAAGTTAACTGTGACCGTTTTAAAGCAAAAATGAACGGCTGAGGATGAAGTGAGCGGGCCCAATATCCTTTATTAAGGCCATCCCTTTTTTTTCAGACGACAACTGAGCACAGCCTCCGTTGGTTTTGATTCCTCATTTTTACCTCAAGTTACAAGCGAACCAACTAAACCTCGGCTGACATATGCTCCGCGCGCTGAAAGGTAGTCTAATCATCCGGCTCTTTCCCCCCCACCCTATAATTGATCATATCGCATGTGGCCGTGATTAAACGCCCACTCGCGCTTCAAAATTAATCACGCCTTGCGCGAACTTAGCATTAATCACCAGATAACCCCCCCCACACACACACACACTCCGTCTCAATTCCTCAGTCCGACTGTAATGGGATATTCATCCATTGGACAATTAATGACGACGACACGCTAGCCCCATTCTCTTTGTTCCCCGCAGTGTTATTTTAAGTTGGGTGATGATTGAGGGGATGCAACAAGGGCTTCAATTGAGTTTATTAACATCGGTGCCAGAGGTGAGGAGAGGGGAAGAGTGAAGGGGGTTGGGGGGACGGGGGGGACGGTATGATTAGAAACGGAGAGAGGGAAATAAGAGAGAGACACCTAAAGGTGATGGAGTCAATGGCGCGGGCTCCCACTGGAGCGGCATCGATTTTCTTTATCACTTGAAGATTTTTTTTTTTATATATATATATATATATATATATATATATATATATATATATATATATATATATATATATATATATATATATATATCTTTCTGTTTATCCCTCTGTGATAACCTTCTGCTAGCAAGCAGGTAATTCATGAGCCGCCGCTCTTCCGCCATTGCCGCGCATTACGGGCACGTAGAATGCAAAGGAAAATGAAGCCGAAAAAACAAACTAAAAAAGACGATTGCGTGGCTTCGAAAAAAAAAAAAAAAAAGAAACAAAAAATGAGAGTCCACGATTCCACGACGACGCCGCTGCTGTCCAAAGCTGTTTCAGAGGTCAGGCTCCGCCCGTGAAGGGATGATAGCTTTTGAACGGTTGCATTTTTACACTCAATCTGACTTTTCAGGCGCACCACAAATGGATTTATTTACTACAGTTGGTCAGAAAGAAAGAAATTACTTGAGTGAGGTGTCAAAGTGTCACTGTGAGCGGAGAAGACGGACAATGGAAATTCACCAGCAGCCGCGGCGGAAGGATGAATTATTTGCACAAAATGAGGTGTGACAAGAGAGACAGTTTCGCTTGATTGTTAAAAGACGTGCGATATTTCAAACGCTAACACAAATGAGCGCCAGCTGAGGCATTGGAAAACCAAGCGTTTTAGTTTGAGTGGAGCAATCTACTGCTGAGTGTCGTTGACTTTCTTTTCCCTGCCTGGTGAAGTCATCTAAGGTCGAGATTTTATCATTACAAAAAAAAAAATAAAAAAATAAACGAAATTATGTCAAAGTAAAATTTTAAGTAAACCCCCAAAAGATGGAATCTGTTATAATTACATCAATCATTTCAGTTCTAGTTGGAGTCAACATTATCTCATTGGATTTTTCAAGCGTACCTAATTTTGTGGCATGTTGGTATCACCTCTCGGAAATCCCTGCTGCTCCCTCCACTCCTAATGAACGAATAAATCATCGGTGCAAATGAAGTAGGTCAATTTGCCAGCACCGAAGTGTGTCTAAAAGGTACAGGGAAGAAAATCCAGGATATGATGCGTGGGAGTCGGTTCATTTTGCTCTCGGTGGGGATCAAAACTTTTTGGACGCGTTTATTAATACTGGCAAAGGGGCAGATTGGCATCCGCCCGTTCTTGCTTTTGGGAACAATGCTCGCATGCTGCAAGCTGTGAATGGAAACCCTGGCGTGTCTCGCGGGCACGGCGTGCCAAAAACAGGATGTTTCTTGGCTGAGGCGGACAATACAATAGAGCATGAGAGGGTGCCAGGTCCTTTGAAGCGCTTTGGCAGTCTCCAAGTGTTCCGCGTCAGCTACACAGCGCCTCCGGTGGACAAATGTTTTCCCTCCGAGGGCAGCGTACGGAAAAAAAAAAAAAAAAAAAAAAAAGGCAGATGCAAAGGGCCTTATGATGTCATTTAGGACGCTTGTTCTGGTGTTCTGGTCCCGATTTTTGAATTGTATCTAGACAAAAGAAGAAATAAATGTAAAGTCTTGAACCTTAGATTAGAACCCTTGGCGAGCAGAATGAGGTCATTTTCTTTGTGAAAAGTGAAAATAGTTGTAATCATCACTATATATTTTTTTTTTTTTCTCCCGATCTCGGAACTGATATTGTGTTCTTGTGATTCTTCGTTCAATTTGAAGTGTGAGTACAAGGCTCGGTCAGAGGTAGGGATGTAACGATTAATCGGAAATCGATGTAAAATCGATGTAATCCATTGGATTAATCGAAGACCGCGTTGATTAAATTCATCTAGAAAATGATGTCTCGAACGCGTCGATCAAATGCTTGCGCCAAAAACGAGCATGGTAGCAATTTTTTTTAAAAATCCAATCGAAAATCGGGAACTGAAAATCGAATCGAATCGGGGCTTGAGTGAATCGTTACATCCCTCGTCAGAGGCGATGCTAATTTCGGCTCATCGGATCGCACGCAAACGCCAACGGTGCTCTTTTCTTCACTATCAACTGCGTTGAGCATCGATTGTGCCCGTAGAAGCGATTCCCGATGTGGGCTCCGTTGCGGAGCCAGCTCTCTGCGATCTCTGATAATGTCCGCGATTCCCCGAGTGCTCGCGTGCCTTCCTAGTCCATTAGCCGGCCATGAATGCTGCCTACGTGCCTGACGCATGACTAAATAAAACCCGAGTGAGAAAATATCTTCTAGATCCTTCGCACGTCTGATTTTTTTTTTTTTGCTCTCCCCATTGACCTCACCGACTAACGAGTCATCGTCGCAGCGCCATATAAAGTGACTTACTAGTCATAGTCTACGGAGAGTAGAGCCGTTTGATCCAGACAAATCGAACAACACAGAAATCCTGTTTTAAAAAAAAAAAAAAAAAAATCATCTTTTAATCGGATTTGGCCTAATGGAAGTGTCACCCCCCCCCACACACACACGCTTTGATTGCTCAACAAAGCCTCCTACCTTGTTCTCTTGGAAGTGGAAGGCTACTTTTTAATTACATTTGATGGGGGGGTCATAAAAATCCAATTTCCCTCAGCGGCCGAAAAAAAAAAAAAAAAAACTCATCTCAACCTGGCGGCATAGGTCGACTTGCTCGTGAAACTTACCGCACATTATGGCATCCTTCTTTTGAGATAACTAGTGGGAGGAGCTACGTACGTTGTGGTCCAGTGATTGTCCCACCTACGCAGTGCGGTGTGCAAAATGGCTGACTGTCCGTTTTGTAGAATCAATCCTTCGCCGCTTCGCTCCAAACTTTGGTTCAATATCCCGCACAGGCCCTCCCCGTTTATACGGCAACGCATTCCGAGCAAAAAGCGCCTCGTCTCCCCGTTCGTCTCCCGTCATCCTTCACTCCCGGTCTATTTCGCTCCTGGCCCCGAAGCAAATAGGGTTCATTACATTTTTAATGTTGTTTGTAATTGCTTGGCACTCTCAACACGTCAACAACAACAAAATAAATAAATAAGAAATCTTTTTTTTTTTTTCTTCCAGAGCGTTTGTTTATGCCTGTTGAGTGGGGATCTCCATCAGTCAGGTATGTGTTCCAAAAAACGATTTAAATTTTTTTTTTTTACCCCACTCCTTCCATTCTCTCCATCTGTGAGCATCACTTGAGTTGAGCTGCTCTGAATAGCAAAAAAAAAAAAAAACAATTATGTGCATCAGACTTTACAGTTTTAAGCCCGCATTGCAATCTAACACCAGGGTGTTTTGTCTGCGCGACACTCCGACAATCAAACGCTGACGCGTTTCAGTCTGCTGGTAAGACGAAAAACTCGCAAATGTCTTCACGCTGCACACAATGCTCCTTGTGTTGTGCAATATTTATAGAACGGAACAGAAAATTGAAAGCCTCCTTGCACGGGGGGGGGGGGGGGGGCTGACGGCGAAAACAAAAAGCGCCCCTTCTGCCTTTCCCAGCCTGCCAGCCTCGTACTTGTCGCAACACAAAAGCTGCTCAGTGAGCCTGTAGGATTTCATACAGAGGCACGACGGAGATGAACAAAAGGTAATCCAAAGCAAGAGTCAGGGGTCACCAAGCGTGTCTTGATTTGAATCAAATCCTGCAAGTACAAGTTCACCTTCGCCAATCTTCATATTCGAGGCCCGAAAATCAGATTCCAAGCGAGAGTCGGACAGTATACGTACGAGAAGAGATAACGGGAACGTCAGCCTTTGGGACGGAGAAATGTATCGGGAATTAGAGTCGGCGAATTTCGTCTATCCCGGATGAAGTGATCATTGCTACCGATTTCCTGACCCAGAACAAAAGTCGGCCCGCTACGAAGCCTCGGTGCATCTCCGGTGTATAAGGCCAAGCCGTGTCCTTTCCACCGCATTACACATGCACACGGCCCCGGCTTCACACCAGAACAGCAACCCAAAGGGAGTGCGGACATCAGTGCATGGATGCATAGGGAAGTCTTTTTTTTTTTTTTTTTTTTTTTTCTCGTACAAAGCCGCTCTGCAGCTTTCCAGCATGTTCACACATCTATAACCGCACCTTTTGAACCGCTCCAGTCAACCGCTAAGACCGCGATAGCCAAATATTTTAATCGGTCTATTTCCTGTGCTTTTCACCGACGCCAAATATCTACATTGGCACCAAGAGAACATAGAATTGCTCAAAGCATTCCGAGAAGCCACCGTGCGCATCTTTTCTAGTCTGATTCTCAGCTGGCGCTGTGACTCATGCGCTGCGATATTTTACGGCAGCCAAATAGAATTCCAGAGTTCCGAGGCGGCCGCTCGATGATCATTGACATTGAGAGAGCCCTGCACACTGACCCCCTCGGACCCGCAGCCGTTAAATCTTCAATCCGGGAGGGGGTGGGCGGGGGGGGTTAGGCGTTCGGGGGTTAACGATGGGATGAGAGAGGCGGTTGATGATGTCGCACTCCAGTGAACATGGGCGAGGAGAAAAATAAGTATCAATTTCTCAAGGGGCTCTAAATCAGGATGGGTTCGCCGAGACGACTTTATCGTTCAATCTGGCCGCCCGCTCCGGAGGCGTTAGCGAGGTTAGACAAGCGAGAGACGAGCACGCCCGCCTCGCTAGAACAATAATCATCTCGCCGAGCCGCCACCTCACGACCTATAAATTGATTAAGGAGAGCGCGGTGGCAAAAAGAATTCTTGGGCGCCGTTTCTCCGCAGCTCGGCGGGGCCTTCATTAGACGGAGCGGCTTTCCAATGCAGAGTGGAGATTATGAACGGGTGCGAGGGGGTAATGGGAAAACTCCAAACTCATTGGCGGCGTTTATATGAGCTGCCACAAAGAGACGACACGTAGCCTATTTTGTCCCAAGTCTGTCTGTTTCATTAAGGAGAATCTCTCAGCCAAATCAGAGCAGATAACTTATTTAGGGGGCCAATAAATGGGCGGGGTTTGGTTGGGCAAAAAAAACGAGAGGCCATTTTTTGGAATTAGGGATGTAATGACGAATCGAAATTCGATTAGGCGATTTGAGAATTCGATGAATGCGATTCGATTAATTTGATTAATCGATTCAAGAATTCGATTAATCGGCTCGCTAATATGATTAAAATGATGTCTTGAAACATTTTTTTTCATTCCAGATGCATAGCACATTTTGAATGAGTAGATCAAATTATGCGCTTGCACCAAAAATCAGTGCGTATTGCGTTTGCGGTCTGCTGCAGAACCACGCTAGTGCACAGAAACAAGCATGGTAGCGATTTTTTTAAGAAATCGAATCGAAAATCGGGAACTGAAAATCGAGTCGAATCTGGGTTTGAGTGAATCATGACATCCCCATTTGGAATGTTTTCCCCCGAGAGGCGTGATGATAGAGAGGTGAATCAGACCCCTCCATCCAAACATCGCTAGCCGAGTCAAGCAACGTTAACTTCTTCTGACCTGCTGACACAAACGCGCTCGACGTAACTCTGAGTCAGCCCCAACCGACCGGTGGCCATGCTGTAGCATCTTAGGTGCATTGCTTCTTTGATAGCTGCGCTAACTGAGGGCGAAAATGAAACAGAAAGGTGCTCACAGTTTTTTAGCCCGTTTGTCTCCGGAGGCTGCCGTACCTTCAGGCAGCCGGCGGATAAAACCCTCACTTAATCTCCAACCTACATACAGTAAATGTTTACCTTGAATCCTTCTATTTTCTGCACTCCTGAAGGAGGAATAAAAAAAAATAAATAAAAGGGGCAGCTCAGTCCGTACAGGATTCTGCTTAAAAATATCCCTGGGGAAGGTTGTGATGCGCTGTTCCAGTAAATTTCAAGTGACAGCGAGCCAGCAAGTATACAGAGACTACTACCATCAGTTACACATATAAACACACGACATTTACCTTTACTGATATAGCATTTAATACATGTAAAAAAAAATATATACGACAGCTTGTGAAACATTATACGGCAGGGCTTGAGAACTTTTCCGTTTTTTTTTTTTTTTTCTTTTTTACATTGTACACGCCGGTTTGAAAAATTAGCATTTGACATTTTATGCCGCCCCAAAAAAAAAAAAAAAAAGAAAGGTCCTTGATAACTTCAAAACTACAGGGAATAACTCATTGGGTGGTCTTGCAATTTATGTCATTTATTGTCCTTTACGTTATCGCGATTGTCATGCTTTGTCACTTGTCATGCTTTTGTAAGGGGCAAATGAACTTATTAAACTCAAAGGAACTTATTTACCTATCCACGCCTTTTCATTGGGTAGAAATAGAAAATACAGACAGCATTTATTCGTTTTAAATGAGAAATGAGAATGTTATGTAAGTGTAACTCAAGCGACGCTCACATTCAGCGCTTTGCTACGTCGCCGACGTCGAACAAAGATGTTTATTATCCCCGCGCCCACACAGACTGTCACTTTGGAGTGCACCGCTTTTTTTTTCTCCCCACACCTTGTTTGGATTTTTTTTCCCCCCCCCACCCTTTGTTCTGTACATTTCCTCGCTCGGTTTAAACGGCAACGCTCGGTAATTGGCGTTGGATGAACGCGAGGTGATGGCATTTTGTTCTTTGGAATTTAGGAGAAAATGAATGCACTTTGCAGATCACTTTTTTTTTTTTTTAGTTACTCGAACTCAGGTACTTTTCATAAGTTGTCAATGAATGGTATAAAAAAAAAAAAAAAACATGAGTCAGTGCAGAACTGGAGGACATTTTCCATCCCCCTGAATATTAATAATGATACCAAATAGCTCTTGAGCGCCCGCTTAACTTTGCTCTTTTATCCCTCCCTCTTGATGACTAATTTGCATATCAATTTAACAGATAAAATACATCTTGTAATTGTCGAAACATTTTGTTTTATCACAGGCATAATTTGCATGGTAGTCTCTGAAGTCAAGGCTAACAGCTTTTTAGCCATCTAGACAGTGCAACATGACTCAGCAGAAATTACATCCAGCTAACTGCTCTGACCACGGGTAGGCCGTATAATGCAGTACAGCGAGTTTTTTTTGTTTGTTAGCATGCAGCTAACAGCGCTAGCACGTATTTTTGAGCGAACACTCTAAACAACTTAACATTAGCATTGATTCGCAACCCTGCTACAGACCTGTGCTGTGCTGAATCTTAGAAAAGTTGTAATTTGCCCGTACATTTCTGTATATAATCTTATACGGTATCTATATAGAATCTTACACAGTGTTTATCGCTCAACGGGGGTGGGGCGGGGCGCGGGGCGGGCATTAGCGGAACTTTGCTCGTGAAAGTCGGCCGAAGTTTGCAGTCGGAACAAAAAACGAGTTTTAATTTGTTTTTTTTTTTTTTCCCGTACAAAAATTGATGTACGGCGTACACGATTTGAAATGATCAAAAAACAGGGAAAACGTACAAGTGTGCTGCTATTGTAATCAGAGTGAAGATTACATCAGCTAAAATTGTACTTTATTTAACGACAAAAGGTGCCTCAGCATCCGTAGCAAGTTTGTGCCATAGATGGAAAACAATATATGACAAATGAAATATCATAAAACGTGTACCCTTGATGGTTGAACTGGACAAATGAAATTATGATGGGTTATTCTGTTTTTCTCGAAAACATTGGGGGGGGGGGAAAGAAATCTCAAATAAATGGTCCGTTTTTCAAAAACGGCGGTGCCCGAATTGCCTTGCAATTCTGGAACGACCCATAAATTGTTTGACTTGCGGCTCTCATGGTGTCATTTTCTGCCTGAGCAGACACCTTTTATTTTCATTTTAGACAAAATAAGCCAGGGGGGGGGGGGGATACTGAGTACTATGTTTGCAGGCAAAATCCGAGTCAGCGACTGGCTAACGTTCTAGTGCCGCTTTAAGCTTTAAAGAGCCAAATATTCCCCCTCAGGAGTCAAACACTTTGACTTCTATTCATCAAGTGGACAGCATCTTGGCTCGCCACGAAAAAGGCAAAAAAGTCTCGTGCCGTATCAACTTCAGCCGTGACATGATGTTTCTCTCTCTGAATGATGCCTTCTCAGCCACGCGGCCAGCCCGCTATTGCGTTGATAAAGCCAGCGGCGCACGACCGATGATGGCGAGAGAACGGCGGAGTGGCTGAGAGCAGCTGAGCATCTACTGTGCTTAAGAAGTGTATTAACCTTTCCACAGATGTCATGATATAATAGGAGGCACCACGTGGCGCATGGTGGCATTTGTCTTGGATAAGGTGCAGGGCGATGGTGGCTAAATGCCAGCCGTAATGAAGCGGCTCTATGCCGGGGCCCCTGCTTTTCTCTGAACTGCGCTTAGTGTCCATCACGACGGCGCGCGTGCGCGAGCGTGATCCTCGATTAAGGACGGGGATGAAAATGAGAGACCGCGGCTCGTTTCCAATGCGTAGCTAGCGCTGATGCTTATCACAATCTACATGTCGACTCGTTTTCAAGCACGTCTTGGCCGGCGCTTCTGCAGACAATTCTCTATTTTTATGGACGCGCTCTTTATTCAAGATCCAGTTTCGTGGGTGGTGAAAATTGGAGTGGCGAGAAAGTTGTGTCTCAAAAGCAGCTCAAAATCAAAAGATAGTTGCTGGGCATTTGCGTTTGTTCTCGGTGAAAACCCCGAGTGTGAAATTGCACTTTTGGTTGCGTAACGTCGAAGAACTGCTGCCTGGAAGCTTTCATCGGAGAAGTGCCGCTGTGGCTAGATATCACATAGTTAGGGTGATGGCAAATGAATTTGTTTAAGCGCCCCATCACTTCTGTCTTTGACGTTCCACTTTGCAATGCTAACAGACTTTAGCGCGGGGGGGATTAATTAGCTTTGCACCTCACCGGGAGTAAACGGAATCACGAATCGACTAGATGAGCTGTGAAGAAGAAAAGCCATTTCTGCCCCCCCCCCCCCCAAAACGGCGGGATGGTTGAGGGGAAATGATCATTAGCATCCGCTAGCAAGATTTCCTGTTGTTCTTCGGTGTTAAAGAACCAGCTTTGAAAGATAAGTGGGGCTGGAAGTGCCTCGGCTGAACATACACTGGATCAATATTTCATGATTCCAACTCTGTCAACATGCAGAACGCCTCCGTAGATTGAGAGCACTAATTGAGAGGAAACACAAATACCAGTTGGTCTAATGCGTTGGTTCTACGCAAGGAGTCGAGTTCTGTGTATTTACCGTCTAAACTCAAATGTGGACGAAAGCCGCTCTGGGGACGTTAAAGAGTTCAGAATGTCGGGGAGAAAATCTTTGTTTTATCGAGCTGAACCCTCCTCTGGCGGTCCTGATGGCGAAGCTGAAGCCGCGTATCGATCCGGCGGTGCAGAGGAGAGGACCCCGCAGGCCTGACGGCGAACCGCACACACACACACACACAGCGTACGCACGGCAACTCGTTTGGAGGCTCCCTCAAAACACTCGCGCAACTTCTCCGCACATCAGTATGATCTTAGAAATCTGTCAAAATGTTTACTAGAGCGTTCACAGCACAAAACTCCAGCGCACACCTTATTTCAAACAGGGAATGTGGAATAAATACGTTTGCCAAGTATTAGATCCCCTTTCCTTATAACCTTATCGTCGCCCTGAACCCGAGGACCTATAACCTGATACATTTTTTTTACGGGTTAAAGACTATAGTTTATTCAGTCAGTGTGGTCTGACAGTCGATATGAGTCCTCTTATAAGGTCAAGTGTCGACCTGGGTCAAGATCGGGTTCAGGGGACAAAGGTCACGCTCATCCCAAGGCGAAGTGGTAGAAGAGGCAATGTTTGTAACCGTTACATACAGTTGAAAAATTAGGAACTACAGATTTTGTCCAAATGAATTCATAGTCTTTCTCATGTTAATAAATGAATGATTCCGCCTCAAGAATACTGAGCGTGCAGGTGGTGGTATCCATGGTGAGCAGAGGACCAATTACCATTATATGAGGAGCACGTCATATAAGGTGCAATACATTGTTTAAAAAGTTATGTTAGTTATGAAAAAAAACATTGACATTTGCTGAATTTTGTTGAATCGTAGTGAGTTCTAGATTGCTCAATTATCAGTTAATTTTGCATTGAGCACCACACACCGTCATCCAATCAGATTGGCATATATATATATATATATATATGTATTATTTTTAGATATTTTATTTCCCATCAAAACGGTCGCCGCTCACTCGCTGTTTCTCAATGGCAAATGTGTCCACACTTTCTTAACTCACTCACTGCCATTGACCAATTTATTCGTCCTTTCACAGCCCAGCCGCTCAATCCCGGGAACTTAATTATATCTTTTTTAAAGAGGGGTCTAAAAATGTCTGACAGTGAATGAGTTACGGGCTTTAGTTGGGTTTCATGACTGGTGTTTTTCATAGATAAAGTTGAGTCAATAGAAAGCCATCCTTCAGTACTTGGATGCGACACCAAACTCGCCGCCTCTCCCGTTTGGGGAACAATATCCCGGCGTGGCTGCCAAACACCAATCCTGCCCTTTAGGTAGGAGAACTTCCTGAATGCAGTCAAACGCTGGCCCGGGGAGTCATGAATAGCATCCTCCGCGTGGCTTCTGTCAAGGTGACAAAGGCGGCAAAGTCCCTCAGCGGGGCGGGCTCTCTGGCCAAGAGCGCAAGATGCTCTTCACAGCTGTAAACCGCCGACACAGCCTCGATGACAAATCGAGCTCCGGCAAAGCAATACTCGGGGAGGAAACACAAATGGAGGGGCAAGTAGTTCCCCCGCCATCCTTGTGCTCCCTTCCCGCGGTGAGCAAGAGGACGCGGCCAGCTGGCTGGAGACGTCAACAATGAACCGACACAACCTGCCGCGTCCCTCCGCAGCTACGAGAAATATTCCCTGTCCCCCGGCAGGCGTATTTTTTTTTTTTAATCTTTTTCTTTTTGGGCTGCAGGGCCAGATATTGATAAAGCTGGAATAGGATTCGGTTCCGTGTATAACGCGGCTATCGTGTGGAAATGGATATCCTTCCCTCTGGCGCCCAGGTGTGTAAAAGACGCCGGCGTGTAAGCCGACACTTTCAGACGACAGCAGGGGAACTAGCCGCGCTTCCGTTTGCCGTATTTACCGCGTTCGCCCCGGCGCGTGTGCGCCGCGGTCGCATCCGTGCGCGGCCCCGTAGCATGAAGCATCGCTGTGCGATCGTGTGACCGGAAAGCCACTTTGTAGCACTCCTCCTGAGCCTCATTGACTCCGTAAATATCATGAACAAACCCTCTCGCGCTAAAAGTGTGCTCGCGCGCGCACGCCCTCGCGTTCTGTGTGCGGCAATCCCGCAGCTACGACAACTACTTCCACCGCTATTCAAGCAGCTCTAAATGACTATAATTAAGACATTTGTCTACACGTTTAACCCAAATCACACGCGCAAGTCTGGAAATACGGGCATACACACGCGATTGGATCATCCCCAAATGTATTTGCTGTGACATATTGTTGATTCCTAGGATAGACTAATTCAGCGATTCATTATGGCATAAAATACGTCACCAAGGACATAAAAATAGAACAAGACAATTATTTGCCATTTTGTTTTTTTGTTGGGTTTTTTTCCCTGTAATTTGCCATAGATTCCCATTAATGTAGAAAAAAAAAGTGATTATTGTTGCGTAATCAACCTATTCACCACGCTGACGAATGTGCGGGTGGCAACTAAACCCTTCCGTCCTTTGACCAAAGCAGAGTGATTGAGGAAAAAAAAAACGAACGAAAATGGTTGGAGCGATGATTCGGTTGCGTCAAGTGCCGGTCGAAACGATATGACGTGATGCAAATCGCTTCCAAGGGGGATGGGCGATTTACATTTTCAACAGGCGAGTTGAATCCAAAATAGACACGGTGGAACTTGAGAGGGGCTGAACATGATCCCTGAGGAACTTTTCTCTCTGGTGGAGTTTTGGACGTCTAATAACAAACACCTGCTCAGGCTGAGCACATGCAAGGGTCTCTAATTAGCGCAGCCCTGAGGGACACCTCCTGTTCTATCTGGCAAGTCCCAACAGCGAGTCCAACTTGTGGCTCTTCCTTCCAACTTAAGTCCCATTAGGCGCGTAGCTTCCTGCAGACAGATGTCCCTGCTACCAGACGGAAGCGCGGCAGACGTTCGGAGGGACGCGCCATGTCACCGCGACGACTATTTGCGCGCCGCAGGTGTTTGGCTTGCCGGGCGCCCTCGCCGCCTTTCCGCACGGCGCGTTCGTAATGGCGCTGATGTCCTCTAATGACGAACATGCAGTTCTAATGTTGCACGGCGGTGGCATTGGACCAAGTAAATATTTAATAACGCATTACACTTAATGGCTGACTGGCTGCTGGCTGATGAGCTACTGGAACGCGCGGCGTAACCGAGCCGTTAGCGGGGAGGATCCCGCCCACACACACACGCGGAAACGCTCTGATCACTCAGACTAAAATCATTACATTATGCATGAAAAGCTGCAATGAGAAGCAGCAAATTGCTCCAAAACAGACATGTTGCTTGGCTAATGAGATTTATGACGCTTAAAAGTGCCCATAACCTTTGGATAGCACCGTAGACATAACGCAATGGTACAATTACGTAACATCACCCTAGTGTTAACATTGATATAGAGAGAATTGGGGGGGGGGGAGAATCGGAACTCTGCGCCGTTTTCCGTACATTTTCACCTTTTACACACAGGCAATCAATAAGAGTTAAACATGGGAAGCGGGAGTGATTGTTGACATTTTAGCGGCAAATGTCTGACGGTTGACGATAAATATAATTATGTTACATTGTTTTTTTGTTTTTTTTTTGGTGTGCGTTTTTGACCGCCGATTTGGAGCAAACTTTTGGTGGTCGTGCCAGAGACAAATGATCTGCCATCTGTTCCAACTCCGCCTTTAGAATTTAATACATTCCGCAAGGCGCTGCGAGCACAGTGTGAGACGGCAACAAATCCACAGTCAAATGAAAGGGAGATTAGAAATGCAAGGCACCCCGATCCCTTTTTATTACACCGCGAGACTTCAGACGGGGGGGATTGTGCTTATTAAAAAAAGCGCTCTCACGGGCTGGCCTGCCCAATCTCCTTTTGAAGCGGCAAACCACTAATTTGTCACTTCTGTCCCAGCCTGCCAAGACGACCCTTTTCAGCCAACTTTTCTCCAGCTCTCTGCGGACGCCGCTTCTGTTCCAGTGCTCCGCGGAGAAGAGGCTGGGGGGATGCTGGGAAAAAGAGCAATTGCCGCCGCGCTTCCCTTTCCTAAAGCGCTTTGTCATGGCTTCCTTGGATTTTGCGAGCGGGTCTGCGGTTTGGCCAAACTACCGCCGTCGCATCTGTCCTGCAGCCCGTCGTCCGGAGAGGATCGTCCGCCGCCCACATGGTGTCAGGCCCTTTGGCAAAGAACACAATTCCTGCCTGAAAAAGCTGGAGCATGTCAAGAAAGAAAGAAATGGCTTCCTTTAGTTGATCATTAAAGGGGGAGGATTTGACTGCGGTCCTGCAGACGGGAGCTCAAGTCTCAGTCACACTGGAATGTTAAGCCCTTCTGTCACTCCAAAGTCAGACTGATGAGCGTATGACAATTAGTGACGGGAAAAAGGTCAAGTCAATGCTGGATCAAAGTGACTCCCAGATGAGGCGGCCCAACGTATCCAACCAAGAAGGCAAAGCACCAAAAGAGTTGCTTTTGTGACGGCCGCCACTGTCTTTTAAAAAAGAGGCTTTTTTTAATATATATATATATATATATATATATATATATATATATATATATGTATATGTATATATATATATATGTATATATATGTGTGTGTATATATATATATATATATATATATGTGTGTATATATATATATGTGTGTATATACATATGTATATGTGTATATATATATATGTGTGTATATACATATGTATATGTGTATATATATATGTGTATACATGTACATATACATGTATATATATTACATACATATATATATATATATACATATATGTGTATACATGTATATATATATATATATATATATATATATATATATATGTATATGTATGTATATGTATATATACATGTATACATATATGTGTATACATGTATATATATATATATATATATATATATATATATATATATATGTATATGTATGTATATGTATATATACATGTATATGTATGTGTATATACGGGTATAGTAAGGCGTATATATATATATATATATATATATATATATATATATATATATAAACATGAATAGCTCCCTGTGGTGCTTTGACATTTTTTAATATACTTTGAGTTCATGTTTCTCCCTTTTGTTATACTGAAGCACTTGTGCCTTTCTATGAATTATTCATGAAGACTGTGGCATCGAATGGAAAACACTCAGCTCCTACTTAGTGAATTAAATGCATTTTTTTGTAATTTATTATATTGGCATTACAATTTGAGCTTTGACCTAATTGCTTGAAAGTACACTTTCCATGCAGCTGGTTATTACAAACTCAAAAGTTGACTTTCGCATCAGGCATTACAGATCCACAGTAGAACACAAAACAGCGGGCGTGTGTCCAAAGTCGGGCCTGTAGGCGTTTTGAAGCACACTTCTTTTTTGGCCCGCCCATTATTTGTCTTTCTCTGCATGACCTGCGTGCACTCTCGGCATACGACAAGTCACTCTAAAATCTTTCATTAATTAATCCTCCCAGTATGGATTCAAGTTTATAATAAGGGTCAGCAGGCAATGTGATCTTTCTTCCAAGCGACGCAAAGTGTGACCGAGCCACCATTTTCAAGCTCTTGCCAGCATCAGGGCGACTGAACAAATGGGCCCGTGAAGTGTGAAAATGTTCCGCGCAAATGGTTTGTGAGCAGAGCGCGGCGCAGCGCGAGGACGCACTGTGAAATCTTGTTCGTCAACCCCTTCGCTCCCCCCCCGCTTCCGCACTTGCCTCCACCTGATCTGGCTTTTCCCATTCCAACCCGCGTCTCGCCCCCTTTGCCACATCTGGCCCGTCCCGCTACACTCCCCCGCACGTCGTCTTTTCCTTCCCGGCGTTCAAAGCCTGGGAATCGAGCAGGCGGCATCTCGACGGGACGCCGCCAGCCGAGTCGGAATCCGCCCCGCAGTCTCCTCCCTCCCCGTCGGCCGCCATTTGCAGTGTGCACTGAAAAGTTAATTCGACGACACGATTCCACCATGCAGCATTCATGCGACCCCCTGCCGGGAACAGAGGAGATATTTCCGCCCGGCTTCCGAGAATATCTCCCATTGTTGGCTATCGCGGCTCTTTTTTGAGCGCGCCCGCGTGATCTTCCATACGGCCTCATTTGTAGCGATTTGTATTACATGAAGGCGACTGCCAACAGTGTCCTTTTTATAAACGTGTATTCCGATGATGAACACACGTAAGTCAAGGACACGCAGACGGCGAGTCGACCCCTTGGTTTGATCTGTAGCTTTTGAGCTAGCAGCGCGGTCAGCAAGGTTGCATTCCCGCAAGGCTAGTTTGGGGCAAAATCCCCAAATCCTGTCATGTTTTCAAAGTTTGATGCCAACAAAGGGCAAGTGAGAGAGGATGGTGGCAAATGTGCAGAAAACGCTGAAAATAAATGACTAGGGATGTGACGATTCACTCAAGCGCCGATTCGATTTGCACTTCCCGATTTTCGATTCGATTTTTTCTTAAAAATCGCTACCATGCTCGACTCCGTGCATTAGTGTGGTTCTGTAGCCGTCCACAAACGCAATACGCATCTGGAATGAAAAAAAAAAAAACGTTTCATTTATTGAATCAATTAATCGATTAATCTGGTCCAATCGATTAAAAATTGCTTTTCGATTAATCGTTACATCCCTATAAATGACTCGTATTTGCTATAGCTAAATGCGTTACTTTGTCTCAGATCATATTTAGTTAAGTCGTGCTTCGATAAGATTTAGTGCAAACCTTACATTTTCATTTGACTTTTACCTCAGTCAGAGGTTTACGTGATCAAAAATCATCATTTATAGTGAAGACTTTGGTTTGTTCAATTGGTTCTTTTTCATTTGTCATTTCCTTCTCATATCCCTGCTTCTATTGTGCTTCCTTTTCCTTTGAAAGCAGTCTGTAAAGTATTTGTCTGCCCTACCAGTACCTGTGAATGAGCACAAAAAGTGGAAGAGGAGAAGAGAGGAAACTTGCCTTTCAATGACCCCTCTTCAACTATCTTCCGACAGTTGCACTTTAGTTTGTTGCTCCTTGTTGAGACCGCTGCTTTTGAACCGGAAACCCCAATTTTCAATGAACCCAGTTCAAGTCGTTCCATTGTTCAGTTTTTTTTTCCACTGACTGCAGCCATAATAATAATAATAATAATAATAATAATAATAATAATAATAATAATAATAAAAATGCTTGTTGATGGACGTTTTTATGATCAGTTGGTTCGGGTTGCTGTGTAAAATGATGAGACAAAACAGATGCAACTGCTTCACTCATGGCCAACCGCTGCCATAATAAATAGATTTTGCTCACTATTGAGCTGCTTTAGCCTGTCCCGATGAGGCCTCCATACCAAAAAAAAAAAAAAAAACAACAAAAAAACCTAATATCTACTCATGGGTCATTGAGCATTAACGTAATGATACAAGATTATTGTAATAGCCCTAAACAAGTTGCTTTGTTGTTGTTAACCTCACAGGTACGCTGAGCACGGAATGGAGTCAAGAGCCGAGGCCGTTTTGCCATCAAGGGGGAAAAAAAAGCAGTGGGCAAATCGCTCTCATTCCGCCTTTCGGGCCCTCCTATTGCCTGTTGATATGATTCCAAAGCAGGCAAACGTGAAGTCTGTTGTTCCCCTGCCATTTCAATGTCGGTAAGCATCAACTGGGTTGTTGTTTTTTTTTGTTTTTTTTGTTGTTTTTTTTTTTCCTCTCCCTTTTTGTATGTGCTTATCTCAGCTGTCCTTACCTCTCCCCTCTCCCAGCTCCCCGATGTGGAGAAAGCCTTTTGTGGATTACCCAGTAGGTCTAATCAAAGCCAGACAGCCAGACTGCACACTGTCGGACATCTATAACGCGCCTGAAGAAAGATAGCAATCCCCCAAAGTACGCGCGCTTGGCTCGCGTTCGCTTGGAGTGCATGTCGTCATTGTGGCTAAGGTGAGGCCCACGGAATCGACAGAGTTCCCCGGCAATCCGGGGGCTGTATACGTCTTCAGCCTTTTCAATGCAAAGAACCCCAATTGCTCTTCCAATCACATGCATTTATGCCCGGTTGATCTCCCGCTGCCGTCTTTAAGCTGCACGATACCGCGACGTCAGAGGCAACGGGGCTCTTTGTATGAATACGAAACACTTTTTCGAAACACACATTACATACCAACTGGAGAGATTTATCTATCCGTTGACTTGAACCTTAGGCCTAGAAATAAATTCACGGAAGCTGAATGTTGGTCTACTTAATGATGCTCAGTTCAAGAAGAAAATTAGGATGAAGTAAACCCCTATCTGGAGCTCAACGCTAATGGAGAGGTTGAACCCCCTATTTTGTGGGACGCTTTGACGGCTGTTATGAGGGGTAAAATGATAGCAATATCCTCGCATCAGAAAAGAATGGGAAATGAGACATTTAAAGAATTACAAAATGAACGGAAAGAATTAGAAACAGCGTAAATTAAGCCCAACGCACACTGTTGCACAGGAAATTAAAGTGATACCTGTATACCAAGTGTAGTAAGGTGGGGGTTTTTTTTCGAAAAAGGTGGTAAGGGTATAGAAAGGCAATTTTTGGTGAAAAACGTGGTAAGGGTGTAGAACGGCGTCATTTGTCAAAAACGTTTTAAGGGTATAGTGAGGCGTCTATTGTCAAAAACATGGTAAGGGTATAGTAAGGCGTCTTTTGTCAAAAACGTAAGTGTATGGTAAGGCGTCTTTTGTCTAAAACATGGTAAGGGTATAGTAAGGCGTCTTTTGTCAAAAACATGGTAAGGGTATAGTAAGGCGTCTTTTGTCAAAAACATGGTAAGGGTATAGTAAGGCGTTTTTTGTCAAAAACGTAAGTGTATGGTAAGGCGTCTTTTGTCTAAAACATGGTAAGGGTATAGTAAGGCGTCTTTTGTCAAAAACATGGTAAGGCGTCTTTTGTCAAAAACATGGTAAGGGTATAGTAAGGCGTTTTTTGTCAAAAACGTAAGTGTATGGTAAGGCGTCTTTTGTCAAAAACATGGTAAGGGTATAGTAAGGCGTCTTTTGTGAAAAACATGGTAAGGGTATAGTAAGGCGTCTTTTGTCAAAAGTGTGGTAAGGGTATAGTAAGGCGTTTTTTGTGAAAAACGTAGTAAGGGTATAGTAAGGCGTCTTTTGTCAAAAACATGGTAAGGGTATAGTAAGGCGTTTTTTGTCAAAAACGTAAGTGTATGGTAAGGCGTCTTTTGTCAAAAACATGGTAAGGGTATAGTAAGGCGTCTTTTGTCAAAAGTGTGGTAAGGGTATAGTAAGGCGTTTTTTGTGAAAAACGTAGTAAGGGTATAGTAAGGCGTCTTTTGTGAAAAACATGGTAAGGGTATAGTAAGGCGTCTTTTGTGAAAAACATGGAAAGGGTATAGTAAGGCGTCTTTTGTCAAAAGTGTGGTAAGGGTATAGTAAGGTGTTTTTTGTGAAAAACGTAGTAAGGGTATAGTAAGGCGTCTTTTGTCAAAAACATGGTCAGGGTATAGTAAGGCGTCTTTTGTCAAAAACGTAAGTGTATGGTAAGGCGTCTTTTGTCAAAAACATGGTAAGGGTATAGTAAGGCGTCTTTTGTCAAAAGTGTGGTAAGGGTATAGTAAGGCGTTTTTTGTGAAAAACGTAGTAAGGGTATAGTAAGGCGTCTTTTGTCAAAAACATGGTAAGGGTATAGTAAGGCGTTTTTTGTCAAAAACGTAAGTGTATGGTAAGGCGTCTTTTGTCAAAAACATGGTATGGGTATAGTAAGGCGTCTTTTGTCAAAAGTGTGGTAAGGGTATAGTAAGGCGTTTTTTTGTGAAAAACGTAGTAAGGGTATAGTAAGGCGTCTTTTGTCAAAAACATGGTACGGGTATAGTAAGGCGTTTTTTGTCAAAAACGTAAGTGTATGGTAGGCGTCTTTTGTCTAAAACATGGTAAGGGTATAGTAAGGCGTCTTTTGTCTAAAACATGGTAAGGGTATAGTAAGGCGTCTTTTGTCAAAAACATGGTAAGGGTATAGTAAGGCATCTTTTGTGAAAAACATGGTAAGGGTATAGTAAGGCGTCTTTTGTGAAAAACATGGTAAGGGTATAGTAAGGCGTCTTTTGTCAAAAGTGTGGTAAGGGTATAGTAAGGCGTTTTTTGTGAAAAACGTAGTAAGGGTATAGTAAGGCGTCTTTTGTCAAAAACATGGTAAGGGTATAGTAAGGCGTCTTTTGTCAAAAACATGGTAAGGGTATAGTAAGGCGTCTTTTGTCAAAAACATGGTAAGGGTATAGTAAGGCGTCTTTTGTCAAAAGTGTGGTAAGGGTATAGTAAGGCGTTTTTTGTGAAAAACGTAGTAAGGGTATAGTAAGGCGTCTTTTGTCAAAAACATGGTAAGGGTATAGTAAGGCGTCTTTTGTAAAAACATGGTAAGGGTATAGTAAGGCGTCTTTTGTCAAAAGTGTGGTAAGGGTATAGTAAGGCGTTTTTTGTGAAAAACGTAGTAAGGGTATAGTAAGGCGTCTTTTGTCAAAAACATGGTAAGGGTATAGTAAGGCGTCTTTTGTGAAAAACATGGTAAGGGTATAGTAAGGCGTCTTTTGTCAAAAGTGTGGTAAGGGTATAGTAAGGCATTTTTTGTGAAAAACGTAGTAAGGGTATAGTAAGGCGTCTTTTGTCAAAAACATGGTAAGGGTATAGTAAGGCGTCTTTTGTGAAAAACATGGTAAGGGTATAGTAAGGCGTCTTTTGTCAAAAGTGTGGTAAGGGTATAGTAAGGCGTCTTTTGTGAAAAACGTATTAAGGGTATAGTAAGGCGTCTTTTGTGAAAAACGTAGTAAGGGTATAGTAAGGCGTCTTTTGTCAAAAACATGGTAAGGGTATAGTAAGGCGTCTTTTGTGAAAAACATGGTAAGGGTATAGTAAGGCGTCTTTTGTCAAAAGTGTGGTAAGGGTATAGTAAGGCGTTTTTTGTGAAAAACGTAGTAAGGGTATAGTAAGGCGTCTTTTGTCAAAAACATGGTAAGGGTATAGTAAGGCGTCTTTTGTGAAAAACATGGTAAGGGTATAGTAAGGCGTCTTTTGTCAAAAGTGTGGTAAGGGTATAGTAAGGCGTTTTTTGTGAAAAACGTAGTAAGGGTATAGTAAGGCGTCTTTTGTCAAAAACATGGTAAGGGTATAGTAAGGCGTCTTTTGTGAAAAACATGGTAAGGGTATAGTAAGGCGTCTTTTGTCAAAAGTGTGGTAAGGGTATAGTAAGGCGTCTTTTGTGAAAAACGTATTAAGGGTATAGTAAGGCGTCTTTTGTGAAAAACGTAGTAAGGGTATAGTAAGGCGTCTTTTGTCAAAAACATGGTAAGGGTATAGTAAGGCGTCTTTTGTGAAAAACATGGTAAGGGTATAGTAAGGCGTCTTTTGTCAAAAGTGTGGTAAGGGTATAGTAAGGCGTTTTTTGTGAAAAACGTAGTAAGGGTATAGTAAGGCGTCTTTTGTCAAAAACATGGTAAGGGTATAGTAAGGCGTCTTTTGTCAAAAACATGGTAAGGGTATAGTAAGGCGTCTTTTGTGAAAAACATGGTAAGGGTATAGTAAGGCGTCTTTTGTCAAAAGTGTGGTAAGGGTATAGTAAGGCGTCTTTTGTGAAAAACGTATTAAGGGTATAGTAAGGCGTCTTTTGTGAAAAACGTACTAAGGGTATAGTAAGGCGTCTTTTGTCAAAAACATGGTAAGGGTATAGTAAGGCGTCTTTTGTGAAAAACATGGTAAGGGTATAGTAAGGCGTCTTTTGTGAAAAACATGGTAAGGGTATAGTAAGGCGTCGTTTGTCAAAAACATGGTAAGGGTATAGTAAGGCGTCTTTTGTCAAAAGTGTGGTAAGGGTATAGTAAGGCGTTTTTTGTGAAAAACGTAGTAAGGGTATAGTAAGGCGTCTTTTGTGAAAAACATGGTAAGGGTATAGTAAGGCGTCTTTTGTCAAAAGTGTGGTAAGGGTATAGTAAGGCGTCTTTTGTCAAAAACATGGTAAGGGTATAGTAAGGCGTCTTTTGTCAAAAACATGGTAAGGGTATAGTAAGGCGTCGTTTGTCAAAAACGTAGTAAGGGTATAGTAAGGCGTCTTTTGTCAAAAACATGGTAAGGGTATAGTAAGGCGTCTTTTGTCAGAAGTGTGGTAAGGGTATAATAAGTCGTTTTTGGTGAAAAACGTAGTAAGGGTATAGTAAGGCGTCTTTTGTAAAAAACATGGTAAGGGTATAGTAAGGCGTCTTTTGTCAAAAGTGTGGTCAGGGTATAATAAGTCGTTTTTGGTGAAAAACGTAGTAAGGGTATAGTAAGGCGTCTTTTGTCAAAAACATGGTAAGGGTATAGTAAGGCGTCTTTTGTCAAAAGTGTGGTAAGGGTATAGTAAGGCGTCGTTTGTCAAAAACATGGTAAGGGTATAGTAAGGCGTCTTTTGTCAAAAACATGGTAAGGGTATAGTAAGGCGTCTTTTGTCAAAAACATGGTAAGGGTATAGTAAGGCGTCTTTTGTGAAAAACATGGTAAGGGTATAGTAAGGCGTCTTTTGTCAAAAGTGTGGTAAGGGTATAGTAAGGCGTTTTTTGTGAAAAACGTAGTAAGGGTATAGTAAGGCGTTTTTTGTCAAAAACATGGTAAGGGTATAGTAAGGCGTCGTTTGTCAAAAACATGGTAAGGCGTCTTTTGTCAAAAGTGTAGTAAGGGTACAGTAAGGCGTTTTTTGTGAAAAACGTAGTAAGGGTATAGTAAGGCGTCTTTTGTCAAAAACATGGTAAGGGTATAGTAAGGCGTCTTTTGTGATAAACGTATTAAGGGTATAGTAAGGTGTCTTTTGTGAAAAACATGGTCAGGGTATAGTAAGGCGTCTTTTGTCAAAAATGTAAGTGTATGGTAAGGCGTCTTTTGTCAAAAACATGGTAAGGGTATAGTAAGGCGTCTTTTGTCAAAAACACGGTAAGGGTATAGTAAGGCGTCTTTTGTCAAAAACATGGTAAGGGTACAGTAAGGCGTTTTTTGTGAAAAACGTAGTAAGGGTATAGTAAGGCGTCTTTTGTGAAAAACATGGTCAGGGTATAGTAAGGCGTCTTTTGTCAAAAATGTAAGTGTATGGTAAGGCGTCTTTTGTCAAAAACATGGTAAGGGTATAGTAAGGCGTCTTTTGTCAAAAACACGGTAAGGGTATAGTAAGGCGTCTTTTGTCAAAAACATGGTAAGGGTATAGTAAGGCGTTTTTTGTGAAAAACGTAGTAAGGGTATAGTAAGGCGTCTTTTGTCAAAAACATGGTAAGGGTATAGTAAGGCGTCTTTTGTCAAAAGTGTGGTAAGGGTATAGTAAGGCGTTTTTTGTGAAAAACGTAAGGCGTCTTTTGTCAAAAACATGGTAAGGGTATAGTAAGGCGTCTTTTGTGAAAAACATGGTAATGGTATAGTAAGGCGTCGTTTGTCAAAAACATGGTAAGGGTATAGTAAGGCGTCTTTTGTCAAAAGTGTGGTAAGGGTATAGTAAGTCGTTTTTTGTGAAAAACGTAGTAAGGGTATAGTAAGGCGTCTTTTGTGAAAAACATGGTAAGGGTATAGTAAGGCGTCTTTTGTCAAAAGTGTGGTAAGGGTATAGTAAGGCTTTTTTTGTGAAAAACGTAGTAAGGGTATAGTAAGGCGTCTTTTGTGAAAAACATGGTAAGGGTATAGTAAGGCGTCTTTTGTGAAAAACATGGTAAGGGTATAGTAAGGCGTCTTTTGTCAAAAGTGTGGTAAGGGTATAGTAAGGTGTTTTTTGTGAAAAACGTAGTAAGGGTATAGTAAGGCGTCTTTTGTCAAAAACATGGTAAGGGTATAGTAAGGCGTCTTTTGTGAAAAACATGGTAAGGGTATAGTAAGGCATCTTTTGTCAAAAGTGTGGTAAGGGTATAGTAAGGCGTTTTTTGTGAAAAACGTAGTAAGGGTATAGTAAGGCGTCTTTTGTCAAAAACATGGTAAGGGTATAGTAAGGCGTCTTTTGTGAAAAACATGGTAAGGGTATAGTAAGGCGTCTTTTGTCAAAAGTGTGGTAAGGGTATAGTAAGGCGTTTTTTGTGAAAAACGTAGTAAGGGTATAGTAAGGCGTCTTTTGTCAAAAACATGGTAAGGGTATAGTAAGGCGTCTTTTGTGAAAAACATGGTAAGGGTATAGTAAGGCGTCTTTTGTCAAAAGTGTGGTAAGGGTATAGTAAGGCGTCTTTTGTGAAAAACGTATTAAGGGTATAGTAAGGCGTCTTTTGTGAAAAACGTAGTAAGGGTATAGTAAGGCGTCTTTTGTCAAAAACATGGTAAGGGTATAGTAAGGCGTCTTTTGTCAAAAACATGGTAAGGGTATAGTAAGGCGTTTTTTGTGAAAAACGTAGTAAGGGTATAGTAAGGCGTCTTTTGTCAAAAACATGGTAAGGGTATAGTAAGGCGTCGTTTGTCAAAAACATGGTAAGGGTATAGTAAGGCGTCTTTTGTCAAAAGTGTGGTAAGGGTATAGTAAGGCGTCTTTTGTCAAAAGTGTGGTAAGGGTATAGTAAGGCGTCTTTTGTGAAAAACATGGTAAAAGTATAGTAAGGCGTCTTTTGTCAAAAGTGTGGTAAGGGTATAGTAAGGCGTTTTTTGTGAAAAACGTAGTAAGGGTATAGTAAGGCGTCTTTTGTCAAAAACATGGTAAGTGTATAGTAAGGAGTCTTTTGTCAAAAGTGTGGTAAGGGTATAGTAAGGCGTTTTTTGTGAAAAACGTAGTAAGGGTATAGTAAGGCGTTTTTTGTGAAAAACGTAGTAAGGGTATAGTAAGGCGTCTTTTGTGAAAAACATGGTAAGGGTATAGTAAGGCGTCGTTTGTCAAAAACATGGTAAGGGTATAGTAAGGCGTCTTTTGTCAAAAGTGTGGTAAGGGTATAGTAAGGCGTCTTTTGTCAAAAGTGTGGTAAGGGTATAGTAAGGCGTCTTTTGTCAAAAACATGGTAAGGGTATAGTAAGGCGTCTTTTGTCAAAAGTGCTGTAAGGGTATAGTAAGGCGTTTTTTGTGAAAAACGTAGTAAGGGTATAGTAAGGCGTCTTTTGTCAAAAACATGGTAAGGGTATAGTAAGGCGTCTTTTGTGAAAAACATGGTAAGGGTATAGTAAGGCGTCGTTTGTCAAAAACATGGTAAGGGTATAGTAAGGCGTCTTTTGTCAAAAGTGTGGTAAGGGTATAGTAAGGCGTCTTTTGTCAAAAGTGTGGTAAGGGTATAGTAAGGCGTCTTTTGTGAAAAACATGGTAAAAGTATAGTAAGGCGTCTTTTGTCAAAAGTGTGGTAAGGGTATAGTAAGGCGTTTTTTGTGAAAAACGTAGTAAGGGTATAGTAAGGCGTCTTTTGTCAAAAACATGGTAAGGGTATAGTAAGGCGTCTTTTGTCAAAAGTGTGGTAAGGGTATAGTAAGTCGTTTTTGGTGAAAAACGTAGTAAGGGTATAGTAAGGCGTCTTTTGTCAAAAGTGTGGTAAGGGTATAGTAAGGCGTTTTTTGTGAAAAACGTATTAAGGGTATAGTAAGGTGTCTTTTGTGAAAAACATGGTCAGGGTATAGTAAGGCGTCTTTTGTCAAAAATGTAAGTGTATGGTAAGGCGTCTTTTGTCAAAAACATGGTAAGGGTATAGTAAGGCGTCTTTTGTCAAAAACACGGTAAGGGTATAGTAAGGCGTCTTTTGTCAAAAACATGGTAAGGGTATAGTAAGGCGTTTTTTGTGAAAAACGTAGTAAGGGTATAGTAAGGCGTCTTTTGTCAAAAACATGGTAAGGGTATAGTAAGGCGTCTTTTGTCAAAAGTGTGGTAAGGGTATAGTAAGGCGTTTTTTGTGAAAAACGTAAGGCGTCTTTTGTCAAAAACATGGTAAGGGTATAGTAAGGCGTCTTTTGTGAAAAACATGGTAATGGTATAGTAAGGCGTCGTTTGTCAAAAACATGGTAAGGGTATAGTAAGGCGTCTTTTGTCAAAAGTGTGGTAAGGGTATAGTAAGTCGTTTTTTGTGAAAAACGTAGTAAGGGTATAGTAAGGCGTCTTTTGTGAAAAACATGGTAAGGGTATAGTAAGGCGTCTTTTGTCAAAAGTGTGGTAAGGGTATAGTAAGGCTTTTTTTGTGAAAAACGTAGTAAGGGTATAGTAAGGCGTCTTTTGTGAAAAACATGGTAAGGGTATAGTAAGGCGTCTTTTGTGAAAAACATGGTAAGGGTATAGTAAGGCGTCTTTTGTCAAAAGTGTGGTAAGGGTATAGTAAGGTGTTTTTTGTGAAAAACGTAGTAAGGGTATAGTAAGGCGTCTTTTGTCAAAAACATGGTAAGGGTATAGTAAGGCGTCTTTTGTGAAAAACATGGTAAGGGTATAGTAAGGCATCTTTTGTCAAAAGTGTGGTAAGGGTATAGTAAGGCGTTTTTTGTGAAAAACGTAGTAAGGGTATAGTAAGGCGTCTTTTGTCAAAAACATGGTAAGGGTATAGTAAGGCGTCTTTTGTGAAAAACATGGTAAGGGTATAGTAAGGCGTCTTTTGTCAAAAGTGTGGTAAGGGTATAGTAAGGCGTTTTTTGTGAAAAACGTAGTAAGGGTATAGTAAGGCGTCTTTTGTCAAAAACATGGTAAGGGTATAGTAAGGCGTCTTTTGTGAAAAACATGGTAAGGGTATAGTAAGGCGTCTTTTGTCAAAAGTGTGGTAAGGGTATAGTAAGGCGTCTTTTGTGAAAAACGTATTAAGGGTATAGTAAGGCGTCTTTTGTGAAAAACGTAGTAAGGGTATAGTAAGGCGTCTTTTGTCAAAAACATGGTAAGGGTATAGTAAGGCGTCTTTTGTCAAAAACATGGTAAGGGTATAGTAAGGCGTTTTTTGTGAAAAACGTAGTAAGGGTATAGTAAGGCGTCTTTTGTCAAAAACATGGTAAGGGTATAGTAAGGCGTCGTTTGTCAAAAACATGGTAAGGGTATAGTAAGGCGTCTTTTGTCAAAAGTGTGGTAAGGGTATAGTAAGGCGTCTTTTGTCAAAAGTGTGGTAAGGGTATAGTAAGGCGTCTTTTGTGAAAAACATGGTAAAAGTATAGTAAGGCGTCTTTTGTCAAAAGTGTGGTAAGGGTATAGTAAGGCGTTTTTTGTGAAAAACGTAGTAAGGGTATAGTAAGGCGTCTTTTGTCAAAAACATGGTAAGTGTATAGTAAGGAGTCTTTTGTCAAAAGTGTGGTAAGGGTATAGTAAGGCGTTTTTTGTGAAAAACGTAGTAAGGGTATAGTAAGGCGTTTTTTGTGAAAAACGTAGTAAGGGTATAGTAAGGCGTCTTTTGTGAAAAACATGGTAAGGGTATAGTAAGGCGTCGTTTGTCAAAAACATGGTAAGGGTATAGTAAGGCGTCTTTTGTCAAAAGTGTGGTAAGGGTATAGTAAGGCGTCTTTTGTCAAAAGTGTGGTAAGGGTATAGTAAGGCGTCTTTTGTCAAAAACATGGTAAGGGTATAGTAAGGCGTCTTTTGTCAAAAGTGCTGTAAGGGTATAGTAAGGCGTTTTTTGTGAAAAACGTAGTAAGGGTATAGTAAGGCGTCTTTTGTCAAAAACATGGTAAGGGTATAGTAAGGCGTCTTTTGTGAAAAACATGGTAAGGGTATAGTAAGGCGTCGTTTGTCAAAAACATGGTAAGGGTATAGTAAGGCGTCTTTTGTCAAAAGTGTGGTAAGGGTATAGTAAGGCGTCTTTTGTCAAAAGTGTGGTAAGGGTATAGTAAGGCGTCTTTTGTGAAAAACATGGTAAAAGTATAGTAAGGCGTCTTTTGTCAAAAGTGTGGTAAGGGTATAGTAAGGCGTTTTTTGTGAAAAACGTAGTAAGGGTATAGTAAGGCGTCTTTTGTCAAAAACATGGTAAGGGTATAGTAAGGCGTCTTTTGTCAAAAGTGTGGTAAGGGTATAGTAAGTCGTTTTTGGTGAAAAACGTAGTAAGGGTATAGTAAGGCGTCTTTTGTCAAAAGTGTGGTAAGGGTATAGTAAGGCGTTTTTTGTGAAAAACGTAGTAAGGGTATAGTAAGGCGTCTTTTGTCAAAAACATGGTAAGTGTATAGTAAGGAGTCTTTTGTCAAAAGTGTGGTAAGGGTATAGTAAGGCGTTTTTTGTGAAAAACGTAGTAAGGGTATAGTAAGGCGTTTTTTGTGAAAAACGTAGTAAGGGTATAGTAAGGCGTCTTTTGTGAAAAACATGGTAAGGGTATAGTAAGGCGTCGTTTGTCAAAAACATGGTAAGGGTATAGTAAGGCGTCTTTTGTCAAAAGTGTGGTAAGGGTATAGTAAGGCGTCTTTTGTCAAAAGTGTGGTAAGGGTATAGTAAGGCGTCTTTTGTGAAAAACATGGTAAAAGTATAGTAAGGCGTCTTTTGTCAAAAGTGTGGTAAGGGTATAGTAAGGCGTTTTTTGTGAAAAACGTAGTAAGGGTATAGTAAGGCGTCTTTTGTCAAAAACATGGTAAGGGTATAGTAAGGCGTCTTTTGTGAAAAACATGGTAAGGGTATAGTAAGGCGTCGTTTGTCAAAAACATGGTAAGGGTATAGTAAGGCGTCTTTTGTCAAAAGTGTGGTAAGGGTATAGTAAGGCGTCTTTTGTCAAAAACATGGTAAGGGTATAGTAAGGCGTCTTTTGTCAAAAGTGCTGTCAGGGTATAGTAAGGCGTTTTTTGTGAAAAACGTAGTAAGGGTATAGTAAGGCGTCTTTTGTCAAAAACATGGTAAGGGTATAGTAAGGCGTCGTTTGTCAAAAACATGGTAAGGGTATAGTAAGGCGTCTTTTGTCAAAAGTGTGGTAAGGGTGTAGTAAGGCGTCTTTTGTCAAAAGTGTGGTAAGGGTATAGTAAGGCGTCTTTTGTGAAAAACATGGTAAAAGTATAGTAAGGCGTCTTTTGTCAAAAGTGTGGTAAGGGTATAGTAAGGCGTTTTTTGTGAAAAACGTAGTAAGGGTATAGTAAGGCGTCTTTTGTCAAAAACATGGTAAGGGTATAGTAAGGCGTCTTTTGTCAAAAGTGTGGTAAGGGTATAGTAAGGCTTTTTTTGTGAAAAACGTAGTAAGGGTATAGTAAGGCGTCTTTTGTGAAAAACATGGTAAGGGTATAGTAAGGCGTCGTTTGTCAAAAACATGGTAAGGGTATAGTAAGGCGTCTTTTGTCAAAAGTGTGGTAAGGGTATAGTAAGGCGTCTTTTGTCAAAAGTGTGGTAAGGGTATAGTAAGGCGTCTTTTGTCAAAAGTGTGGTAAGGGTATAGTAAGGCGTTTTTTGTGAAAAACGTAGTAAGGGTATAGTAAGGCGTCTTTTGTCAAAAACATGGTAAGGGTATAGTAAGGCGTCGTTTGTCAAAAACATGGTAAGGGTAAAGTAAGGCGTCGTTTGTCAAAAACATGGTAAGGGTATAGTAAGGCGTTTTTTGTGAAAAACGTAGTAAGGGTATAGTAAGGCGTCTTTTGTCAAAAACATGGTAAGGGTATAGTAAGGTGTCTTTTGTCAAAAGTGTGGTAAGGGTATAGTAAGGCGTTTTTTGTGAAAAACGTAGTAAGGGTATAGTAAGGCGTCTTTTGTGAAAAACATGGTAAGGGTATAGTAAGGCGTCGTTTATCAAAAACATGGTAAGGGTATAGTAAGGCGTCTTTTGTCAAAAGTGTGGTAAGGGTATAGTAAGGCGTCTTTTGTGAAAAGTGTGGTAAGGGTATAGTAAGGCGTCTTTTGTGAAAAACATGGTAAAAGTATAGTAAGGCGTCTTTTGTCAAAAGTGTGGTAAGGGTATAGTAAGGCGTTTTTTGTGAAAAACGTAGTAAGGGTATAGTAAGGCGTCTTGTCAAAAACATGGTAAGGGTATAGTAAGGCGTCTTTTGTGAAAAACATGGTAAGGGTATAGTAAGGCGTCGTTTGTCAAAAACATGGTAAGGGTATAGTAAGGCGTCTTTTGTCAAAAGTGTGGTAAGGGTATAGTAAGGCGTTTTTGGTGAAAAAAGTAGTAAGGGTATAGTAAGGCGTCTTTTGTCAAAAACATGGTAAGGGTATAGTAAGGCGTCTTTTGTCAAAAACATGGTAAGGGTATAGTAAGGCGTTTTTTGTCAAAAACCTAAGTATATGGTAAGGCGTCTTTTGTCAAAAGTGTGGTAAGTGTATAGTAAGGCGTTTTTTGTGAAAAACGTAGTAAGGGTATAGTAAGGCGTCTTTTGTCAAAAACATGGTAAGGGTATAGTAAGGCGTTTTTTGTCAAAAGTGTGGTAAGGGTATAGTAAGGCGTTTTTTGTGAAAAACGTAGTAAGGGTATAGCAAGGCGTTTTTTGTGAAAAACGTGGTAAGGGTATAGTAAGGCGTTTTTTGTGAAAAACGTAGTAAGGGTATATTAAGGCGTCTTTTGTCAAAAACATGGTAAGGGTATAGTAAGGCGTCTTTTGTCAAAAGTGTGGTAAGGGTATAGTAAGGCGTTTTTGGTGAAAAACGTAAGGGTATAGTAAGGCGTCTTTTGTCAAAAACATGGTAAGGGTATAGTAAGGCGTCTTTTGTCAAAAGTGTGGTAAGGGTATAGTAAGGCGTTTTTGGTGAAAAACGTAGTAAGGGTATAGTAAGGCGTCTTTTGTCAAAAACATGGTAAGGGTATAGTAAGGCGTCTTTTGTGAAAGACATGGTAAGGGTATAGTAAGGCGTCGTTTGTCAAAAACATGGTAAGGATATAGTAAGGCGTCTTTTGTCAAAAGTGTGGTCAGGGTATAGTAAGGCGTCTTTTGTCAAAAACATAAGTGTATGGTAAGGCGTCTTTTGTCAAAAACATGGTAAGGGTATAGTAAGGCGTCTTTTGTGAAAAACATGGTAAGGGTATAGTAAGGCGTCTTTTGTCAAAAGTGTGGTAAGGGTATAGTAAGGCGTTTTTTGTGAAAAACGTAGTAAGGGTATAGTAAGGCGTCTTTTGTGAAAAACATGGTAAGGGTATAGTAAGGCGTCGTTTGTCAAAAACATGGTAAGGGTATAGTAAGGCGTCTTTTGTCAAAAGTGTGGTAAGGGTATAGTAAGGCGTTTTTTGTCAAAAACGTAGTAAGGGTATAGTAAGGCGTCGTTTGTCAAAAACATGGTAAGGGTATAGTAAGGCGTCTTTTGTGAAAAACATGGTAAGGGTATAGTAAGGCGTCTTTTGTCAAAAGTGTGGTAAGGGTATAGTAAGGCGTTTTTGGTGAAAAACGTAGTAAGGGTATAGTAAGGCGTCTTTTGTCAAAAACATGGTAAGGGTATAGTAAGGCGTCTTTTGTGAAAGACATGGTAAGGGTATAGTAAGGCGTCGTTTGTCAAAAACATGGTAAGGATATAGTAAGGCGTCTTTTGTCAAAAGTGTGGTAAGGGTATAGTAAGGCGTTTTTTGTGAAAAACGTAGTAAGGGTATAGTAAGGCGTCGTTTGTCAAAAACATGGTAAGGGTATAGTAAGGTGTCTTTTGTGAAAAACATTGTCAGGGTATAGTAAGGCGTCTTTTGTCAAAAATGTAAGTGTATGGTAAGGCGTCTTTTGTCAAAAACATGGTAAGGGTATAGTAAGGCGTCTTTTGTGAAAAACATGGTAAGGGTATAGTAAGGCGTCGTTTGTCAAAAACATGGTAAGGGTATAGTAAGGCGTCTTTTGTCAAAAGTGTGGTAAGGGTATAGTAAGGCGTTTTTTGTGAAAAACCTCGTAAGGGTATAGTAAGGCGTTTTTTGTGAAAAACGTGGTAAGGGTATAGTAAGGCGTCTTTTGTCAAAAACATGGTAAGGGTATAGTAAGGCGTCTTTTGTCAAAAACATGGTAAGGGTATAGTAAGGCGTCTTTTGTCAAAAGTGTGGTAAGGGTATAGTAAAGCGTTTTTTGTGAAAAACGTAGTAAGGGTATAGTAAGGCGTCTTTTGTCAAAAACATGGTAAGGGTATAGTAAGGCGTCTTTTGTCAAAAGTGTGGTAAGGGTATAGTAAGGCGTTTTTTGTGAAAAACGTAGTAAGGGTATAGCAAGGCGTTTTTTGTGAAAAACGTGGTAAGGGTATAGTAAGGCGTCTTTTGTCAAAAACATGGTAAGGGTATAGTAAGGCGTCTTTTGTGAAAAACATGGTAAGGGTATAGTAAGGCGTTTTTTGTGAAAAACGTAGTAAGGGTATAGTAAGGCTTCGTTTGTCAAAAACATGGTAAGGGTATAGTAAGGCGTCTTTTGTCAAAAGTGTGGTAATGGTATAGTAAGGCGTTTTTTGTGAAAAACGTAGTAAGGGTATAGTAAGGCGTCTTTTGTCAAAAACATGGTAAGGGTATAGTAAGGCGTCTTTTGTCAAAAGTGTGGTAAGGGTATAGTAAGGCGTTTTTTGTGAAAAACCTCGTAAGGGTATAGTAAGGCGTTTTTTGTGAAAAACGTGGTAAGGGTATAGTAAGGCGTCTTTTGTCAAAAACATGGTAAGGGTATAGTAAGGCGTCTTTTGTCAAAAACATGGTAAGGGTATAGTAAGGCGTCTTTTGTCAAAAGTGTGGTAAGGGTATAGTAAAGCGTTTTTTGTGAAAAACGTAGTAAGGGTATAGTAAGGCGTCTTTTGTCAAAAGTGTGGTAAGGGTATAGTAAGGCGTTTTTTGTGAAAAACCTCGTAAGGGTATAGTAAGGCGTTTTTTGTGAAAAACGTGGTAAGGGTATAGTAAGGCGTCTTTTGTCAAAAACATGGTAAGGGTATAGTAAGGCGTCTTTTGTCAAAAACATGGTAAGGGTATAGTAAGGCGTCTTTTGTCAAAAGTGTGGTAAGGGTATAGTAAAGCGTTTTTTGTGAAAAACGTAGTAAGGGTATAGTAAGGCGTCTTTTGTCAAAAGTGTGGTAAGGGTATCGTAAGGCGTTTTTTGTGAAAAACGTATTAAGGGTATAGTAAGGCGTCTTTTGTGAAAAACATGGTCAGGGTATAGTAAGGCGTCTTTTGTCAAAAATGTAAGTGTATGGTAAGGCGTCTTTTGTCAAAAACATGGTAAAGGTATAGTAAGGCGTTTTTTGTGAAAAACGTAGTAAGGGTATAGTAAGGCGTCTTTTGTCAAAAACATGGTAAGGGTATAGTAAGGCGTCTTTTGTCAAAAGTGTGGTAAGGGTATAGTAAGGCATCTTTTATCAAAAACATGACTTTTTACTGCCTCTTACTGAGTTATGAAACTTCTCTTAGTGTGTCTGTCTGTGTTATACTGCCCTCAGGTGGCCACGTTATGCACAGCCAGAGGAACAGCACAATATCCATTGAAATGAAGCAATGGTGGCAAAAGGTAATTCTTGTATGTGTATTCATATATTTATATTAATATGTATGTGTATGTATATATATATATATATATGTATGTATGTATGTGTTTGTATATATATATATATATATATATATATATATATATATATATATATATATATATATTTATTTATTTTTTCAGCTCACACACCTTGGCTTGCTGTCTTTCACAATGCATTGCTAATGGATGAACAAACTTCTGAAAAGTTACTATTTCGGAGGTGCAAGGTTTGGGCCCGATCCTAGCGACATGTACATCATTTTTTTTTTCCTGAGTTTTACATGGGCTACGATTGCAGCCAAACACAAGGGTGTAAGGGACAATTGGTAAAACAACAGATCTATAAGGTATAATAGTAGCTAATTGTTCAATTTGCCGGCGGATTGAATTATTTGCAAGTCTTCTGTGTCTGAAGCCGTTCTACAGTCACAGGATTCCGCTCAACTTCTGTGCTCCAGACCCGCAGCTAATGCGAGGTTTCGCTGTGTAATGATGTAACGCTCCCTGAGGCAAGGAAGGACAGATGAATAGCAAGGAGCCAACAGCACAGACGGGCACGTTTCTGTGACCATTGTTGCTACTAATGTATTTTTAATTTCCCATGAAGTGACTGGAGTCCTCAAGTGACCACTAGTCCATAATTGGCTGCCTGTGTGAACATCACTCAGCCTAACAAGAGCCAGGAAGCTTCAACACACATGCACACGAACTTTGGGACTTTGTATTACACTTCATCACTGACTGCGGAACGGCCGATGGTTGCCTTTGGTCCGTAAAAGTCCTCGAAAATGGGCCCATATACAGTAGTGTACAAAATTAAAAAAAAAAAAAAAAAGAACACAATATATCATTATCATATAGAGGATTTATTTACACTTTGTATTTACACAATTTCAAAAATGTCTGTACATGTTTTTGTCCCTTCAGGAACCAGTACTTCTTCCACTTTATTTTTGTTCATTTGCCATTGGTTTCATCAACAGATTTCCGCGTAAGGAGACGATGGGGAGCAAAAACTTCCACGGGGAAATGTTACGCAGGTGTACCTTGCAGGAGATTCTTCAAAGATGGTTTGAAGTTCAATGTTGTGCACGCGCGCGTTGTGGGAGGAAGAGGGCTGCAGCCAGAAAGGACCTGCGCTTTCATCACTGCGGGGATGCTTGTGTGAGTAGACTGGCATTAAGTTTGCATTCGTTCATCTAAATTTAGTAATATAGTATATACTATATAACGTTACTATCCTGTGAAAAACATGTCCATTTTTGTCATTTTTTAAAAACGTTCACATTAATGGAATGTCTAACGCAGAAACCCCATTAAAGCCAGGTCAACCGAAAACATATTTTTTTCAAGGATATGTTCTATGCAGGCTCACTAGATGAACCACATAATTTTGATAAATATCGTGTTAGGAATAAGAGTTAACCCACCCGTCTTTTGCTATCTCTGAGGGCAGCCATTTTGTCACTTGTGTTGACTGAAAATGACATCAAAGTTTCTCAGGGCTTAGGTAACGACCAATCGCAGCTGACCTGCTTTCTGACGCTGAGCCAGGATTGGCCATTACCTGAGTCCCGAGCATCTGTGATGTCTTTTTCAGTCGACAGAAGTGACAAAATGGCCGCCCCCGGACACGGCTAAAAACGGGTGGATTTTGCTGCTTAACTCATATTTCATATTGCCTTGTTTCAAGGGTCTGCATAGAAGATATTGAACAATATATGCTTGGGTTGACTACCACTTTAAAGTAAAAATGACAAAAATGGACATTTCAGTGACAATTTCATAGAAATGACATAAGGCAACAAAAGTGAGAGTTTGATAAGCCCCACCCCAATCCGTTCGAGTGTACCTAATGTAGTGGAGGCATTGAGGTAAATCTGACTGTATGAAAAGCCTACCTTGAGGTGTTTACTACCCTGCCCTATGATTGGACAATCAATACTCCAAAAAAAAAAAAACAACATCTCAGACGCCAGGCACAGGCTAGTTATGTAAACATAAAATATGACAAAAGGAAAACTTCCATCCATGGCGTTCGTACTATCGGATTAATCATAGCATTGTTTTAGGCCCACTTTGTTTTTATTTTGGAAGAGCAAGCTCCCTACAAAAGATTTTGACGTGACATTGTCTCTTTGAAAAAAACATTTCAGGTTCCCACGGCACCGTATTTGTACATTGGCAAAGCTCTCTGGACTCATTGGCGAGGATGGAGGGGAATCCCCCTGCTGTGGATATCGAGTGTGCTTCCTCGTCCATCCCGTGAAGGAAGCGTGAAGGTCATGTTCGTCGAGCAGCAGCACACTGCCCTTTTCGACATTGACTTAGCGGACACAAAAAGGTGAGCAAACGCAAAAAAACGTTCTCCCAAGTCTGTCTCCCATGAGTAGAATGCGAATTTTCGAGCCACAAATAATTAAAAAAAAAGGGGTGTTCAGTGCTACATCCACTCAGTTTGTCAAATCTCCTTTTTGGCAATGTAGTCCTTCCACAAGAAGAATCATCGAGGAGGAGTTGGACGGCGGCGTCATCATCATCTCTTGTAGTGGTTGGGGGCGTCGGCAAAGGCGAACTTCAACCGGTATGCCTCGGCCAGCAGCACGCTGACTTCTTCATTGCCCCAGTGCATGGTGGGAAGGTTCTGCAGTAGAATCATCAGGCCCTTTGTGGAAGAAGAGCACATTTGTATGAGGATGTTAACTTATGGACTCTTTCAATCAAATTCCCCACCCCTGGTATATACATAGTATATTGTTGCTGTCCTGTGAAAAACATTTTTTGTACATTTTCACATTAATGCAAAATTGGGGTGGTATATGATTTGTTTGTATAATAAACACAAACTATTGTATGTGTTTGTTTTTCATAACTGTATACGTGTGTGTATACATACACACGTGTGTATGCATACATGTGTATACATATGTACGTATGTATACACATGTATACATATGTGTATACATACGTATGTATACACATGTATACATATGTGTATACATACGTATGTATACACATGTATACATGTGTATACATACGTATGTATACACATGTATACATATGTGTATACATACGTATGTATACACATGTATACATATGTGTATACATACATACACACGTGTGTGTGTATGTATACATACACATATGTATACATACACACACGTATGTATACATACACAAGTGTATGTATACATACACACACGTGTGTATGCATACACACGTGTATGCATATGTACGTATGTATACACATGTATACATATGTGTATACATACATACACATGTATACATGAACATGTGTAAGTATACATACACACGTGTGTATGTATACATACACGTGTGTATGTATACATACATACACACGTGTGTATGTATGTATACATACACACGTGTGTATGTATACTTACACACGTGTGTGTGTATGTATACATACACACGTGTGTATGTATACTTACACACGTGTGTATGTATACTTACACACGTGTGTAAGTATGCATACACGTGTGTATGCATACATACACACACACGTGTATGTATACACACAGCACCCACTATAAAGTGTCAAATGTGTAAAAAGTCAAAAATGTGTCATTTTTAGGTGACTTTTTCCGTTGCGTGCCCACTATAAAGTGTCAAATGTGTAAAAAGTCAAAAATGTGTCATTTTTAGGTGACTTTTTCCCTATATAGTGGGTGCGCGTTGCGCGCCCAATAGGGAAAAAGTCATCCAAAAATGACACATTTTTGACTTTTTACACATTTGACACTTTATAGTGGGCGCGCAACGCGCGCCCACTATATAGTGGGCGCGCAACGCGCGCCCACTATATAGTGGGCGCGCAACGCGCGCCCACTATATAGGGAAAAAGTCACCTAAAAATGACACATTTTTGACTTTTTACACATTTGACACTTTATAGTGGGCGCGCGTTGCGCGCCCACTATATAGGGAAAAAGTCACCTAAAAATGACACATTTTTTACTTTTTACACATTTGACACTTTATAGTGGGCGCGCAACGCGCGCCCACTATATAGGGAAAAAGTCACCTAAAAATGATACATTTTTGACTCTTTACACATTTGACACTTTATAGTGGGCACGCAACGGAAAAAGTCACCTAAAAATGACACATTTTTGACTTTTTACACATTTGACACTTTATAGTGGGCGCGCAACGCGCGCCCACTATATAGGGAAAAAGTCACCTAAAAATGATACATTTTTGACTCTTTACACATTTGACACTTATATAGAGAAAAAGTCACCCAAAAAAGACACATTTTTGACTCTTTACACATTTGACACTTATATAGAGAAAAAGTCACCCAAAAAAGACACATTTTTGACTTTTTACACATTTGACACTTTATAGTGGGCGCGCAACGCGCGCCCACTATATAGGGAAAAAGTCACCTAAAAATGACACATTTTTGACTTTTTACACATTTGACACTATATAGGGAAAAAGTCACCTAAAAATGACACATTTTTGACTCTTTACACATTTGACACTTTATAGTGGGCGCGCAACGCGCGCCCACTTTATAGGGAAAAAGTCACCTAAAAATGACACATTTTTGACTCTTTACACATTTGACACTTTATAGTGGGCGCGCGTTGCGCGCCCACTATATAGGGAAAAAGTCACCTAAAAATGACACATTTTTGACTTTTTACACATTTGACACTTTATAGTGGGCGCGCAACGCGCGCCCACTATATAGGGAAAAAGTCACCTAAAAATGACACATTTTTGACTTTTTACACATTTGACACTTTATAGTGGGCGCGCAACGCGCGCCCACTATATAGGGAAAAAGTCACCTAAAAATGACACATTTTTGACTTTTTACACATTTGACACTTTATAGTGGGCGCGCGTTGTGTAAAAATGTGTAAAAAGTCAAAAATGTGTCATTTTTAGGTGACTTTTTCCCTATATAGTGGGCGCGCGTTGCGCGCCCACTATAAAGTGTCAAATGTGTAAAAAGTCAAAAATGTGTCATTTTTAGGTGACTTTTTCCCTATATAGTGGGCGCGCGTTGCGCGCCCACTATAAAGTGTCAAATGTGTAAAAAGTCAAAAATGTGTCATTTTTAGGTGACTTTTTCCCTATATAGTGGGCGCGTGTTGCGCACCCACTATAAAGTGTCAAATGTGTAAAAAGTCAAAAATGTGTCTTTTTTGGGTGACTTTTTCCCTATATAGTGGGCGTGTGTTGCACGCCCACTATAAAGTGTCAAATGTGTAAAGAGTCAAAAATGTGTCATTTTTGGGTGACTTTTTCCCTATATAGTGGGCGTGCCCACTATAAAGTGTCAAATGTGTAAAAAGTCAAAAATGTGTCATTTTTAGGTGACTTTTTCCCTATATAGTGGGCGCGCGTTGCGCGCCCAATAGGGAAAAAGTCATCCAAAAATGACACATTTTTGACTTTTTACACATTTGACACTTTATAGTGGGCGCGCAACGCGCGCCCACTATATAGGGAAAAAGTCACCTAAAAATGACACATTTTTGACTCTTTACACATTTGACACTTTATAGTGGGCGCGCGTTGCGCGCCCACTATATAGGGAAAAAGTCACCTAAAAATGACACATTTTTGACTTTTTACACATTTGACACTTTATAGTGGGCGCGCAACGCGGGCCCACTATATAGGGAAAAAGTCACCTAAAAATGACACATTTTTGACTTTTTACACATTTGACACTTTATAGTGGGCGCGCAACGCGCGCCCACTATATAGGGAAAAAGTCACCTAAAAATGATACATTTTTGACTCTTTACACATTTGACACTTATATAGAGAAAAAGTCACCCAAAAAAGACACATTTTTGACTTTTTACACATTTGACACTTTATAGTGGGCGCGCAACGCGCGCCCACTATATAGGGAAAAAGTCACCTAAAAATGACACATTTTTGACTTTTTACACATTTGACACTTTATAGTGGGCGCGCGTTGCGCGCCCACTATATAGGGAAAAAGTCACCTAAAAATGACACATTTTTGACTCTTTACACATTTGACACTTTATAGTGGGCGCGCAACGCGCGCCCACTTTATAGGGAAAAAGTCACCTAAAAATGACACATTTTTGACTCTTTACACATTTGACACTTTATAGTGGGCGCGCGTTGCGCGCCCACTATATAGGGAAAAAGTCACCTAAAAATGACACATTTTTGACTTTTTACACATTTGACACTTTATAGTGGGCGCGCGTTGTGTAAAAATGTGTAAAAAGTCAAAAATGTGTCATTTTTAGGTGACTTTTTCCCTATATAGTGGGCGCGCGTTGCGCGCCCACTATAAAGTGTCAAATGTGTAAAAAGTCAAAAATGTGTCATTTTTAGGTGACTTTTTCCCTATATAGTGGGCGCGCGTTGCGCGCCCACTATAAAGTGTCAAATGTGTAAAAAGTCAAAAATGTGTCATTTTTAGGTGACTTTTTCCCTATATAGTGGGCGCGTGTTGCGCACCCACTATAAAGTGTCAAATGTGTAAAAAGTCAAAAATGTGTCTTTTTTGGGTGACTTTTTCCCTATATAGTGGGCGTGTGTTGCACGCCCACTATAAAGTGTCAAATGTGTAAAGAGTCAAAAATGTGTCATTTTTGGGTGACTTTTTCCCTATATAGTGGGCGTGCCCACTATAAAGTGTCAAATGTGTAAAAAGTCAAAAATGTGTCATTTTTAGGTGACTTTTTCCCTATATAGTGGGCGCGCGTTGCGCGCCCAATAGGGAAAAAGTCATCCAAAAATGACACATTTTTGACTTTTTACACATTTGACACTTTATAGTGGGCGCGCAACGCGCGCCCACTATATAGGGAAAAAGTCACCTAAAAATGACACATTTTTGACTCTTTACACATTTGACACTTTATAGTGGGCGCGCAACGCGCGCCCACTATATAGGGAAAAAGTCACCTAAAAATGACACATTTTTGACTTTTTACACATTTGACACTTTATAGTGGGCGCGCAACGCGCGCCCACTATATAGGGAAAAAGTCACCTAAAAATGACACATTTTTGACTTTTTACACATTTGACACTTTATAGTGGGCGCGCAACGCGCGCCCACTATATAGGGAAAAAGTCACCTAAAAATGATACATTTTTGACTCTTTACACATTTGACACTTATATAGAGAAAAAGTCACCCAAAAAAGACACATTTTTGACTTTTTACACATTTGACACTTTATAGTGGGCGCGCAACGCGCGCCCACTATATAGGGAAAAAGTCACCTAAAAATGATACATTTTTGACTCTTTACACATTTGACACTTATATAGAGAAAAAGTCACCCAAAAAAGACACAATTTTGACTTTTTACACATTTGACACTTTATAGTGGGCGCGCGTTGCGCGCCCACTATATAGGGAAAAAGTCACCTAAAAATGACACATTTTTGACTTACTTTTTCCCTATAAAGTGGGCGCGCGTTGCGCGCCCACTATAAAGTGTCAAATGTGTAAAAAGTCAAAAATGTGTCATTTTTAGGTGACTTTTTCCCTATATAGTGGGCGCGCGTTGCGCGCCCACTATAAAGTGTCAAATGTGTAAAAAGTCAAAAATGTGTCTTTTTTGGGTGACTTTTTCTCTATATAAGTGTCAAATGTGTAAAGAGTCAAAAATGTATCATTTTTAGGTGACTTTTTCCCTATATAAACCAAAGTGTCAAATGTGTAAAAAGTCAAAAATGTGTCTTTTTTGGGTGACTTTTTCTCTATATAAGTGTCAAATGTGTAAAGAGTCAAAAATGTATCATTTTTAGGTGACTTTTTCCCTATATAGTGGGCGCGCGTTGCGCGCCCACTATAAAGTGTCAAATGTGTAAAAAGTCAAAAATGTGTCTTTTTTGGGTGACTTTTTCTCTATATAAGTGTCAAATGTGTAAAGAGTCAAAAATGTATCATTTTTAGGTGACTTTTTCCCTATATAGTGGGCGCGCGTTGCGCGCCCACTATAAAGTGTCAAATGTGTAAAAAGTCAAAAATGTGTCATTTTTAGGTGACTTTTTCCCTATATAGTGGGCGCGCCCACTATAAAGTGTCAAATGTGTAAAAAGTCAAAAATGTGTCATTTTTAGGTGACTTTTTCCCTATATAGTGGGCGCGCAACGCGCGCCCACTATAAAGTGTCAAATGTGTAAAAAGTCAAAATTGTGTCTTTTTTGGGTGACTTTTTCTCTATATAAGTGTCAAATGTGTAAAGAGTCAAAAATGTATCATTTTTAGGTGACTTTTTCCCTATATAGTGGGCGCGCGTTGCGCGCCCACTATAAAGTGTCAAATGTGTAAAAAGTCAAAAATGTGTCTTTTTTGGGTGACTTTTCCTCTATATAAGTGTCAAATGTGTAAAGAGTCAAAAATGTATCATTTTTAGGTGACTTTTTCCCTATATAGTGGGCGCGCGTTGCGCGCCCACTATAAAGTGTCAAATGTGTAAAAAGTCAAAAATGTGTCATTTTTAGGTGACTTTTTCCCTATATAGTGGGCGCGCGTTGCGCGCCCACTATAAAGTGTCAAATGTGTAAAAAGTCAAAAATGTGTCATTTTTAGGTGACTTTTTCTCTATATAAGTGTCAAATGTGTAAAGAGTCAAAAATGTATCATTTTTAGGTGACTTTTTCCCTATATAAACCAAAGTGTCAAATGTGTAAAAAGTCAAAAATGTGTCATTTTTAGGTGACTTTTTCCCTATATAGTGGGCGCGCAACGCGCGCCCACTATAAAGTGTCAAATGTGTAAAAAGTCAAAAATGTGTCATTTTTAGGTGACTTTTTCCCTATATAGTGGGCGCACAAAGCGCGCCCACTATAAAGTGTCAAATG